>NC_137930.1:3802018-4402018 GCF_963969265.1 Rhamphochromis sp. 'chilingali'
TAAACTGTATGATACTTATACTGACCCAGGGTCAGTGTAAAATACAATCCTAGCTGTGTGAACAAAGCCTGGCTTCTTTAGTCCTGCATGACAAACCTCAGGATGCAGGTTATTATTACTCTTTCCTGCTGGCACACCTGTCACACCTGAGAGTCAGCTAGAAACTTACAGTGACGTGGACATCATGCAAAGACTGCCAGACTCTGTAATACTGCAAATGATCAGTGACTCAGGTTAACACTAAACTTTAAACGGCACCTCTGTGTCTCTGTGTGCTGAACATTTAGGATTGAGTCAGGCTGCATCAGCTGAAGCTGTTATTTGTATATATCAGTATTTTTTATTCAGGTGTGGGGAAAATACGTAAGACTGCAATGAAGCGATGCACCAGATTAATCCCTGGCCAAAGGTATCGTACTTAAATCAGACTACTGATCCAGCCACATCAGCCTTTTGTGAGGTCTGTTTAAAGTTGACTAAAAGTCAACTGCAGGTTCCTGAGAGGTGGACTGTGAGCACAGAAACACATGTTCATACATACAGCTGCAGCAAACTTACATTAATTTTAAATAGATTTGTTACTCTCGTGTCTGTCTCTGTGTTAGTCCTCTGACAGACTGGTGACCTGTCCAGGTGTGCTCTACCTATGACTACTGGGACAGGCTCTAGCCTCTGTAATAGAAATTTTCTGTTATTCTCATTTAAAGTATTTAAGTGCTTATGCATATGCTTAGTTGTGACACTGTTACTGTTCAGTGAAAGTTTCTAAAACTAGATGAACTTACTTCAGCGTCAGCAGTTTGAGAAAACAACTCCCTTTACAGGTGCTGATAAGGCCACAAAACAGCATAACCATTGATCCGTTGAAGTGTGGTACGATCCGTTTGTAACTTCCTCCCTCTTCCTTGGAATGCATAAAGGAGTAGGAGCACCACTTCTGTGGCAGCGCTGACATGACTGAACTGTGATGTTTGATGTGTGTTGGCGCAGTAATAAATAGCTTGATCACAGCTCTTTCTGTGTTGCAGACTTTATTTAAAAAATTCCACGACACCTCCCACCCTCCCACTGTGAACCTGAATTGAATATTCAGAAGACATTTCTTTAAATAGTTCTACAAATCGGAGCTGTTGGTGTGTCCTTGGATTGTGTGGTAATAATATTAGAGCCTGCAATCTTTCTTACTGAATCTCTACTATGAGTCATGTTACCTGAGATTAATTCTATGTTTACCTGTCAGCCTGGACAAATGTGCTGTGTGAAGGAAATTAAATTAAATCAGATCTGAACTGCTGCTACTTTTTGTTATTTTAATTCTCTTCTCTGTTTTCCAGAACAGTTCTCCACAGTCGCTGTCCACATGGGTCAGTGGGACCAAGAAGCACTCTGCTAATGTGTGGACTCTGACCAGCAACATCCAGCAGGACCCAGACAGCGTTTTCTATCTCCTAGCTGGAGTTTTTGTTTGTCAGTGACTGGAGAGTCAGATTTTTGTTGAGCTTCACACTTGCAGACCTAAGTCAGTTTGCAGAGATCCCTCCCACCCTGGCTTTTATGTGCTAGATTTCTTATCTGAAACAGTAATATTTCAGTGACTGCTGCTTATACCACAGGTTAATACACGCTACTGATCCCTGATAGGAGAATCATAAATTTTGGCAACAAAGAAGCCTGGTGGATGTTTGTTTACAGTCTGATGATGGGACATCATGCTCTGCATCGTCAAAGTTTGCCTCCTCATTATTATTCATACCCAGTAATGTGAAGTATGCTTATATCTACTATAACTGAACCAACCTGGTGCTCTTCATTTATGGAGGCTGTTGAGTCTGAATGTTGGATGTTGTGTATCTCGTGTTCTCTGGGCTTTGTTGCCCTCAGTCTTTTCGCAGGATCAGAAAACAAAACCAGGAGGCGCGTAAATGTTTCTTCTCCATGATGTTTCTTCAAATGTTTCTTCTGGATGATGATAAGACTGTGACACGGGATGCCACCTTTGGTCTTGTGATGAAGCAAAGCTCAGGAAGAAGTGTGATTAAATGGTACACACATGTGTGCTGCTGAGAAGGATGTACAGGGGCACCTGCAGCCAAATCCAAGCCTCAGGTTAGTTGTAGTTGCAGAACCCTATAGGACTGAGACAGCTGAGGCATCAAATGTTTGATTAAACGGATGAAAAAGAGAAGTTTCTTCCCTATAATTATCACTTCTTAAAATCTGTAGCAACTTCAAGTCTGTCAGCGTGCTGAGCATGCAAAGAATGTGACAATATATTTTTGTTCAATATTTAATTTCTTTTAGTTGCAATTGTTAAATGAAAAAAAAATAAAAATATATCCTTATAATTTAGCAAACTAATTTATCAAAAAATATATACATATATCTGTATTAGTTTTAATAAATTAATTTGACACCTGTATTGAAAATACCATATTGTATTCATACAGAATCAGTTTGGTATCATTGTTTGTCTGATTGCTGAAACTAAGAGCTACTTTGATCTGTTTAGATCTAAAGTATCCAAAGTTGAGCTCTGATGTTTCTTCACCCCTGTGTGTGATATGTGATTCCTACATGCTGGCAGAGCAGCAGTTTGTGCTCACAGATGGTGACGGTGTGGAGAGATGGTGGTGTTTCCTCAGAAGAACCAGCAGAGTCACTCGCTGACTGATGCTCATCTGCACTGCACAGAGGAAATCAACTGACCGAGGTTTGTCCAGTGACGTGTTATGAATGTATATTTGTTTTATGCTTACAGATGTGTTTTTCTTGACAGAGGCTCTGCAGAGGTTAGACAAAGCAGAGAAAACATGTGCTTTACATTTTACTGTGATTTATTGAGATATTTGTTGCCTGATGTTCAGCAGGAATGAAGAAATAGAATCAAAGGGAGATGTTTTTGATGTTTTTGTAATGATGTAAGTAAATCTTCAATATTATTTATTTGCTTGGTTATATTAGGAGTGTTTCTGAGTGAGGGGGAGAGGAGTCATCATCCAGGTAAAGTGACGTAGATCAGTGGATACACTTGTCTCCCCTTTAAAGCAGACGATCCAAGTCATCCTTAAATGTTAGTGCTTTCAAATACACAAACATTTTTAAAGGACAAAAATGAACATCCAACTTTGACTGTAACACAAAATAAATCTTTGCATGTGTGTTTTCAAACTCTCAGATGGGCAGCATATCAGTCTTGGACTGTCTAACCTGCAGCACTGAATGACCACCACACATGAGCATGTTCCTGCAACATTCAGCATCTGATCCTTCATCTGTGTGCTTCTGCTTTTGGTAAGTAGAGTTACCCAACTCCAGTAACTCTAAACACATGCCATCCATTTCTAACGGCCTGGTTACTTCCTGTCAGTTACTTTAGAAACCATGTGGTCACCTGACCTAACACTGTTTCTTCTTCTTCCCCTTAATGTTCAAGTGTCACATGTCAAACAGCTGGAGAGGAAACTACACCAGCGTACTGGGATGTTTCACCAACACGTGCCAGATGCTGTTCCTTCATGGTGACATCACCAGAGACAGCCCCGCCCACCTCAGGACCTCGCCATTGATCATGATGATTATAATGATGACAGCGAGCGGAACTAAGACTGTAAAAATCCACGACCAGAATGTTTCTTTCTAATTATTAATGAATACTGAGAGCCTCTTTCTGTGTTTTGTATGTTTTGGGGTTGTTTTTTTTTTTACCTCATTTGTTACTAATAAAGTTCACCAAGTTCAAGGTTCAAGTTCAAGGTTCTTTATTTGTCACATGCATAGTTATACAAGTATAACACACAGTGAAATGTAGCCTGACACGCTCCTCGACATGTGCAAAAACATTGGGGGGGGGGGTGTAGAGGAAGTGTGTGTGTGTGTGTGTGTGTATGTATATATATATATATATATATATATATATATATATATATATATATATATATATATATATATATATATATATATATATATATATATATATATATATGATTTGTTTAAAAAAACATTTTGCTTTTAAAAATAACATTTGTTTACCCGTCGCAAATTTTGACGTGATGCGTAATAGATGCGACCCGGAGGAGTTTTCGGTTTGGACCCATACTGCGCTTGCGCAATGATAGGAGTCCTTGGCTGCTCGGCCTGCTGTAGGTTACGGATCCAGTGAGAGTGCACCGACAGAATGCAGAGCTGGACACAGTTATACCGCTCCCTGGCCACAGTAAGCAGTCATATTATTTTCGCGATAACCAGTATGCGAAATCCGGATGTGTCGTAAACTGTCCTGCGTGCTGCAGATCTAGAGGATAGGGGAAATTTTAGACCTGCGGCCCGCACCTGGCTAGCTACTCGGCTAACAGCAGAAGGCGAACCAGACTGCACTGGAAAAGACATGCAATTTGGAGTTGTTGTGGTTATCGATGTCTAAACACGTTGCTTGGTTTTCAGTTGATGTTTTTCCTATTCATATACCTTTCTCATTTTAATTCGGCATGAGTTAGACTAACAACCTTCCCCACATTTAAACTAAATCACGACTTTTCTGGTTAAATATTGCCGCAGTATTTTGAAGTAAAACCTGAAATGAAAAGAAGCGTGATATTTGTATTCTGCTAATATTAAAGGGGCTTAAATCACACAAAGCTAGAAGAAAAGGATCTAGGTTCTATGACTTTACAGTTGACATTTCCCACTCTGGTGTCGTGTTAGCTCGCTTAGCTGTTTAGCAGCGGTTGCCTAACTCATAATTTATGTCGTAAGCTCAGCTGTTGTCTCACAGCTTCACGGCGAGCATCAAATTATTCCGAATTGTTTCGGGGCTTTTAGAAGCTTTGTGACTCTATGACACTTAAATTGTAGTTATTTGCTAACTTGGTAGTCTGCTAGAGGGGAAAGTTTCAGAGTTGCTGGTGGACAGGCTGAGGGTGTCCTTGCTGAGAGCTGGCACTGCAACAGCAAACCAGCTGAATGTGGTACAATTCCATGAAAACAAGTGCATGAGTCTAAATATTAAACTAAATATGAAAATTCAAATGTTAGTTTAGTAGTTGAGTTTGCTCCTTCGTGACTCACTAGGCTTCAGTATCTTAGTATGCAGCTTTAAAAGGAAATAGTAGTGACGTAAATAGAAATTATTAAGCAGCAGATTACGGAAGTGAGAGAAGCCACTGAAGACAGATGCTTTTAGTTTGCAAAGTTGGCTTGTGATGCACTATAACATTGTTTTGTGTTGCATTGCCTAGTTGTATTGTGCATGCGTATTTTCTAACTGTGCATTTCGTTTGCTTCACAGCGGAGCCACCACCTGCCCTGCAAAGTGCACGGAGCTGCAGCGCTGTCTGTTCGTACCTACGCTGACAAAGCAGCAAGTACGATTGTGCTGTAAATCTTATCATAGGACTTTATTTGTGGCACAATGTTTACTGAACTTTAGCCACATGTTTGTGCGGTTTGATCTCTGATGTTTGTATCAAAGCAGTCTCATAATTCAGACTTGCAGAGAGTCTCGGGTGCTGGATTTGGGTGGGGATAGGACTTCATGGGCTATGTAAAGAGGGGTGGTAGAGAGCTTGCATTAAAATGTTCATTTACATACACCAGACCTTAATCATGTAGTTTTCTCTGGTGGTGTAAAGTCATGCTAAAAGCTGCTGTGTTGCCTCTCTGCAGTTGATGCAGACGTCACAGTGGTGGGCTCCGGTCCAGGAGGCTATGTCGCTGCAATCAAAGCTGCACAGCTCGGCTTTAAGGTAACCCACCTGCTCGACAGATATCCTGCTGTCTAAATCCCACAGATGGTCACAAGTGGAAGTTTTTGGTGAATAATGTATCCCCCGTCTCTACATTTGTTATTTTTGGACAGACAGTGTGTGTCGAGAAAAATCTCACACTCGGCGGGACTTGTCTCAATGTCGGCTGCATCCCCTCGAAGGTAACAAACTGCTTTTAATCACCACAAATTCACAGGTTTGTTTGTAAGAGGTTTGATCAGTATGATCATTTTACAGGAAGGAGATACCAAGGATGTTTTTATCTTGGGTTTGGTTTCTCTTTCAGAACTTGTACACCTTTCGTATAAAAGTAATCCAGTGATGGTTTTCTATCCATAGATATATTATAAAGGGCAAATGCTTCCATGGAGCACATTTGAGTAGTAGAGCCAAAAATTTTGCCAGAAAGAATAGCAGCACATACCGGTAGCATCTTTTTATTGTCTTGATGAATTCAAAAATAAGCCAATACTTTTGGATTTATCCAAGCAGAGTGGGAAAAACATTTTCCACTTCATAATAAGGACTAAATTTCACAGAGAGAGGAAAGCAGAACAAACTTCACCTAAAAATAACTTTTCAGTTTGGTGATGAGCACTGAACGTAAGATTGATTAAACTATATTGAATCCGTAAAATGATGCAAACGTGTATAAAGTCATTCCTCCAGCTGAATAAGCTGCTGTTTTGTTTCTGCAGGCTCTGCTGAACAACTCCTACTTGTACCACTTGGCTCATGGGAAGGACTTTGAAAGCAGAGGCATCGAAAGTAAGAATCACCATCAGGCTTTAAAGAGACGTTTTGTACATTTTGTGTAGTTCACTGATCCTTAAAGGGGGGTCATTTCCAGTTATGTGTTGTAATTTTGAGCTCTAGTAGAGCTTTGCATGATTCAAAGTTCAAAAGAATCCTTCTTTATGTCATAGAGGTTTTTGTGCTGCCCCTCAGTTAATCCTGTCAGAAACAAGCTGTGTTAGCTCCCCTCGCTTTAAGCCAACCAACCCTCTTATGATTGGTTTGACCAGCAGTACATGCTCTGTGTGCCTGAAATGACTACAGTAGAGAAATCCATTGTCTTTAAACCTTTCAAGTAGATTTTTTTTATAGCCAAGATTACACTGAAGGTCATTATTTGCAGCATTAGCCATATTTAATATAAGCATATACGTTATTATAACACTTGTGTCTGTATTCCTTAGTACTGGATACTGATGGCACAGAATGTGTGTTTTCGACAATACGCTTTAATTGAATATAACTTGTTTTTCCATCGGTTTCTTAGTTTGACATTTGTGACCCCATTGACAATAAAGTCTTTGTCTTTCAGTTTCAGGCATCTCGTTGAACCTGGAGAAGATGATGGCTCAGAAGAGTGGGGCGGTCAAAGCGTTGACTGGAGGAATCGCACATTTATTCAAACAGAACAAAGTCAGTCTTCCCTCTCTGCATTAGTGCTGGTTTACACAGATGCTACATCTGAACCACTTTTAACAGTGTCTGTGGTGTGACATCACTCCCCACAGGTTACTCACGTTAATGGTTTTGGAAGGTTAACCGGGAAGAACCAAGTGACCGCCACAACAGCTGATGGTACAGAGCAGGTCATCAACACCAAGAACATCCTCATCGCCACAGGCTCAGAGGTCACGCCCTTTCCAGGCATCCAGGTATGAGAATTTGTGACCTGTTCATACTTCATTTCACTAGTTGCAGGTTTTTTGCTTGTTGTATTTACCAAAGGGGGTGGAGGAGGCGAGGAAGGGACATGAAGAGAGGAGTCAGTGCTGCAGGTGTCTAACAAAAGGCGTCCTCGTCTCAAGAGCCTTATCATATCTCACACATGTCACCCTCCTTTCACCACTCCATAAGAACTCACATGCACTTGATTTTTAAAAGATAATTCTGGGTTGATTTTTAAAAGAAGTGTGTTCAAATATGTTTCTTTAGATTGATGAGGAGACCATCGTGTCATCGACAGGAGCTCTTTCCCTGAAGAAAGTACCAGAGGAGCTGATTGTGATCGGAGCTGGAGTCATCGGGGTGGAGCTGGTCAGCATCACTACAGACTGATTCACCCACAAACACATGATTATGTCGACTACATCGGCAACATTTCCTGCCTCAGCTCTGTTTCTTTAGAAAGGAGAGTTGCACTTGTCAGACGTGTGTTTGTCCTGCCATCCTGCAGGGGTCAGTGTGGCAGCGTCTGGGTGCCAAGGTCACAGCGGTGGAGTTCCTGGGCCACGTGGGTGGTATGGGCATCGACATGGAGATCTCCAAGAACTTCCAGCGCATCCTGCAGAAGCAGGGCCTCAAGTTCAAGCTCGGCACCAAAGTCATGGGAGCAACCAAGAGGCCCGATGGCAAGATCGATGTGGCGTGAGTGGAAAAACCAGACTCAGACTTTCAGGACTCTCTTTGATGCATTTTCTTTTGGGCTGTTTTACACCCATGTGCTATCTAAACTCATGAAATTTGAAATATGGCTGGGGAGCTTTGTCATGTAACCACGTGGGTATTATGTGTGTTTCAGGGTGGAGGCGGCAGCTGGAGGGAAGAGCGAGACTCTGACATGTGACGTGCTGCTGGTCTGCATCGGCAGACGACCTTTCACCCAGAACCTGGGCCTAGACACTGTCGGCATCGAGCTGGACAACAGGGGTCGCATCCCCGTCAACAACCGCTTCCAGACCAAAGTCCCCAGGTACCACCGAGCTCATGCTGCCAAAATTAAGCTAAAATGAAGTGATTGAATCTCTGAAAGCAGACTTACCAATTTGGTGCATCCTCACCAGTTTACCCCTGCTAAAATTTTGTCCAATTTTAAAAATATCAAAATCTCTAAAAATAGTAAGCACAAATAGATTAGTGTAACAGTGGTGTAACAGGAGAAATAAAGTAACAAGTCTGTTACGAAAAGGCCTTTGATCGCGTCACTGGGATGCTCTGTTGCTCTGTAAGAGAACCTCTATGTATTTATGTAGCTGCTGAATTCCTGGGTCAGTAAATGACCCAGACCAAAAAAATAAATTATATGTATCACTCCTTGCAAAACACGGCTCAGTGACATTTGTTCCCTCTTTGCTTCTTCCTCTCCTCTTTTAGCGTTTATGCAATCGGTGACGTGGTTGCCGGGCCGATGTTGGCCCACAAGGCCGAGGACGAGGGCATCATCTGCGTGGAGGGCATGGCGGGCGGCGCTGTGCACATCGACTATAACTGCGTCCCTTCAGTCATCTACACGCACCCCGAGGTGGCCTGGGTGGGCAAGAGCGAGGAGCAGCTCAAAGAGGAGGTGAAAGTTGGGAAGGTGTTTGCTTCCAGCACGATGGATAGCCAGCTCTCTGGGTGCAGCGTTGTTCTTCTAGGGCAACTGAAGGAAATGTCACTAAATCATTGTAGCAGAGATCATGCACAAAGTAGCCATGCAGCTTAAAGTGCTTTAAATGTAAATATGTGTCTCTGTTAAAACTAAGCTGCTTCAGACATTGACATCGGCCACCTGGTGGTGATATTTCCCAACATTTCAATCCAGATCCAAGCCAAAAGAAGGGTTTCATCCTGATTGTTTGTGCTTATTTATATTGTACAAGTGACAAACACAAACGTGACAGCCATGAAGCGTCCCATAACTTGGGAAAAATGTGTGAAAAGTGCAACATTTAAAACTAATATTTCTGTGTCATTTCACTTCAGTCTGAGTCCTCCTCTCTTCTCCTCTACAGGGTGTCCCGTTTAAAGTGGGCAAATTCCCCTTTGCAGCCAACAGCCGAGCCAAAACCAACGCCGACACCGACGGCCTGGTGAAGATCCTCAGCCACAAGGAGACCGACAGGATGCTGGGAGCTCACATCCTCGGATCTGTAAGAGTTCATCAGCCTCCTTTGGACCCGCGTTAGCCTTAAATGTAAAAACATCTGTGTGGGTGGACTGGGTGTTAATGGGTTCAGACTGTCTTTGTAGAGGATCATCTACCCAATCAAATAGACATTGAGCACGTGGGAGGATGATGATGATGGGAATCGAGTGTTTACAGCTTTGGAGTGTTTATGTAGAATATCAGCCTCCTATGAAAATGGAAGTTAACGGTTTGTGTGTCTGTCTCATTACTGCATCTGTCCTAATAAACACTAATCCCAGACAGACACATGCGAGTGCTGTAAAACCATCAGGCTGGCTCTCGATGAACACACTTCCCCGTTAATGACCTTTAACTGTGTCAAGGATGAGACATCCATGTTTGTACCGCTCAGATTAGACTTACAGTAACTCTGAGGCGACAATAAAGCAGATATTTGTCAGTGCAAAGATCCGAGGAGTGCAGGTGGACTGACTGACATTCATGGTGACCCTGTTCCATGGAGTGTCCGGATCTCTGTTAACATCTCTGTCAGTCCTTTATGACAGCGGTCCCCAACCCCCGGGCCTGGGACCGGTACCGGTCCGTGAGTCGTTTGGTACCGGGCCGCGAGAGTTGAGGCTCAGGTGTGAAATGTCTGGTTTTCAGGGTTTTTATCGGTTTTCAGCGTTATTTTGTTATCATTTTTATCGTTAACTCGGTGTCCCTGGGTCTTTTCACGTGTGTTATGAATAAATTTTCTTTTTTTCGGTACCGGTACTAGTTTTATTTTGTTGAATTTATCCGCGACACCTTAAAGGCCGGTCCATGAAAATATTGTCGGGCATAAACCGGTCCGTGGCGCAAAAAAGGTTGGGGACCGCTGCTTTATGAGACCAGAAACGTCTTACTGGAACACAGCTTTCCTTAAAGCTCTCAGTTACATGCACAATTACGTTTTTGTTTCATGTTTCTGAATGCGTCTCAAACTCCCCCCTTAAATTTGCTGGACAGTCTTAGACAGAAGATTGGTGCAGTGAACCCATGTGTAAAAAAAATAAAATAAAAAAATGGACATGATCCCGATCAAGGGACTGTTTTTTTTTCTCAGGCAGTCATTACCTTTCCATCACAGGGATAAGTGCCTGAATTAAGTGGCCAAGTTTGCTACTGTGTTTGTCTTGCTGCGCATTTGATTGTAATTACCTGACAAGTAAAATTGCTTGCTGGAAAGTTAATTGTTGTAACAGACCATGTGAAGCTGTTGCTGTTTACAGACCTGCTAAACCAGACGCTGCTGTGTGTTTCTCTGCAGGGCGCAGGAGAGATGATCAACGAAGCTGCTTTGGCCATGGAGTACGGCGCCTCCTGCGAGGACGTCGCCAGAGTCTGCCACGCCCATCCGGTGCGTTCTCTTTATCACACACGACACAGCATAGTGCACATGCACAGTTCTTAGTTTATCTTGTAGTAAAGATATGAGAAATGACATGACAAATGATAAGTCCTGTTGCACCGTGAGTTCTTTCAAACGCCTTCCTCTTCGTCCTTCTCCTGCAGACTGTGTCCGAGGCGTTCAGAGAAGCCAACTTGGCCGCCTCCTTCGGCAAAGCCATCAACTTCTGAGCCGCCAGCCGCTGTCGCACCTTCAGCGGACATGACAGTGGAGAAACAGAAAAGCTGCGTGTCTGCTTCAAAAACCTTCTGACTTTGACCCACCTGGGATCCTGTACCAGTTTAGCTCTAACGTTATTTAAATGTTCAATAAAATCATAAACGGGTGGTTTGTTGGGTAAATAAACACTGACTGCTGTCAGGCTTTTTGTTTTCCACACGTAGTTTAAAAGCTCTCAGCAGAGCATTATGCACTCATTTGCAGGTCAGAGAGAGATATGAATATTATTTTGGCTGTTTTGTTTGTGCAAGGAGACGGGGATGTCTGTTGTTTTACAGCATGGAGGAATTTAACACATCTGATGGGTAATCAGAGCAGGAAACTGGAGCTGCTCGAAGATTCACATCTGCATGTTTTCAATTTTAAGATGGATTTCTGGCTCATCTCAAATCGGTGACTTCATAGCCGGTGTGGTGGTGGTTAAGTTTATATTTCTTTCATGTTCACTCCGACTGATGTCACAGATTTGTGCAGAAACAGATGTGTGATAAGAATGAATGTGGCTCAGCTGCTGCTTCCTGTGTAACTAAAGTACTGAAGGACTCTTAGGTCAACATCAGCTCACATTTGGAGGGGAGCTGTTGATAGTTGCCGGGTGACTGTTTCCTACTCAAATTACTCTGCTGTCATTCGTTCTGGCCTGTATCTCACCATCTCAACCAATAAAGGCAGTTAAATCAGACACTGCTGTGTAGCTTCATGTGCCGACATTATTTTTGAAGTAACTTTCAGTGCAGATAGCAGCTCTTACACTGGATGATGTAGATGGGCAGTGTGAAACTAAATTGGGGGGGGGGGATAAAATTTAAACTTTATGTAGTGCATTTGGAAACTGATCTGCAACAGGACCATGAAGTTAAACTGAGAGATGCATCTGGCCCTTCAGCTGATGCATCTAGCCTCATCAGAAATGACATCAGTGGCTGTCAAGGCGTTTTTAAAGAAGTGTGACGGGGTGCACAGGCTGAGGTATGCCAAAGTACACATGAACCAGACTGAAAATCAGTGGCAGAAGATCTGATGAGTGATGGATCCAAATCACTGGAGGACAGAGTCTACAGCCATGTGTAAAAGATCAAGGTGCTGTTATGATTTGGGACAGCATTTCAGCCAGTGACATAAATGGACTGATTCTGATATAGCACTTTTCTACTCTCCCAGAGTACTCAAAGCGCTCTATGCTACATTCACCCAATCATTTTCTTATAAACTGAGTGCTTCCTAACTATATTCATACTCCCATGGATGCAACTTGGGATTATTATATTGCCCAAGGATTCTTGGCATGTAGACTGGAGGAGCCTGCTCACCTTCAGATCAGGTGACTGGCTCTACCTCCTGAGCTACAGCCACCCCAAATGTTGGAGATCTTTTTAAAATTTATTGAATTATGCACCCAGAAAAGTACCATCAAATTTTGATAGACCATGGAATCCCATCATTTTTCAGCATGACAATGATCCCAAACAGCATTAAAAGCAGTAAAAGTACCCACTCAAATCACCCTGGGTAACATGCTGAATGAAATGATTAGTTCATTACCAGGCCTCTGGAAACCTCAAGACATGTTGAGGAGGTCATTTAGCCATTTAAATCAGCTGTGTTGGATCAAGGACACATCTCAAACCTGCAGGACACCGGCCCTTGAGGCCTGGAGTTTCCCACCCCTGGATAGAAAAACACAGTGGGACACTATCAGGCATGGATCGGCCTCCTCAGAGCCCAACATTATTAAAGCAGTGGGGAATCATCCTGACAGACAACCAAATACAGCCAACATCTTTCAACAAGCCTGGAGAAATATTCCTGAACAGAAAGCCGCCTAAGAGAGTTCAGGTTGTACTGAAGGATAAAGGTATTGACTTTCAAGCTCATTGGAACTGTACACAGAAAGGAAGCGTGGCTCAAGCCTGCGGCACGGTTATGTTAAAAAAGAGTTTTAGGAAGGTAAGATCTCAGTCTTCTTCAGTCTTCTTCATTTGTCCATGTTCGACAAGCGTTTCTTTGTCTATGGTTCACTGACATCATCTACATTATATTGAACAGCAACTCAAAAATGTAAAATTAAAGGTAAAGTAATAATTCTGACACAGGTGCAGCTGATAAGTGGATCGTGTGACGAGCAGAAAGTGTGATGACTCTAAATAGCCTCCTGTTAACATTTAAAACTCAAGACATAGACTGTATGTACTGTAGCAAGAGTGGTTATTATGGTTAAAGTTGAAATGTCAAAGATCATGAAAGTGCGATGATAATAACACTGATTCATACTCATCTTCTAATAACTGATCGATCGTATTTGTCCAGGTGACAACAGCAAGGTTAATAAGTTATTGATTATAGTTGTCTTGGTATGCAGCCCCACCTACTTTTAGTTTAGATCTTCTGATTCCGTGGGGCAGCCAATCAGAGCTGGCTTTAAAGGACGAAGGGCTTCAGACACAGGACGAACTGAGGGGAGCTTGGCTCAGAGGATTATTATGAACTCTGGATTATGCAAAGCTACTCTTTTAGAATGAATGTTTCAGGAAGAATGGAATCCTTGTCTTTCTTCAGCAGCATACAAATAAACATCCAGCGGCTCTAGTGGTAAAATCATCAGAGCATCTTAACAGCTGAACTGCAGCTCACTGAACACATTTTGCTGTTTCAGTAACATGTAGCTGTTTCTGCTGCTGGATGACGCATGTTTTATTTAAGTAAGCAGCATTTCACTAACTCCACCTCTGTTTAAACTCTGACTACTGTTTCTGTGTGTGTTCAGCAGGTGTGGCAGCTGCTCCAGGTTGAATTAGCCACGCTTGAGGAGTCGTAGACTCTGCAGGCTCGAGCTGTTTAACAGCCCCGTAAACAACTGGAGAAGAAATGAAGTAAAAGAAGAGAAAAGTCCTCGTTACACTGGGGTATTGTTGCTGCTTCTATTCTTCTCTTCTTCTTTTTTTTTAAATTTTGTGTTATGTGACTGTTTGAGTCTCAGGGGAAATGTCAGTGTTTGATAAAGTCCAATTACGTTTGTATCAGTTGCAGAAAATAACAGACACACTCACTGTTAGCTGGATTCGCCCATCTTTCTTTCATTTCTTATCTCTTGTTTCTGTGATCGCCTTCTTTACTTTTTTGTTCTGGGATCTCATCGGAGAATCTGGGATGTGCTTTATGTCTACATTCTTAGTTTACCCATAAATTATTTTCTTCTCTGATTTTGTCTCTTAAACTTTCATCTTGAAAGCTCGACCCATTTCATTTCTCTCCTCCTGTTTCCTTTGCTCTTTTCTACCCTGCTCTTGTAATTGTGTTAGTTTTTTCTTTATTTCACCACTCACACTCTTCTCTGCCTCCCTTTTCTTTCTTCTATTTGTTCTTTTCTCTTCTTCTTCTTCTCCATGTAACCCTCCCAATGTCATAAACTTTCCCTGTCCATGTCCTTTCTTCCTTTGCTTTTCCTTTTTTGTACTTTTTTTTTTGTCTTCGTTTCTTGCACGTCTCTAAATCTTCACATTTTGTCACACTCCTTATTCAACTTTTCAAAGATCGCTTTGAGACATATTATAGAATATTTAGAAATATTTCCCTTTCAATAATAGCAGAACAACATCAGACACTAGTTATCTTGTAAAAAGGTAATCTTGTTGTACTAATCTAAGTAATCTTTCAGATTATTAGGACACCGCTGTTCATCCTATCTGCTAGAAACTTGTGAGTCCTGAATAAGTGCATTGTTAAATTTGAGCCTGTCTGGATGAGTGGTTCTCATACTCTGGCTAACCTTTTTTAACTGTTAGAGAGACTTCTGCCTTCCCCAGACACAGGCATGTTCATCATTCATTTACATTAATGAATTCCTGGAACTCTTACATCTCATTTTAACCCTTGAAACTTAGGGCCAGACTTTGACCCAAACATAAACCTAATTCCAACTTTAACCCTGAGATCAAATCTTAACTCTCAGACTGATCTTTGAAGGAGCGAGAGAAAAGGCAGTGTTTTAGCTTTCAGAGACTTTGGTCACTCTGACTATAACTGGGCAAGATTTAATTTAGTTTCATTTATTGTCCTCACTTTCAGTAGCCTCCATGATGCCACTCCGTGGTTTTGGACTGTTCATTTCAAAGCTTGAATATTTGTGTTTTAGTCATCACCATGGTCTTTGTTGGAGCCTGAAGCTCCAAATTTGCCTTCATCTGAACAACTGTGTCTCAAAATAGCCCAATAACTCACTCAGTGATGTTTAAAAAAAATCATCAGCACTGTTTTTATGAAGTGGGAAACTATCCAAAGTCTGTTTAAAAAAAAAAATGTAACAGGCTGTGAACATGCTTTTTAAATTCGGTAACATTTGTCACCAGCCTCGTGCAGGGACACCTCCAGCAAATTTTGGGGGGTGGCCGGAGCCCCTCTGGCCCCACCTTGGTGGCAGCCCTGGCCTCGTGTCTGCTAGAGGAACAGCAGTTTTTAAGGCTTCAGTATATTCTCCTTTCAGTGATGTCACAATAATCATAAAAGACGGCAAACTTTAATTGCTGACAGACGGCCATGTAGTCTGTTATGTCTCTTCAACAAGAATTTTATTTATTATCATGTAATTTGACCTGCATGTGTGCTTATCAAACTAAAAGAGCTGTACTGTCAGATCCCTTTATAAACAACGATAGACTCCCTGGAGCTGGAGCTACGAGTTTTGTTTCGCCAAAGGAGGTCTATCGTTGTTTATAAAGGGATCTGTCAGTACAGCTCTTTTAGTTTTTCAGCTTCAGTCGTACAGTAAGTGGACTTTTTGCCACTAAGCACTTCCACAGTTTAAGTATATAGATTAGAAGAAGGCCTGTCCCCTGGTAAATCCTGGTTTTGAAGCTTTTGTTGTGTTTCCCCTTCTGATTACGGGGAAAACAGAGTGGATGTAGCTGGAGGGAGGAGAAGTTTCCTCTCTTTAATCAGCAGTTTAAAGATTGTTTTTAGGAAAAGTCCCTTTGTTAGAGAGTCCGTCCTTCCTCTTCAGTTATTCTTCAACCGAACTTTTTTTAATCTGAGTGGTAAAGCACGGAAAACTATCAGCCTTCGCCAGTCGCCTGTATGGACTGAGCAGGGATGTCAAAATTTTTGTTAAATTCATCATAAGTAAGTAAAATACTTCTTTTATCCTAATTTTTTTTTTTGCCTTTTTCAAATCGTTATTCTTAGTGATTTCACAAGAGATGTGATCATTTGTATGACAGGATATAGAGAATCCAATTTTTAAGTGCTTGACCCATAATAGAGAGCAGAAATCTTTATTTTTTGTTTGTTTGTCATTGTTTAACTTTGATGATTAGCAAGGATCCTGCTGGTGCTTAAAATTTATTTCTAAGCACTGAATTTGTTCTGTTAAAATAAGGCCTGAGTTAATATTAAATGTTTTAACTCAATCTTTCAAACATTTCAAAAATATTAAGTTGTATCTCTAACTCAGAGGAATTTATCTTTCTTTTCCTTCAAGTTAAGTTGTTGTTTAATTTGTTCATAATTTTCATTCTGAGTGGCAAAAAAAAGGTTTGTTATTGTTTTTAAAGTCTTAAATTAAATTGCCTTAAGCTGCAGAAACCCTGCGATGGTCTAAAACACTAAAACACTTGCTAAAACAGTTCTTAAAACGCTGGGTAGCGTCCATGCAAATAGTTTTAATGGCGATCCATTAAAACTATTTGCATGGACGCTACCCAGCGTTTTAAGCAACATGTTTAAAAAAGTTGGTTTCCAGGCTTAATTTTAGGGTGAAAATTAGATCACAGACTGTGAAGGACTAACATCAGGATGAGGAGTTGGGCAGCAGAAGTAAATTCAGTATGTATGCCTGGCTTTTGGGTATTTCTACAAAGAGAAACAGTACTGAAGCATTGTGTGGAGTGCTGTTATCGGAGCATGAATCAGACCGTGGTTTAATGTGCTGCTGCTGTTTGTTCATGGTGGAGGGCCGTAGTTGGAATTCCACTCAGTCGTATCAGCAGAGTTTGATGGCTCTGTTGTTTGTTGAAATTTGTTTTACGTCACTGTTGCTGGGAAACTTCCTTTAAAGTCCAAAAATATCTCAACACTGAAAAGTTTTATGGGTTAAAAGGTGATATTTTGACCAGGTTGTAAAACCATGGTCTCTCTGTAATCTGACCACAGGGTATCACCAGTGGTATAGTTACAAATCACTTTTATAAGATTATAGTGCAGTGGCGAGTTTTGAATATGTTTAAGAACAAAATCAACTCAGTGTATAAATAAAAGGTCAGGATTTCTGTTAACTATGCTTTCTTGGACGATAGCAGGCGACTTTTCACCTCAGGAACCAATGAGCTGTCGCCTGTCACACCCAATCAATTGCAGCAGATGGCTTTTTAATATTGTAGGGTCTTTACCATACAATATAATGTAATAAGAATGCGGAAATCAGGTCTTTATGGTCAAATAGCTGCTAAGAATCCACGACTAAATGAAAGCAACAAGCAGAAGAGATTTGTTTGGGCCAAGAAAGAAAAGGAATGGACATTAGACCAGTGGAAATCTGTGCTTTGGTCTGATGAGTCCAAATTTGAGATTTTAGGTTCCACCCACCGTCTCTTTGTTGGACTGTGTGTGTGTGTGTGTGTGTGTGTGTGTGTGTGTGTGTGTGTGTGTGTGTGTGTGTGTGTGTGTGTGTGTGTGTGTGTGTGTGTGTGTGTGTGTTTTTAAAGTGACTGCACGTGCATCATGCGGTCACTTTGACTCATATCTATCAAGCCTGTGGTAATTTGAGGGAAGCCATTCCCTCCACTTTTCATTAAGCACAAAGGCTGAGAGACTTTTTTGTTAACACATGTAAACATTTGTCATCTCTTGCTTCCAGAAATCTTCATCCTCTTCATCATGTCTAAAATCCTTCCACCACAACATTCTTCCCATGTGAAATCTAACTTGTTATCAAAGGCAAAAAGCTTCACAGTCACAGATCACCCCACCACCCTCATCTCCACATATACTAACACCACTGCCGACCCAGCTGTTGCCTTCATCAATGGCCTGCTCGACCGGATACCCTGTGAGTAATGAATTATTTCCCAAGTAGCCAAAGGATAACTAGAGTTAAATATGTGTTTTGATCTTGTCAGGTGAGCAAATAAGTTAGATACAAATGCTAGTGATCTCCCCCTGCTGCTGATGAAAGACACAATGATGAGAAGGGTCTCAATAATAGCTTCTTTCCCCTTCTCCCCAACCAGTCAAAACAGATGGCTGCCCCTCCCTGAGCCTGGTTCTGCTGTATGCTGTGTCTTGTAATATAAGATGCCTGGGTTTAGCTGTTATTTGGAACGTGTCTTGAAATTTCACTAAAACTTAGATGTTGTAGTTTCTACTGCCTAAAGGACCAACAACAACACAAACAAGAGCAGCACACAAACTTATTGTTGCACGTATTTTTTATGATAGCACAAAGTTATTACATGTATACGATGCTCTGCAAAGTTGTGCATAGGCTCATTGCACAACCAAGCTAGTCTCTTATGTCATCGTTGTTGATGTCCTCAATCTGAACCCTCTGCAATCTGAATATGTCATTTTTCTTTTTTCTTTTAATTGGTCTCTGAAGACTCGGTAATCAGGAGGCCAAGAAAATGAATATTTGGAAATGCATCAAAACCTATTCTTATTTTCAAAAACGTCCGTTTAGCCATTCTTCAAAATCTAGAGTCAAAGTTATCACTAATGATGACTTTGATCTCAGAGGCTTAAAGTTAGTCACACACAAAAGTGTGTCATCTGCATAGAGTTGTACGATTTAGAGACGTAGCTGCTTCCAGAGTGTTTTATCTCCGGTCTTAAATTATTCTCTTTAAACTACATTCTCAACATACTCAATCAATTAATATTATGTCCAAAGAAATTATTTATATTTATCTTCTGATGAATTATGTTTTGTCCATCTTTTAGCACTGGGACATCAAAGGATTTAAACACTGGCACGATTTGTCACTGCAAATACAAAGAAATAATTTTAATGTGAACTGAATGTGTAATCAGTTTACCATTATATCTAACTCTACCATAAAGCTCATATGTTCAACTTTTAATCAAAGGAACAAATATTTTCATAGATTTTCAATGAGAATAAAATGGACATTTTGTTTACAGAATCAGTCTTTGTTGGTGAGATAATGTGGACTCGTCTTATCTCCACAGTGCCTCGATGGGCGATCTACACCATCTTTGCAGCTGGCGGTCTGCTGATTCTGCTCTGCTGCCTGTGTGTCTGCATCAAGTGCTGCTGCAAAGGAAAGAAGAAAAAGAAGAAGAACGAGCAGATCGATCTGAAGGCGGTGAATGGAAAAACAACCACAGCCCTGGTGAGTGGCAGAGGCCAGAGTATCTGATATAAATTTGACTGATCCACAACACAAAAACATAATGTATTCTATTGTTTTTTATTTCCACTGAACTGATTATAACTACACACTACAGACTACACATAAAAGATGGAAATAACCATTGGAATGTCTCACGTGTTACTTTTCAGCATGCTAAGGTATTCCTGGGCTTTGCCAACCCTCAAGAATTCCTGTGAAAAGACCTTGGTTAATGACAGGCTCCTTGTAAACTGGACAGATATTAGTTGCTGAACAGTTTAGTTACTTTTTGGGTCAAGAAACAACTGGTCAGAACCTTTGACTCGATTTTACTTTTGATAGGTTTGAAAGCGCTCAGTGAAATAACGTTTTGGTAACTGCGAGGGTCGATGCCACTGACTCGTCTGTGGAGAATTTACTTTACAGCTGTGCATGTGCCACAGGAATGACTACTCGTTGTTGGGTCTCCAGTTGTCCATGTCCACAACAAACTACAATCAAGGTGTTAGGAACTGGCACGCACAACCTGTATTTTTACGTCACTGGGAACATGCGGTTGGCACTTTAGAGAAACCGTTGAGTCAACATGAGACTATGTTAAATAAGACCTGACACTAACAATTAATGCCATAAACTCATCAGGAAAATGTTCACTTAAGTTATTGATCAAGTAGAGCAGTAGAGTAATTTTAGCATAGTTCCAGTGACCCCTGCTGTCCTTTAGATGTAATGCACACTAGGACACCACATGACTTTATTTTTCAGACTCAAAGAACAGACTTGATGTTCTATGTTGTGTCGTTACTCTGGATTTATTTGGTTCTGGGTGTGACATAATTTTATTTTTTTAATTAAAAGTATACAACAGTTTTAGTTTAAAAGTTTAACATGGCTTTACCCCCTGAAAAGGCTTGGACAGCTAATGTGCTTCCTGTGCTCGTCTGACAGGTTCAGCCAGATGTGGCAGATGTTGATTATGGCTCAACCAAAAAGCAGAGAGGAAAGCTGCTCTACTCTCTGGAATATGATGGGCCTCTGTCTGAGGTGATTAAATGAATGTCTAATTGTTTACCTTTCATGCAGCGTTGCACTTCTATAATGTTGCATTCTTATTTTAAACATTTGAATGTGTGAAATTTGTTCAGCTCCTCTTTAGTTTTCAGCTGTGGTATGAGTCAATATCCATCTGTTTCCTGTCGACCTTTACAGCTCAAACTGGGGATCAAACAAGCCAGCAGCCTGATGGCCATGGACCTCGGAGGAACCTCAGACCCATATGTCAGAGTCTACATCCTCCCCGAAAAGAGCAAAACCTATGAAACCAAAGTGTTCAGGAGCACGCTGAACCCTGTCTTCAACGAGCAGTTCACCTTCCAGGTAGGACCTGGTGACTTGCCCTGTTTAGTTGCATTTGCTTAAAAAACAGTTATAATTAAAAATTGTTGTGTATGTGGTGAATTATTGAAGTTGAACGTCAATGTTGCAAATCCTCAAAAAAGAAAGAGCTTCCAACCTTAGTTATATGCCCCCAGCTACCAAAGTCTACCCTCACGAAGTCGACAGCTGTGATGAAAGTGTTTGACTTTAACCGGTTTTCCAAACACGAAATCATCGGCGAGATCCGGGTGCAGCTCTGCAATGTTGATTGGAATCACATCATCGAGGAGTGGCAGGAGCTGGAAGCACCCGCCAAATTTGAGGTTTGCTTTCACACATTTCCTTATTCTTCATGGTCCAAGTGGTGGCATCTAGGAAGGATTTAATCAATTTTTGTCGAATGTATTTCCATATTCTTTAAGGATTCAGTTTCCTAATCCAAACCTCTTGTGTCATTCAAAAAGAAAAAGCAGTCATGTTGCTTCCTGGGACCAATAGTTGGATTAATGGCAGGATTAACAGTTTTTCAAGCTTGGTTTGTTTACTCTTCTCTTCATACTGTCAAAATCTATTCTGGTTTTCTATACTATACCCCAATACATTTTCTTGAGACACTAGCCTGTAGCGGAATCACTGATGCATCCTGAAACTAATTTCATTCAACTCAAAAATCTCAAAACAACCGATTGACACTTCCTGAAGGATCTGTCCCGGGACCTCTCCTATTAATAATCTACTTCCACTTGGTCTCTTCTCTTTTGTAAATTTGATATTAATTTCAATTTTTATGCTGATGACACCCAGCTTTACCTGTGCACCAAACCTCCCACCCACCTCTCTCTTTCGTTGCCTCAAGGAAATCAAATCCTGGGTCTCCAGGAACTTTATCAGATTGAATAGTGTTAAAACTGAGGTCCCCCTCATTGGCACCAAATCCAGGTTATAAAAGGTTCTCCTTTCTCGGTTCCCCCCTCCTCTCAGGTTAGAGTCATCAGATGCTTTCTCCTACCTGACATCTCCTGCCTGACTCTCTCCACTTTCAAATCCCAACACATTTCTTTAAAGTGACTTACTCTTTCTGACCATCTTCCACCTGTCACATGCATCCTCTGTTCTTAATGATTTTTATATACTGCATATTTGTTTAATTCACTTTGACATTTTTCTTGGCTTTTTAAATTTTTTAAACTCTTCTAACCTTGAATATTTTGAAAGGCACTTAAGATAAAACGTATTATTCTTATTTTTATACTTGTTAGTAACATTATAGGTTTTGCAGGTTATCCAAGAGGAATGTGAATATTATTTAAATCATTTTGTACTGTCACTAGCACAAGGCTCTCATAATGGGTAGATGGTCACTTTCTCCTTCAGCTTCCTCCTTTTATTTGCATTTTTATTCATTTCAGTTTACTGAAATATATCAGAGCTGATTCAGTTTGTCAGAACTACAGATTTCTGTATGACGTTTGTGCTACAGGAAGAAAATCTAGGAGAGATCTGCTTCTCCCTGCGCTATGTTCCCTCTGCCAGCAAGCTGACTGTGGTAATCCTGGAGGCCAAAAACCTGAAGAGCATGGATGTTGGAGGATCCTCAGGTCAGACTGAAACGGGATCTTAATCAAAAATGTAACTTTTCAAAAACGCTCCAGCGTGCTAATTTACAGCAAATCCAAGAACACATTTGCTCTCCATTAAACCAACGGGTGATCACTGGAGGTGTAACAGAAGACAACACTGCCTCACAGTGGTTGACAGCAGTAACTACAGAAACAGTGAAGATTGGAGAAGTTTAGTCATTTCCATCTTCATATTGTGGGAGCTGTACTCGACTACAGCAGCTTCGTTTATCTTACACTGGGGTCTAATGCATCTTATCATAATATTTTTAGCTCCTCCCCCTTTAAACAAACTGTCTTCTTAAACAGGTTTGAGCAGTAATGCTTAAGTGCTGACCATGTTTAATTTAAACATCTAGCTGTATATTTATTTAAAGAAAGTCATAACGGATTATCTTAACTAAAAGGATGATTATCTAAAATTTCTTTATTGATGCAATTCAGACATGATTGCATCAATACTGTTACAGCTGTTACAATATTCATGTTTCTTGATTCCTGCTTACCTTATTATTTTACCCCATTAATTCTTCTCAGGTATTTTATGGAGGCATCATGCATCTGCATGAAGAAATACAGTTTATAGGTGCTCCGAGTGACTTTTCTCCATGCTGTGTTCGTAGATCCTTATGTGAAGATGCAGCTAGCTCTGGACAAAAGGAAGTGGAAGAAAAAAAAGACGTCTATCAAAAAGAAGACGCTGAACCCTTATTTCAACGAATCGTTCGTCTTTGACGTGTCACTGGATCAAATCCAGGTGAGTGTAACGACATCCTGGCTGAAGCAGATCTTTAACAATATTTGAGACTATCTGAAACAATAGACTGGTCATCGATATTAATTTTACATAAACACAAAACATTTTAACAGTAATTCTGGAGACATTTTGTGATGATGGTTTAGAATATAAAGAATATATATCAGCATAGATCCTGGATTGAACTAACTTGAGAATGTTTTCCTCTCTCCTGACATTTATACTTCTGCACTGGCTGACGCATACACTGTGTCAATAAAAATAAAATTCAACCTGCTATTTTTCCAGTCCTGGTCTAAGTGGTTACATAATACATGCCGCATTGTTGAGAAGGGAAACAGACTCCTGCCACTTTCACATGTTTGATAATTACTCTTTTACTGTTGTTCTGAGTGGCTGTGATTTTCTGATGAACATGGCACACACACTTTTGTAAACCATCACACACTGAAGGCTTTAAGGTTTTCTACCTCTGGTGTAGGGATTCAGCTCCTTTCTCAAAGAAGAGCCTAATGCAGCCTAACACATAAAGGGATGATCCTCAGCTGTATGCAGTGAGGGAGGCAGCTTTTTAGTTTAACACTGTTATAAGACTGACACTTATTATAAGCACACAGTCACACTTGAGGTATCACATCAAACTAAAAAAAATGGATTGGTGCATCCCTGTGGAAAAATTTACTTCACTTCTTTTCAGTTTTATTTATACAGCACCAAATCCCAACAACAGTCGCCTCAGCGCTATATATGTTGTAAAGTAGACCCTACAATAATACATAAGAGAAAACCCCAATCCTGTGACCCTATGAGCAGCACTTTGGCGACAGCGGGGAGGAAAAACTCCCTTTTAACAGGAAGAAACCTCCGGCAGAACCAGGCTCAGGGAGGGGCGGGGCCATCTGCTGTGATTGGTTGGAGGGGAGAAAGACAGCATAAAAGACATGCTGAGCCAGAGGTTAATAATAACTATTAATTACATGCAGAGAGGTGTATAAATACAAAGTAGGTGAAGAAGAAACACTCAGTGCATCATGGGAATCCCCCAGCAGCCTACACCTATTGCAGCATAACTAAGGGAGGATTCAGGGTCACCTGGTCCAGCCCTAACTATATGCTTTAGTAAAAAGGAAAGTTTGAAGCCTAATCTTAAAAGTAGAGATACTGTCTGTCTCCCATATTAAAGACTACCACTTTAATGCTGCGCTGATAGTGAGGCGACTTTAAATCTGAATCTCTTTCCTCAGAGGGTGAATCTGGTGGTCTCGGTGTGGGACCATGACGCCGTGACCAGGAATGATCCGATAGGGAAGATCTACCTGGGCTGTGATGCCACAGGGAACCAACTAAGGCACTGGGCCGACATGTTGTCCAACCCGCGACGGCCGGTGGCTCAGTGGCACAGCCTGCTGTCGGCCGAGCAGGTCAACTCCACTCTAACCCTGAAAAAGAAAATCCCCATCCCCAGCAAAATGAAGGAAAGCGCTCAGCAGTGGTACCCTAAATGAAACCATTTAAAAAAAAAAAGAGAGATTCAAATATTTTTGATAACCATTTCTCCCTTTGTTCTTCTGATATGGAAATTATTGAATAAGATTACTTTGTATTATACTGTATATTAAGATTTGTAATTATTATTTTTGGTATCAAATCAAAACATGCTAAAATATATTTTCTAACATTTATTTTTGCTTTATAAACACAGTTTAGCCTCTGTAAGATAGCTGTACTGAGTAATACAGTTAGGTCCATAGCTTCAGTACACACTTTCCCTCAGTACAACAACAACATGGTGGATTTTAAATCAAACAGTCAATATGTTCACTCATTATTCCAAGACAAATGAAGTGGATAAAAGAGTTGATTCCAAGTCTTGAACTTCTGAATGAGCCTCATTCAGTAAATGTTTTTACCCTGCGAAAGACACGAGCTCGCACGTGAAACTTCTGCCAGATTCATGACGAGTGGGCACCGGCATCGTTTGTGCTGGCTGTCTGCAATCTGCATACCATCACACTTATTTCTCTATATAAGGAAACAAGTTTATCTCAAAGTGAAACGGGGAGTGATGCTGCTGTAAAAGAGGGAAGAGGAGGAAAGCAGGAGAAAGGCTGACATAAATAAGTCATTTTTTAAATAAGATTATTACTACTAGTAGTAGAATTGCAATTCTTAGTACTAATCAGTATAAAGGTGTGTTTTTCTTGTGTTTTGTAATATAACCAGAGCTTCATCATTTGTTCATGCATGCAGTCTGGGGCAGTACTATATTTCTTCGTACCGTATGAACAAAGGTACAAAAATGTCAACAGCTCAGCAGCACTGTGAACACCATGCAAGACAACTGATGGTTGTGGAATTCTTTCTATGGTTAAAAACAACAGCTTTACAACAGCTTACCAAGCCAGGACCACTCTTAAGGAGGCAGGAGTATCTCTGTCAAGGTCTACAAACCAAAGATGTCTTACTGAATGGAAATACAGAAAGTTTAGGACACGCTGCAAAGCACTGGGTGGCACTCAAGGCCACCCTCTGTGATCAGACTCTGACAAAATGCTACAAAACCGATCGGACTACATTTTACAGTGCAAAAGGATGATGACCCAAGGCTGACTGCAAAAGAAGCGACCCACGAGTTTGTCAAAGCAAAGAAATGGGGATATTCTTCAATTCGCCAAGTCAGTTACCCGAGCTCGATTCAGCAGAGCAGCTTGGGTGTAATTCCTAAACACTTAATGCAATATTTTTGTTAAAGCCGTTGGATTAAAGCTGAACTTCTCCACTTCAACCACATCTTCACTGTTTGATTTCAAATCCCCTGTAGGCAAAGGCAAAATTGCAGTTGTTGTGCCGGTTTCTAAATACTAATGGACCTGGAAATGCATATCATTATTTCTTATGTAAACACACTGAAAGTGAAATGTATTTTAGTCTACAAAACACAAAAAACTCTATGTTTTTATTAAGAAAAGATCTTGTTAACTTTCTACACAGTTGGAATATGATCTAAAAGCTAGAAACAATCGTTTATGGACAAACAAGTCTGAGACTCTCACTCGTCTCCCCTGACAGACGACGACTCAAACAAAAACTGAGCTCAATCAAGCCGAGTTCAGCAGGTGCCTTCTCCTGCTGGCTCAGGCCTCCAGAGACCGTCCTCATTAAATGCTCTGTGAATGCACAGCTCAGTGCATTCACAAAACGGGAGATTTTCACTCTGTCAGCATCTGATGTTAAAACATCAACTACGACGAGCCTCTGTTGACTTGAAACTTTGATTTCATAAGCAAAGTTTCAAGGGAACTTCAGAAAACGTTCCCTGAAAGTTATTTCGGGAAACCTTCAGAGCACCTTCAGGGGACCTTTCTGAAGGTTATTCTGCAAAGCTCCCAAGACCTTACGAGGACCCTAATCTCAACAGTCCCTTTTAAAGGTGCACTATGGCGCAGAGCACCTGGAGGACCTTCTGTTGAACTTCTACAACCCTTTAATCCCAATTGTTATGTTGTCACATCGTCAAAGGACCTGCCTTAATGTTCTCCGGTTGTGTGAAAAGCCCAGAGGGCCTTCGGAGAACTCAGTAGTATTTTTTGGAGAACTTCAGGAAGCAAGAGCTTGTAGGTTCACAGGGCAAAGGAAGAACAATCCTTATCAGAGTGGGAACGAGCTCAAGAAAGTCACCCTAGATTGACTGATTAATTTCTTTCGTTCATCCATCCATCCCCCTACAATCGCCACTTACTTTCTCCTTTGCTCTTGTCATAATTACCACAGCCGCTAGAGTGTACCATCACAATAAGCTTCAATAACAAATGATCTACGGGCTTGTATTTTACTGGTCAACATTATATTGCTGCTACCTCAGAGGGTGATTTACAGGAGGCCAGTGAAGGCTCAACAGACCTGATAGGGACGAGCCAAGAAGCTTGGAAGCTCTCTTTGAAGTGTAAATGTCCCACCCACTTAAGGACACACAAGATCTTCTCTCCACTTTCTGTCACCTGCAGATGACACTGAGATGACAATGGAAGGACACATTTGTAGTCTGAGCATTAGTGATTTTATTCTGTCTCATTAAAAATAAACGTTAATGAATAACGGGAACATCAGTTGAAGGAATACAAGTCGGAAAAAAATATTGCCGCACATTTTTCAAACTAACCTGTCATTACTAGTGCAATTTTCTGTTAGGGCATCAGCAGCAACAGAGCCAGCTGATGAAGCTGATTAGGATTGGCCTGGCTCTGGGGTCTCTGGAGCCCCTACAGGTGTTTCCTGGGCAAAGATTGTTGCTGAACATACTGGACAACACCTCACATCCCCTAAAGGACCTACCGGTCAAACAGCAAAGTGTGTTCAGCAGCATCCTCCTTCAACTCTGCTGCAATTACAACAAAAATCTTACTCACTCCACCTAAAATGGGGGATTTGTGTCTTCTCCGAGCAGCGATCTTTGACTTGTTAGACGGATTTGCAAACCTTTACACCAGGGGTCCCCAATCCCGGTCAACGAGGGCTGGTGTCCCTGCAGGTTTTAGATTTCATCCTGGGTCAACACACCTGAATCACATGATTAGCTCATTGCCAGGCCTTTGGAGAACTTCAAGACACGTTGAGCAGGTCATTTATCCATTTAAATCAGCTGTCATGGATCAAGGACACATCTAAAACCTGCAGGACACCGGCCCTCCTGGACTGGGGACCCCTGCTTTACACTAAGCCACTAATGCAAGAACTCTCTTTCTATACCTTAATGTAACATCATGCAGTATTTTGTCATTTATTCCTTTTTAATTACAGTGGCTTCTGTGTATTTACTTTCCTTGCTTTATCTCCATCATGCCATTTGTTGTGTTTGTACTTGGTGTGAATTTGCTCTCTGTTTCACTTTCTCTCACCTGGTTGAGCAGGTGACCCATGTGCTGAAGTACAGAAGGCTAGATACCTGGGTTTGAGTGTCTGCCGGGCTGCTTCCTCTGTGTCATTCTCCTGCACTGTCTCACTACACTTTCCTATCCAATAAAGGTAATAAATAAATGAAGTTAAACAAACAAAAATTCTGATCCACAGGAGTCAAAATGGGACAGCTTTTATATTTTACCTCCTTAACAAAGGCCTTAAATATGAAAATGATCCATTAAAGGGTTCCTAATCTGCTTCAGACTCACCTATAACGTAACAATTAAACTAATGTAGCTCTCAGAATTTTGCTAAGGGGCCTCGAGTCAAAAACAATCTTCTTTTTCTTATTTTGTGTCAATATTCTGTTCCAGTGGTGGACATTCGTGCTTATTAAAATCACTAACTGGTGATGAATCCCATCCCTTTTCAGTAATAATTAAAATGTACCCAAAATACCACACATTTTAATTATTATTTTGAATAACAATTCATTCTATAATAAAAAAATATCAGTGTTATCTGTGTTTGAAGTCGATGAATTGTTAATAAAGGTGCAAAAGTAAACTGGAGAATAAACTGGAATCACCTGTTTGCGAGAAATTCAGTGTCTCCTGATCAGCTTAAACCAGCCATGGCCTTCATTGTCCGGCTTATCTCCTGTGAATTTACCCTCCTGCTTATTGACAAAGGCGGCTGGATACACTCACACTTCATTATGGAGAGCAGTGACATCAGCAGATCGGTGGGTTACCAGGTTACCCGAAGAGAAGCCCAGACCATCCAATTAAAGCATACGAAGAAGAAGAACAGGATCAACTCTGCTTTCAGACGAAACTGCTTCAGTCATTGAGTCTGAGAAACAGCTGCAGCCTGCGTCTCTCTCTCTCTCTCTCTCACACACACACACACACACACACACGGTGAGTAGATCCAATAAACTTATGCTACAGACTTCACTTTAGACGTCATCTGACCATTTCTGCCATAAATGTGAATTTATATTTATTTAGTGAAATATTTGGAACTTTAAACGAATGTTTCCATCTTTAATCCTTAATTCTTTTGTAAGGTTTTGTCTTTGTTTAACTAGACACAACCACAAAATATACTCTGGATTACATAAAAAATAGAACGAAATAGTCAAATAGATCTAATAGATCTTAAGGAAAGCTATGGTACAATGAGCTACTGGTAGATTAAGCACCTAACAAAGACTAGTTCACTGGTAACCTGTTCAGGGTTAACGACATTTACAACTAAGCCTTTAAACAAAATATCTGCGCGTTTCATTGAAATAGTACGCATGGAAGAACAAAATAGTTACAATGGATCACTCAACAGCAAGAACAATATTTAAAAAAATGATTTACTTAATTATATATGCTATGAGACAGACAACGGTGACAAAGACGGCTCAACTAGTTTATTTTCAGTGATAAATGATCCAATGATTCTACAAAGAGCGAGGAAAATTAGCGGTTCAAAAACCAGTAGACGGGATGAAAGTGTGTAATACACTAACCGAATAATATTATAAGCGCAGATCTCCCTGAAAACAGCAAGTCCTTTCAGGTGTGATTTTGATACAAGGGAGGGATAACTCTTCTATTAGGAGCTGCTATTAGAAACTATTCCACCGAAATCTAAGTGTAACAGCTGACCTGTGTGACGTGCAGAACAACTGTAAATAATATTTCGCATAATATTGTAAATAAGTGTGTTGATGAAAGGAATGTTACTGTGCCACACGCGTAAATGCGCGCATCGCTCTTTTCACGTATCGGTTTCCAGCAGTCGCGTTAGTGCGTTTTGACAGACATTTCACTTTGGTTCAAAACAGATTCAATATGATGAGTCCATCAGCGCGTGCGCATTGCTGAGAAAATATTCCAGCTCAGTTCTGCTCTGTTTCGGTGAGTTTTATTACTACAGATGCAGAATTATGCTCAGCTCCGAAGACTCAGTGTGAGGGCTGAGTGAAGAGCTGCAGGACAAAGCCAAAGCAGAATCAGACATGCTTTTGTGGCATGCCGCAAAGTGAATCAGAATTGCGTGAATTATTTAAATATGTCTCCCAAGATTTTGTGAAAAATACCCATAAGCACGCCTTTCGGTAGCAAAGCTACAGAAGAGGATGAGGGCCACGGGGGGGGGGGGGGATACTGAAGTGAAGTAGGATGCGCATTTTGAAGTCAGCTCACGTGAGGATTTTGGCAGTTCTCCCGCTCATGTTTTCCATTAAGGTTTTTTTTTTAGAAAGTGAATTGGAAAAGATTATGAGGTTACTTTGGGTTTTTTGTTGTTGCTTTTCCCACTGCCCTGGGACTCACTGGAGTCACAATTTAATGAAAGCCTACAAAATTTGCGTTCCTTAGTCCCCGGGTTTTGTCTCGCAGGGAATTTCTATTGCGTATAATTGCTTGCTGTTAATCTAGTTTTGCAAATACACCGTATAATTTACTCAGATAATACGCATTCGTATTTGTTTAAAGGTTAAAGGTTGTCATTAAGCGGGGTAAATCCTGCAAGGCCAATCCCAGGACAACAATTCCCATGGACTGAAGCCGGCGCGCTCACGGTGCTGATGCTGCTGCTGGTTAGCCAGGCAGCTAATCACTGAAGCTCCGGATAAATGGTCACATTTACGGCGTTTAACATCCACGTTAACCCGCGTTGTGTGGCGGCAGATGGACGCATAATATCGTGTGCATGTTCTTGTTGTCGTTTCGTGTGATGGAGCTGTGCCACCCGTGTACGAGCCGTGAGCAACGGATACTTGTGCAGTCTACGGTTAGCTCGCTAACGCTCCGGGGATTTTTAAGGTTTACTGTGGTTAATGGCTCTAGTCGTCAAGCTGTCGTGAGCGAGCCCTGGTTTGCTGCAGCTTCGCTTCCCCACTAGGATTACCTGACGGTCAGAGCCTCCACCAGCTCCACGATATGACTCACACACAGTGAGCCGACCAGCTGGCTGGATGGCTAGCTCTTTCGTTAGCTGCTAACCTAGGCGGTGATGCTAGCAGCCGTTCGGGTGTCGGTACCGCCAACTATCTGAAGCCATGTCTGCCCGATGTAGCTGATGTGTTGCTCGGCTTGCCAAAAGATGAAGGGCCGGGGTTATGATGCGCCTCTCCCTGCAGGAGGCGGAACATGGATGCAGAGGAAGAGCGGAGTGCACACAAAGTTTTGGATCCAATGGTGCCCTGCAGGCAGAACGGAAGGATCGGTAAGACTGGTGCCGCTGTCCTTTTTTTTTTTTTTTTTTTTTAAATATCTCCTCTGTGTTTTGTTAAGTTCTGTGTAAGGTGACCTCTCTGTCTGTGCGCAGGTACTTTGAGAACTCTCCACCGCCTGCTGAAAACCCAGAACACACTGCAGATTCAGTCCATCACCCGCTCAGAATGTGCTGGTAGGTCAAATCCTGCATGGGCAGAAGTTCCCTTATTCACAAGGTGTCATTAACGGTACTTCCAGGTCATTAAAAACCAGCTGATTAAGATTTAGTTGATTAGCAGATTTTAAAAGGAGGGAGCAGCAAATCCCAGCCTTCTTTTTCCTGATTTCAAACTTGTGGACAAACAGAAGGAACAAGTCCTGGGCTTGAATAACGTTCCACATTTTTTCTGATGGATGTAAGTAAGATACAAACCTGTAAAAGTTGTGCAGAATCTCATGGTCTGCAGCTGGGGTGGCAAAGTCAATTTATATGCAGCATAAGTCCAGTTTGAGCTCAGACGGGCTTTATAGTTATTTTTTTTTTTAAATATATAAAGTTCTAATAAACATAAATGGTGAAAGTCAAAGTATTTATCTGTTCTAAAGAAATTGAAGTATGTACTAAACCCAAAAATCGAGCTATGAACCCGGTTTCCCTCCTTCATTGTCCAACTGTCCTGTTGACCTCCTGTGCGCTTGGCAGTAACATCTTTGCTGGCAGTGACGTCCACTCTCCCCACACAGAGTGACAGAAGCACACGCCCGGGAGAATACATGTGCATTAGCACAGATAGAATAGTATCTTTGCAAACAGTGAAGTTCCAATTTAAAACTGAAACTATTACAGATAGAAACACCTTCTTCTGTTGTCTCTCGGTTTTAGGCAGGAAACTGCAAAGAGGTAGATTAAATTAAATATGAATCTAATAATATAATTGATTTCAAATCTTCAGTTCACAAACTGTCTGTGTAAAACTAGTATGAACTACAGCGTAGTTTTGGAGAAGTGTTTCATCCTTCATTCCTCAACTTGACTTTAAACCTTTGGAGTGTTTGCAGATTTGGGGAAAATGGTACCGTAACACTAGGGCTGCACAATTAATCGTTAGAAAATCACGATCTCAATTCATACTTATGTGCGATCTCATTTCCAAGTGACAATGATTTTTAAAAGAAAAAAAAAGTAAAAGATGACGATTGTACTGCATTTTGATCCTGGACATAAGCTGCATGAAAACAAGCGCTCACTCTTCCTGCTCAACAAATGACAAGGGCGGAGCCTTATACCACAATACAGAAGTCAGCTGGCAGGGGAAAAAAACAACGGAGAGCACCTGAGAGATGAGGAAGCTGTAAAGGCCAAGAAAGTGACAGGAGAAAATCCGTCCCGGTCAACCACCCAAACATCAATAACGGGAACCTACAGCGCTTCTCTATACCCGTCGAACTCCCGCAGGCACAAAGAAATTACGGAGGCTATCACTTATCACCTGACCAAAGATATGGCTCCCATCAACACTGTGCAAAACGAGGGATTTAGGAAAATGATCAACACCCTAGACAAACGCTGCACAGTGCCGTCCCGCAACTATTTTTCTATTGTTGCACTACCTGCTCTATACACGCAGCGTCGAGCAACGGTGGAGACGGAATTTCAAGCAGTACAACATTTTGCGGCAACGACAAAATGTGAGACATTTGTTGTTTTTGTGTTCAGTCTCAACTGTTACGAAGTTGATGTGCAGTTAATAAGTGCAATAAATATTTATATTGGAAAAGAAAATCGTGAGAAAATCGTGATCTCAATTCTAAACCAAAAAGTCGTGATTCTCATTTTATGCAAAATCGTGCAGCCCTACGTAACACACAATTTTAAACTGTTGTCTGTGAATGAGAATTCTTTTCATGTCGTCTCCACAAATACCGGAGAGGAGAAGTTCTGTTGTTTGCCTTTTGATCTCACATGCGGCCTCCTGGGTGTTTCAGGTTCCTGTCCGAATCTAATGATGAGTAGGAGCGAGCATGCCGATGCAAGGCCCGTGCCCGTGGCCCTCACCCCCCAGCTCCCTGCCAGAGCCCACCGGCCTCTCTGTGTGTCGGTGTCCTCCGACAGCAGCGGACGCTTCAAGGCTCTGGAGACGCAGGAGTGGAAGAACAACCTCAAAGCTCAGGTACACAAACATCTGCTGCTATGTCCTCAGCAGGAGTTGAGGTACATCTGGATCCTGAAACATCTTCATATTAAAAAAAAACGGCGTTTCTAAAAGAATGAGTTTGCAACTGTGGACTAGTGTTCACATACAAAAATAGGCACATCTATGCTTTTATTTCTATAACTAAATACTATATTAATCAATTAAAGAACAACAAGAAAATAATGAAAAGAAGTAGGAACATTTTGGAAATCTTGCTGAAAATATTTGAATAAACTGAAAGTAGAACAGATGCGTCTGGGTGATGGATGTTGTCTTAATAAATCAATCTGATAGCAGGGTAGGTCACAGAAGATGCTGATTAGTTTCCTCTTTTTCTAGCAGAAAGGTGACAGGGTTCTTAAAGCTTGCGGCTGTATTTCTACTTCAGTAGATCCAAATGAAACTCCATGTGGAGTTTAACTCCTCGCAGCGTGGAAGGGTGTAGAGAAAGGATTTCAAATGGGTCCATATCATATGTTGGAAGCACTGAGGAATCTGTGTTTCCTGGCTTTTTTATGAAGGGGGGAGCAGGCACTGCTATGGACTTCTCAGGTCTGGTTGGTGTGACAACCTACTGTGAGAGTTGTTATCCATGTTTCATTTGTGTCTGTGTTGCAGATGGAGAAGGCTCACAGTGCAGGAGCAGCCAGCAGCACGGGTTCTCTGGAACGAGCGTCCCTGTTCTGCGCCTCTGCTTCTACCACAGTGTCCTGCTCCGGCCTGTCCAGCCCTGTGGAGATACTCAACAAGAGCAAGTCCTCCAGCCGCTTCTCTCTCTTCTCGCCGCCCTGGAACAGCAGCTCAGAGTCCGACTCCAACCCGCCGTCCCGCTCCGGCTCTAAGAAGCTCCGCAACTACAGCCGGAGAGCCGCCACGGGGCCGGCCGGAGCGAGGGGCCCTGATACGCCAGAGCCCAAACCCAGTGGTCCCGAACACTTCCAATACTCGGAGCCCGTCATCTCCAAGGTGACCGATTACATCTATGTCGGCAACCTAAACGCAGCGTACAATGGCCGTACGCTGTGCCGCAACAACATCGATAGCATCATCGACATGAGCAGTGCTCCAGGAGAATCGGCCCCCTCCCTTAGCCTCATACCCTGCACCTGCTCTCGTGGCGCTCGCCACAGCTGGTCCCGCCTCAAAGTGGACATCGGAGATGTGCCGGACGCTCTGGGCGATGGCCCGTCGCTGAAGCAGCGCTGTTTCGAGGACATCAACGAGTGCATCAACGCCTCCACGGAGAAGCGGAAGCGCGTCCTGGTCCACTGTCGGGACGGCTACTCTCTGGCGCCCACATGCATCATCCAGTACCTGATGGTGAAGCAGAACATGAGGCTGATCGCTGCCTATGAGCTGCTGAGGGCCAAGTACCCTGTCAACATCAGAGAGTGCCACCAAAACGTCCTTGTGAGCCTGGAGAGGGCGCTGCGGCCCGGCGGAAACATTGACCCTGAGTGCTTCAAACAGGCCATCTCACGCAAAGTGGCGTGGACCTGATTTTGTTTCCCATCATGCTCAGCTGCTGCTCGACGCCCTCTCTGCTCCTCCCACAGTATTGGATCCTTTCATACAGACAACCAAGGGCAGCTGTAGACTGATCACATGGATATTATTGTCCCCACTTGTGGTTGTGAGAATTTGATGTATTTCCTCTTCAGACCTGTAAATGTGACCTGGCCGTGATTTCCTCCTTCATACTCGCCAAATAGGAGACGCAATAGACTTTGCTGTAGTGTGCAAAGCTTCTCGGTATAACAGTGTGATAGTGTTGGCTGTATAGTTGATATAGTCCTGCTTCAGTTCTGTGCCACACCGTCGTGTTGCTGTTCTATATCAGGGGAATTTCTTACCGGGTGATCTCAGGAGATTATTGATGTCATACTAGAACCGTGTCAGTGGTCGTTAGATTATCCTGCAGCTTCGTTCACACGTGGAATCAAAAATGCAGCTCGGAGAGTTGGGAAGGGTTCCGCAACAGGTCCAAAAGGGTTATAAAGCCGTTGCACGTTCACGTTATGCATCCAGCTGGCACCACGGCCACTGTAGGAGCTCTTCCACTTCCTGTTAATCCCATTGCACCGATGTTTGCTGCAGATCAGACGAGAGCGCATAAGAGTTAATGGAACCAAAAGGCTAAAATGGTTATGTCCCCACAAGAGCCCACATTTGATTTTAACTTTGAAAAATGGTGAACGGATAATGATAAAGTCTCTGAACTTGAATAAAACACGTTTATGTCTTTTAAGAAGCCGATCTGGTCCATAAAATATATTGGTCCCGATTGGTCAGATAAGGATGTCTGATAGGATAGCACCCATTTCTAAACAATAACTTGATAGTTTAACCCCCAAACAGGCTCTTCCATGTTTGTATAAGTAGCAGCCGTGCTGTGACGTCTCCAATACTCACAGAAATGCCTTTTTAAACTCAAATATATAGTTTGTGTGTTCTTTATTTTTCTTAAAATCAAGATTAACATTTCCCGATGAAAAATACTTATTCAGCAAAATTGATCTCGGAGGGCTGCATCATTTTGGGCTATTGCCCAGGTTCAGTAAGACGAGCACCAGAGCGTGGTACAACTCGTAACTGTAGCTCAGTGCAACTAAAAGCAAGGACGCACTTGCTGGATGAGCAAAGTTGAACTACAAAAATCAAACCAATTGCAGATTGAGTCGGGTTATCGCAAATATGTTTGCCCAATTGCTCAGCCTAGAGTTTGCCTTTTATGGACGACTCAATAAAGCAAAGTATGCCTGGATGCACAAAAACACTGCTGCATGTTGAAAACGACCTTTCAGGTGTAACCTAGTCGTGTAAATCCAGTGTGACATCTCAGATGTGTTTCAGGTGGCGGTAATTCCACTGGTGAGACATGCAAGCCTGTAAAGGATGATTTTCTTTCTCGCTTTAAGATGTGAAATAACTGTAGAAGCAAGCGACCACGTGGAACGTCTTACAACATGGACTCTGTTACCAGCCTGAATATTGGGCGAGTGCTGTAATGTATCTGTTTAGTGCCCTTTTTACACGACTCATTTTACGTAAAGACAGCCCAAAAGGTTTAGTAGAACTAATAGAAAAAAGACAGCAATGTCCTGATAAAATAACTGTTGCTGTGTGTAAATGAGGTCACCTGTGATTCAGTACTCTCCCACTAGTACATTAGTTTCTCAGCGAGTTAACCCAGCGCAGCGTCACTTTGCGTTGTCTATATGCACATTACAAAACCTAAAGATGCAACAAACTGGAATTGCACCAGTAGGGGTTGAAAATTCCTTCAGCTGTGCTTGGAATGGCCATGGCTTTCAAATATTTGAATGCTTATTAAATTCTAAGTGTATCTGTTATCTTCAAATACATATTTTCCCCTATTTTTGTTTTTTCTAGTGAGCTACTGTAACATGTTACTACTATGTGCAGATGGCTATAAGACGTAGTTGGTGGTCACCATTAAACAACTAAATAGACTAAAGGTCGGCCAGAGCTCATGTTGTGTAGGAAAGGTCGGACCGTTCAGCAGAAGCTGCTCACGAGTCTTCTGTTAATTATTTTAGCTCATTGACTTTAATTATGCACTGCATAGAAACGTGTATGTATATCAGTGGATTTATACTTCTGCTCTCCATGTATGTAGTTTCTGCAAACCCTCTACTGTAACACATTTAATTGATGCAGTGGCGTGGAAGGCAGTGATTCAGCTCTATGAGAATGGTATAGAATTGTTTTACTAAGTAAGTCCACTGCAAAGTCCACCAGGTAGAGCTAACATGTCGCAAGCTAGCCACAACTGCACACAGTCGTTTGAGAAATCATCACTCTTTGCTTAGAAATGTCCACCCTAGTTTTTACCCAGAGAACCTCTTCACAAATTTACTGTCTAAGGTTTAATGTGAGCTGCAGACTTGGGCTGATGCTGGAGATCCATTTAAGAAAAAGTTTTAGTGCCAACTGTAACCTGCCATCAGGTTCATGTAGACTTTTGGGCAAAGTGAGGAGGCATTGCTTGTTTGGAGATCTATAGCTGATAAAGTCTTAGTTTGGAGTGTCATAGTAGATGAAATATGGACTTGGGTTGAAACCCAAACAAACCGTCTGTACTCCAGCCAATGGAGGACATGCATGCTTTTTGTTATCTTTAGATCTACAGCCGCTTCCTGGATTATGTTGCAGTTTCATCTTCTTCTGTCTTAAAAGGGAACTTTTGCACATGGACACTTTGTGTTGCTTCTGACCTTTTTGTGCCGTTATCTATCTTTTGTGTGCTTATTTTTTATTTATTTTTTCCCCCCGCTGAGGTCATACTCGACAGGATGAACGGTCCCTCTTGTCCTCTGTGAGGAAGACTTGAGCCTCGTTTTTAGTGACAGTTCGCTGAAATGTCTTTAGGAGCGTGGCTCTGTGAATTTGAACTTTGGTGTGCGGTGAAGTTGAGTGACATGCATCTCTTATCAGTATTAGTGCACCATCATTGCTGAACTGCGATTCGGGGTTTATGGATGGCAAGAGGTAATTTTTTTTTTCTTTACTTTTTCGCTCCACTGCTTACAGAACTGTCTAAAAAGAAGAGTATTAAAGTTTCCCTGTGAATGTTTAAAGACACTTAACATGACTGAGTTTCACAATGAGGGAAAAATGAGACCATGTTCATTAAAAGTAACCAGATGAAGGTGTTAATAGTAGTCAGGGCTTTGAAGTCATGAGTCTTTCACCTGTCAAATTCTTCTTAACCTACAAATATTTTGTTAAATGTCAGAAAATGGTGAAAATGACCTTTTCAGAGGTACTGTTTTGTCTTTAAAGGTACCCTTTTTATTTACCATTTGCAAATGTCACCACCAGGGAGCAGCTTTTTAACAGCAGGTGTATTAAAACATGTTCAGATGTGTGCTGCTGTTCGTTAAACTTCCAACGTTTCTCTCAGCCCCGTTTCCTCTAGACGATTTGCATTTTACCAGGTTAGCTGTGGGAATCTGCTCTTGGGTAACTCGCTGTGCCATCCTGTGGTACTACACGAAACAACGGCACAGGCCTGTTTTAACATCAGTTGATGTCGCTTCAACACAGTACACAGATATGTTTGACAAATTCAAAGCAGTTGCTTCTTTACATTCTGTGGGTGTAGTTGGTTTTTAAGTAAATATATAAGCAGCCTTAATGCCTCAGCTGTGAAAGGCTGATGGTGTATTGTCATCACACCAAATTTCTGAAGTCAAGTTTTATAGCTGTATCTAATAAAAATCTTGTATAAGTTTGAATCACAGTGACCTTGACCTGAAGGTCAGAGGTCAGCTTTTCTGAAAATCATCTAGGAATTTGAAGTTTATACAATAGACACATCTACTAAGAGGCTAAAGGGATAGCACTGGCAATTGCCTTTTTTGCGTGTGTTAAATTAATGAATTTAGAAGTACCTCTAAACACAAAAAACATTTGCACCAGGAAAGCATCACCATTTCTTGCTGTAATTACTTTAGTTATATCTTTAATGCTTACACAGGCGTGTATATCAAAAATAGTAAGTATTGTGGAGGACCAGAACTGCCAAAATTAAAAATGAAATAATGACTCAGTAAAGTGTTAAAAATATTAAAATCAAATGTAGGCTTCATTTCATAAACTGTGACATTAATTCATATCTTTGTTTCCTAAACTTACCGTTTTTCGATTTTCCTTTTCATTCAATTTTAAGTTTCATTTGGGGGTTTTCAGGCCTTTGATTAGACAGTGTAGTACAGAGGAAAGAAGGATGAGAGGAAGCGACACATCAAATGACCTGGGACATACCACTGAAATGAACAAAACAAAATCAAAAAAACATAAGGAATTTTAAATTAATTGTAAAGGAAATAAAAAAAGTCATGTTTTTAAATTATGTGCATTTTGATATTTTAGGTGTAATAACATAGATGTATATATGAGGTCTTTTATTTTTGAATAATTTGGTCTTCCATACATGCATCTGCTTGTAGTAATCATCTGTGAACTGTAGGAGGTAGAGCCAGGTGGAAGGACTTTTAAGGAGCCATACTGTTTGGATGTCAGTGAGTGAGCAGACGGTAACAAAGGTTGAACACTAGTGGGGATGTATTTACCACCCGCTCTCATCAATCAGCACTATCCTGCCCTCTCATTGGTAGGCGGCGCACTTGCTTGCCTCAAAGTTGAGGAAAGTGCTGAACCTTCCACTTCTCACCCCGAGCGGTTATTTTGCCAGTCATTGCTTGAAAAAGTTGAATGTCATTGAGTCTTGATGGTCTTTGGTCGCCACATCACTGCTAGCCTCTTCCTTTTTAGCCAATTTATTGAACCCTTGTACAAAAATATATATATTGTTAGGACAGAGTGTTAGCCATACAGAAATTAGCTCATTGCCAAATTCTCACTTAAATGGGAGTGTAACATTGGATGGTCCATGTATTTTAGTAAGGGGGAAATGGACCAGTGTCCTTTGCAAAAAGTGTGAGAATTACTGGTTTCAATGTTGAAACCACTGCTGTGGGTATCATGGGAACTACCACAAGAAATTCACCAATGACTTCCATATTTAGCTCAGATTCTATCTGAAGTCTGTCAAAATGTGGGCTGGTTGTTAAATGGCATCAAGGCAGAACTGGTACTCCATCACTGCTGACTGGGTTTTATTTTGCTTGTAGTTTCATTTTTATTTTCATTTTTTCCATATATATATATTTTTTTGGTGGGGGGGTCTTAGTCAAATTTGGTATCGGACAGGCCGCCACGGTCACAGTTCATGTGATGGAGTAGAATCTAAAAGTATGGTGCCTTCATTTGGAGTCATCTCATGAGCGTTCGTTGACATTTGCACACTTTGTATGACTTTAACTTCTAGATATCTTGTAAGATGTTGAATATTTTTGGATGTTTTATTTTGAAAAAGAAGAAAAAAGACATTTGTGTGACTCGTCCTTGCTGTGATATATTTGCAGACTTTAGTGTATAGTAGCGGTGAGACTGAAACGGATTCTATATTTGACAGATGTTTTGACGCTCGTGTAGTGGAAACGATCATCAACAGATTCTTTTTCTTTCTTTTTTTCCCCGTCGTCGTAAACTCTCGCCATCACAATCATCATATCAGACTGAATAGGTTTTCTAACTCGTTCTCTCAGGTGATTTCTCAGTATCCCAGAATGTTCTCAATGAATACGATGTGATTCAGAAATGTGAAGCAATGTATTTCTCATGTCGTGTTTATTAATCAGATTTAATTTGCACTGTTGAAATATTAAAGAAACTGATGTATCTAACAGCTGCTCATGTGTTGGAAGTGATTTGAGCACACACAGCTCTGTTATGTTGAAGCCGTTCAGAGTTGGTGTTGTGTGCACGCTTAGTGAGAAGCACAGACTGATAATGGACACAACCACTGTGATGTCACCCATTACCATTTAAGAAATTAGCTCATTGCTAAATGTTGATTTGTAAGCCACTCCCACCCTGGAAGTTCCCTGAATAAGCACAATGTGGAGGTCAAACTGTCTCCTGTTGCTTCGTTTGTGCCCTGGTTCCTCTGACATGCACTAAAGAACTAAGTTCCTTCAATCAGGAAATTTCCTGCAGTGGAGCCAGAGAAAGAAAATGACAGACATCCAGAGAATACGAGACAATATGAGATCCGAATGATCAAAATCTCCAGCTTCCTGCTGGAGTATTTGGAGAGAACCCGGCCATGTGGCGACAGTGCTGTCCACTTCCTCTCGTACAGCCCGCTCACCTGCAGTGTCACATTTTGTACTTTCTGCTCCACTAATTATGTTCCAGATTTAAATCTTAACATTAAATATAATAAAAGGTTATAGTATAAACGATGAAGCTACCAAGCAGATTTCAGATATGTTGAAATGAGTTCCAGCTGTAACAGCTGCACGATCGCTTCTGAATACAAAACACTTATGTAATGCAAAGCAATTATCAGACTCGTGTGCAGCGCCACTTTCTGTGTAATACGCCTGAATGAGGGCACAGGGCTGCACAAGAGCATGAAAATTGTTCCCAGTGTAGTCTTTATTCTCCCTCTGCTGCCACATTAACAAAAAAGCCTCGTTTTGAGCCACTGGTAGAGCTTCAGCAGCATAACAGAGCATGAAAGCAGCAGATTGCATGGAACTGTCATGTCACCTCTCCTCAGATAAACCTTTTTTTTTTATTTCTCATCTATTGCCTTATTAAGAGGAAAAACAGGAAACAGTGGGGAATTCCCGCTCTGTTTTTTTCCCCTCCTGCACTGAAATGTAGAAAGTGCTTGGCTGCCTTCTGTTAACAGCTTCTTAATTGTATCCTTCAGCCAGGGTCTTGACAACATTGCTCTGCCCTCCCACCTGCTGTCTCCTTAACTTTCATCACTCCTGCTCCGTGATCTCCTGAAAAACTGCCTAAAACTGCCTAAAACCCCTCGACCCTGTAAATATACCATATGCTGTTTGATTTGCAACTTCTGCGTTTCTACTCAGTACAGGAGCGACTTCCTTTTTGGGGGTAGGAAGAGAATAATTCAATAAGCAAAGCAATCTGGGCAGAAGGGGTTATTTATAATGACGAGATAGGGCGGGGAGATTCTCAGGGGGTGAGGAGGGGAGGTCAGATATAATATTTCAGGTGCTGGATCCCATTGGTCAGTGAAAAAGTTGCCTTCCATAAAGAGAAAGATGGGGTTCCCTTTGCCTTTTGGGAATGCAGTATATATACCAACTTATAGCACCAGGAACGAGGCTGTTTCCCAAATCGGTTGGTCATTTCTGTTTTCCTCATCAGCCAAAAGGTGAGAAATCTCTTAGACTACCTTTTGGACAGATCTCGTTCTGTTGCAGTTCATTGAAGGGATCTTTTTTTGAGGTTTTGGTAAAAGCTAAAGCTAAACTTGTGATGTGGTGAGAAGAAACAAGCTCATTAGAAAGTGTCACTGCAGGATGATGATGATGACGATGGTGATGAGAAGCTTTTTAATGCCAGTATGGTTTGTTTTGGGGGTGGCGCTGTCAGCGCTCCAGGTGTGAAGTGCAGTGTGATGAGGTGTGCTGGTGCAAATGGACTCTCGCGTTTGGAAAGTGATAGTCCCAGTGTTTCTCGCCGTGTCATCACAGAGGTCGTGTGTCACATTTATCTGGTCTAATGCAATCAGCTCCATGTTTTATACAGATAAGCTCCAATACATGGAAACATCAGCATCCAAAACATAATTGAACGCAGTGAAATGTCATCCGTTTTGTATTTGTAGAAAGAACAAAACTCTTCTTTATGTAACTCAGTGGGACTGAGTCAACTGTAAACACTCTGAGAGCTCCAGCACCTGTAGCTGTCACAGGTCCAACCAAAGTGCGACAGCTGCACAGAAGAAGTGCACCGATGGTGTTCTGCCTTGCGAGTAATTAGAAATGCGTTACATTTTCAACTCTCTGTGATCCTTCAGTGGTTGTTTTGTGGTACGTTGTGTCATTATCGCAAAAGAAAAGCTTAAAGTCACTTCAAACATGTGCTCTCCCTTTTGTATCATCAGTACTTTTTTCTTCTCATGGTTTAAATTTCTGATGTTTGGAGTTTGCGAGTTCTAAAAAGTTGAGTGTTGTTGAGAAATGGTGGGAGTTTGAAGGCATCAAAATAACTTTAAATTTATTGTTTTTTTCTTGAGACCATCTTGAGATCCGCATCTTTTAACTGATGATGATGATGATGATGATGATGTGTGTGTGTGTGTTATTCCATAGAAATATTAAGCTTTTTATTGGATTCTGTTTTAATACTTTGAATGCTAGAAAGCTTGGATGAGATTAAAAAAAGAAGAAAGGTTCAAACTGCAGATTTATGCAAAGTGATGCTACGATTCTGTATTCTGGGCTGAATCTGGGTTAATTTTGTCATTTGCAGGAATGTCTTGTTGGTCCAACCTGGACCAAAAGTCACGATGTAGGCCTGATACTATTTAGAGCAAATGTAGTGTGTGCTGTTGGTAGCCCAAAAATCAAGAGCTGGGGGCAAGAAAGGTTTTGCAATTATTGTGTGGACCACATGTGGTCCAAATGCCACAAACGAGCTTGCCATCTATGCCATATAAGGTGCACCTAAGTTAAGCCAGTTGGACTCACCCTTAGTCTGTACCATCAATCAGGGCTGAATGTGGCCCAGAGAAACTACAGATTGTGGACCACATTTGCGCTAAACATTTATTGCTAGTTGAGTACTGAGTACTGAGTATCTAAGGAAGATTCTTGATTCTTCTTGGTTAAAAATGGCAGGGTCCTTATTTCCCTCCTCTCGGTCTGGGTGCAGCGATTGTTGATCTGGATTGTTCTGCTCAGTCTCTATTTTCAGAGAAGGCATTTCATGACTTAGTCATGTCTGAGATGTTTGCACCAACACAGGAGGTATCAAGTTTTTCTTAATAATCTTCAAGAAGACAGACAAGGGAACCCAGGGGGGGACAACAGACCCAAAATCCTGATCCTAATTTAGCCTAGAGGCTTTTCCTCGAGGAGTACCGCTGATCCTCAAGTCGGTGTTGTGTTTCTCCTAAGTGGAGTTATTCTTTTCAATAGAAGCATTCTTGAACTGTTTCTCAGTCTGACCCCACTTTAACCTGCCTTCCTTCCCAATCTTTCTGTTAGCCCATGACTTCACAGTTATTTCCTAATAATTAACCATTCTTTCCCCTTCCCCCTAATGTTTTTCTGCAGGGTTTTGAACCCAAACAAACACCAAGATGTCGGGGTGAGTACTTCTGTCTTGTTTTTACACAAGTCTGAAAAAGTTCTTAAACATTTTGAAGTAAAAAAAAACAAACGATTTATCTAAGCTGATTTTGAATTTTGAAGTTTGCTTATGACAAACGGATTGATTTTCTTTTAGGAAAAAAGTGTCATCAAGTCGTAAGCATCAGCTGAAGGTAAAAGCTCTTTTGCAATCGGAACTATTTGCAATCTGCATGTACACTCGATGTGACATGTACGTTATTTTTTTTGAAGAGTTTGATGCTGTCCATCGCTAAAGGTATACTGGAGGAGGAAGAAAGAGAGCGAGAGGAGGCAAAGAGGAGGTACATAGCTGAGACCTGTCCTCCTGTGTCCATGCCCAGGACCATGCAGGAGCTGCAGGCACGTCACAAAAGAACACCAACACTTGTGCTGAGGATGTTACACAGACTAGCGACCTGGCTCGTTAATGACCATTTCATGTCCAGCATTTGCGTTCTAATATGCATCTCTGTTGGGTAACGTCTGGAAAAGTTCATAGTTGCAGTGCATGTGTAACAATGGCTTTTGCATCTGTGCTCAGGATCTGTGCAAGGAGATCCACCGCAAGATCGACGGGATCGATGAGGAGCGATACGACCTGGAGATGAAAGTCAACAAAGCCAACAAAGAGGTAGAATATAACCCTGCGGAACCTGCCGTGCGTCCATCATCAGAAGCTCGGGCTGTGCTTTGCTTGAACATTTAAACTAAGGTATCGGTTGATGGTGAAGTCTTCCATCAGCAGAAGGATGTCATGTCAGATTTAGGGAGTGTGAATAAAATTATGTAAAACACAGCACCGCTGCCCAGATGGCAAACCTTCTACTTTTTTTCACCCGACACTTTAATGTTCTGATGATTAAATAAAACTGGAATATCCAGTGCTTTGGATCAAATTCCATGCTGAAGAACTTTCATCATGGTCTCTGTAATCTTCTTTTCCAGATCGATGACCTGAAGATTAAAGTCCAGGACCTGATGGGCAAGTTTAAGAAGCCCGTGCTGAAAAAAGTACGCATGTCTGCAGACGCCATGCTGAAAGCTCTGCTAGGCTCCAAACACACAGTTAACCTGGACCTGAGAGCCAACCTGAAGCAGGTCAAGAAGGAGGTGAAGGACGAGGTGAGGACCTGGTTGGATGCATATTTTATAAATGTGTTTGTTGTTGTCTCAAAAGCAGCAGCCAGTAATATTTATCAATGTGCATTTATCATTTGATGCTATATTTTTTAGATTTCTAACATTTTGTCACTTAAGCAACATTTAATTAAATTTCATTAAATAGCAACGACATTTAATGTCGTTGCTATTTAAGTTAGAGTCATATTAGACTCTAACTTGGTGTATGAGGCTGAGATTACTCTCATTCTTCTCATTATTCTCTGACACTGTTTAATTAAAGCACCTAACCTGGCTCTCTTTTTTGGTTGTGTTTTAGGACAAAGAGCTCCGTGATGTTGGCGACTGGCGCAAAAACATTGAAGACAAATCCGGCATGGATGGGAGGAAGAAGATGTTTGAGGCTGAGGCCTAAACAATGCTTAAGAGTATTTTTAGTTTCTGTTTGTCACTGACGGGCTTAATGTGATGATTAGAAAGCAGACAACCATTTTTGATCCTGTAAACATTTTTACTGAATAAACAAACAATTCCTGCTGAAGAAGATGTGCTGTCTTTACTTATGGTAATGCCAACCAGGTTGAAGCATTTCTGGTTTACACTAATAGAAACCAAACTATGACAGTAGAGACAGCCACAGTCTAAAAAAATAACCTCTAAATGATAACTGCGCTGTGATGGCTCATGCTTATGGACATAGTGTGTGTTTAACTGAAGAAAATGTGATTTATTCCAAAACAACAGTGAGTTTTGGTGTTTTTTTAATTTGGATATTTTTAATTTGGATACCCAAATTAAAAATATCCAAAGTTTGTAATAATGAGCGTTTGGCTGACAGGGATCACTGCACACACTCAGTAATCCCTGTCAACCAAACTCTCAGGCTGCCGACTGCTCGAAACACTTAACTTCACGCAGTTTTTTTATACTTTTCCCTCTGTATGATATCATAGACATAATACTTTAATCTTTGCATTATTATTATTATTATTATTATAGTTGAACAATGACTTTTCAGCATCACGATGATTGTTTTTGAGAACATTTCTTAAATATTCTTTAACCTGTGGTCAGTTAGCTGACTATTTGGTCTTAAGAATATGCATTTCATGGCTGTGCTGACATACCGAAGTGGAGGTTGGGATAGTTTTCAATAAATAGGAGTGAAGGGAAAATGAAACGACACATGTCCTTTATTTTTTCTTAAAAAAAGATCTTTTTGTGGTTTCTCTTTAGCTTGCGGGAATGTTAAAAAGCAGCAGCTCTAATGCGGTTCAGAGTTCCGGACTGAGTCGTGTTTGTGGCTGTTTTTGCTTTATGAGGCCCAAAGGATCTAATGGTGTCAGGCAGATTAACTAAAACTCTAAATTCATCTTCGATGGCTCTTTGATTTTTGGTGACAGACAGAGGTGACACCAAGACTTCATACAAATCACCTTGGAATTGAATCTTTCCCACAGGTTTCACAGTTTGATAGAAAAGATGACTGTTTAAGAAAAAGCAGAATATCTTTGTATGTGTTTGACCTCCCTGTTTGCTTTGGGAACAGCAGAACTTTTCGTAGTGGTTTGCACCATCCAACAGTTATAATGATGGTTGGATCTTTTGTCAATAAAAGTTCAGTCGAAGAATCCTGAGTGAGAAAAGTTCCACAAATTGCAAATATAGACCAATAAACCAATATGTCATTTTTTAAAGATTTATTTGTGATCCCAGTTTTCATCTGATGAGCTGATTGTTATTTCTACAATTTGGAAGTTTAATGAAGTCACACAAAGTTTGATCCTCATCCTTCATAATCATACACATTTATAGGGATGGGCTGAAGCTTGTATGTGTGATTTTTAAGGCTACAAAACACATTTAAGCTCTGCTACAAACAGCAATTTTACACTGACTACAAGCGTCACAATCTAAAGCTAAACTCTTAGTTTTCCTCAGAACTATTTTTAGCTTTAGTTTTATCTTATTTGTTTTTTGCCTATGAAGAAATCTGAGCACCAGTATCACAGTATATAACATATTGGTACCCTGGATGTTTGATCAGTTTTCTCATTGAAAACACGATTGGAGATAACTCCACAAATCTACAACTTTCAAGGTTCCTATGAGCATGGAGGATTCTGGTTTCTCAGAAGAAGCTAAATGATATGAAAGTTCTGCTTTTTACCTACATTCTGATACCAGGCTCGTCTTTTAGTTGTTATTCTTTCTGTGTCAACAACGTTTCTGAAATACTCGTGTTTAACTCGGAATATTACAACCATATGGTTTACAAAGCTTCATAAAATTTATTATTTAAATATACTATGAAAAAAAATCTTGCTTTTGGGCTCATGTAAAAGTATAATATAAGAAAGCAGAAGTATAATTCCCGGGAGAAAAAAACTATTAAAGAGATGAACATTTTAACTGCTGATCATTCACATGAACATTAAATTTAAAGTTGTTTTGGATCATGCTCAGAAATAAAAAAAAATGTCTCGAGAAAGACATTTGAGTCTCAATTGGAAGTAAAATGATATATAAAATTAAAGGTTTATTTATTCAAATGCATAATCTTTAAAGAAATTTGGATTGTCCATCCATCCATCCATCCATCTTCATCCGCTTTGTCCGGGGCCGGGTCGCGGGGGCAGCAGCCTAAGCAAAGAGGCCCAGACCTCCCTCTCCCCAGCCACCTCCTCCAGCTTATCCGGGGGAATACCAAGGCGTTCCCAGGCCAGCCGAGAGATATAATCTCTCCAGCGTGTCCTGGGTCTGCCCCGGGGCCTCCTCCCGGTGGGACATGCCTGGAACACCTCACCCAGGAGGCGCCCAGGGGGCATCCTTGTCAGATGCCCGAACCACCTCAGCTGGCTCCTTTCGATGTGGAGCAGCAGCTGCTCTACTCTGAGCCCCTCCCGGATGGCCGAACTTCTCACCCTATCTCTAAGGGAGAGGCCAGCCACCCTTCGGAGGAAGCTCATTTCTGCCGCTTGTATCCGCGATCTCGTTCTTTCGGTCACTACCCACAGCTCGTGGCCATAGGTGAGGGTAGGGACGTAGATCGACCGGTAAATTGAGAGCTTCGCTTTTACACTCAGCTCCCTCTTCACCACGACGGACCGGTGCAGCGTCCGCATTACTGCAGCTGCAGCCCCAATCCGTCTGTCAATCTCCGGCTCCCTTCTCCCATCACTCGCGAACAAGACCCCGAGATACTTGAACTCCACCACTTGGGGCAGGAACTCATCCCCGACCCGGAGTGGGCACTCCACCCTTTTCCGGCTGAGAATTTGGATTGTTATTAAATGAATGATACCAATTAATACATTTCAGTTGAGCAGAATCCATTAAATCTGATCATTTCTGTCCCTGATGAAGCCGAGACGTGTTGGTCTGCGAATAAAGTTGTTGTTGTTGTTCAAGTATTGCTGGAGTCTTCATGCTGCCTAATATGTTAAAGTCAGCATTTTGGGCAGAAGCTTTTTTGAGTAAATGAAAGAATACAAGCTTCATGGTTTCTTGCTTAGTGTTTACATTTTGGTTTTGATATAATATCAAAATTTCCTGATGTCTACTGTGTTTCCTTGCCGTCATCTGTGCCGGTTTGTTAGTGGCCTTCTCCTTCACTTTTGCTCCCAGTTTTATTTTGGTAACGACTTTCTTTCTGAGTCCGTTCCTTCCTTTGTTTTCTTTCCTCTGTGTGTGTGTCCATATTCTTGTCTCTCCCCTTGCCTCCTCTTATTTCCTGGTGCTCCTTTTCAAAGAGCTTATTAGACTTGGTGTATTTCGATCATCCTTTAAAGACTTTTTGATGAGTCCTCTTTACCTGCATGGAATTAAAACAGCCGCTCTCACCTTTAAGAGCACGGGCAATGCAAGTATTTAAAAAAAAATCTAAGTTCTGAGAAACTTCTTTGAAATTTTGAAACTAATTTTGAATTTTCTTTGAAAATATGACAACTTTTTAATTGTGGTCGCACTCTTTGGGCCATCAGTAGAAAAAGGGTGTTCGACTGTCTTCACTCAGGGACACGTCACAGGTAAGTGTTCTTTATCAAATGTTTTTCTAAAGTTGTTTTAGTTCTTTTTAAATTATCACCACATTTTATCCCAGGTTTAAAATAATCTAAAATGTGAGTTACACTGTTTATTAATGTTTTATAGGATGCTAACGTTCTCTTATTTAACCAAGTCACCTCCAAAGCTCATCTCTGCAGCAGCACACTGTGAGTTCCTCTTCCTCCTTTTTTCAAATATTAAAATGAAAAAAAAAAAAGCTTCTCCATAGCCAACGAGTTAAAGTTAGCAGTGTGTGTTTTCCTGCTCTATCTCAACTCATCATTTGTCAGCAAAGTATTTATATAAGTGTTAAGTGGGATTCATAAAATATCTCTGTGGTTTCATTTCTTCCTTGAATTCTGCCTGTCAGAGACTTGATGGCTCAAGATAATACAGATTACAATGTTAAAGGGCGGGTTATTTATAATGAGGCAAGCTGTGGAAGGGGGCAGATGACAGTGTACTGTATTTCATGACCTTGCCAGCTCATTGGTTTGACCAGTAATCCACTTCCATAACGAGAAAGTGCAGGATTTAGAAGGCCATGGAGATTGCAATATATACCTTCTTAACACTTGGTCTGCCTGCGACTCTGTCTGTGTCTCCGTGACTCTAACAGCTCGGCCTGGTTAAAGTAAGATTTCTCTCTTTTCCTCTTTTATTTTAGTTGATCACATTTTGGTTGGTTGCAGCTGTAGATGATTTGTCTCGTCTTGGGAGTGCAGACGTAAATGTCTCTGTGGAAGGTTGAAGCTTTGATCTCAGAGGAGAATATTTGATATTTGCTGTCATTGATGGGAGGATGTTGTTGGCGCCTGGCCAACTATTTAAAGATGGTGTCAGTTTGATAAGTTTGTAGTGACCATAAAAGGTTCTTGGAGGTTTTACGTCTTTTGGAAGTCACCATTATATCGAATGTTGACAGTGGAGAATTTGAGTGATTTCCTCACTCTGTAGTTAATGTTTGTGTGGAGTTACATGTAATTGCTTGACATATTTTTAGGATTTCAAAGTTTGAAAGAGTAGTTTTCCGTCTGGACGTGTGCTCGCTCTGCTGCATTGGGGTACGGTGATGTATGGCGTGGTGATGTGGCATGCTGAAAGATGACACCACTACAAGGCATTAACCTGAAAGTCGATCTGCCAGTGTTTATCCTCCTGTCAGCACTGAGGGAAGCGGGGGGACAGCAGAAGAAAACTGGGTCTAATCTTCAGGGACCTGACTTCACATTTTACACTTCAGTTTAATCCCTGCTTATCAAATTTAGCCTGTTTTTTTCCACACGCGTTAAAGCATTAAAGCCCACTATGGCTTGGTTTTTGGTTCTTTTTCTGGACTTCTCTGAACAACAGATTGTGTATTTTAAATATAACTTTAAGTCATATTGTTTTTGTTGTACCCATGTCTATATTTTGTAGAAATATTATTTTTTGAGGAAAATGTAATCTTCAAATGTTTTAAGAAACAACAAAACTTCATTTTATCAACTTCATTTCAAAGCTAGCTTCACATCAATGTCTTTATCTGGAGTTTTCAGCTGTTTGGGACACTCAAATGGAAATGCATGGATGAGACTTAAAGGGAAACATAGTACCTGAAACTATGTTTGTGCAGAATAAGCCCGACCACAAAGCTAGAAAAATATTTTATTCCACATGTCGTTTGTGTTTTGGCTCGTTTTTAAAAATACTTTCCAACTGTTTTTCTGTTTTAGCCGCTGTTGAAGTCATCATTCATCTATTGATGCTCTTCTACAAGTGTTTGAGACAAGCTTCATTTAGGCTTTTTGAACACTTTTGAGTCTTTTCTCTAACACACATGCTATTACAGCAGATTCAATTCAGGATTTTGCATTGGATGGAAATGTATCCTGTATCTTCTTGTTTTTATTTTTGTAAGAGTGAAGCAGTGTGTGTCTGAGGGCAGCGGCACGCTATTTTTGTGATATGCTCTAGTGTCTTGGCTGTCTGAGGGATGTTCTGCAGTATTGGGTTACTGTGAATCCTCCTGCTCCTTCAGAGACAATCCTGCTCATGATACTCACACACGCACACACACTTAAAAATCAAGGCCCCTACAAATATGATTTTATCTCTAGAGCAACATGCTGTTGTGCCCTCGGAGTTCTGAGTGTCTTAAAATACCCGGCGATACCCCCCTCACCGGCTTCTTATTGGCTTACAGATGACGACCATGTGTTCCTGGTCAGTTATGTGCGTTAGGATGCCTGCAGTGTTTGTCACTCGTCTTTTCTTTTAAGGCGAGCCTGCTGTCCCTCTTTTTTCCCCCTGTACAATGAAGACGTCAAGAACAGCTGTGGCTCCAGAAATAGTCTTAATCCTCTCCTCCATCACATCTCCTAAACATTACAAGCAGCTCAGGCAGTGACCGTCTAACTTCTGAGGATGTCTACAAGTGTCGTGTGGCTGGTACTTGAAGGGTTGGTTTACCCGTCCACTGATATCTAACCCTGCAGATAGTTTGCATTTTGTTTGCCTGGAGTTTGGATCTATTTGCAAACAAAACAAAAACTCCAGCTGATACTATGGAAATGTCAGTAGTTTTACATGTCATGAACTTCCAAGTACCTAATGGTTGGGCTAGATGAAAATTCAGAGGCTCAACAAAGTTATTGAAGTTGTTGATAAGATGAGTGATTACTAAGCAGGGATGTCACATTGGAAGAAAAGCCAGAATAACTGAATATATGGGCTGACAGACTGATACTGCCATCCACAGACACGCCTAAGCAACTGTTTTCTAGCTATGTACCATTATCTGTGATGATAATAAAGGGAGAAGGTACATTTCCAGAAGTGAAGCTTATGCAGCATCTTAATTGACAGATTGTGTCTTAGGTGTGGCTTGTAAATGAACAAAATAACCCTAAAATTTGGGGTTGTTTACAGTTCAGACAACTATCTGTATTCTCAGACAGTAAAGGCTTAAAGGTTTGGGCCTTGGTGTGAGTAGCATGTCAAGTATGGAGACATGGCATCGTGCTCTGCTTTTTCCACTTGACGTGTTCTGTTGGCTTTATCAGGCCCCAATCTTTAGCACCCACTGCGACATCTTGTAGCCAAGTGTTAAAGTCAGCATCTCCAAGTCTGAAACCTTGGTTCTCTCCTGAAACTGCAGATTGCTCCCTCTGGGGCTGGGTTGCTGTTAAGATGTTTTAATATCTTGAGGTCTTGCTTGTAAGTGATGGCAATGTAGAGTGTCTGATGGGAAGGCTGACTCATTTGGAGTTAGATGAAATGCAGGAGTTTGACAGGCTTATTATAGTGAAAAGCTTGACTTGTAAAGCAATCAACGTTTGCTTTAAAGGCAGATCTGTGCTCCAACTCTCACCCATGGTTATAAGCTCTAGTTAGTGACAAATGAAAAAGAATGAGACAGCTACAAGAGCTCAGCCCTGGAACTTGGGTTGCTTTGACATCTGCTCCTTTGTGTCAAAAGGACATCCAAATGACGTCAGATGTGGTGGTTTGGTGCCTTCCTTTGGAGGTTTTACAGACATGTCCGGCTGGGAGGAGACCCCAGGGTAGACCCTGAGCTGGGGGTATCACATGTCTCATCTATCCTGGGAATGGCTCAAGGTTGCCCAGGAGGGACCAAAAATGTTGCAGGGGAGAGGGATGTCTAGAATACCCTTGCTTAAGATGTGATATCCAACTTTGGACAAACAGAAGAAGACGTGGGTGGATGTTATAAAGCATGCTACATGATACACTTCTGGTAGGGATAATCTTTTAGAAGCAAAGGAGAAAGTAGTTGTCTTTTTATAGAGAGTGTGTGAAGTGGAAGGATAGTCATGAACTCCTCAATGTTCTTTATATCATATGCTGGGCGTTGTAAAGGTCATTATCTTATTATCATGCTAATATTAGCATGTTCTGTTAACATCACACCAAAAGTACACGTCTGTTGAGGTTATTTTAGAGGTGTGGCGCTGGTATTATATGCTTTTTATAACACTGTGACCCTTATAACAATGTTATAACACTGGCTTTTAGTTAGTTAACATAACATTGATTTAGCATTGTAGTAATCTGTTCCAAAATCTATGCAAATTCATTTTTTATTGCATGCTACAGTGAAGTAAAAATCTGACCTGCTCGTGGCGCTGAAAGCACAGGCACAAGACAACAAACCAAATGTCATGGCAATCCACAGTTGTTGAAATGTTTCCCTTCGCAGTGCTGGACCTGTATCCCTTGAGCTGTGCTGCTAGAAATAGCGGCATGGTTCCTTTAAGGCATTAACACGTCCTGGGTTACAAAGTGCCGTTCCATGAAATTTCCTGGAATTAACATGATGTCTTAAGATAGAATTCACACGGTCCAAACATGAAATATGAGATAGGTGAATGTGGGTGCAGGACAGCGTCAGAGAACGGAGACATGATGTGGTTTAATACTGAAATAAAAATGTGGGTTATTGCTTTTCCTTGTTCACCCTCAATTCTTTATAAAGCAAACAGTGGACAGCTGCGGGCAGCCTGACTAAAGGAAGCGTTCCTCCACCCGTCAGCAGAAAAGAATTCTGGCCCACTCATTACATGCACAGCTCTCTGAATGTCCTGTCAATCAGACTGACATCTGAAAATTGGCTGCAAATTTGCAGCACCTTGATTATTTCCTTATTATCTTTGCTTATTATCCTGTTGCATGATGCAGTGTAGGCCAGGTTTCAGCTGTTGGACAGATTACCTCACATTTATTTAAATCGACTTTACTTTAGTATAAAGAGGAGTTCGTGGTCCACTCGGTGACTAAAAGGTCTCTAAATAATCAGCCCCTGAAAAATGAAAGTTGGTATGAGGTGTTTATGCTGATACACAGCGTTTGTGTATAATACTTGAATGGGAAGATGTTAATGTCATAAAAGCGGTTTGGATAGCTTTCTTTCCCTTTAATAAAAGAAATCATCATTTAAAAACTTCATGTTGTATTTGCTTGGGTTATCTTTGGTAAGTTACGCCTCAGTCTAAAAGGCTTGGAGTATAGTTGTTATCCCGTGGACATTCAGATTGGTGATCATGATAACTCAAGACCCTGGTGAGAATTAATACTTTAGGTCAGGTGTCCATAACCTCCAACATCAAAAGAGCCATTTTAGCTCCTCCTACCAAAGAACGTGAGAAAAAGAGCAGCACACGCAGGTGACAGATTTGCAGATGTAACTGGGAGAGGATACATTAAGTATTACTACATCCAGTATGAATAGTAACAGGATTACCGTTCACCCTAATTGTAACCTGTGGCTCGTGAGGGAGCCACAAGTTGCCAACCTCTACCATAGGTGCTTCTACTCATCTACCTAACTGTCTGCAGAGTTAAATCACTACAGAGCTCCAAACTTTATGTGGTCTTCAGATTAGCTCAAGTGTGTAGAGAGATTCATGGAATGGGTTTCTATGACCGAGCAGCTGCATCCAAGCCTTACATGACTAAGGTTAGTGCAAAGTGCTGAAAGCAGTGGTGTATAGTGCGCCATCACTGGACTTTAGAGCAGTAGAGATGTGATCTCCATAAGCCATGCTTCTCTGTCTGGCAATCTGATGGACTGGTCTGGATTTGGCAGTTGCCAGGACAACAGTACTTGTCTGACTGCATTGTGGCAAGTGTAAAGTTTGGTACAGGAGGGATTAGGGTGTGGGAGTGTTTTTCAGGCGTTTGGGTCAATCCCTTAGACATTTTGGACAATTTTATGCTACCAGCTTTGTGGGAACAGCTTTTGTTTCAACATGACTGCTCACCAGTGCACAAAGCAAGGTCCATAAAGAATTGGATGAGAGAGTTTGGTGTGGAAGACCTTGACAGGCCTGCACAGAGTCCTGACCTCAACCCGACAGAAGCCCTTTGGGATGAATTAGAGCAGAGTGTGAGCCAGCGTCAGTGTCTGACCTCAGAAATGTGCTTGGGGAAAATGGTCAAAAATTCCCATGAACACAATCCTAAACCTTGTGGTATAAATATGAAAGATAACACCCAGACAGGTGATGGTTTAACAGGTGGTGGCTCCAGACCACTGCTCTCTCCTTATCCTTTGTGACTTATGTTTTTCTCTAGTTTTGCTTTTTATTGTGTCCCTGTCACCATTTTGCTGGCAGGGACATTAAAATGTATATATTTGTATATTTGTATCTAAATTGATTCCAATAAAAATCATTAACTCTTGTTATGTGTTTGTCAGGTAACCTCGGGATCATCCAGCAAACATGGCCACTGAGTGAGTAAAAACTTTACTATTTTCTGTAAATCATGTAAGTTTATTTTCCCTGTTTGTGTAACCAGCCAGTGTGCAAAGGAACAAGCGGTTCCCTCACAAGGACTGTTTGGTTTTGTTTTTATTCAGTGTGTGACATTTAGCTTGCATTCATCATAACTGCACTGATTACTTTATTATTAAATTATTTATGGGTCACTAATGAGACATGCATATGTTTTCCACGATCCCTGGATGGTTCCAAAGTTTTTAATTCTTGTTTAATATTAAAAGCTCTTAGTTTTGTTTATTTCATCTTTGATTTTCATTTATCTTTGGTACTCTGTGTAGTTCTAGTTACTGTGTATTTCTAGACTTTAATTAATCCCTGCTTTATTTCCCTCTGACTTGACATCCTCTGTCTGTCCTTTCCTTTCATTATAATTGTTTTTCATTTCCCAATTGTCCAATTTTGTATTTTAATACCTTAATCTTCTGTGTTTTGTATTCAGTTTTACTTCCACCTCCTGCCCCTTTGTCACTGGTCATCTTCAACTGCATCCTGTCACCCTCCTGTGTCTACCCTGATTATCTTTTTGTGTAGAAATAGTACTAGTAGAAATAATAGTTTCCTGTCAGTCCCGTGTGTCTTCTCCCTCGTGATTGCCCGGCTCTTTTGGAGTTTGTTTACTGACTTTGTTGCTTTGCATTTTGTAACCTTGCAACAGTCACAATAAAGCTGCTCACTTATTTCAATGCACTGAAAATGTATAAAACCTTAAAGATTTTTTTAAAGAAATCAAAATACCTACATGTCGTTTAGGAAATTAATTTTAACAGACATTTTGCTTTGACAATGAAATATTGATGTCACATCAGTGACCCACATATATTACTATTTCCTTTGGGAATGGATTAAACCGATCTTTATGGTTGCAATAAAATTGATCATCACAAATATACATTACTTCCATCAATTATAATTTGTGTTTCCGTCTGCAGGAAAAGGCTGTCTGCGAGGCGTAAGCACACCCTGAAGGTAAGATTAACTTTAACTGATAAGCTTAACAGAGCAAAATACCTCACACATGCCCATCTGCTTGCCTGTGCTTCCTCTTACCTGACATGGGGTGATGATGTAATCTCCTCAGGGTTGCATGCTCGTGGTGGCAGGTAATTTGTTGGACGCTGAAGCGAATGTGAAGGCCAAAGAGAGAGAGACGTTTTTGGCAGATAAATGTCCTCCTGTTGAGCTGCCGTACTCCAGGGACGAGCTGTTGGTGAGAAGAAACTGCACTGTTTCAAACAATTATGCTTTTGACACGTTTCATATTGCATTTTATTTCTTATGTGGGTTTTTGAAATTGGAAGCATCTAAAAAAGAAAAAACTTTTATCACTATGTTGACTTTAGGAACTGTGCCAGAAGCTTCATGAGCAGATCATCATCAGTGAAGATGAGCGATACGGCATAGAGTTCAAACTGGACATGGTGCTGAATGAGGTGAGAGACTTTTCATTGCACCAGGTTGGCCTTTTGTCTTTATTTGCACCGAGTAGAGATACTGTATCTGTATATGTATATCTGTATAAACTGCAACAAACATAGGAAGCTATATTTTAATATCAACCAAATGAATTCTTGTATTTTCTCCTGATCACCTTAAAACAAAAAAAGACCAAAAAAGTATTTGGAACAAGTATCACATACCTGAAGTTTTTTTTAACCTTTTCAGTCATTTTCCGTTGCTGTTTGGTTATTTTCATGTTAGAAGCTTCCCTATCTTTTGGATTTTGGTCTGACACTAAGGAATAAGTACATTACAAAACTGCTTACTTCAAATATAATATTATGCAGTCACATTTGCTTGTACATGCATGCTGGCTCTGCAGTCCATCTGGGTGGCACTGCTCTGTGTACACAGGCCAGAAACATGCACATGCAGTCGTCACCTTTTAGGGCTCCTCCCTGTGTCCTCTGCCCGCTACTCCTCAAAGGAGCAGATACTGATCTTGCTGCTAGGCTGATGCTTGTCAGGCTTTCATTGAGTAACTGACCATTTTCTGACTTCTCCTCCACACTCTTGAGACTTTGATGGAAGACACAACAAACCTTCTTGTGAGGTCTGCAGTTGCCGTGAATTGTATAGCAACATTAACTGGAAATATTTCACATCCTTATTCCTTCCTGTAGCTTTTCTGTCAGCATTTTAATTACCCAACAACACTGTTTTAAAGCTAGCGGTACTTGGTGATGAATTCAGCACCAAACACCCTGCATGTCACTGCTGTTTGCTTCATGATTGATTATTTAATCTGTCAGGTCAGTAATCCTCAGAATCCTCCTTCAGGTCAGGGACCTCAATATCAAGATTGTGGATTTGAGAGGAAAGTTCAAGAGACCCCGGCTGAAGAAAGTGCGCATGTCTGCTGACGCCATGCTCAAAGCTCTGTTGGGCTCCAAACACACTGTCAACATGGACCTGAGGGCCAATCTGAAGCAGGTCAAGAAGGAGGTGAAAGAGGAGGTGAGCAGCTACCTGGTTCATTTGGTCCTCACTCAATAAAATCACAGATACCTGTGAGGTCTAAGTCCTTATCAGCGATGAGAAGTAACTCCACAGACAGAAAAAAAGAGGAGTGTGCCTACTTTACCCACTGGTTGAAGCTAGAGCATTAGTATTTTTGCTGCCTTTGTGCTGTTGTGACTATTAGCCCACATTTAGGCTAAAGGATTGAGTGCCAGCACAGTCAAATTAGAATTACACTCAGCGAAACAGGATCACAGAGTTCCTCACTGGGCTCTACAGCACAGCAGGTCTTAATTAACAATACTAAGACCTACAATACTAAGGTGTCCACAGGGAGGCATCTACAGTAGCTCCACATGTGGCTCTGGAGCTGCAGATTTGAGACCCCTGGTTTAGGAGGTAGAGTTTCTTCTCAACATTGAGGAGGACTTAATCCTCAGAAACTGTAACAATCCATTTTCTGGCCACTAGAGGGCAGAAAAACCATCAAAACAAATAGTTTTTTTCTTGATTAGCAGCCTTTTTGCATCTGATTTCAGTCTGGACTAACAGAGTATCGTCTGTGTTTGCAGGACAAGCAGCTGCGTGATGTGGGAGACTGGCGTAAGAACATTGAAGACAAGTCTGATAGGAAGAAGATGTTTGATAGCTAAATACAAGGGTGACTTTCAGGACAGAAATTGGGTTTACTGTCTTTGTTAACTGAAGGGTTTTAATCCAAAGTGATGCATTTCTAATTCATTTTACTTGATCTGTAGATCCTGATCTTAGTAAACATAATCTAAAGGCATATGTTTGGTGGAAGATTATGGTGCTTACTAAGCTTCTGTTTTGGTACAGTATGTGATAAATGGCCTTTACTTTAATTCAAGGCTTGTGTTAAGGTGCAGTGAAATGTAGGGAATCTGTGATATGCACTGATGCCAGTGAAGCATGGTTGTAGTTTTTGGATATCTCACTTTGAATTATACTCGTCACTAAGCTTCCTTCATGCTTTAGCCTGTATTGAAACTGTACTGTGATATATTTGTACTGTGTTACAGTTAGTATGTGTCAGATAAATCAATTCTACTTTTTTCTCCTTTTGCTTTTACTAATGTGCCTACGATGTACGTTTCCTGAAACTCTAGTTAGTGTCTGAGGTTAAAATCCAAATGCAATGGACGCATATTTTGCAAATAAATCATGACCCATATTCTAACTGGCCCAGCATGAATAAATGAAACACTACAACATGCTCTTTACACACATTCATTTGGTCAATCCTTCACTTCTCCCTTGTTTGATGTAGATTGTAGAACGTCTAGTCAAGTGTTTCGTGCCACTTAGCTGTCCAAGAACCATTAGATCTCTGACATGACCTGTTACCATAAACTGTAAATATCCAAAGATGGACAGACACCATTACATCACTTAGTGGTTTGTAAAGTCCTGTTGGGAAGCTGGTTGTCAGTCTGATAGCTGACACTGATGTGGCCAATGAGCATATTCTGGACAATTATCTTTTCTGTCTCTTATAATGAGATAATTTATAAAATGGACCTAAAGTTTCATTCATTATAACCTAAAACTAGTCTGGAAACTTGTCAGACCCACAAGTTACATCTCTTATTCTGTCTGCCAACATGTTTCCTGTAATACACTTTCATTTATTAATTAATTTCATCCATTTATTATTTTGCCTAGTTGCTTTGTGAATGTAACAGTTGATTGTTGTCTGCAAGTGCAAATATTTGAAGACCCCCCCCCCCCACATGTAGCTTCCATGTGAAGCGCCTTAAACAGGTTGCGAACCCCCTCCAGACCTTTGCTAATGAGACTGGGGGCTCAGTTGCTCATGTTTAAAGTAACATTATGCTCTTTATGAAAGTTATGGACCCCGTCAGTGGACAGCAGTATAAAAATGGTTTCTTAATCGCATCCCTCAGTTGTGACGTCTGGTTTTAAAAAGATAGGAGGGCGAGCCATCAAAAACTGGACTTTGGGAGCTGGTTTGTAACATTGCGATGTCTTTATCCATAGTTCTTATAGAGCCTGTGGGAAATAACTAATTTGAGAAGGCTTGCATTTGCCTGACAGCCTATAATGGATCAAATAAGGCACAAGGCCAGTGTAGAGGAATAATTGTGCTTCCTACGTTGGAGAACTGTAACAGTACTAAATCACTTCATGTTTCTAAAACAAGATGTGATGTACTTTTACCGTCTTTTTGCTGTCACATTAACTAGAAAAGCTTCATGCTCATCTTGTTCCCAGTTTTCCTGAGTTTGTAAAACACTGGAGGTTAATTTTATTTAACTATTTTATTGCACTAAGATACTAACTGAGCTATTTTTTACCTGTACACTTTAAAAATGATAGTAATGTGATGTTTTATAAAAAGTTGCCTAATTTGAATTTATGGAAGAAACAACATTGAATTATGATGCTTAAAGCCGTTGGCATGCTTGTGGAAAAAGCTGAAATAGTAATATTTAGAAGGTGAGTAATAACTGCATATATTTAATTAGCTGACTTCCAAAACCTGAATCCTAAATGTTTTTGTCATAAATGAAGAAGTCTGGCTTATTTTCCACAGAGCAGAAAAGGTGAGCGTTTAAATCGCATTTTACTATTTTTAGATTTTAAGCTTTTTTCCCCCCAAATCACTTGATTTTCTTTCCTTTCTTTGCAGATTCGATCACTTAGATGTGACACAGCATGCTTTTCCACAAAGGTACGCTGAAGTCAAAAATATCCATAAATTTAAAAGTCTTCATGTAGTTTGATGGTAGTAAAATAAACAAATAAAAGGTTAGTCATGCAGATGCCACTGGGAGTACTGGTTTCAACTTTCAGCTGAAACCTGGAGGTGCAGGTGGTCCCAGTCCTGTACAGACACGTGTGGCATTTTGTTAAATCGTTACCAGATTTCACAGCTTAAATCCATCCTCTCATGTCTGTCACTCCTGGCAGCAGGAAGCAAAACACTGTGATACTTAGAGTATGATCACAGAGCAGAAGACCCCGTGTATGAAAACTGCAATAATTTTACTCCTTCGATGGAGCAATTAGGAAAAAGACAGAAAGAAAGAAAGCTTCAGAGTCACTAGTTCAATGAAAAATGCTTGATTCACTCCCTCCAGAAAGCTTTTATTTAGACATAACTAATAATGCATTGGACTCCTTGTTATTTTAGCCATATTCCCAGTCTTTCACATTATTGTGTGGAAAGTTTGGCCCACTGGTCTTTACAGGGTAAAAAGGTAGACAAACATAAATCCCCCTCTGTGTGAATAGTTGATATGCTGTGTTTGGTTTTCTCCAAATGTGCTGCTGTGCTTTATGACCAAGCATCTCCACTTTGGTCCTGTTTTGCTCCAGAAGTCTTGAGTCTTTTTCGAGAGAAGAGGCTTCCTCCCAGCAACCTTTCCAAACAAGCCATAAACTTTGACATTTAACATGTTAACTGAGGCCTGCAGAGACTGAGCTGGACCTCTAGGGTTTTTTTTTTCACAGTTTCTGACCTTGGGGTGAATTTGCTGGCATGTCCACTCCTGACATGATTGTGTTATTGTGTTAACACACACCTGAAAGCTCCACACCTGCAAACTGCCAAACTTCTGCTTTTGCAGAGGTGCAGATAGTTGGTGATGATCAGTTAATCAAGTGCATTTAACTAACAGCACCTGGCTGATAAGTACTCTCTTATTTCCTAATGAAGGAGTAAGGGTGGATTTAGTTTTTCACAGGACTAAAAAGAATCCTGTGGAAAATTTCTCTTTCACACCACTGTGTAGGTTTCTCCTGTCGTTTTGTTTCACGGTTACACTTGGAGATTGGATTTTATTAATCCACTTTTCTCCTCCACTTGACAACAATGTCTTGTGCATTTGGCATCTCACTGCTCAGTGTTACCGCAGGTTATATTTGACCTCTGCTGACGGCTGCATCATATCCTCAGATAACAGCTGCCTCTCCACTTAGATTCACACCAGCCAGAATTAGAAATGAGAGAACAGACAAGGAGAGGAGCATTTACAGTCTCCTCCATGCTGACCTGCAGTAACCCATAGAAAAGTGCTGCTCACAGTACATCCTTCTTCTCACCTTCAGGAAGGGAACCATAATCTCTGTCATACTCAGAGGCCTGAACATGAATAAGTGTCTTCAGGACTTAGAGGTAAGAGATGGATGAGAATCTGAGGGCTTGTTTTAACATAACAGATACTGTCTTGATGAAAGATTGTCATCCATGTTCAGCGTTGGTAGAATCCAATGGATTCTGACAAAGATGATATGGATTGTATGCATGTATATATTGTAACAAGAGGGGAATAACAGCTATTAATTGTAGTGTCATTAAAAACCAAGGTTCAGTAGTGTCCAATGCTAATTTATGGGAGGCTGCAGTCTGTGATCACTCTGTATGTAAAAGATGGATGTAGCCAACATGAAGTCCAACTCTACCCCAAAGATGACTGAAACCTGCCGTGGTTCCATCCATGATTAAAACGCAGGAATTGTAAGTTTTGTCCATCTTTAAAATGCCTCTCTTGAGGCACTAGTGTTGCAAAAGACAACATTCATCTGTTTCTGCAAATTTCCATATAATTTAAGCACTTATTGGCATTTCATGTGTCTTTTTAAGTATGAGAATAAGAATCAAGTAAAACAAAGGCCCTCCTTTATTTTTTACCTGTGCCAGTTTCTCCACAGGTTTAGAATGAGCGTCGATATTGTCATTAATGTGAAATACTATATGTCATCCTTGTTTTGGACTGGCCCACTCTGTGTGCATTGGGAAGATTATAAACTATGTCCACTAGATGGCGAATAAAAACTGAGTTGAAACACTGCATGCACTAATCACGCATCTGCATTGCTCGTGGTACATCTGTGGAGCGTAATGCAGTCCAACCTGCAGGTTTGAGTTCCAGTCCAACGCAGCAGCAGCCGATCGCACCGATTAGCTCTTCCTCTCTGAATCAAACGTGTTAATTAGTGAAATCAGCTGCTCTCAATGTCACATACTTCAGCTCCTCCAAAAATTACTGTGACAAGCTGTGGTGCTAAAGTGTTACGTTGCACTTATCAGGTGGCAATTTTAAATTACAGTCAAAAGTGAGAAATGCACCTCGGTGCGTTGTAACCAGAGCATCTTGCACACTGTTGGATGACCACATGCCCATGACCGCATACCCAGAAAGCTCATTTACCTTTAGGATTGTGTGGTTTTATCAGTGAGGTGGAGTTGTTTTTACCTCCCAGTGTTGGCGAGTTTTTGGCAGCACTTGTACTGTACTTTGTGTCCGGTCCTTTATCTTGTCGGCAGCCAGCACGGACCGACATGTCCAATCTGAAGGGACAGAAAGGGGGTTTAAAAGGAGGTCAGGCTGGAGGTGAGTGAGTTGAAGGAAAATGACACCAGACCAAACACACCTGCTGAGTGAGTTTTCCAGTCCAGCCTAAGCATTGGGCTTGTCTCCTTCTAGGGGTGTGAGCAGAATGCTGGCATCATTAATCGCTCCAGTCCAGCTCTCTCATCACTGCCACAAGAAGTATAAACCAAGCATCACCTGCCTGAGCCTGAAAGTCTAAAGTTATTCTAAAGAAAGAAACTGATTTAAAAAAGCATTTTTAGCACCAACGTAGTGATTTATTTTTTATTTTTTGGTTTGGTTTTTCTTCCCATTGGGACAAGGCTTTTTAGTGTGCAGCTAACACACTGCAGTTATATGCTGAAGAGGATGACCTGGCATCTGGCTTTGGCTTATGTGTATTAATAAAAAATTTTTTTTGTATATATCGCATGAAAAATTGTTACATCTGTTTTGCCCAATCAGTGATTTAGTAAATCTAACTTGTAAAATTGAAGTAGAAACAAAGAGCAATAAACTGTTCACACTTTCCAAATGTTATCGCTGTCAGCAGTTTTCTCTGGTTGCGAGATGCCTTTAGATAGATGCATGGTATTTTAACACTGGGAAAGCCTTAATGACAGGCAGTAAATCTAACTGCAAACCATCCCTGCAGGAGGCCACATGAACACAGATGGTGGATGACTCCGAGCAAACTACTACAAGCATCAGGAGCATGTATCAAACTGCGTGTAAACATAAACATATAGTTATTAATACTTTCACATAGTGAGGAAAGGCAGCACGCTTCACTTGAGTTTCTAAAGTCACACCGGAGGTATGGAGCGTTCCTGAAGCTCGAGTTGTAGGTCGTGTGTTTTCATAGAAAACACCTACTGGACTCTGTGACGGGACCGTAAACCTGAGCCCATACGTTGCCCCTTAATGCTGCATTCCCAGCATGACTCTTCATCATCTGTGCATCACTCAGACCCGTCAGCACCTTCCTCCTCAGCTGTCAGCTTATAAGACTATAGTCTGATCTGCTGAACGCTTTTGGCTCTGCAGACTCTTTTACATTCGTTCGTGGGCCTGAGGTGATCGCCAGTGAAAATTTAACAAACAAAGCAATCCAGTTTTTTTTATGCTTTTATTTGATTTCCTAAAAGGATCTTTGTAGAATTTGGTCAGTCTCACAGCTCCACTACATTTTTGAGCATTAGTTACTAAATATATTGTTAATTTACAATATTTATTAAAACTCTAAAACTACAATCAGAGAATGCTGTATTGTTTTTTTCTTTACATATGTGTCTGCACATGTGACGTAAAGTACAAGTTTCATTTACCACTGCATGATTCCAACTGCTCCTAAACCAAAACAAAGTAGTGATTAAGTACTGAGATTTAACCAGGCTAAACAAGAGAGGTGCATGCTGGCTGTGGAAGCAAGTAAAAATGGGCAAATCTCAGCATGGAGCGCTGTGTGCCCTTAAAGTTTCTAGGTCAAAAAAGAGAGCTTCTAAGAATGCACCAAAGCACTGAGACTGAAGAATGATGTGTTTGCTATGTCCCACCAGCATCTTTTATAATGTCTCCAGTGATGGTGAAAATGCTCAGCTTGAAGCTTCCCCTCCTGGCAGCTGTGTCCATCGTTTATAAATGGTCAAAAATAGCGAAGGTAAAATGCTTTGATGCGATTTTATGTCATCCAAGAAAAAAACAACCTCCATCTCAATCTAAGACACGTAACTTGATCAACATGGCCCTTCTGCAGCCAGAGAAAGATCTGGAAGCCTTTCTGAAGGCAGAGCCATAGCTCAGATAAGAGGTCCAATATGAAACAGTAAGCAGGCCAGCAAGTCATTAATGTGGTATTTATAGTCTGCAGAAATGTGAGCTTGTTAAGCACTTTGTTTGGAGCAATGTTTAAAAGTTATATCAAAGTTTTCCTGTTTGTTTGATTATTTGAAGCTGTGGAAGCCACCTCCGCTTGGTCCAGCGCTCTTCATTCATCGCAGCGTTCAGTTTGATCGCCGGTACAATCCCAGATCAGCTTTTCACAACTTAAAAGTTAAATTATCCATTAGAAACTTAGTTTTTAGACTAAAACACATCCCTTCTGGCTTTTAGGAAGTGGTTTCACGTGATCCATCTTCGGAAGTTACATGAAGGTAAGCTCAAACAAGAGATATCATCCCACATTAGCAATGTTTGCATCTTTATTTTGGTCCATTGAGGATTAAATTGAATTGTTTATTTTTTGTCATTACCGGGAAAACCAGGCTTTAGCCCCGTCCTGCGTTCAGACGAGTCAGGCAGCTGTGGAGATGAAGGTGACAACATGGAGATGCTGGGATTTAAGTTCATGCCAGCTTCAAAGGTTGTGTGCTTTGTGAGAAATGTTCCTTCTAATTAGTGATAAAATGCTCATGTTTCCAATGTTGGCACACCCAGGTCTGACACTTTAGGACTCCAGAAGACAAAGTGACTTCTTGACTATCACATAGATATAGATACAGTTACATTTTGATGTAAATTACTCACAAGAATGAATTCAATGCATTTTCAGACCTTTCTCCTTGAATCCTGAGAGGTTTGACACATTTAAGCAATCATGTTGGACCTGTAAATCTTTAAAGGAACACAATGAAACCAAGGGGTGTTGACTGCTTGTAGTGATGTTAAAAAGAGAAAAATCATCCTTTAATCAATGACTCAAAAGTGAAAACCAGCCTGAAAAGTTTGTTTTGTCACAACTTCTTACCAACTTTTTGGATTTGAGCATTAACAAGCCAAAAATGTTTTTACTGTCCCTCTATTTCCAGCAGTCCCATGATCACCCAGTGAAATATTTGCACTCTGATAGTTTCATATCAAATGTGAATCATCATCATCCTTCTCTTCCTCCCTTTTATAGCATCCCGGTGGCACCCAGCAAAGTCCTAAAATGAAATCAGGCTCCTCCTCAATAAACGCTGATTTATGGGGTGAAGTTGGAAGGGGTTGATGATATTTCAGGATCTTGCTGGCCGATTGGTCTGAGGATTCTGCATTTCCATAAACAGGAGCACCATATCCATATCTGATACCTCGTATATATACACCCCTGGGATGATTTCTTCCCACTGCCACTGGCCACTGCTGCCCTCCTCCTGGACTTTCCGTCTCGTCGTAGGTGAGACCAGTTTCCCTATCTTCCTCCTCCTCCTCCTCCTCTCTCTGCATGTCTGTACAGAGCTGGTAAACGGATATGAAACCACTGCTATGTGGAATCTTTTGGGGGAAAGCGCTAAGGTGATGAAAGTCCTGACCTCTGGGGTTTGTTAATAACTGAAGGGAAACATGAACCAGGGCGATCTGAGCGTTGTGTGTTTGAGCAGCGCTGCAGAGACTGAACGATGCTCTCATTTGATTTTGACTTTCTATGAAGATTTCTACATTTTGGGAACATTTGGCAGTTTTGGAAAGTTTTGATAAAATTTAGATGTATGAACGCAATCTGCAGAAGTCATTCTTTATTTAGTTATTTCATTAGGTTTATTTTTTTAGATGTTTAATTTCTTTTAGAAAAAAGCAAAAACAAAGCTGGGATATTTCTACTGATTTCAAGGTTAGTTTAAGAGTTTTCTGTTGCTGAAATTACTGGAAAGCATTTTATGGAACAAGTTTACTTTTCTTTCCTAAAATAATCAGAACAGTTGTTACTGCGATGCGTCTTACAGATTTATGTTTGGGAATATCTGTTCTTTTTCTGTATGTTTCTCTGTAAAAACTATTTATGAAGCATTAAAAGTAAAATCAAAGTACATTTTATTGTATTTTGTTGTTGACTGAGTTTTAAAGATCAGGATCTTTACATGTCCTGAAGGACGGAAGGAAAAAACATGGAAAAAAATGAGGTGTTATGATGGATATTAGTTTCCTTTTTGACTGTTTAGGGAATTTGTGCTCCACTGTTAAACATTTCTCAAGCTGTGAAGTCACTCTGCTATAAGCATCACAAAATGTAATTATTTGTTACTTTTTTTTTTTTTAAGTATATTGATTGGTAAAGCATGGAGCTGATTCTGAGTGTTTTATGGTTTGATTTGTGGACTGCACAAATATAAAAGTTCTTCTTTTTGTTTTACAGTTTTAGAAGTTTTATAGCCTAAAACTATAAACCTTCTTGCCTTAAATTAGCTTCTTTGTGTCATATTTCAGCTGGAAAACTAAACCTGTGCGTTATTCTCATTAAATATATCTTCTGAAACTTGACTCTGGGACCAGCTGCCTTGTTTTTGGGGTGTGTTTACCCGCTGGTGTTGGCCGCAAAGCTGCTGCCGCAGCACATTCTGTTGGAAAGATTCTTCTCTGGGAAAGGAATTGAAGTGTTAACTCCCCAAGGATATTTAGTTATGAACCCCTGTAAAGGAGCTTATCGCAGGCGTCAGTGGCCACATTTGACCCCAACCCCAAAGTTAGCTCTGTCATCACTCAGCTGCTCATCAACTGGCTGAATAGATCATATTTCATACAAATAAGGTGTCTCATATGTTTCCAACCTGATGAGTTTTTCTTCTGTTTCTTTCTCCAAACAGATTGTGAAGAACAGAAACCGTAAACATGTCTGAGTAAGTGCTGTCTCTTCATCATATATCAGTGATTTTAGTGGAGCAAGTATTTTACTGGACTTCACTGGATCAAATGAACATAAGATTACTATGGATCTTACTTAGGAAGTAAACGTTAATAGAGGAAAAGAAGGAAGGAGAGGGCAAAAGAAGAAAAAGGAGGATGGAAAAAATGGAAAGGAAGGCAAAAATTGACAAAAAAGAAGGAAAAACAGAAAAAAGAAGAGGATTTAGAAAAAAGGGAGGAATTTAAAAAGAAGAAATAACAAAAGCAGAAAAGAGAACAAAATGAGGAGAGAATGAAAAGGAAAATACAGGAAAGAGCAGAAAGAAGGAAATAAATAAAGGAGAAAATTAGAGGAATTACTAAAACAGGGAAAAAGTATGAGGAAAGGTCAAACAGACTAAAGAAAGAAAATGATCAGAAATGAAAGTGCAAAGAAGAAAATTAGGAGGGAAAACTTTAAAAACTTCATGTCATTTTCTTTCTAGCTGTGTTTGTACAGCTGTTTGAATTACTGCTGTTACAGTTGTGACAGAGACTGTTGTGTTCACTCCTCACAGAAAAAAGATGACTTCAAGCCGCAGGCATCATCTGAAGGTATGTCGTCGGCAGTCTTTCTGAGCTTTGAACGGTTTTATTACTTTAAAAAGAAAGTTGGCATGTTCTCTGTATCGACTGTAAATAAAAGATGGATGTTGATACTGTAACGTCAACCACATTAAGCAAATGGGGTTACCTAATGCTTATGTGTAGTTATTTATGAGCTAGTAAGATAATATGACAATGCAGCTGTAGTAATCTTTCTTTATTGTCACAGCAAACTGTAGATCAGTCCTTTGTGCGCTCCCCAACTCAGCTCAGATCAGCTGGTGGAGTTTCTGGTCTTCCAAGCACCTGTTGTCAACATTTAATTACACAGCGCCCTCTGGTGGACAGACTATGCAACATTGTTTGCATAGTTTTTTGTGTCCTGTCTCTTTGTTATTTTATTTTTTAATTTTCATTTATCTGTCATTATACTCACATACTGGCAAATATAGGCCAATATATCAGGAACCCAACCCTACTTTATTATCTTTCCACATACTAATGACGATTGACAAAATGACAAAATTGACAAAATGAACTCCAAGTGTTAAAAGTAACAGATAAGCCATAAACTCAACAGCAAAGTGTTTTCTGAGGTCACAGGTCAACTGACTCAAAGACTAGTTTCCCATAGACCTCTATACAGCCAAAGGTGTTTCTGCTGAACATTTTAAAGTATTCAGGTTTCACTTTCGCACTCAACGGTTCATTACTACTGACTTCTTGACTTTTCTTTTGTCCTGCAGAGTTTGATGCTGCAGATCGCGGCGAACTGGATTGAAAAGGAGAAAAAGGAAATTGCAGCCTCTAAGCAGACCTACATGGCAGAGAATTGCCCCCCTCCTGCGCTGAGTGGAGACCAGGCAACTCTCATGGTGAGAGTCAAAGCTCAACTGAAAGCTGCTGAATGGAAATCATTCTGAATATTCCCTTTATCATTATTTCATGCAGACAATGGTTCTTTTATTTGAGGATTTCCGAATTCTTGTCAGCTCTTATTTATAATATTCATTTAGTGAGGATATTTGTAACTATAATATCCTCACTAAAGATGAGTCCTAAGTAACAAAACATTGGATGTGTCTGTTCGCTCAGGAAACCTGCAAAAAGTTGCACGCCCTCATCGACAAACTTGATGAAGAGAGGTACGACCTGGAGATCAAAGTGGGCAAGGCTGATAAAGAGGTACACTTCCACCTGCTCTGCAGAACAGACTGGCAGCTTTTCACATCCACAGAACGTGTTAACCTTGAAATCACTCAGTGTGATATAGTTGTAAACAAAACAGGAAGGCAGGTTGTTCTTTCACCTTCTTTCTTACACAAGATTTGCACAAGAGTTAAAGCATCAAGTACAAAGGTTCACTGTAATAATCAGGTTGGTAAGATTGGAGTAGGGCTACTGTATTAAAAGCCTATTTGAAGCTGAGTCAAGACAATTTTAGTTTTTATCTGTTCAGCTGCAGCTGTTTAATGTTCTGGGAGTCAATAGAGACGACATATAAAGAACAAATTGAACTCTGTGCTTGATCTACATACAAATTTGATATAATTTCAACAAATATAAATAGATGTCCCATATTAGTATCATAAATTGTTGCACATGAGAATCCACATTTCTTTCCATATTTCAAGGGTCTTTCAGAAATCATGTTATTTTCCTTAGAATTGACTGATCTGTGGTTATTTCATACCTATTAGTCTCAAATCTAGAACATTACCTCCTACAGAGCGGGTTAGATCTGCAGTGTAAGTTACCATGGTGATGTTCCCCAGGAAGAAGTGAAAGTAATACTGAGCACCAAGGTTAAATCCTGAAGTTATCTGGATGAGCACAAATCCTTTCTCTTTGTGCATGATGTCTGCTTTATTCTTTATTCTTGATATTTCCTACAATTTAGATGCATGAGAGATAATTTTTTTCTCATTAATAATGATTATTGATTAGACTGTTTTATTTTTAACATTTAAATATGGATAATAAAGTAACAACAAAATATATTGTATATTTAATTTCCAGCAAATTTTGTCATTTATTGTCACACCAAGGAATTTAATTTCACTCTATCTTAACATTTTATTTAAGTATCTAAATTTGATTTATTTTATACATAATACTTTGAATTGTCTGTTTTTCAAATTTAGTGATAATTAATTTATGTTAAGCTTTTTTTAATTTCTGAGTCCTGATCAAGTTGATCAGGTTCAAAAGTTGTTGCAAATTCTTCACAGAGCCGGAGATATTTGTGTAATCAGCAAATTAAAATAAATCAATAAATAAATCAGACATTCTAGAAATATCATTGTCTGAGTAGCAGTAGCAGTTTAGTTTTCATAAGCAGAGCCCCTCCTGCACTGCTAATGTGATAAACTCACATTACAGATAAAACACCGATGTAGGGTGCATGCAAAATGTAAAGCGTTTTCAGCGTTTCGCCGCTGGTTCTAAATGCGTCCGCACTGCTCTGCTTTCGACTTGGTTTCACCTTTAAACTGCTTGGTCGCTCGTAGATCGAGGACCTGAAAATCAAAGTGGTCGACCTGGCTGGAGTGAAGAAGCCCGCTCTGAAGAAAGTGCGCATGACCGCCGATGCCATGCTGAAAGCTCTGCTGGGCTCCAAACACACAGTTAACATGGACCTCAGGGCCAACCTGAAGCAGGTCAAGAAGGAGGTGAAAGAGGAGGTGAGTGTTTGCATTTAATATTTTAATTTAAGATTCATTTAGGAGGCTAGAAAGTCTTGACTGTCTCTGACTGTCACTGTTTTTCCTGCAGCCTGCAGAGGCGGTGGGCGACTGGCGTAAGAACATTGAGGACAAGGCTGACAGGAAGAAGATGTTCGAGGCCTCCTAAAGAACTGCTCGCTGCTCTTGTAGCTGTTCTGGGATGTTAGCACTTTTTATGGAATTTCTGGCATTGCTCATTGAATTGAAAAACCCCTTTTCTCATTAAATTTGTAAGTTTCAGCCTGCTTTGTTATTGTACATTTGTATAACTTTATAAATTTCAAAGGGTAAAAGCTGCTTAAACTTTTTTCATTAGTGTAACTTCCTGTTTCCATCTGTACTGATGTTCACTTTTAGCACCTTCCTGCTCCTAGACTTTTTGTAATAAATGTATTTAATTTCCTACCCCTGCTGTCGTTGGATGTTTTGTCTTTGACTCAGTGATGCACAACACTGCAAACTGAGTGCACAGCGCACTGTTTTCAAACTTTACAGTGCTGAGCTCGTCTTTCTATGTTTTTGTCCATGATTAAAGCAAATGTTGATTTGGAACAGAAACCACAGTACATTTTTTTCTGCAATGACGACATGCTGAAGTGAAGTTGTACATAAAAAAGCGTAAAAATTGAAAACAAAAACTTGCAGCTGATTGTTAACGAGTTCTGTTTGAAGGTGCTCTTTGTAGTGCTGTGCATGTCAGTGAGGGACAAGACACAATATCCATGTTTTTCCTACGGCATCATTAGTGTAGCAGTGATGTCGACTTGCAATTGGAAAAGCCATTTATCACTATATAGAAGGGGTTATAGTGTGTTCAGGGAGCTGTGAAAAGTGAATGTAATCTTTTCCTTTTTAATTCACACTTCACAGTATTTAGAAAATACAGGCCCCTCCCCCTTATAGACTGTATATAAAGCTGGACAGTGAATCTACGCTGGGTGGATTAGGGCCCTTCTATGTTCAAAGGAGTAACCTAGAATCCCACACTTTGCAATACTGAATTGATTTTATCAGACCACAGTTGCATTGTTAAAAACAGAATGCTACAGTTTCTGATGTACAAAAGCAAAAATGTCTGTGTTAGCAGGAAAGCTAACATTTACCAGAAGCAAGACAACTCCAGGATTGAGAAGCAGTTTCTCAATGAATCAGATAAACTGACCTGACAGTTGTCTCCTGATGTTGGGTAGATTCCCATTAAGCCAGACAGCCTTCAGTAGGTAAATGTGATATACTTCCAGTTAACCAAACTTTAAACTGAAGAAGGCTTGTGACAATATAATGATTTTATATTTTTATGGCAAGAAAGTACATCTTTATTGCCATAAGAAATGACAGGCAGTGCTATCTGTGGTCTAGTAAGACTGATGCATCTTTGCAAAGTTTGGTTATTTGATAAGAAAACTTTTATTTTTGTAAAGTTTTTTTTTCTTTTAACAGAGACATTTTTCCTTAAATCAGATCCTTTCTTCTCAGAATTACAATGTTGGGCCTAATACACTATCACCACTATCTCACACTGTGTAGAACTGTGGTCTAACCACGACAGTCTGGCTATGTTGGAAACTTGCTCTACACTTATCATTTATTAGATAAAACCTCTGCGTGACCATTCTTAGTTACAGTCTACAAAAACTGACAAAATGACAACATAACAAGAATGAACAAGAAATGAGTTCTGGAATTGAAAAATTAAAATTCATAATTTTTGTTATACATCTGAACATTACACTATAGAACTGCATACATACTGCATATACATACTGCATTTACAATACAGCTTCCCTTTTGTATATATATAGCAGAATGTAGTTGTATGTGGTCATGTGAAAGATCTCTACACTTTTTAAAAATACTTGTTCATGTAGAGTGTTTATTCTTAATTATTACTATATATATATCTATATATATATCTATATATAGATATTGAGATTTTTCTCAGATCTCTAGTAACATGATGAAGAACAGATAATACACACCTCTGACCACACGGGGTCAGCAGAGGATTTCCTGCACTGGACTTCTTTAAAGTTTTCTATCTGCAGTCCTCTGCAAACGCCATCAACTCATGAAAATGTATCCAGTCAAAATGTTTCAAAAGTAAAATTAGGATTTTCAGTCTATCAAAGCAGATCTGGGAGGACTGATCCATGACTTCTGAAACTCTTGAGTTTGGCTTTGATTTTTGACGATGATGCTAACTGACTGAACAGGATGGGTAACGTCCTGCTGTTTTTTAAGACGTTTTTTGTTTTTGTTTTTGTTTTTAATAAAAATTTTGGATTTTTGTGTTGATTACAAAACCACATTCAAATGGACATTTTCAGGTGAGTCACAGTTTTTATCATATTTGTCTTTCTTTGCCTTATATGTGAAAATGTTCACTGTTTCTATTTATTGCCGTTTTTAAAATTTCTATCTCTTTTTTCTTTTCAGTTGCTGCCAATGTAACGTGAGTATTTTAACAATGTCTGCATCCAGAAGTTCATACCACAGCAGCAGATACTGTGGATCACGGAAGTTCTGATTGTATTTTAAAGCATGTTTCTGCACAAATCTCTGAATTATTAAGGCAACGCACTCCTAATAACAAAGGGTGTATGTGCAGTTTAAGTGCATTCTTTCGTTTTGTAGATAATTGCAAAAAACCTCCAGAATCTCTGATCTATCCAACATTTACATCACAAGAAACTGCTTAAACACAGTGAAGGTTGAAGACAGACTCTATTTCAAATATTTAATGCTTTAATCTGATGCCCAAAATAAATGTTTGTTTTTTTTTAATTTATCTCTTTGCATCCCCTCGGTTTTGATTTCTTGACGTTGTCACAGCTGGTTTTGCTGATTTATGAATGCCCTAAACTAGAAATTATCCCAAACTTTAAGTCATATTAAGTATGATTTAAGTCTCATCATTTCCTTATCTCCCTGTGCATAGTGCCTCATGTCCAGCTGTCAGCCTGACCTGTCCCAAGGAGGACTGCTGACCGCCTTGGATTGACTATTTATGAGGTGACTGGTCAAAGGATGAAGGCATTTCAGGAGCTGATTGGCCTGGTCGGTCTCAGGGCTTCTCATGGCCATAAAAGTTGAAACCAAACCCCCGTCCAAGCCCATATATACCCCACAGAGTTAGCTTTTTAATCAGTGACTCCCTCACTGCGTCCCAGCCCTTCAGCCAGTCTCTGCCGGCCTCCTCCTCATCACTTTGTAGGTGAGAAACTCTTTTACTTAATGCTTAAAGTGAAGCTGATCCTCACAGGAAATACAATTTAGTGAGTCTGGTGCAGATTAATCTCAACAGGTTAAAAAAACCTTCAATATATAAATCTTGAATGAATGTATTCAATAAGAAAATTATTATGTGCAGAATTACTGAATTTTTCAATCATAACTGAGTAAAGTTTTCATATTTTTTGGATGTTTCCTGTTTATATATTATGGTTTTACCATCTTGCTCCCTTACATTATGTGCATAAAACTATAAAATCTACATAAAACTACTGTAAGATTAAAAAAACAAACTAGATTTCCATATTTATAAATAAACAAGAAACTGATTTATTGTTTCAAAAATGAGTTTTCCAAACTGGTTAAATGACATTTCTATCTCGTTTTCACACTGAACATCACAATTAAGCTCCTTCTTATTTTTTTAAATTATTAACATGGTATTAAAACTCGTGATTAATGCACATATAGTTTTATTCAACTGCATTAGAATCTGTAAATAAATCGACTCAAACAGTTATCAGCCTGCAGGGTCAAAGAACTGAAAAATCAGATGGTTCCAGCACATCCACCTGAGCTCTCCTGAAAGGCAAAAGGAAAGAGAAAATGTCGCTGCACCGAGATAATGAGCGATTGTCTCTGCCAGTAAAATAATTAGTAAAATGTGAAAGTGAATGAACTACACGTGTAAAAGCCTGCAGCAGTCTGATTCAGGTGTTGTCCTAAAGTTAATCAGCTGGGATCAAATGACAGAAAATATAAATTAAATCATTTTTTTAACAGTTTGATAATTTTCACATCTCAATGTCGTCCCCTTGGATTGCATTACTCTCCGACATGTGATGGTTGACCTTTGACACTGAGCCAGGATTAGCAGTGGCCCAGCTGGCACAAGATTCACCCTGAAGTTTCTATTCTTAAATGACCAAAAATGCACAAACCTCCTGTGGAGGCTGTCGGGGGAAGTTTCCAGAGGGAGACATCAAAAAAAGAGCAGAACAAAACTGAACTTTAAGAGTATTTGTGATGTACTTATTGATTTTAACACATATTTCTACACCAAGTTGCATTTTAATAGCAAATCTAAATTTATAAAAGCGTGGCTTGTATGTCATTATCCAGATAACAGAGTCCTGTGAAAAAACATCCCACGATTCAGCCTGTAAAACCATCTTTGGTAACTGACAGGCACCCAAACCTCAGCTCACTCTCTGGGCAGTTTACTTTTTTGGGAATAGTGTTGTTTTTCGTTCACATTCATTTTGTTCTCTTTATTCTTTTTAAATCTACTTTATGGAGTTTGTAGTGCAGTAAAAATAAAGACGAGATGTGTGTGCAAAGATGAGGTCAGAGGTGACGTGATATTTGGATTCAAACTATAATTGGAATAGATTTCGAATTCCCATATTTCCTTATATTCCTAATGCTGTCAGTACAAACAAAGGCAGCAGGAAACGTAGTTTTAAACAGCTCTATATTGGATTATTATCACGTTGATCTTCAGATCAGTATATTGACCTTGAAGAAGAGTTTAGAGGTCATATGTGGTGTGACATTTAAGATTTTTATATATTATGGTACACACCACACGTTTCAGTTGCCCATGGTTAACACATGACCTCTTTGGTGGAGGTAATAAATTAATTGAATTTACTGAATGTAATCTTTTGTTACTTACATTGTCTCAAATCTTTGCTTTCATTTTCTTCTTCATTTTTTCGGATTATTACCAGAGTCAGAAACCTGAAGGAAGCCACAATGTCTGAGTGAGTATGTTTATTCTGTGTAAAACACTTTGAAAGAGCCAATCAGGATATCACATTCATCATTTTGTGAAGAGTTTACATCAGAATACTCGAATGTTGTTTTAAATATGTCGCGTCTTTATGAATTAAAGGGGAAAGAAGATGACGTCAAGCCGCAGGCATCATCTCAAGGTGAGACTCTGTTAAGATTATCAGCGCTGCATCTACGTGGCCCCAAAAGTAAATGAAGCAGCATCAAGAACAACAGTACAACACACAGCAGTAATAATGTGGAATCTCTTTGTCGTCCTCTTTCAGAGTTTAATGCTGCAAATCGCTGCCAACTTGCTCGAGCAGGAAGCTGCTGAAATCATCGTCACCAAAGAAGCTTACCTTGCAGAGAACTGTGCCGCCCTCGACCTGAGCAGAGACCAGGCAGCTCTGATGGTAAGAACGTCAACCTCACTCTTACATGATGGGCTGTTTATATGACAACAACTGCATCTGTTTTTTTTCTTTTAATTCTCGACAGGACTTCTGCAAAAAGCTGCATCAGGCCATTGATAAGATTGATGAGGAGAGATACGACACCCAGGTCAAAGTGGAAAAGGCCGACAAAGAGGTGGAGGATTGTGTGCATCTGTCCTCCTTTTAGCAGATTGTGTGCTGTAGTATACTGCGTGGGTCTGTGTTTATCTGCTCTGTTCAGCCTTTGAGCTTCTCCTTTTGACTTCAGATCACTGAACTGAAGATGAAGGTCATCGAGCTGGCCGGAGTGAAGAAACCAGCCTTGAAGAAAGTGCGTATGAGTGCCGACGCCATGCTTAAAGCTCTTCTGGGCTCCAAACACACGGTAAACATGGACCTCAGGGCCAACCTGAAGCAGGTCAAGAAGGAGGTGAAGGAGGAGGTGAGTGTTTGCAGGCTGATTGTTTAAGAGAGCTAAAAACAGTTAACTGTTGCTGATGGTGGGCTGTGTTTGTGTCCTGCAGTCTGCTGAGGTGGTGGGCGACTGGCGCAAGAACATTGAGGACAAGGCTGACAGGAAGAAGATGTTTGAGACCTCTTAAAGACTTTCTCATCCAACTTTTGTTTTGCTCATTCTGGGATGTTACAGCTCTTCTTCACTGTTGCCTCTGATGTGCAATTAAATGTTCTTTTTGGAATAAGGCAATGCTGTGAAGCTGCACTTTTTTCAAGGCGGTCTTTTTTTATTTTAACGGCTAATTTAAGTTGGGCTAATTTATACGGGCTGTTGTATATTCACTTACTCCAGAGTTCAATCAGGTTCAATCAGAAATCTAAAGCAGGAGAAGCTTCTTTCCAGGTGTAAGATGACTTTAACATAACTTACATTTCCAAATAGGCAGTTAGAAACTGAGATGTGTTGTGCTGATGTTGAACCACCAGATGTCAGTAGAGAGCCCTTTCGTCCTTTATTTGCTGGCTCCGTTTTCTTCTTTTACATCTTCTCTTTTTAGTTTGAGTCCTAGAAGACTCAGCTATCTGACTCAAGACTCAACTTTTTTTCCGTCATACCTGGAAGTTATTGATCAATTGTTTGTAATCAAATCATATTTGATCACCAATAAAGCTGCAGCCACACAGAGTTCTACAAATGGTGAGTGCTGTTACTCTTTTGACCTTCATCACTCTTTGTTTAATCACTGCATTCAATTTGTCTTCATTCCTTACAATATTCACAGTTTTTATGTTAAATAACTCGTATAAATTAAGTAGGGATTTCTCAACATAGTTTATCGGGTATGTTTAGATGTTTAGATATCTTTCCATTTGTGAATGTCATGGCTGAGAGGGGAACAGCTAACAACGGTTGTGTTAAACATCAGAAATTGATTTTTTCTAAACTTTCAAGTGTTTCTCTTTTGATTTAAAGTTCTAAGGAAGAATGCAGTCAATCAGACTGTTTTCAGCTTCTATTAACAATAAATCAACAATAATAACAATAAGTCATCGTTAATGCATTCAGTGATAGAAACAGAACATAAAGACCAGAAACAAAACGATGATTGGTCAAGTTACATTCCCTGTCTTACTTTCACTTTCCTGATTCCCTCTCATAGGCAGCGACCTGGTGTGATGAATTTCAAACTTAATGTGCATTTTAAAAAAACCCTCAAATACTAATATTTGGATAGTCAAAACAAAATCGAACATTTAGTACATTCGTATTGAAATATTAGTGCTTATTAATGTGCTTATTATAGGTAGTAGCACAGTGTAGTACATCAGTATTATACTGGTGTTGCATCTATATGTGGTAAACATAAATATCAAACCATCAAACATTATTTCACTGTTAGGATAATAATATGGCTTATATAATTCTTTTTTTTATTTGTAATGTAATCCACCAAAAACTGAAGGAAGGAAATTTTCTTTCGATTTCCGTCTGTAAGCAAAGAGGAAAAAGCCAAAATGATGCCAAATTAGTTGTTTTGCTTCATTTATACATTTTAACTTACATTTACACGTTAATTTGTTTCATTTAAATATTAGATTTTTATTTATGACTTTTTAAAAATTTTACAAAATATATGTCCAAATTTCAAAATGACCATCAGCATTATGGCTTCAAGTACATAAAACTCATCAGTATTAAACTGTCTTCTTAAGTCAGACTTTGTTTGATGCCATTTTGTCAGATTTAGTTTTGTTGTAGTTTTTCTGTTTTTGATTGCTCTGTATTTGGCACACTGACTCTACCAAGGGTGTGGAACAAAATCCACGGCCCCCTTTGCTCAAAGAGCTGATTTTAAGTTGTACTGGCTGTCAGTTTTTATGGTTTGATTTTGTGTTTAGCCTCTTAACGTTCACCACGTCACCGGTGGCCCATCGAGGGTGATGGTTCTTTTTGTTGCAACAATCCCACAGTTTATAGGGACATTTGCTGAAATTACAGGATGTTACCTTTGACATACAGTTGTACTTTCATTTCGGCATTAACATTTTAAAAAGGGGTGAATTTAATTCACCCTCCCTCTCCCCCTCACCCCTACACTTAACCCTTAACCTTAACCCTGGACAGGACATCAGTGATGTCATGTGCGTGAAGAGTAACTTGGTGCTGAAGCCTCATTTTAACGACAGCTGAACTTGATTGTGTCTAACAGCTTCAAATGCTGTTCTCAGAGCTCAGTGGGAATCAGTGAGATTGAATTACGTCAGCCACTCCGTTTGACTGTTGTGTGACAATTGCTTCGTCCCTCCGCTGGCCTCTGCGGGTGGGAACCTGATAGCGTCTGTCCAGCCTCCCGTCCAGCCTCTCATCCAGGGAGGCGACTTCCTCCAGTAGAAATTTATGAGGTTCCTCGTGGTATTTCTGGAGCCTGATGACCCATTGGTCTGAAGTAGCTCTGCTACCATAAAAAGGGCTGGCTTTCCTGCTGAGCCAGCACTTTATAGCCTATATACTCTGTTTAATCTTTACTGTTTGAGACTTAGCTGTGTCTCCCTCCCTGTTCTTCTTCCTCGTCTTGCTTAGTAGGTGAGAATTTCTCCTATAGCTTCACTCACTGTCAGGGAACAATACAGGGAGGGCTGCTCAAGAGGTGGGGGGTCCGGGCATTCTGGAGAGGCTTTTTAAGCACGAAGGACTAATTTTTTTGTTTTTAAAGATGTTGCTGCAGCTGTGACCTCTGACCTCTGATGTTGTGTTTAGAGAGAGAGAGAAGGAGCAGTTAGCTGGAGCTGACACTTACGATGGCTATTCAGACAGCGGACGATACTGGACATGCAGACGGGTTAAATGTGGATTTTGGTGTTGCAGAGCTTTTATTGATGTTTGCTTTGCAGCTTGCACGCTGTTGACGAAACTGTCAAGATTTGAGGCTTGAAGCAATGTTCGAAGATGCGTTTGTTTTACCACTTTAGCTTAAATCTGCACACAGAGTTGGTTGGAGTTTTTGGATATTATAGACCTGCCATTCCTCAAATCATTTAGAGATCACATCAAATCCAGATAGATCATATAGATCATACCATCATGAAAAAAATTGAGAAAATGGTTTTATTTAGAGGTGAAGAAGAGTCGTTTCCTGCACGTTCTGCTGACCAAGTTTAAGGAATGTGTGTTTTTCTATAATCAGTCCTAAATGATTTGAGTCTTTCTATGCATCTTTGAGCTAAATTAGTGACTCTTAGCTCACAGGACTCAGTTTGTGTCTTTTAGGTTGGGCTGTGAAAGTGAGGATTTGTATTTTGATGATGGATGCAGACTTTATTTTTAAAAAAGCCTCATTCTCCAGATGGTGACCTGGGCACACACTTTGGTGCCTGGCATGGCTGCAGGATGTTGAAATCTGTTAGCTGCTCTCACTGTGCACTCGCTGCCACACTCGGTTCATCTGCCGGTGACATTTAGTGCTCAGATCGTTGGCTCGCTCCAACAACTTAAATTCCAGGCAGAAATGTCTTCAGAGGGGACAACTGTCGAGCGCTCCTGGGTGCCTGACCCCTCCTGTCCAAAATTAGCTGGTTTGTGGCAGTGTGATTTTCCATGATAGTAAAGCGCATCGTGTTTCTCGCTGGAGGTCAAAGGGCACCCAATCAATAACAGGTGTGTCCAGCTGAGCTGTGAGTCAGGCAGAGTCAAGGTTCTGTTACTTTTCACTCCTCGCATTTGACTAACGAGTGTTTTCTGTCTCTGCAGGGTGTGAAGATCACAAACAGCCAAAATGACTGAGTGAGTACAATTTTACTTTTTTCATTTTCTCCTTATTTGCTTGCCTTCCACCTTTTTTCCAAGCCTTCTTCTGTGTTTTTCCTCCTTCTCCTTCCTCTTCTTCTTTACCTCCTTTTGTCTCTCCCCCATCTTCTTCTTCTTTTCTTACTCCTGCTTCTGGTTCACCTTCTTTAAGATGATTGCACATGAAGCACTTATCAGTGGGAGTGAGAGGTGCTGACAGGTGGATTTGTATTGTCAGGTTTGCTGTGTGGCAGACGGGTTTAGGACCAAAACACAGAACTCCACAGACAAAATGTAAACTCCAAAAGCAGCTTTATTGCAGAACCTCAGAAATTAGCCACGAAACACACGAGGCACACAGCTTAAGGGAGAACATGACAAAAGGGAAGGGACGACTGAGACAATAAATACACACAGAGGATAACGAGGGAACAAGCCAACTGAACATGACACACACAGGACAAGGGACTATCAAAATAAAACAGGAACTACCTAACAGTGAGACCTGGACAAAGACATATGAGCTTGACACAGAAACACAAGCGAAGCGGAAAAAACGAGGGACAAATAAACCAGTCTGAAACCAAGAAATGCTGCAGTACCACCAGAACATGTGAAACCAGAACACAAACAGCTCTAAGACAAACTCTAGGTCAGCTGCTCGCACTTGGAACTGAAACCAGCACCGAATAATGTGACAAAGATGATCACAATTAAAAGCTAAAGAAAACTCAAAACAAACCCCCAACCCTGGGTCAGCGATCCATGACATCTATAGCTTCGCGCAGAAGCAGATTTTGTAGACATAGAAAGGTGTTGCGTAAAATAAGGAACTGAATTACCAAAATGCAGAAAAATTACAGTCGGTCATTTCAGCTCTGAAGGTAATTTTCTAATCTCTGTCTCACAGGGGAAAGAAAATGACGTCCAGCCGCAGGCATCATCTGAAGGTGAGGCTTAAACCTTTTGTTTTCTAAAACCTTTGAATTTTTGGAGGCTCTCTCTTCACTTTGCATGTTTTCGTCTTCCTGCAGAGTTTGATGCTGCACATCGCCGCCAGCTGGCTCGAGCAGGAGAAGACAGACATCGCAGCAGCGAAGGAGGCCTACTTGGCTGAGAACTGCCCACCTTCTGACCTCAGCGGAGACCTGGCTGCCCTTACGGTTAGAACGAAACTGTGTCATATGCTTACACTTTCTTATGACCACAAGAAAACATCGGGGCGTTTTCCTCATTGTAGTGGAGCAGGTTGCAAAAAGTTGAGTTTAGGACATCAGAGGAAGGTGAAACATTTGTGTTATGAGCTGGTTAAATCTTACATTCCATTACATGTCCGTGATTAAAAAGCTATGAATATTTTCTAAGCAGTTATGTGACCTTATTTTACATTTAGCTGAAATTCATAATTTTCAAAATAAAAGTATTTTAATGCAATGTACTGATGCCAACCATTTATTTCTTACAAATTCATGTTTTAGCTAGAAACCACATCTATGAGGTAAAAGAGAAATAAACATGAAATATATATAAAATAGAGGAATTCAGATAAATACCTCCAAAGTGAACATCCATGCTGACTGCTAATGAAAAGCGTTCGTTCTGCACTTTAAAAGGACGCCTGCAAGAAGCTCCACGCCGCCATTGACAAGATCGACGAGTCGAGATACGACACCGAGATCAAAGTGCAGAAAGCCGACAAAGAGGTGAGAGTTTGAGCGAGATTATGGAAAACTCACTTTACTTTTAGATGTTTTTAATCTTAATGTCATCGTGTGTGCATGCTTTATTTCCAGATCTAGTTCCTTTGATCGTTCTCGACTGGGTAGGTGTAGATTTCAGTGCTAAATATCAGAATCAGAGGCTCTAACACTACTGAGTGACGACTGTGTCGACAGTCAGCAGGTCTTTTTTAATCAAAAAGTATGAATTGGAACTATTATAATGCATGTTGAGAGGCAGCTGGATAAGTATGAAAGAGCTGGAAGGAAAAAGGAGGCGTAGGTTTGATATGAGGGCATTTTTGATTTTCATAAAAGTCTGAAACTCAGTTAACTGTGTGCTGCTGGAACATGTTTCATGTGTTTAAAATGGTTTTTATATTCCTAGCTGCTAAATCAGTTCAGGACTGTAGGGGGCAGACGTCTGTCCCAGTTTTCATAGGTGATAGTTACAACCAGGACAGGTTGGCAGGCCATCACAGAGAGACACACAACCATTCACACTCACGTGAACGGTTCACAGCAGCTTAGAAACCTGGATGTCTTTGGAGTGTGGGAGGAAGCCGGAGTACCTGCGGATCTGACTGGCTGCTTTTCCAGCTTTTAACGAACGATTCTCGACCTCCAGATTGAGGATCTGAAGCTGAAGGTGATTGAGCTGGCCGGTGTGAAGAAGCCTGCCCTGAAGAAAGTGCGCATGTCTGCAGACGCCATGCTGCAGGCTCTGCTGGGCTCCAAACACAAGGTGACCATGGACCTGAGGGCCAACCTGAAGCAGGTCAAGAAGGAGGTGAAAGAGGAGGTGAGACACGAGGCTTTCACAGCAAGGAAATCGGCTTGTTTCATCATCACTGTGTCCTACTGCAACAACTTCAGGATTCAGTTTAACTCACTGGACCGAATTCATCGAAAGAAACAGAGCGTAGCCACGTGTTAGGAACTAATCTGAGGTGAACGCTGATTCAGCAGGTTTGCAGAGCTTCTCTCCGTCATTATCACGCGTCACGTTTGGCCCAGCAGCTCGATACAGTGGATCTCGAGTGATCTCATTATTTGAATAAAATAATTTAATTATTCTCTAAATTTAAATGATTTCTCTCTCTTCTCTAAAACTGTAAATCAGATTTCTGCTACACAAAATGAAATAAATAAATAAAACGACAGTTTTACAATGCACATAAAAAATGATCATCAGCAGTGAAGTTAGGCATGACATGCGAACCGTTATAGAGAGGAAAATTAAAACATAGAGGCCTAAACATTCAAATATTGTACAAGTTAGTGTTTCTCTTAAACTACATTTATTTATTTTCATTTTTATTTGTTGCACATGTTTTCATCTATGCACAGCTATCATTTGGGAGAAGACTGCATTGAGTCAGGCAAGCCTCAGGCACAAGTGTAAATGGTTATGGCTCTGTTATTATAGTTTTGGATTTTCTAATTAGTTTTATTTATTTATTTTGTTTGTTTTTTAATTTTATTTTGAAGTCAGTTTAGTTTCATTTAGTTTCCAGATCAGTTTAGTTTTTATTGTTTGAACATATTTTGCTTTTTGTCAGTTACTTCAACCAAGGAGGTTAAACGTTATAGGTTCAAGCATAAAATATAAAAAATATAAAATGTTTGGTCTCAGTTTGAGGTGTTGACGAGTTCTCCTCATTCTTTCCAGCCTGCAGACGTTGGCGACTGGCGTAAAAACATCGAGGACAAAGCCGACAGGAAGAAGATGTTCGAGAGCTCCTAAAAGCCGCCTGGATCGGCGGAGATGGTGGAGGTCGGCGGGGGCGTTTAAGACTGAGGTCTGAGTGACTGAAGGTGTCTCTGGGTCTCGTCTGGACCCTCAGGGACAAAAGTTCAGACAGTTTCTTGATGATTTTTTGGCTGTTTTTTGTCACGCTGTCACCCCTGAACCAAAACAAAGTGAATTTAACTTCGTCTGCAGTTGAAACATCTGGCAGAGAAACGTCAGTTCAAAATGTACAGCTTTTCATGGAATCGTTAGCAATAAAAGTTTTGAAATAAGGATTAATTTGTTGCTACTTGTATCCACTTAGTAACAGTTTAATGCCCTTCAAATTGATTCCTTAACATTTTCACACTGACACCTTAAAGAAATTCGATTTTTGACAAATTTATTAGAAAAAAAAACATTTAGAGGACCTGAGCTCGTTCTGAAAGAGGAAAACTCATTTTCAGCTGAGAGAAGAGATTCTCCGACATGACTTTTCCAGTCTGCAGCATAAAAACTATAAAACTGATAGTTAAGAGAGCAAACAATGAAACCTATATAAATGATACTTCTTTTAAAAAAGTAATTACATTTCTAAATGCACAATAACATTTACAAAAGTTCAAGCAGTTTTTGCTGTTGAACCCAAAACATCATGTTTTCAGAGAGCAAGCAAAAAAAAATCCTTTTTAGATATTTTCCACACAAAGAAGCAACGATTCAACCATCTCGTCTTTCTAGTTTTCAAACAGTTTCTACATGTAAAGAAAAAACATCTGATTCCAAACAGTTTAAACTTTAGACTATTGAGATTATTAAAGTAAGTTCATCTTACCCTGTTGCAAGTAAAAAAATCATGTTGCAGAAATGTTCACATGTTGGAAGCATTTCCATGTTTTTATTTTTAAACTATGTTAGCGTAGCTTTGTGTAATTTGTGGCTCAAAATAATCCTTCTTTAAATTAAGCTGGGCTTGGTGTAGCCCCTCATTTTAGGAACTTTCTTCTGAGTGGCTGTGAATCTCAAACAAAAGCTTTGATCAGCAGGTGGGCGGTGCTTATTTGGTCAAAGGGAGAACTTTGTGATGACCCTGTTAGGGCTAGCCAAGCTTAATGACATCATTCGGAGCCAATAATAGACACTTGTTTTGTAAACCCGGGTGTTTAGAGGAATCTGCAGCCTAAACTTTAAAACACATACACTGTCCTCGTTATTTGAAATTTTGGCCACTTTTCATAGAAAAATTCAAATTAAATAATTAAACAAAAGACATAAAACAGTAAAGAAGGAAACACATAATAATTTAACGTTGGGTTTTACAGGAAAGCTGAAGATTTCCATTTGTTGTGATGCTGCAGGGCTTAAAATGCTCCTTTTGAGTTAAAGATCAAAACATATATTAAATCTGTCCGAAGCCTTCTGAAGACATAAAACGTGTTCTGTTCATTCTCCTTTAAGTTTATTCCATATACACAAACACAGCATGGAGGCATGAAGGGTTCTCACAGGGAGGGCGTTTTGCAGAGCAGGGCTGGGCCGGGTGTATTTCAGGAGCTCGCAGGCCTATTGGTCTGCCTGGGAATCCATTTCCATAAAGAGGATCTGGGCAATTTGCTGAGGCATCGCAAACCACCATATATACCTATTCCATTTTTCACTGTCTGTGGCTTTGGCAGTGTCTCCTTTTCTTCCACCAAGTGTGTCCTGTCCTCTTCTTCCTCCTCTCAATAGGTGAGAAATCTTCCTTACTTTATCTTTTTTCTTTTTCTAATATCTCCAGCATCTTTGAGCTTCTCTGAGAGCAGCATCTTCTATTTTATCAGATAGAATAAAAAGATGCTGCATGCAGCCACGTCTCAAAACGACTGTGTTTTGAAAAGACATGATTTAAAGCAGGATTACAGCTCTGACTGTTCCTCACTCAATCCAAGTGGCTTCTTTACATTTGTTGGTGACATTTGACCTTTTTCTGTCAAACCTAAATTTATATGACGTGTTCAGCTGCTCTGCCTCAGTCTTGTCAAAGACCTGATTTCAGCTGTTTTGCCTCAAATTGTTCATTGACTTTTTGGATGTGCGTACAACAGAAATATGAGCTGATCAGAAGGCCTGGAATTACAAAAATCTGATTCTGGTTTGGTAAATATTTTCTGGTTCCCTGAAAATGTTTATGTATAAAGTTAAAAACTGAACAACACTTGAATCATTAATTAATCTTATATATGTATATATACCCTGCCTAAACAAACAAACAAACAAAAAAAGATGTCTAACCTAATCTTCTAATCAAAAAGTGACATTAATTGGTCATGAAGACATGCTATCAGAGTGCCTCAGAGACACTATGGATAGTTACTAAAGGTTAGCTACTGTCAGCTAGTTCATGATGTCATGTTAGTTAATGATATTCCACTGGAGATTTTTTCAAATTAATCCTTCACTCGATCACATGTAAACCGCAGAGACGTGACACACGATCCCGGCCAGCCCAGTTTAGTTCAGTTGACGTCGCTGCTCTTCAGCTGTGGCCTCAGATCGCGTTACGGCACAAATATTCCCGTCTATCCATCTCCATCACAGCAGCAGAACATGCTGATCTCAGAGAACCTCACACTGATTATCTGAACATCTCTGGTGTTCAGCAGGGCTCAGAAAGACCTCAACATTTCCTCCAGTCACTCAGTTTTATGTTTGTCTTACTGCAGGTTGTGAACCCGAAAAACCGCCAAGATGTCTGAGTAAGTGCGAAGAACATCCTGTCTGATTGATGCACACTATACCTCATTTATATATGCACCGAAATCTGCCTCCTTTTAAAGATGCTCCCTTTAAATGTTTAATATCTGGATCCAAAAAAGATGTAAATTAGAAAAATGTAACCTTTACAACTATTAATGATCACAACTTCCTCTCAAACAGGAAAAAGATGACTTCCAGCCGCAGGCATCATCTCAAGGTAAATAAGGATTATGAAAAAAAATTGAGTTCTTCTGCTGCTGAGTATGTTTGAGTGCAGACCATTAAACACGAGACTGGTTGATGATGATTTCTGTCCTGCAGAGCTTGATCCTGCAGATTGCTATGAACTGGATCGAGCAGGAGAAAAAGGACACCGAGACGGCCAAACAGGCCTACATGGCCGAGCACTGTTCTCCTCCAGACATGAGCGGAGACCAGGCCGCCCTGATGGTGAGAGAGACATCAGGGTTTATCCGAGAAAAAAGAAAGAATAAAAAAGAATAAAATGTTTCTTTTAGTAGTTCAGGAAACAATCAGCTACTATAATAGCCTATTCATTTAATTAATTAATTTATGCTGTTTATTACTGTATTTATTTCATTATGTTGTTGTTTTGAGTAGAAACATGACTGTTATTATTATTTTGGCATTTAAGTGCCACCATAATGCAGCATGGAAACTGGACACTTAAAGGATGCTAATGAAATGAGAAGCTAGCCTGAACTTTGCTGCTGTAATTCATCATAAACATAAATTACCTGAAAGTGTTAAGTGAAGCACCGAGTGACCTGCTAACATTAGCACTCCTCTGCCAGAGGAATGTACATCCTTTAGCACCTAGCTGCTTTGATCGGCATGGCTAGCAATGCGGTAACTTGCATGTCTCTTCCCGTCTTGTGTACTTTTAGAAGCAAAAGTAGTTTAAAACTTTATATGAGCTTGAAACAAATGATTTACTCACTGGTTTTGTTACTTTAACAGCACTTTTGATATAAAAAGGGAAGGCCGTATAACTCTAAAGCTGTGGGAAGATCATCTTCTGGGGTTTCTTTATGCATCAACAGGAACTCTGCAAGAAGCTTCACGCCGCCATCGACAAGATCGATGAAGAGCGGTATGATGCCGAAGCCAAGGTGCAAAAGGCTGACAAAGAGGTAATCTTCCTCTGGGAGCATAACAGGATTAGAGTGGCCTCTAAAAAGTAAAGAAGGGTAAATATAACACTTTCTTTCTGTGCATAGATTGAAGACCTGAAGATCAAAGTTGTGGACCTGATAGGAGTGAAGAAGCCTGCCCTGAAGAAAGTGCGTATGTCTGCTGACACCATGCTGCAGGCTCTGCTGGGCTCCAAACACAAGGTGACCATGGACCTGAGGGCCAACCTGAAGCAGGTCAAGAAAGAGGTCAAGGAGGAGGTGAGTTCACAGACAGAGGGTGGTTTTGTCAGGATAAATCGACATGTTTGCACTTTTAGTTCCAGCAGTGATGGATTTTTATTCTTTCTTTACATTACTGAGTTTACTGATGTGGTGCCAGTAAACCTGTTTTAATATCTATGAAGCAGCTTATCATCAATGTGATGACCTTACACTATCAGAATATTATATATAATGTTCTCCAAAGTTTTGGCATTCATGACAAAATAATTCTGACGTGCACAAAAAAATAGTTGGTGACTTGGACATTAAAGCGTCACGCGGTTAGACGATACACCGTGGCCTTTGAATTCCAGGCTGAGATTATATTGCAGATTTCAAACATAAATCAATTTTTACACAGCCAAAAATAATATGCACACCCAGGGAAACTTGGTGGCAATCTGGAAGAGAACATTTTTGGACTTCTGATCAGAAACTAGCACTGGAGCCTTGTATCCCACACATTTGCTCACAGATGAAATTAAAAAGCATTTTTTTCTTAATTTCTCTTAAATCTGTAATTAACAACTGAATCATATTTGGTCCACAAGTTTTTGGAGGACGTTTTGGAGACTTCTGCATCTTTTGTGTGTTTTTTTTCCTGAAAAACTTGAATAAATCTCACAGTTTGTGATGCAAAGTAAAACTCATTCAGGAAATTAATATTTTTTTTTTTAAATTATTAGGAGTAGCATAATAAAGACTGCTTTTTCAAAAAAACTTAATTCCTGTCAATTATTTCATCAGTCAGTCTTTACAGTATTACAGAATTTTTCTACTTCTAGAAACATAAAGTCACATGTAAGGCATGTAAGGGCTGGTTTTCCATGTGTCAGCTGTCAAAGTGCAGAAATCAGCTGATTAAGTTCAATCACCTCTCTTTTTAATAAAACTAAGATGTCTAAATTCCCAATTTGTTTGGACTAACTCGCTGCTTCCTGTCCTCTGCAGCCTACAGAAGCGGTGGGTGACTGGCGTAAGAACATTGAGGACAAAGCTGACAGGAAGAAGATGTTCGAGGCCTCCTAAATGTTTCGCTGCTCTGCTTTGTTTTTCTGTTTACATGAACTCCATGTGTCCTATTTGTGCTGGTGGAAGAGCGCGTTTGCTTTATGTCACACAGGTCTGAAGAGCAGGTTAGCAAATCTGAGAGGCGGGGAGTTGAATTTACCTTAGGGTTGTTATTTTGCACTTTGTCGTAGTCTGGAGGGAGGGGAAGGTTCACACACCAACACCAAGTCTTCAACTCCACACAGTCGGGGAAACAATCGCACACAATGTTCATTATACACAATAAAATCACGTGTCAGAGACAATCATGCTGTTTTTGTCTTTTTTTTGCCCAACTTTCATCATCATCATATTTACAGGATCACTGTAGAGGCTGAAGTTTAAATCTTTGTCTGAATCTGTTTTAAAGCTTTTACCATGATGCCAGGAAGAAACTCTGATTCCCACCTTTATGTCTTATCTTTGTTATCCAACCTAAATGTCCTCAAATTAAAATGAATTCTTAAAACAAGCCTACTCTATACATGATCAAATAAATCTTGGTTCAAATGGTAACTAATCTGCACAATCTGATTTTTACCAAAGATTTGAGCTTTTTCTTCATAAATCTATGAAGTTTTAATTGCTATGAGGTTATATTTTATTGTTTTTATGAAATAAGTTGTGGAATAATTCAGATTCCGTACAGTCAGAATAGGACTGTTTGGTTTTTAGATTTCTCACCAGTGCTGCTAAATGCAACCGTTGCTCTCTGTTGTGTAATTTATGAACCATTAATGCATCTATCATATTTTCATGGTGCACTGTAATTGTATGAGCACAGTTTTTTATTTAAAAAAATAATAATGGGAAGAGGTTTTGGTTTATATTAGCTGCAGTTTATTTGTTGAGTGTTTAGATTTCCAGCATCAGGTCCATCAGTACCAGCAATTTGTTTTCTGTCTTTGTCCTTGAACGTTTTGAACTTCTTCAGACATTTGTTGGATCGTTTTGAATCACCTCATTTTCTGATGTGATTCAAATCTTTTGTGAAGCTAAATTGAGGAGAAATGTTACATTTAAATAACCATAAGGGTCAAACAGTGAAAGAAAAACAGCATCAAAGATCTAGATTTCTGCATTCAGCACCAAGGCTTATAAGACAAAAGTGTGAAATATGGATTTCTAGAGCAGACCTTCTTGACAGCATTAAACACTAGCAGCACTATCTCAACCAACTGCATGAGTCTGGAATTATTTCCATTTAACAGCTGAGCCTTGTCAGTATGTAAGTGGTGGAGTTCCTTTCTTCCTCAGTGTTATTAGAGAGCAGCTGTTGTCCCAAGGAAGACCCCCATCCACCAACCTGCAAATTATGGCAACAACTGTTCCTCTAGCAACAGTCCATCTTTGTTTCATCACACAAAGGCCCAGCAGTCCATCTCTGAAGCAACCAATAAATTAAACCAGTGAGTTAATTTATTGACATTGTATCTGTTTTTTTCAGTATTTCTAATGTTTTTATGACCTGGAAACATAAACTGCTTTATGGGTTGCAGGGATGTAGAAGGGATGTAGCCGCCACAATGATCAGACAATATTGAGACAAGAAGGCATGTTGTGTAGATAGCTTTTTATAATATGACATTATTTGATATTAAATGTGTAACTACTGAGAAGTGAAATGTACATCCTGGAGAAACTGAGCCATTCTCTGTAGAGTCTTTTAATGCAGCTGAACAGACAACAGCACCCACTAGCTACTCGGAACAATCCTTAACAATGCTGAAATTTAACTGTAACACATTTAAAAAAGTGTTTTGCATAAACATTTACACTGTCAATCAAAGCAGCCAAAACTCTAATTTAAAGTCTTGCTGACATTACTCAGGGAGAGGTTCTTTATTTCATTTTACTTATTTATTTATTATAAAACGGTCAATGTTTTTATTTCTGCTGTAAAGTTATAACCTGGGAGTTTAAATGCACTGGCTCGCTTTTGGAGTCTGCCTCAAGTGGACATTAGAAGAATTGCAGTTTTTGGCCACTCAAATTTTCATCCAGCATTTGCTGCAATTAAGTAAGAGCAATTTGATGGGTGTTTTTAGGTGTACCAGCACAAAATACCTTGTTTGTCATGTTTTTATGTGACGGTAAAGTTTGATAATGATCAGTACTGTTTTGAGTGTATTTAAAAAATATTAAGAGAACTCTTCTTATTAAACACAAAGTCCTTCCTCATCTCAAATTGTCTGATCATTCAGGTTTCCTCTCTAACTTTATAGGATATTTTAAAGTGCCTTGACATGACTGTTGTTGCATTAAAAAAAAATTCATAAAAAATGAGTGAAGTAAATTTAAATAAGGGTAAATTTGATTAAAAATAAGAGTCATGCACAGCCATCAATCAGTTAAACACTCCATTGAGACTTTAATGATTTATCTCACTGGTTGCAAACACGCCCCACCCTCCCTCAGATGCCCTCACACTCCTTGTATGGTGCTCTGAGCTCTGCCTCCAGCCTGCCGGGGCCCTCAAGGCTTTGGTTTCTTCAGGGGCTAACTTTATCCCCTGAGACTCATGGGGAATTTGAAGGAGATGCCTACGAGTTATATTTGAATCATCTGACTTCAATAAGACTCCTTAAAGAAAAAAAAAAGAAAAGAAAATTGCAGCGTCTTCCCTCCATCACCGGCCTGTAGGGCTGCGACTGACACCTGCTTTTAAATTTAGTTTGAGTGCTTTCAAGCAGCTGTCTGCCGCTATGTATCTGTGACTGTATTGTGGAACGCACATGGATAGGGAATTAAAAAAAAAAAAACTATAAACATAAATGCAGCTCCTCATGACACCGTTTGAAGCTGTAAAACAAAGTACAACAGTGGCGCTCGGTGAGGTGTTGCTCCTGCCTCGTCCTGTTTTCACCCACATTTCAGCTTTCCAGCACCCTCGTTTCTCTGAAGCCCTGCAGTTACTTGGATTTACTTCCGTTCTCCATCTGTCCACCAGGTGTCCTCTAACTACACCATCCTGTGTCTTGTGGGCTACAGGGACAGTGAGGCGACATGTTATCTCATGGCTTCAAGATTAGCGACGATGAAAACGGAAGTTTCAGTTCATCTTTCTTTTCTTTAACCCGTAGACATGTGGGGTCAAATGACCCCACAGGTTGTTCTTCTTCAACATCTTTAAAATGAAAAGTTGTAATATATTCATATTCCAGGTATTCCTCATAAAATATGTTTGTAACATGAGGCCATTTGCATTTTTATTTATTTTTTCGTTAATTAAAAAAAATGCAGTTTTTGTATCACTACCCCACTCTTCCACAAGTGGGTCAGAAATGACCCCAAGCAGTTCCTATGGGATCTTCTATGAAACTTTAATTCTTAGCAACTCTGACTGTCCCACTTACACTTCTGATGGATCAGGAATTCGTTTTTACACAGTAACATACATGATTTATAGTTTTCTGTGCATTTCAAACACTGTCCTTTCTGATGTTTATTTTTAATATCTAAAGTAATATGGCTGCCATGAGGCCAGCTAGGATCCCTGTGGACCTTGCCCTACAAATGATCCAGGACGGATGGGATGAAGAGTCCATCGGAGGCATTGACTGACATCTCAGATATAGAGGACCCAGACTTTTGCAATGCAATAAATGGTACACATCCAGAGGATGGAACAGCCACCCCCCCCCCCCCCCCCCCTTGCAACAATCAGAAACCCCCCAAAAGTCTGAAGTCTCTGAGGAGCAGCAAATCCATGCTGTTCCTGCCCACAGCTGAAAAAAAGCTCAAATCTGAGGTGCTGCTGTAGATGGAGGTTCGTGGTCAAAAGAGGGCGTGTTTGCACCGCTTTTTGCTTTGAGTGGAAGCTCAACAGTGCGAGGGCTCTGCAGCCGTTTAGATCAGACAGACTTTAAATGTTGACTCAATGCAAACGGCCTTTTTTCATGTGAGAGAAAAACTGTGCCTGCATTATGTGCGTATGTCTTTCTTTGTTCTGTTCTGCTATTTGCTTTTGTTCATGGGGGGGGGAAATAACTTAGTTGAGTGTTCCCGGTTTGTTTTATTTTTACAGCACTTCAGAAAGAATAGATGTTCATTTAACCCCATTTTATTCATCAGATACTTTGTAGTTACTTTACAGACTCAAAGGGACCCAAAGGTTAGAGAAATTAGATTGCTGGTTCATAAGTGCCAGAAACTGCAGTTTTTCTAATGCCCACTTGAGGCAGACTCCAAAAGCGAGCCAGTCCACATAAACTCCCCAAAAAAGTATGTGCCATAAAAAATCTGGGTGGGAAATCAGAAAAGTGACGACTGATTGAAAAGGTTAAGAAGTCTCAGACTGAGCTGCTCGAAATAGCTTTTTAATGAGTGTGTGGATCTATGAAGAGAGCTGAGTAAGGTGTAGCCACCCAGCATGACCAACCTGCTCCCAGTCTGTCACATCAAATACGGGTGTTTTGTCAGATGCTGTTGATGTCTGAGATATATACAAAGGATGCGCCTCACTGTTGGTGCTGTGACACACTAGGTGTAGAAATACTGAGTGCACAATGAGGCAGGACAGCAGAATACAGACCTGTTTTTCAGGAGACTCTGATTTGTCTTCTTTGGTTTTACTTAAGTATGAAGTGATTCAGATAGGTTTCAGAAAAAAACTTTGATAAGGTTCATTATCAGTACTTTGTGAGTACCAATTTGGAGATGTGGAGGTTCAGAAGGAAAAAGAGGTTCACCACCAGAAAATCCACCGCTTAAAGAAAAGAGGAGGAAAAACTGCACATGCGCTCGCTGCCTGTCCTGTGGCATTACCTGGACAGCATCCATCTGTCATCATCAGCTAATGCCACCAATCTGCAAAGCAAGCTAAAGAGGCACCAAAAATCCCCTCTAGAAACAATTATTTCAGAAAGGGAGACAATTGTCAGCGTACAGTAGTGTTCACAGTGCAGACATCATGCCACAAACTAGCTGTCAGAAGTACAGCCTTCAGACTGAAGCCATGTTAGATAATGTGGTGTCTATTTTAGATGGATATGAATACAAGTGTACTCATATTTTGATATTGATATTTTGTGTCCTTTGGGCCAAAACCTTTGAAAACTGCTGGGTTAAAATATGCAACAGTTAACTTGTATGTTTAAAAATGATGCTGAAGGGTGAACTTAAATGATTTGGGAATGTGATCGATGTCACTGGAAATTGCAACACGCCAATATAAGGTCACCTTGGTGTGTTTTTCTTAAGTCTGCAGAAAGAACAGTTTTATTCTTTCGGGCCTGATTTTTTAATCCACAGGGATTCATACTTGTAAAACCTCCCTGTCACATGGAAAAAGGACATTTATTGTCATGAATTTTTATTTAAAAGATGATGGCAGCATGATGAGAGAACGTGGCTAGGAGTGGAAAACCTGGTCATGCAGTGTGCTGACATATACAATTTTAATGCAAGTGGGTGTCAGCATTAATCCAGTATCAAGACATAAGGCTGAAATGTTTCTCTTTGTAACCTTCCCACATTATAAAAATCGATTAACATAAATGAGTTTATTATGCTGGGACCCAAACATCCAGGAACACGTGATAAAAACATCATAATAATCGTCTTTCTCTGTAACAAGGTTTTTTTAAATGATTTCTTTGAACATTTTTGAAATGAAACTGCACTTGCATGAAAACACTGCTGAAGGTGTGAATTCCTGCTTCCTTTCCTGTTGCACCGTGTCTGTTACTGCCACCTTTCTTTTCTTTTCTTTTTAAAGTAAATTTAGTTCACGTTATTTCCTGCAGCCATCACTCACTCTTGCATATTAAAAAAAGCTACTGAGGTGATTTTCCATCTCCTCACTCTGCTGAATCAGAAATATCGCTCAGCAGCAGGTCGTCTCGCCACAGGCCTCATGACTGTAACCCAAGCAGGTCCTAATAACTGACCCAGGCTGTAAAGTCATTTGGGTTTATTATGTCCAGCCTGCCGGAGGTCGTCGTAAAAGTTCAAGGAGCACTGTTACATTTAGTGCCTGCTCAAAACCCCATTAACTTTCTCCCATTTGTCCTGGATCCCATATGGCTTCACTTCAGATGGAGAGCAGCAGTTCTCCTTTTCCTCCCACAGCTGCCCACAGCCTCTCTGCACGCTAGTTGTCATAACTGGATGGAAGGTGATGGATTTCTTTTCTGAACTGAGCAGTTTTGCAGTCCACTTTCTTCTGCAAGGAGAAGGATGTTTTTGTATTTTTAATATTGTGAATGTGACAGACTGTTGAACTGGTGTAAATCAGTCAGTCAGAGCAGACAGAACAAGGTTTATCTGATTTCAGACTGTACTGCTGCCTTTGAGAGATGCCGGCTGTAGATACTATGGATATTTAAACTGAGGAAATAAAGCTAAATTAGGTTGTAAGGAAGCACGTGGACAAAACTGTAATGCTTGAGCTGATTAATACCCCTCCACTAAGTACACTTCTTCTTATTATTGGTGCTATCTGAGCCCAAAGTTTGTTGGTTGCTGATTTTATTAAACACATCTATTTACCAAGAGCCTAGCATTCCTTCAACATACATGAAACCAGACTTGGTTCCAGATTAGTCCTCCCAGTTTTATCTATTTGAGTTTTATATGCCTTCGTTAAGTTATTGTCCTTTCAAAAATTTCCAGATGCACATAAACTTTTGGGGTGACTGGGTGCTCTGCAGTCCATCTGAGCCTCCAGTTTGTTATACTCGTGTGATTTTTGCATGCTGTGTCTGCTCGAGGATAATCAAACAATGCCCGGAACTATTTGAAAAGATGGGCACGGGTGCAGTTCAGCTGGACTCGGCACGGTCCACATGTGTTCCCCAGCACGGATCTACGATGCTTCTTCAATGAGAGCTGCTGCAGTAAAAATTGTTTTGTTCTTGATAAATATGTGAGAGGAGAGTGTGTCACCACTTTCATAGCTAAGCCACAAAATGCATAAAAACTAGATTTTTCTAAATCTAGATTTGTTAGAGAATGTGTAAAAATGCACTTGGACTTGGATGGTTAAGTGCCGTGTTAGGACAGGCCACCAGCCTGAGAACCTCTGGTAATTTTGTTTGTGCAAATCTGTTTATAACTTTCTGAGTAATCCCACCTGCAACCATGAAAAAAAGAAAAAAGAAAAAATTGGCTTCACAAGTTTGGCTCAAAAGTATACATACAAGCTCAAATATGTGCATAGGCTACACATAAATCTTTTAATAAGTGGTGCTGAAAGTTGTAATAAGCTAAAGACTATAAACTTCCTGTTAAGAAACACAGTGAAAATGTTCAGCTCAGTTCCTGAATCACACACATCTGGAGACCTGTTGGCGGCTTCCTGGTATCCACAGGTTGCAAGCCCGCTGCTAGTGGTTGTTGAAGATGATGGCAGTCGCTGTGAAACTCGCCAGCTGGTTGGGGAATACGCATTTTCCACGGTGATCAGTGATTCCCAGATGATTGTTGGCTTGTCTCTAGGCACATGTGATGCCGACTAGCTACAGGGACTTTTGCACAAATCTACCCGTCACCTAAACCAGCCACATTCTTAACTCTAAGCCTTAACACACCTTACGTGGATGGTACTGCTATCTAGTGATTATTTAATTATGAACGGGGTAGTACAGATTTGGCATCAAAGTAGAACTTTGTTGAGTGATTGTGCTTTTAGCATGGTGAGACATAACATTTAAAGCATCAGCGTAATGACTCATCTTGGCATCATCCAAAATCTAAATCAGTCTGTTTGAAAATACTGGATGGATGGACAAGGAGATTTCTAACATTAAACAATCTCTTGACGGTGAGATTGTCAATGGGTGTTGTCAATGGTTTGTGACATTAACAAGGCTTTTTTTGCTTTTTGCAAAAATATGGATTCTTCCGTTACTACTCCAACAGAGGTCGATTATCTTGTTAATAATTTTACCTCCTCACTACGTTTGGTACGATCGTAAGCAGAGTCATGTGTAGCCCTACTTTAGCTCCACAAACAGCCAAGATGCAGTTTGTGACACAAACCTTGTCAAACACAAACAAAAGTAAATTATAACACAGATGATGATGATGATGATGATGATGAGTTCATGATGAGGCGAACTGAAGAGGAGAGCGACAGGTGCTGCAAGGGGGAATCAAACGTTGCTTGTGGAGTCCTTCGGTGCTGCAGGCGGGCACTATCCAGGTACGGAGGGAGAAAATGTGGAGCTGTTGGCGAAGTGTAACACTGCTGAATTTTGGAAAGTGACTTAGTCCAGGCTTAGAGTTTTGTGTCTATGTTTACATGATGGGAATTCACCGCAGCTTTAAAAAAAATATAGACTCGTATTTGTTTAAATTGTAGAGTATTTGAAGCCATTATATTGACTAGGTATCTTTAAAATATACAGCGTACACTCTAAAAATAAAAATACAACTCAAAATATTTAATAAGATGAAATCTAATGTTTTGTATTCATTATAAAGACAGAGTTTGAAATACACTAATTTTAAAAATAGATTTTCCAAGCACATCGAGTTTTTGTACAAAGTATCTGTATCGGATCAGTATCGCCGATACAAGACGGAATTTTACTTGGTATCAGATCAGACAGGAAATCAGTGGCATCGCACGTCACTAGTGACTCCTTTCAGACAAATGTAATTTTCCATGAGAACACAGTCTGACAGTTAATATACAATCTTCTAAATGTATTATAATAACAGATAATGTTCTGCCTCTGGATTTACATCTGGAACAAAATGTGCACCATCAGCAAGATGCCACAAATCCTTCGGTTGTTAAAGGCTGATCCAGTTACCTGCAAAATAAGTTTGGTATTCACCACTAATTACACCCCTAATCCAACTAAATACCTGCTGAGAGTCCAGACCACAGCAAGCAGTGTGATATTTGTGGTCTGGCTTATTGAAGCTAATAAAGACGAGTTTAGATGTTCTTTTTTATATAAGGAATTTGTGATGCAGCTGGGTGATGTGCTGCCATGCATGGAACACACAACTGTAAGGAAGCACGCTGTAACACCTTGGGTCCGTCATTACATTGATCACATGTGTCTGTGCTGCCACAACTAACAGCTTAAGCAATAAATGAATCTGGAGAACATTTTTTCAGTTTGTTGTGTGCCCATTATTTCCATTAAATTTGACTGAAATTATCTCATAATTTCCCATAATGCACATCTTTTTTGACTAATCACGTTAGTCCATGAGATATCTCTTGAGTATTCGTGCTAGTTCTCAGTTGCTTCGTATCTAGCTAATGCTTGGGCAGCTGCTATGACTTAACTGTGGCCTTTTTACCAAAAAATGCAATATTTAACCAAGTGGTTTTCATTTGTAAACCTAACCAGCGACTAAAAGCAAGTGGGTGGAAAGAAAAATAATATGCAGTAAAAAAGCAAAGAATTCTGCAAAACACCTTGGTCCTAACGTGCCACAAACAATGGCCTTTTGGGAGGTAAACCAGCAACTTACCATCCTTCCGACCTCCAAACACGGACTTCTTAGATCTCTAAGGCAAGACCATATTCTCCAGGGAGCAAATATCGCCACAGCTGGTGGTGAATCAAATAACTGACGCAACAAAGCATCATTATTGCACCTGGGGGTAAGAATGGCTTGTATATGCATTCTTAGGATATTTCTAGTCCTCTTCTTGGTTTGGTTCTGTCATAGAAATATCATGAATGTTGTTTTTAGTGGCTGGTGGAGACCAAACCTGAGCTACAAAATGTTCTAGTTTTATGAGATGTTCACTGAACTGATATTTCTGATTTCATATTTTATAGAACATTTATATATTTTCTCGATTCTTTGAGGGTATTTTAATTTTTTTCTCAAGCTTGATATTGCTTGCTTGGTTTATCTTTACCTCACTCTGCAGGAATGCATTGTTTCTACTTACTGCTGCTCTAATGAGGCTGCATTCCTCTACCTGAATGCGCTATCACTACTCTCATACATGCTGTTAAGCTCTCAGTGGGGTCTGAGTGCAGTAAAAGCCATCCTGACTAAAGCCCATAAAGGCCTGCAGCTTGCACAACTGAACAAAAACAGAAAACAATGCAAACGGTTTAAATTTACCACCTCCACATGTCACTGAGTCGGTACGGTTCTTTAATACAGCAAAGCAGTCAGTTCTTGTGCTGTTTGAAACACAAGAGACAAATAACCCAGGTTAATTTCTCGAAATAAGTTACTTCAGATTTCATTCTTTAAACAGAATAAAAACTATTATGATGCCATTAGCCTTTTTTCCAGTTGGTCAGAGCCTATATGAGTATTTTGTACACAACTTTACCTCTTCAGACAGAACTGATTTATGAACATGATCATTGGTCCAGAGTTTGAGTTAAGTGGAATCTGAGCTGCATGGAAAGCAGTAACATCCCCCCTCTGTTGGACTTACTAATATTTACCAGTAACTATTCCTAAGATGAGGACTTCAAAAAAGACTATATCCCAACTTGGAAAACCAAGAAAAGAAAAACCCATACAGACACACCCACTGGCTTGTTTTCAGTACTTGTTGTTTGTGATGTTTGTGGTGGAGAATGCATTACCACGAACACGCTTTCATGAACGCACCCTGAGTTCTAACTCCTTCCCAAACAAATCTCAAACTAGGGCCTGATGCGAGGCACCTGTGGCTTCTCTCTCTGGTGTTTATGGTATGTAGCTGAAATACATAATTTAACATACCCAAAACAACCTTATACACATTCATGTTTATTTCACTGCCTTTTGTTTTAGCTTTGATCTTTATGTTAGTCAAACAAATTGTACTATATGTGGAATCCCAGAGTGGTTGAGATCTGTGAACCTGTGTGTTGACACCCATTTTTGTTTGGATTGTGCTGGATCCTGGTTAATGCCTTCAAAGATTCACCTGTTTTATTTTTATTTTATTATTAAACCTACTCTTTGTTTTTGTTTGGAGTTAGTTTTATCTCTATCTGTCAGGAAGTTAGCCCTCGTCGCTGAGGCCTCCCACACTTACAGTATGCGGGTAAAGCTACTGGGCCCAGAGTGTAGACTGCACCATCTTGTATAGGAGCTCAGGTGAGTAGTTGGTAGCACTCCTCAGTGCCCTCTGTTTGTTTTAATATATAATTTCTAAGTGTGCGAGTGTGTATCAGTTTGTTGGAAGACATAATTACACACTAAGCAATGTATAGTACAATGTTATTTTTTTCTGCTTAATCTAAAAAAACAAAAACAAAAAAAACTTACTGTACCTTTAAAAACAAACAAACAGTGCATTACTTTCTATGAGTAATGACCCGGGCACTGTATATTGGATAATCCATGGTGATGAGTATAGATGTACCATGCTTGCTTTGATTATTAGAGAGTGATGTTATGTCGCAGTGGTCCTGCGCCACATGCTCCTGCGACATCTCTGAAAAAATATTAAGAAACATTGTCATATTCATTCTCCCAGTCTGCAAAACACAGACTGAATAAAATTCCCATCACAATTCCAACAAGGGTAAAAAGCTGGTCTGCTTCTTCATGACTACGATGGACTAACTTAACTGTTTAACTGTTTGTAAAACACTCTGTTCCTCTCTTTAAAGTTTGGGTTCACTACCCTAATGTTCTAATCTCATGCCAATGTCCCTGACCACCATGCAAAACTGAAAAGGAATGTCAGCCAAGGGAACCCCACAGTGTCCGAAGCTGAGAGTTCAGGATCTATCTCTTCTATGCCCCTTGGCGCTTTGCCACCCAGCTGAATGAAAAACTACAGTCTCTGCAGTTTATCCTGACTAAAAAGGTTTCATTATGAGCTGGGTGTCAGCAGATCTCTGCTGGCATGGAAACTTGTCTTTATTTACCACCACAGGCAGAAAACAAAGTGATCATGTTCTTGAGTAAAAACACCTCAAGGGCTTAAAAATGGGCCTAATATCAGGTTTATGTGTGATACCTTCACACAAACCCTTCAGAGAACTGAGGCGGTATCATCCAGAAGCAGATGTTCACTCCGTCATCTTCAGCCTTAGATCTTTTTTTCTTTTTTTCGGATCATCTTTCCCCTTGTCAGTTTGTTTCCACGGTTTAATCATCTGAAGAATCTGAAACCCAATGCCTCCACAGATATTCACAGCTGTACAATGAGTTGCTGTGGGTGTGGGGATTTACAAGTTATTTCTGCAGCTTGTGCAAGGATTCATGTGGGTCAATGCGATGTAAATTTTGTGCATAGGAAATGTAGCTATTCACGAGAGTCCAGTAGTCGAGTCACATCAGTAGACTAATTCTGGAACAATCAATTCCGGGTTCTCTCAGGGAACTCATTGCTGCTCCCAGTCCAACAAGACATGCTTGTTAGATTCATCGTTGATCCAAATTTGCTGTAGGTGTGAATGATTCTGTCTCTCTGTTAGTCTTGTGATAGACTGGCGACTTGTCCACGTTTGTGGGTGGATGGCTACAACATCCAGAAATCTATGCACCCAAACCTCCCAGCACATTTTTTTTAGTCGGCGCTGATTGTTTTGTTTGTAAAATTTTCGACTCCAACTGGAAAATAAAAGAAAAATTGAACCCACTGAAGTCAAAAAGGCCTCACATGTTGAATTTACAACCTGAAAAATATGACATCTCACTTATATGAAATCCAGTGCTTCCCGATTGCTGTTCTCGAATTTCTTATGATTGAATTCCCGTGTTAAACTCATCTGTCAAGGAGAGCCTGGGGTTGATAGGTTTTTTTGGTGTCAGGTGAGGAGATCTCAGATTCGCTGCCTAGCCCTGAGTGGGAGGTGATGAGAGCAGCCCTGGCACTGGATAGCAGAGAGGTAGGAACACATTCTGGGTTGCAGGTTAACACTCCCTGAGCTGGCACGACCCCTGCAACTATTGGGTCAACACATCTCTCCAGTTCTCTCAGAAAGCGGAGAGTTGGCAGTCGGATTTAATCCTGCTTCTGTGAAAATAAGCAGATTTTTTTTTTTTTAAATCTCACAGCCCAAAAAATCTGCAGGATTTGTAGTACTTTTTGAAAAAATAACTAATTGTTTTGGCAGAGCGAGCTGTATTATATTATTTATGTTAGAAATGACTATTTTGCTCATCTGCTTTTGAAATGTTAAACATTTACCCTGCTTTCAGTCAATCATGTTCAATTAAGAGACGTCGATAAGGGTATACAGCTCTGCTTGTATCTTGGTTGCCTGCTGCTAGTTCGCTTTGACAAATATGCCGTCTAGAAAAGCCGAGTAACATTAGACAAGACATGAGAGGTACACACATTACAGGAGATTTTCAGGAGAAATTGCAGGTTTTATTGTGGAAATTCAGAATGGGTAGACACACTGTTGCCATTAAATGTGGACGTTCAAATGTTCAAACTTGTTCCTTTTGGGAACAACACAACAAAAATGACTTCTGTCCTTTTCCCTTAAATATTTCTGTAAAAGTACTTTCATAATGAAAATCTTAAGAGTAAGCCAGCAAGCCATGAGTTTACCTTTGCAAATCATGCTGTGAGAACTGCTTCTGATACTGAATCCAGGTGTGACATCTGAAAGATATTTTACCTCTAGAGTGTAAATCTAAATGGACCAATGGCAGGTCGATACCTGGCAGAACCAGATAACCTTCAGAAATACAAAACAGCACAGCTCAGATTTGTTTGCTTTGAGCTGAAAGTGAACCAACACAGAGAGAGGGCTGTGTCTCTGCTGATGGATGGAAGTGTTTGTTCTCCAGCGAGGAAGGTGGAGGCGATAAAACACAGCTTCCTGTGTCTGTGAGCGGCTTTGTACAATATTATCTATAAGATATTCAGCTGTACACTTCCAGCGTGGTATGCTGATGGTAAATTTTAATTTAATAATGTAAATATCAGTCTGATTTTAAAAAATGCACAAGAAGTAATATCACCAATTTGCATGTGCAATCTAGTCCATATTAATCATAAAATAGATTTCGGTTTTTATTGAAATTTATATTTTTGCAGGACTTATTGTGTCTGAAAAACAATCAAATAGGAGATATACAGTAGGAATGGACAACCTCTCCTGAGGTGATCCACCTTTAAAAAGCTGCAATACAAGCTTCCAAAATATGTTTAAAAGAAAAAATGTGAGCTGCTTTGCTTCTTTTGTGGTCTCCCTGTGTAGACGACAAAGATGATGTTCTCAGACTTGAAATACACTCCATGGCCTGTTCATTAGACACACCTTTTGATAGTACTAGTCCGGAACCCCTTGTTCCTTCAGAACTGCCTTAATTCTTTGTGGCACAGATTCAGCAAGGTGCTGGAAATGTTCCTCAGAGATTTTGGTCTATTTTGATATGATAGCATAGCACTTTGATGCACATCCATGATGTTAATCTCCCATTCCATCACATACCAAAGGCGCTCTATTAGGTTGAAACCACACCCCCGGTGGTCTGAACTGTTGATACAAGGCAGGGTGCATCCATGCTTTCATGTTGTTTACACCAAATTCTGACTCTACCATCTGAATGTTGCTGCAGAAATCGAAATGTCATCAACCCACTGAGTTTTTCTCCAGTCTTCTATTAGCCAGTTTTGGTGAGCTTCTAACTCTAGCCTTAGATTCCTGTTCTTACCTGACATGTGTGGAACCTTGTCTGGTCTTGTGCCGCTGTAGCCTGGACCTGGTCTGGTCTTCTGCTGCTGTAGCCTGGACCTGGTCTGGTCCTGTCTTCTGCTGCTGTAGCATGCAACATGTGTGTTCAGAGATGTTCTTCTGCATCTTCTTCATTGTTATGAGTGTTCGCGCTACTGTTCCCTTACTATTGGCTTGACGCAGTCTGGCCATTCTCCTCTGCCATCGAGACCCACCCAGAAGTCGGCATATCAGTCTTAAAGCACTTCTTAAAATGTTGGATAATTGAAATAGCAAAGAGAGATGTGATAAATGTGACAATCAACTGTCACATGAATGCTATTCTCATAATGTTTGTTGGAGAAAGTCTATTTTACTGTGGAGAACAAATGTCTGACTCACAGCTGGATGTCCCCACTTGTGTAAATCATCCACATGAGCTTCATTTAGTTCTACAGAAACCACAAAAGTTCAGCCCTGGCATCCTGCTGTGAAACGAAACACTTCGGGCCTCATGCAAGTCTTTTTTTCTCTTTCTCCAGCAATGAAATGGGAAAGATTAGAAATCTACCAACATGCTGCTCCACCGCAGGGAGAATTAATCTACAGCTCTTACCACAGAACATCACTCCAGAGTCCAACACTCACATGCTTGTAGAGAGAATTCTGACTGAAACTGATGGGGAAACACTCGAACACTTCACCACAGTTTATTAATGGCTCCACTTCTTCCAGTAAGCTCTTGTGTTGAATCCGTTCCACAGCAACAGTTGGACTAAAACATTCTGTGGATGTAAATTATACGCTCAGAGTTCTAATAAACATAATATATAAAAGATGAATGTAACCACTCTAATGCCACAGATTGTTTGAAGTCTGTTATGAACTTTTGAGATTTTACCTTCATCTGTTTAGCGTCTAGAGACTGAATGTAATGAATGAAGCCTGTTTCCCTCCTACAGTAACAACTTTATTGGCTACAATGGACCAATGAGGTTGGTTTCAGTAAACCTTGAAACTACCCAATGAGACCTTAAACTATACTGGATGTAAAAGACGCACCCCACAACTCCCTGTGTTGGCACGAGTGTCAGTTTAAAAAATTGAGTCATCACCTTAACTTGAAGCACAAACAAAATCCAAATAGATGAATCGTTAAAATAAGAAAATAAAAAATTGAGATGTAATCTTGCTTTTTTTTTTCTCATAGCCTACAAAACCAGGGCTTCCTGTACTGAATTAGACTCTTTGAAAAACAGAATTAAAACTAATTAAAGCACATTAATCATAGAGCTGTTATAAAGTGGAAAACTATAGGCTCAAAAAATTTGTACTGGGCATTTTAAAATGGCACAGTGTACAGAGAAAGACTCTTTGAGGCAGCTTCAGGTGGCAGTTATAAGTGCAGTTTTTAGCACTTGGAGGATTTAGTATTTGGAGCCAGTTTACTGAGAGCATTAATCAAGGTTAATGAAGCACTGTCTTCTCATGCATTTCTTCTGGAGACCAGAGGATGTACACACCGTTTCTCAAAGAAAAAAAAAACTGGCCTTTTTTCTTCTTTAAATTTTTTTCAAGGCTTTGGGTTTCAAGTCTCAGTAGATGTAAGTTGGCAAAAAACTGATCTGTTTTTTGGGGGAGTTGTTTTGTTTTACAGTGTGCGAGTGTCAAGGTTGTTCAGGTCAGTCACTTCTCTGCTCAGTTTTATGAGCTTGAGCATGAAAGGGGGCCGCCACACCATGAATTCCCTTCCCAGAATGCCCTTTTGTTTGACGTGCCACTGAGTAAGATCTGCTTGAGCTGGTAACTGTAGCAACAGCGGTGTGTTGTAAATGTGTGAGGGTTTTGAAGAAGTGGGCGAAGACCAAAACGTAGAGTTTGTTTGTCTGAGTCTGAAGGGCACACGGCTACGAGTTCAGCCGGAGTGGACATCACAGTCCAGACGAAGGTTACAATGCCATCATTATTTCCACAATTGGAACAGTTTTTTTCCATTCAAGGGAAAAATTATTCTTTCTGTATTTTCTCTAATCATGTCTTTCGCACTGTTAATTACACAATCTTGTGGCACTGTTTCTTCTGTAGCATTAAACCAATATTTAAATGAGCGCAGTAGATGCAATGATTTAAAATTAAAATAAAGTATTGACAGTATATGTTAAGGTTCATGAAACCTCTGTATCCTGTCAGCAATGAACAGTAGTTTGAGAAAACCTTTTTCTGAATAAAGGGCTTTTTAATTAAAAAGGCGGAGTTGAAAGTACACTTGGAACAATCGGCTGTATAGCTGTCTGCAACTGAGGGTCTCATGCACCCACATTCTTTCTTGCCATCCACATTCATCTCATCGCTCGTAGTGATTCTCCTTTAAGGATCATGGATACATGTTGAAATGAAAGAGAGTAGGCACATGTAGTTTACACACAAACTTTGTGGCACAAAAGTTTTTTTTCTTTTTAATCCTGTGTGGCTGCTTTTACAATCAGAATTATGATCTGAATTCACTGCTGTGCCAAACACATTTTGCTTTTCCAAGATCATAAATCCTCTATAGGCTCCTCATGTATTCAATTCTATTTGTTATTTTAGGTATTACATTATTTGTGGTATAAAGTATGAAAATGTCTAAGAAAGGTCAGGCAGGGAGGGGTGGGGGGGATAGGAGATGATATTAAAAGCATAGAGTACGAACAGAAATGCACAATATTTTGGCAACTGCCGCACCTACAAGAAAAACAAACATACAGCACCTAGAATACAAAAATTAGAAAATGCACAGGCACATAAGTTCTTGTCGTGTGTGTATGTGTGTGTGTGTGTGTGTGTGTGTGTGTGTGTGTGTTCGTGTGTGTGTGCGCCCGCCCCCCCCCAGGAGCCAGAGGCAGAAGAGATGTCTCCAGGAGAACCAGGCCATCCAGGGCCCCTAAGAGTACTGGAGACAGACAGACACACACACACACACACACACACACACACACACACACACACACACACACACACACACACACACACACACACACACACCAGGTATTTTGTAGAGGGCACAGCAGTCGTGGCAGTTACGCATTTCAACTTTTTTTCTCAAAATAAATTTTTGACTTTAATCTCAAAATTTCAACTTTATTCTTGAAATGACAAGCAAAATATTTTCTTTTTCTTAAAGTGGCCCTAATACTCTGTACCTGTGAGACCAGGGAGCTGCAACTTAGAGGATCATAACAGTCATGGTTAACAGATTGACAGCTTTCAGTGTAGACTTAAATTAACAGACAATAAACCACCCGTGGTATTTAAAAGGTGGATGTTCCCCATTCCTCAGCAGACTTTACCATGACCCCTCCACAGGTCCTGTGACTGTGAAGAACAGATCCACTCCAGGGCGGGAATCCACATCAGTTCCAAGATGAATCGTCTGAAGCCAAAACACTTTTTCTTTTTTCCCTACATTGTAAAGAAGTTTATTTCTCCAGTGAAGTTGGACATTTTAAAACTCGAGTTTATTGAAATTGACTCTTTTTTTTGGAGTTGGCCTCAAGTGGCAGCTCATGAAATTGCAACACTGCAAGTTACCTTTTTGTAATACCAGAGAATATCACCTTTTGGGCACGTCATCCAGCCTTATCACCTTTCTGCAGAATAGTTTCCTGCTTTAGTGCTGGTGGACAAAAGTCACTAGAACATTCAAGTATAGTATGTAAACCAAACAAAACTCCTTGCATCCATAGAAGCTGTATTTGTCTCCAATATCAGTACTTTTGTGTACACTTTTTATTATATTCCATGTTTTCTTCTGTGATAAAGTGCTGTTAGGGCATTTGGAGGGGGATTGAAATGTTGGGGAGGAGTTGAGGATGTTTCAGTAGTGAATATTTTGGGGGGGCTGATGGTGGGGTGTTGAGGGTATCATCTTTCATACCCCCTCGGGGGAGACCACATGACCCAGAATAACAGGGAAAGGCAGCGAAGAAAGAGACGAAAGAGAGAGATGTTGGGCCCTGCTGCTCTGAGCTCTTCAATGAAAACCACATGTAGGACAGAGGGAGGGGGGTGAGGTGTGTGTGTGTGTGGGAGGGGGGGGGGAGTGTAATGACTAAAAACCCAGCCTCTGAGAAAGAGAGAGAGAGATAGAGGAGGGAGTCCCTCTGAGCCTTGCTGACATTCCCAACCAGCACTGCAGGGGAGAGCACTGTGGTGAGATTTACAACAATAAGACAGTGTGTGTGTGTGAAGAGTCTTTAACAGTGTATCACACACGCTCTCTCTCTCACTCATTCTGAGCTCTGGGCTTTGATACGGCTGCAGGACAGACAGCTGCCTTCACTGTCGATTTAGAACAAGAGGAGAAAGCTAATCTCAGCGGCCGGTGTGGTCTGTTTTATTTCTACCACAGGGAGAAAAGAAGATTTCCAAGCAGCAGAAGAAGCAAAGAAGCGAAAGCATGTCCAACGCTCTGGTGAGGAGAAACTCCAGCAAACAGGGTTTACAAAACCTGATGAGGTATGTGGTCGATCCGTTTTTCCGTTCGTGTTGCTGGTTCCTGTTTGTTTCGCAGAGAAAGAATCGGGTTAATATTTAAACACCACACAAACACACTCACATTTCACTCACTCAGTTCTTCATTCTTTTTCTGCTTCAGTCAATAAACAGGACATGTGAGGTTTTCCCGTAAAGCTCTGGAGCATGACTGAAGGGTTTCATATCAGCACATCAAGATAAAGAGTGTGTGTGTTTGTACTGTAAACATAATGGGAACAGTGGGATTACTGGGAGTGTTTTGGGTCATGCAGGGTTTTGGGGGGATTTAGGGATTTTGAATCGCCTTACCTCCTTTCAGTGTACCTAAAAAAGAACAAAGGAATCATATTAAAATCTACTTTGTACTCTATTATTTTCTATTAAAAACACACTTAAAAGGAAATGTAAGACTGTAAAGTGTGGAGGTTTGAGGCGAGCCCCACGCCCAGGGCTTCTCTGTTTCACCAAGAAGGGAAGTGGTGTCAGTGACCAGTGTCAGAGTTGAAAGGTCACCTGAGTCAGTCTTTTGTTTTCTGGGCTCGTACGGGTGGCAGCACGTCCTGTCTATTGGGAAAGATTTTGTTTTTCATCCTGTGTGAGGTTCCAGTGCGACTGTGGTTTTTAACAGAGATGATAACGCACGCTCACATGCTGAGGTACTCACGCGGTAGAGGGAGGATGTTTTATCTTTTTTATCCCTCATAGACATAAATTATTGGCTGACTTGGCTTTCAGTTTTGCCACATCTGTACAGATGAGTTTTAAAACAGACGGTTTGAATTAAATAGGAGGTAACATCCTTCAGAGCAGTTGGTGCACCACGGAAGCTGCGAGGGAAACCAAAGTAAAGACAAAACTTTACATCATCCAAAACGGTCTCTGCAGCGACTCAGGATAAAGTCAGTCATGACCCATATTAACGAGTGTTAGCTCAGTCCATAGAGGTATCCTCTCAAGCAAATTTGAGATCCAGCTCTTTCATGCCATGTTTTATATTCACATTTAGGTGGATTTGTTTTAATCTTGGTCATTTCAGCGTAACCTGTAAGCATGTGTGACTCTTAACTTTGAGAATGTGTCACTCTGGGATAACAGTATTGCTCAACTAATGAATTCCCAGTGGAGATTATGCATTTTGCATCTGTTTGGGTCCACTGTGATCTGGATTGGGTTTACAATCCTTGCATGTATTGATGACTATCCTCAGGTCTCTAGTGTTTGAGCTCCATCTGTGAACGCTGGAGTTTGAGTAGGTGTTTCTGTGTTGTAAAAGTCCCAGTTGTGTTTGTTGAAGTCGTGTAAGGAAATGCATCATATGCTTGACAAATGTCTGAACTCATCTCTCTATTTGGAGACTTTCCATTGACTCAAAGTTTCTCCACAGAGAACTGATGCATGTATTTGTCATAGACTGTCCTGACATTGCTGAGTATTCACTTACGAGCGTTCGTGGTGCCTCGGCGACTCTAGAGGTGTCGTAATCAGGGGGCTCAGAGTAAACCTCTGAGTCACAGTGAGAACGGTATTCAGGCTTTGTTTATGCACAGATAACAGCTGGAGGAGGCAGTGTGTCACTCTGATTCAGTCCACTTAGCAGATGTCCTCAGTCTGGGGAGCTGACGGAAGCAATGACGTAATACCAGAAAGACTGCACAGCTCAAAATTGAAGGTGCAGTGATTCACTTGGCATTTTTGTGTCTTTTGTTATCAAACAGGTCAGTTTCATCCAGACTGTTTAGACATTTCTTGAGTTTTTACACCAGTGTCTTCTTCCAGATACAAATGTGTTCTCCTGTTATTTGATCTATAATCATTTCAGAGATTCCCACATATGTTTTAGGAATTTATTAACATTCGAGTGACTTAAAGTGAGTCAATTTATTCATGGAAAACATTAACTGATTAGCTTAGATCAACTTAACATTCGTTGGCAACAATCTGAATCAATCTTTTGTTTTGTAGATAGGTAACACTCACAGACTGTATATAAAAGAGTCATTTTTAACTTGAGCATCATGGTCACATTAAAAATGGGATGGACGTGATGAGCAAAGTGTGCGACTGAGAAAATGAACGCATTCCACACTGATTGGCTGGTCATTGGCCAGTGAGCTTACTCGTGATAATATATTTTTGACTGATCATAAATTTCATAACAAATTTATTATCAAATAACTTAAATTGGAAGTATTTATTGACGACAGTACAACCAGAAGATTCGCCCCATCTGATCATTAAAGATAAATCAAAGTTCTTCCCTTTTAAAATCTGATAGCAACATCTTTTGTACAGTCTGTGTGTGCACCTTCAGTCAGCACAGGGGTGGAGCGCTTGTTTATGCAAACATTTTACTTTTGTGCCCTCTTAAAATTCTCTTAAACAGAAGAATCTAAAAACATGAAACTTCTGGGACAGTTTATTCAAAAATCTGGCATGCACAATTTGGAAACTGATGTTACATTGCCAAGAATGAAGCAACCAGACCTCCCTCCATCCATTTTCTTAACCTTCTGTCCAACTCAGGATTACTTGGGCATGAGCTATCTCATAACAATGAATAGTCTTTATAGTGTTTTCCATGTTTGTTATATAAAGATAAGCTTAAAACGTTTAAGTTTAAAACAAACAAAAAAAAAGTCTTTGTATGCATAGAAACAAAACTGAAACTCAATCAAAAGCATGCCAGGACTACAGGCAGTGACATCACCCAGACCAATCAGAAATGCAAGCTCTGCAGAGACTTCTCCATAATGTCCCTTTTCAGTGGCACTAACACTAGATGTGTGTGATCAGAAGAACTCAAAGAAAAGGTTTAATCTTAAAAATACCTGTGTAATAAGCACGTAACATAGCTTAAAGGAACAACCGATTGGCGTGAGGGGAAAACATTGTCGATGCCACGCGAGCAAACCTCTGAAATATTTTAGCTTTTCTCCTCCACCTGAGCAGGATTGGTGTATCTGACAAGCTGACACTGTTTACTAGATACAAATATTATTTCACGATAGATCTCAACAGGGACACAAACACAGAATATGTCATCAGTGTGAGCTCAAATCATTGGATCGGGTCGAGGCAGGCAGTTGATCTGTTTTTAATCAGCTCTGCGTGGGAGACAAACACTGCCCTCCTCCTGCCAGCTTGGTGGGGCCTGGCTCAGCCCGCAGCAGTGATGTCACCCAGGAGGCATACCTGCCTCAAAACAGCCTGAGTGCTGCGACCTCTGACCTTCGAATCCCCCACACTTGGGTGGGTTTCCTGAGTGTTTATGGTGCAGGGAGATAGAGCGAAGAATGTTTGGAGGGAGTTGGAGTGGCGTAAGTTGCTGAGTGATGGGGGCCCTGAACTCTCCCTCCCTCTGCAGGTTGTCCTCATTAAAGGGATGGAGGGAAAGTAAACACAGCGGGGCTTCCTGTTTCCAGGGGTCGTATCTCTGAGAACAGATGACAGGTTTTCATCGCTCTCACTTCAGTAAACATCGAATGATAGCCTAAAAACCCAGGAACCAAAAACGTTCCTGCTATCTGCCCTCGTGTGAGGGCAACATCTGTTTTTTCAGCTTATAAACTGCACCCATTATTGTAAATTTAAATTTGTTAGGAGCCATTTGTAGCATCACCTAGGTTTTAGTTCCCTTGGACGTTCAATATATCAATGCAGTCTTTTGACGAGAACTATACCTGAAAGTAGCAGAGAGTTGTCTGTGTTAATCCAGTCACAGCCTTAAAACACCCCAAAACTTCCTTTTACATCTAAATTTAGTTGGAAAAGTAAAAAAGGTGGAAAGTACTGTTTTTAGATTATTACAGACTTGAAGTTTACATACTGAGCAATTTTCTGTTGGTCTAAAAGTTGAGTTATCAGAGTATGTGTGTCAAGGGTGTAAGTTAGAAGGGAACAGAAAGACATGTTCAAGGTTCAAGGTTCAAGGTTCTTTATTTGTCACATGCATAGTTATACAAGTATAACACACAGTGAAATGTAGCCTGACACGCTCCTCGACATGTGCAAAAAAATAAAAAAATAAAAAGATCTGGTAAGATCTGGTTAAAATAATAAAATATATATTTTGTTTACAGCATAAAAAAATGTATCCTGATCAGGGGAAAGAATAATTCAAAGAAAACTAAGCACAATAAAGGTCGATTCCGCAGTTCGCAAGCTCCGCTTCCGCTAAACACAGTGAAGCAGCAACAGTCAGCCATCCTAATGTACCAGGGGTGTCTTTATGCATTTTTACAACGGGACTTACCCCGCGAGGGTAATTAGGGAAAGCAGGGGGCGGAGTCTCTCCAGGAGAAGATCCAATAAATACAATAAGAACATGCAACACTAAAATACACTCAACATTAAAACATAACAAAGCATTCAACACTAGATAAGAAATCCTTCTTCCCCGGATGATGTGTATTATTTATATTATTGTAGGGTCTTAACCTTACAGTATAAAGCACCTTGAAGTAACTGTTGTTGTGATTTGGTGCTACATGCCAGTGGATGGTGAACTTTTACACGTGGAGCCATGGGCTTCATTTTTATTTTACTGTTAGCAGTAAAATAAGTTCACGGTCACACATGTATGCAGTAAAAACATCTCATGTGTTAAATTCCATGGAAAATGTTAGAAAAGTTCCATTTAAGGTAGACACAGAGAATAACCTTTTAATTTCTCAGGATAAATCTTGTAATTTTGAGACATGAATCACTCAAGTAATTTGAACTTTGTTAAAAGTCCACCCTGACATTTTCACATGGAAAAAGCTTTCCCAGCTTCTCTGTTCTCAGGCCACTCACCTCTCCGCCTGTTGCTTTTTTGTTTTCTGCCTCTTTAATGTAAAATAAAGGTTTGGATGCAATCAGATACACAGTTTGTGTTTGTTTGTTTGTTTGGGGATAGATGGTCTTGCTGGGTTCCGGATTTGTTTGGATTCTCATGGAGCGATCGCACAAGATTCTGTTTTCCACTTTTGCTGCGTCCCTGTGTTCTTTTAATTTTCCATTGATCCACATTTATAGAATAGTTTATAGAACATTTATAGAATGACAAACTTTTGCTTGAAGTTACTTTTTTGGGTTACATTTTACTGGCAGGAGCTTTCTCACTCGCCCTCTCCTTTAAAGCCTGTGTGCAAGCAAACCTGCAGGATTCCCAGACTTCGGGGATAAGTGGTCTGTTTGTGCTCTGCATGGGGGGGTTGGACACCCAGAGATCCAGCCATAACATGGTGATTACTGTCTCTGGCGATGTTGCTGGAGTTCTAATCGAGACTATTTGTGTCTGACTGCGGGATGATTTGTTCCACTTTTTTACTGCAATGCAGAAATATATCTTCTCTTATCTCTTTGCTTTATTTTCAGTTGGCATTTATTCTGTCATCACTAACTAAGAAACTAATTAAAATGCCTGAAACAAAGAAGAGAGAAAGCACTTACCTTACAAAACACTGTGCAGAATCTCAGTTATTCAGAAGTGCTTTTGAAGCTGCCGGTCTGTCTGTAGATTTCTTCAAATTTAAAATAATCATTTGTTTTGAACTAAAGAAACACCTGCAGGTCCAGGTGTCTTTGACTGAACCTTTTCTGAATGAAAAGATACCAGAATAGAGCTGAGGACATTTGAATCACTTGAATCAGGACATGGCGGCTCTGTTTCTAGTTCGAAAGAGATCTGGCAGCTCTAGCCTGTTTAATATTCTCCTCCAGGGACAGTGAGTGTCATAGGTTTATTGATTCAAGAGCCCCAGGCTGGAACAGAAATATTTAGGCACATTTTCCTTGTCAAAAATGTTTGAGCCGTTGTCATGGTGAGGAACAAGAGGCACATGTGCTTCAGATGCTGCAATCCTCCATTTAAATGCACAAAGAAGCATAAAGTTTATTTCCTTGGTTTCCTCTCTTTCCCTGGACACAGTTCTAGAAATAAATTCAGTACAACCCGTTTTATGGGTACCAGGTAATGATGCAAGGTTTTGGAAGGGAATTAATACAAATAACACACTACAGAGTCTACTGGCATGCTATTGCCCCTGTAGTTACTATAGCAGTGATCTAAGCAAAACATCAAGGTAACATTCTGATGTTGAACAGGGGCAATGATTACTGTGTTTGCATGCTATAAATTTAGTGCAGCTGTGGCTTATGGTTTGCGGGATTTAGGTCCTGATTTAAGCACCGATTTAATGGTAAAATTAAGAATTTAATGATTTTGCTGGATGGAAAAAATAAGAGGATCACCAGAGATCACCAGTTTATCCAAAGTTGAATGTATACTGGTAACTGTTGTTCATCTCTGAGAGCCCTTTAATGTATATAATTCAGTTCCTAGTCGCTGAAGACTTATTAAGACATTTGCCAATATGTTGGAGTTCTCACCTGCTGATGCCACTGCAGGAAAAAGTTTGGATCATCACATCAATTTTATTGTTTGGAGAAAATAAAAAATAAATTCTTGTTGGAGTTCTTGCACTCCAACAAGGCAGATGGCCGGCTGTAATATTGTTGAGGCTTTAATTAAACACTTGTTTCGTTAAAGTCACAATATTGTTTCAAATTGTCCATCAAGCAGGAACTCACTGTGTGAAAGTTGATGGGTGCAGCTGAAACTGGATTACTGTTGTGCCCCAAGGCTCTGTGCTGGGACCACTATCAGTTTCAGTGTTGGGGTCGTTAATCAAAAAGTGTTACGCATTAATCAGTACTTAAAGTAATGCAGTACACCAAATAAAGTACTTTGTTACCTTATTTTCTTGTTTCTCTTTAAAATGACCTGAAATGTCACCTAATTACCAGTTAACAATAAACACCTGTGGGTACGGTTCCACTCACAACTTTCCCTAATGAGTATACAGAATATCTTTCTTTGAAGGCACAAAGCAAAGTTAAAAATCAACACAAAGCAATTCCTGCAGTAATCACATTACAGGTACAATCCGTAGCATAAACAGAGTGTTCCAGTGTTGATGTTAAATGTGTTGAAAATATTAATTTTAAGCAATCAGTTTTAATAAAACAGAAATGTTTAACATGATGTCAGTGAATTTGGAGTCGACTTAGAGGAAACGTCACGTAGATGCAAACATTAGTTAAGCCAGATGTCACTGTTATGTTTGGTTTTAGTCCACAGTTGCGCAAACTTGGGCTTGTTTTTCACTAGTAGTCCATTTCTCAGACCTCTGAATGAATAGATCATCTGTAAAATCATCTGTTTTCTTTCCTATGAAACCGTTGATTGCCCTACCAAAGAATTTGTTCTGACACGAGCACATTGACTAAGTGACTGTGACACTGTAGCATTAGCGCCCTGTCTCTTGCATAGAAACAAAGGGAAAACAACACTGATATGTATTTATTGTAAAGATAAATTCTAAACTCTTTTATCACCACTTTTCTAATATATTTGATACTTATGTTTGAAATAACGATTTGCTTGATTGATACAATTTCATGCATGTCATAATTTTTGTGTGACATGTGTGTCTATTAGTGTCATCTTGTCTGTATGCATGCACAGAGTATGTAATGCTGATGTCCTGGAGTTTGCTAACCTCGTTAGGACTTCCCTGATGAAACAAATATTTGAAGGTCAGGTTAAGCTGCAGAATCTGTGCTGAGAGGTTTTCTGTGTGACATGCAATCATTATTTCGGACAACACTCAGTTTTTTTTAATTTTTTTATAAATGTACCGAAACATTTTTAAGAACAGGTATGAGGTTGAGCTATAAATGCAGACTTGGCAATAATTTCAGGGGTTAAATCATAATACAGTGGAACCCCGACTTACGAAATTAATTCGTTCCCGAGGGTCTTTCGTAAGTCGAAGCACCCGTCGCGCCTTTTGAGTGAACGATAGGCTATCGGCTAATTGTTAACTGCAACAACAATACGTCATTCAAGGGGAACAGCGAAGCGCAAGTACGAAAGCCAAGGGGGTTGTCACATGATTCGGAAGGCATTGTGGGCATTGTCGGCTCAGCCAATCAGAGCCAGCGGATTTCTTTACACGGGCATTTTGCCGTAACACGGGCAGAAATATTGCCGTTAAGTACCTTCGTAACTTGAATTTTTCATTAAATGGGGCATTCGTAAGTCGGGCTTCCACTGTATTTAAATATCTGGGGCCTCAAATATAAATAACCCGTGTTTGGACAGATGGGGGATATTTCTTCATAAATTCTGTGAACTTTGACCCTGTGGTTCTGTGATGCTCTGCTGCTTCTTCGCTGCTCGTCTGGTGACTCCCATAACTTTTTTTTTCAAATAGGAAAATGGAAATCTTTTCTGTTGTAATTGATCCGCTGTCCTGACTTGTTTCAACACTGCCATGACCTCATCTTGCAAACGTCTTCCCATCATCCGTGCCTGTCCCACGAGGCCTGGCACTCTTTCAGCCTGAGAGCAAACCATGTTATTATGCCACTGAAGCCAGTCAGCCCTGCGATGACAAAGTGTGTGCTTGCGAAAGAGCAGCGGAGGATTTAATACATTAACCTCACTTCTCCTGAGATGAATCCCTCCTTTGTTCTTGTTCCGGTGAAACATGGTTGGACAATAAAGTTAAAGCCTGGACAAGTGCAGACAGGGAGAGCATGGCAGTGTGCAGTTTAGTGACTCTGTTGGCAGGTGGCAAAGCTTTTATCTGGTTTGTGGCTTTGTGTGTCGTGTTTCTGGTTCTTTCTGCTGGTTGCTACAAATGCTGGTGATTACAAAGCTTAGGGTTTCTTTTTCTCTTATTAGATCCGCTAGCAACCGGCTGTGTCTCCAAAACACAAGAAAGCAGTTTATTCTTAAAGAAGCAGTACAGCATTTTGGGATGCGACGATTTTAAGTTTCTTCCCGTTAGAGTTGCATTGGATTAATTTCATCCAAATGAAAGTGAAGTGTACACAGCTGCAGTTCCTCTAATGGCCACTTGAGGTTTTCTCCAAAAGTGAGTCCGTTTTCAAAGACTACCTGTTAAAATGCCAAACTTTACAGCAGAAATACAAAAAATAAATCTGGCTGTAACTAATGCATTTAGATTTCTTGCAGCTGTAGCCAACAGCTGCCTGCTTGGTCTTGCCTCTGGCTGACCTTGTGACCTTTTTTCTGATGGCTGATTTGCCATCGTTGCTTTTCCTTTTTCATTTTTCTTCCAAAAATATCGATTGACCACATAAGGTGAAAGCTGGGACAACTCCAGCCTCCCCGCTACCCTAGATTGGATAAGCGGTTAAGAAAACTGAAGAATGGATGCACAGATATTTATTATGGAAGGAAAAAGTGGAAATGCCAATATCATTGCACGCCACACACCACAAGAGCGAAGAAATAAATGTTTTAATAAAAACCTTCATGAAGCACATCTGCTGCTCTGTTTACTGTAACCACTTTCCTCACTTGAACCTGCTTTCATATGTTCCCTCTTGTTTATTTGTGTAATCTGTCAATCACACTGACCTCAAGGGCTGGAGGGCGCTCTGTCGGCCGTTATCTGAGGACCGGTTCAGGGAAGCGGCGTGCTCGGTCATGCCTGTGGTGTCAGTTTACAGAAGAGCAACACAAGACTGGAGAAAAACCTGTTTGATTCCTGCTGAGGTAGAACAAGTGCGCTGTGCTTGTTTTAATTGTCTGGAGAAGCAAAACTACCCTGACAGAGTACAGAGCAACTCCAAGCTGTGAGCCAGGTTTAGGACCAGCGCAGACATCTCTGTTCTGCAGCAATGATTAAACATTGCAAATGATTTGATTTTGATGACACAAATCATGAGAAGGAGGAAGTAAAGCTAACTGTAATCCCGGTATTTTAGAAACACTCTGATGGAGATTAATCATTTAGCCCGAATCAGTCTGAGCAGCTGCCAGGCATGACAGAATCCCACAGTGCTGACTGCAGAAAGGAAACGTAATGAGAGGACAGCGTGGTGAGTTTCACTCAAACAGTCTGCTGGGTCAAAGCTCGGCAGTTTTCAACACCCAAACTGCTGACAGCAGCAAATCAAGCAGAGCCAGGTTTTATGTGCCAACTGTGCTCCACTTTAGGGCTCACATAGGATTATTGAATAGTTCTTTGGCATTTGTAGGTCATTTTGGTTTATACTTGCCACAAGATATTACACGCAGGTACTGTACTGATAGTTTTACTCAGAAACATTCCACCTGTTGGAGTTGGAAAGTCATATTATTAAGTTCTGCCGTCTTGATTATTTTCATGACCCATCCACCCCAACCTCCTTTCCTCCCATGATAATGACTACAGCCACTTTAAAAAAATAAATAAATTCTAAAGTCATTTTGTATGATTCACAGTTCAAAATAATCCTTGCCCATATTGTACTGGGCCTTGGTCCAGCCAGTCAGTTTGTCCTCTATCTAAAATTAGCTGTTTTAGCTCCTCTTTTTAAGGCCACTATCCAATCTGTGATACTTGGCCCTTTATTGCACAGGAAACATAGAATCTTTGAAAAGTACCTAAGATGTGTGTGCTGAATCATATCTCCTGAACCAGCGTGCTGATGAACTCTGCTCTTATCAGCTCTGATATGTCTTCCTCCCTCAGTCAGTTTTTCATCCTTCCTGTAGGCAGGGAGCAGCAAAAGGAAATGAAAGAATGGAAAGGGGTGGAGAGGCCCGAGCATAGATGGATGTGGGTCAGCAGGGTGTTTTGCTGAGGTGGCCCAGAAACTAATAGTCTGTGTGTTGAAATGGAGAAAGTGAGGGGAAGCAGTGTTTGCTTTCAATGTGCAGGTAGCAGTGGTCATTGTGTCAGGACAGTTTATTCGATGTCAGGATGACAGACGTATTAATATACAAAGATGTATACTAATATACATCAATGTGGAGTATAAAACACTTCAAAGCTATGAGCTGAGCCATCAGTGTGACCACATGCCACGTCAGAGACACGATCATTCATCTGAAGTGCTTGTACTAAATGCTTTTGGTGTCCACCCACCCTTGAGGAAATGATCTGTGAAAAGGTCAACCAGCCAGTTTCCAACCATGCTTTTTAGAGAGTGGGAAACACATTATTCAAGTGACCTCGTTGAGGGTGAGGAGATCTGCAGATTTTGTTGTTTCTTTGCAGTTTGCACCCATCCCAATGAGCTGTTCCGCATTTAATTTAAGTCCCGAGGCTTGCACCAACATCCTCCTACTTCAATACCTACAGAAATTAAATGACTAACTTTGCACATTTCAGTTGCAAAGACTTTAGTAAAGCCAGAGTAGAGGAAATCTGAAGTGTTGAAGCTTCTCAGTTGGCAGGAGCAGGATATTAACATAAAGAAAACACCGAACCCAAAGCTGATCTTCATTCTGAACAGACGTTTATTCCCAGTAAACTGGAGCTGAAAACAAAGAGCAGCTTCACTTTGTTGATATAGACTAAATCTCTGAGATCTCAGGAAGAAGGACGAGTCAAAGGAGTTGACAACGCAGCTTAGACCAAACTGTGCCTAAAATAAGTCTTATCTGTAAATATCAGAGATCATGCAGCCGGTTCTCCTGCATCAATCCATTGTTTTGAAGAAAAGATGAGGGCGGAGGAGCAGATGGAGCCTTGGAGCCGTTAGCAATCTATTAGTGACACAGAAGCCAAATGTGAGCTTAGTAACTCGACACCTGAGCTCGCGCAACTGTTAGTCCTCCACATGCCTCTTCTGGGAAAGAAGCTGGATAAACACAAGACTCTCAGCAATATACTTTATAATTCAAAAAAATTAAAAAATGCTTTCAGCTATTTATCTAGAAACTTGGACAAGAGTAAAAAGACACTTTATTTAGGCCCTTCAGTCTAAATTAGAAAAATCTACAGTTCTATCAAATCTGATGTCAAAACAATGGAATATAATATAAGTGCCACTGAGGAAATGGCCATACTTGTTGCCAAAAACAATGACTAATCAGGCAGATAGTTAAACGATGGTTAATCAGACACTACAGGTAGGAGCCTGGAGAGGTAGCGAGGGCAGAAGTCACAGGTGACCACCGTTCTGCTCGTGTTTCAACCTCTATGGTTTATCACTTGGTCCCTTTTGTTTTTTTTTCAAATCATTGATTCATGTCACTCACTTTACATTAACTTTTCTTTAGGTTTTAATTTGTTTACTTTGCTTCATTTTGTTATTCGTTATCCTGTATAACCAGTGAGCTCATTTTTCTCTGAAAGCTGATTTGCAAATTGCTTCTTTTAATTGAAACCAACATATCTAGTGTTTTTTTTTTTCATTGTTGGCCATCAAATAAACAAAGAAAACGTTGCACTTTTTTTTTCTTATGTTGCCGTTTCCGTGTGAGGGGAGGTGCTGTCTTTAAATCCCCCGACATTGGTGTAAATCAAAGCGTTGTTGCAAAGAGTGCTCGCGTTTGGCTCGCTGTCTTCTGATAAATAAAGATCAACTGTGTTTGTAATAAATACTGTGATCTCATGTTGACATGAAGCGTAGCACGATTGTGTTTATCTGACGCGCAAACAGACGGCGGTGTTTCTCATCCGAGGCCCGGCAGATGTTCTTCTGGCCTCAGAGACTCACTGTTCAGAAACCCAGGAGGCTCAAGAGACGACCGCGAGTCAGGAATCTGGGTCATGTGTGATACATGATGAAGATTGTGACATTTCCCAACCTCCTCTGTTGAAAGAAGTACGCCATGTGGAGCAATACCACATGGAAAAGTACTAATTATTCCCCCAAAAAGTCTCAAAGTTACTGCAGTAATTACTTCAGTTACTGCAGGAAAAATTCACGTCTTTTGATCTGACACATTAATAAGACTGAAAAATACAGGCAGTATTTTTGATTACTGAAGTACAAAACTGGTGTAAACATTTCAGACTGTATGTTAGGGAAAAAAGGTAGACTCGTTTTTTTTTGTTTCGGTCTTTGCTCCCCGCTCATGTGCACCAAACTGTGCTGTTTAGGGATGAATAACATAATAGGAAATATTACAAAAGTCCCAAAGATCATGACATGGTTGGCAATGGAACGTGTTCAAACCTGCCTGCACTCTTAGTGAAATGGAGTGCTCCTTTCTTTCCAGGCTGACGGCCCAGAGGAGCATCGAGGATGCCGAGGAGGTGGAGAGGGAGCGTCGTCGGAGAGCTCGAGAGTCTTTACGCCGGAGGAACAGCGGCTCAGCACCCGGAGAGTCATCACTGGACGGCGAGATGCCGCCAGAGGAGAACACGTGAGTACAGAAAATATTGCAGAGGCCCTTTACATCCCAAACGCTTCCTTTTAAAATATAAAGAATGTGATCTCTGGTTATGGTGTTTGTACGAAAAGCAGCCTTTTTCCGAGTAGGACATCTGGAACATGCTGGTGGGTTTTAGTTGCTGTTTTGGAATATTTATTTGTTTAAAGAAATAATTTTTTCTTTCTTTAAACAGTTTGCAACACGTGACTTCTTGCTTATAAGCAGCTCTGGCTCATATATAAGGGACGTAGTGTCTGTGTTCACCCCCTTTTTTTTTTCTATTTAGTGAAGTCTCGTTCTGAAGCTTCGAGCTGAATGTTGTCATCACTGAAACCAGATGCAATGACGCAATGAGATAGATTTGACTGTGATACTGAGACACACTCTTTCAATACTTGCAAAGGCCCGCACGAAATCACACCCTGCTTTATTTTTTCCTTTTTGACTCTAGTGGGTGACGTAAAGTTCAAAATTTACATCATGTTGTCGTTGGTAAGACTTAAAATTCATGATTTAAGACTGCACAGGAAAGGCTTAATAAGCTAAGGGGACATTGTTCCCCATAGAACTTTTGTGCAGTTTGTTTTGCCACTCAGCAGTCACCTCCTGCTGGCCCTCAGAGAAAATGGAGGTTTAAAGCACTTTCTCACTGTGTTATGTGAAGGACACACATGGGTCTTCATCACGGAGCTGCAAACTGAGCTTTTAACCTTTCAACAACATGACTGACTGAATATTATGCAGATGAGTTAGTGATCTTCTCCCCATATAGTGCTGGGCTTCAACAATTATTCAAGACCTGCTCAAGAAACGGTATAATTACATCTCCGACCTGCCCTGCACTAAGCTCTGTTAGGTTTTATTCAAAGTTATGGAACCACTGGCGTTCTAGCCATAGTCACTCGTAGATGAACCCTGGTATCAGGATTTAATTTTAACAAATAATAAAAAAAAAGGTCTGAAGCTTGAGAGTCCGTAGATTTCAGTGGATATCTATCCAATTCCATTTCAAGGCCTGAATTTGCTTAATCTGGCTATGTTCTCACTCTAAATCATGGAAGTAGGAGGAATCTAAATATGGTGGAATTCCTTCTCCATGCAGTCATGAGAACCCAGGAAGCTACTAAGTGCAAACATTATTCATTCACTCATCTCATGTCCAATGACTTCCTGAACAAGCTGCTAACTGTGTCTGCATGTTTTGTTTTTCTTTAATTTCCTGATGATGCAGTTAAAAGATTTTGTCATCACGTTTCCCAGTCACGAACCTCAAAGTTCAGCCTGTTTCTGCAGCGGTTACGCTCCCCCCGGCCTGCCTGGCTGCTTTACAGGGGTTCACAGACGTCTGGTTACATAAAACAAATGTTTCCACTGGGAAATGCCACAAACAACCTCTTCCATCCTGTCGTATTGACATGAAGACCAACACGCAGCTGCCTTCTCATTACACAACCGCCAAAGAATGTTTACTACCAAGCCTCCATGTCGGAGCTCGTGGTCTCTCAGCTGACTTTTAATTTCAGGCTCTTAATTATAGCTTGCATCTTCAACACCTTTTCCTTCATCACGTCACAGGCTCAGCTGGATTCAGGCTGCGGTGAGTCAGTATGAGGTAGCTCCACTGCTGTGGTTTGTAATTGAAAGGGGTTCTGTGAGATGCAGGTGACGTAATGCTGGTTTCACCCCGAGATCAGTGAGCTCAGAAGCGCTGACAGATTTTGAGCTTGTGAATGTTGGTTGAAGCAAATGCTGCCTTTTATCATTTACTGGATCTACAGTGACTCCATTTCTGATTCCACTAGCCTCTCTCTGTGGCTCTAAGCATCAAGCCCATTGGTTTCCACTGAAGAAAAATGATCAGAAACAACTCAAATATATTCTTTTATTCAAAAAGATGTGAAAATTCTAAGTCTGCAGATACATTTTCAGACTGATGTACATTAGCTATATGTTTTAGTGCACTGATACAAGGCACCAACCTTCAGGGCAGAAAAATGAAGCCACTGTGGAAGCTGCAGTTCCTCTAACGTCCACTTTAGACTCCAAGAGTAAGTCAGTCCCCATAGACTCCCATGTTAAAGTGTCCAAAGTTACAGAAGGATTAGCCCTGTTTACTGCCTGCTCTGCACATGATTTCCCTCCTTAATATCAGTATGAGGAATTGCTTTCTTTTCTGATTCTTTTGGATAAGTAGGGGTGTAGCCACATAGCTAATAGCTAATGGCCAGAGCCATTAGCTATGGGGGGTTTTGGCTATAAATGGCATCAATCAATTGCTTTGGTCACACTGAGGCGGTCCAATCTTTTATATACAATCTGTTATTCATTAAATACAATTTAATTCATATTTATTAGTTAAACATCAGCTCTGTCGATCATCTAATAATATTTTGTCCACTCTGTTAACATCGATGAGAAGAAATATTCTGAGCACTTACAAATTCATTGCTGTCCAAAACTGATTAGGCGGGAGGAGTGACGACTCGCTTTTAGAGCCGGCCTCGAGTAGCCGTTAACTGCACTTACCTTCATTCAGAGGGAACGGTACCATTTTTCATAAAATGCAGTAAATCAGGAGAGGTCATCGAGCGTGACCGAGTGCTGCCTATCAGGACTCGATGACTTCATGTTGGACGTCTTTATTCTGAAGTAGAAACTTTGCTGTTTGTTTGGACAGATTAGTTTCTGAGAGCTCAGGCGGAGGCTCCCACTCTACAGTTGGGGCCCCACGGACCAGAATGTCTTAATCATCTGGGGAATGCTGAGTGAATTCCTCTCTGCCAGCTCCCAAAGACACGAAGCACACTTATTAGTTTAATCAGCAGGATCGAGTGGGAGATCTTCTGACTGTTGAATAAGTGTTCAGGGCTAAGTCCATTTAGACAAAACATAACTGGCGCTCCATAATAATTAACGTCTAAATTGAAGTTCAAATATTTCATAGTAGAATATGAGATCGTATATAGCATGTTACATGCTGATTTCCTCCTGTGGCTGTTCGATGTGTGCAGAGGGAAGCAGGCAGCGAGGACCTCGCACCTTTGTGTGAGCAGCTGCAGATGTGACAAATATTCTAGACTGGAAATGTGGAATAGCTTCAGCATTAAAGTGCACACACTTGTGTTTTAAAATCTGACTTTTATGGAATGAGATGATCTCAACCCCGTGTTTCATAATGTGTTCAAATGTCCTGTTTACATTGGTGTCCCTGAGAAGATAAGGATTCGTGCATTATTCAGGAATTTTTTTCAATGACGCATTAAGGTCTGAATTATATTGTAGGATGGTATTGCAGTAACCTGTCCTTTTAATTCAAAACGAGCTAAAAATAACGCATGTGTCAATGTGTTTGCAGTAAGCTAGTGTTCTTTGGTCTAAGGTTAATGTTAATGTCATACCAGGGAAAACAGTGATTGAAGACGGCTGCACGGCTGACGTTATTGCAACAACTTGCAGTGAACTTGCACGTTGTTTTTGAAGTGGTTGCCTAAAAAACTGGGACCACGTCTGTGACCACTCGTAATCAGCTTCTGTCTGCATAGCGACAGAAAATGGCAAAAAGGCAAAATCGGCCTGCTATCAGTTTGCGATTGAACAGGGTCAAGTTGGCATCTGCATGCAATTTGTTTGTGGCTCTACGGCCATTCAGCTTATTATATTTTTAGGTCTTGTAGGAAATGTTGTCTTTTTTGCTTGTGGTGATCTGTCCTCTCATGATATGGTGGTCTGCCAACTGCTTCCCAAAATATTTTACTGAAGGACACTTAATGTGATGGATTACCTCTGACGAGTGACTGTTATCTTTGTATCCTGCAATCTTTTGGGCTAGGATGATTTCCATGCATTCGGTGCAGTGGGTTTTTTCCCAGTCAAGAGGATTCCCAGACTAATGCCATCCTGTAGCAAGTCGAAACTTGTGTTCAACAAAGCACTACAGACCTTGTTGCTAAAATCACTTAATGCCTTTTGATTGACTGAAACTGAGCTCTGCTCCTTACGTCAGGAACAGGACTTTCAAGATTAATGCTGCATTTGTACACTTGTTGTTTTTCAAAATGAACGTATTGGAACGTGAAAGCAGACGTTTTCCACCATGCATTCACTGTTCAAACTGGGTGAAGTCATGGCTTCTTCCAGGGTTTACTTTTGTATCCATTTAAGATGGAGGTGAAATTGCATGCATTGTCTTGAGTGGACTGCGTCACATTTTGGCTGAAACGTGGCTGCACGTGATTTATTTCCAGACTAGAAATCTACAGGGACTATTTTCCCCACCATGGCGACATCCTGCACCTGATTTTTCTTCTTCTTTTTTAAGGGGAGTTGTCTCCAGATTTAATTTAAAGATATTCTTGTTGTGTCGTTATTTTCTTTCAATTTTAATAGAGAGGTGTACAAAGCAGGGGTTGAGCTATTGAAGTATCAAATTTGTATTCCCTGTTTTGAGGTTTGACATAAATTGTGGAATCGAGCAACCTGAGGAACTTCAGCCAAGTTCCCGGCTGGGAACTAATCAGCTAGTTTGTTGACTTAGCTGCTGAGTAATGGAAAAACAGAGACTTTAACAGAGACCACAGAGTAGCAAATCTGGTAGATTTAACTGACTTAATGGGCACTTTATCCATAATAACAACACGGTTTAAGCAAAGCATTGCTCAATTTGTCTCACGCTGTGTTGTATTTTATTATAATACACATCACACTGAAAGCCTGAGTACTGCCTGAGGATGCAAATGGGATATGTCCGAGGGTTGGAATTTTGCTAAACACGTTTGGGATCTCATGATCTTGCCTGTCTTGACTCTTTTTCCATCTCTTCTCTCCATAGGTATGGCAGCAGCCTGAAGCCAAATAGTTCTCATTCTCTGGAGGAGGATGAAGGCTTCAGTGACTGGACCCAACGCAGAGAGAGGCGAAGGCAGCAGCGCCTGCAGGAGCTCAGCCAGGGAGGATATGAAGACGAGTACGAAGAGGAAGACACGATAAAAAAAGCTGTGCCCATAAAGAGCACGAAGGCCTCCATCACTTCTCTCCAACTCCAGAGGCAGGAGCAGGAAGACAGAGACAGGGTGGAGATGGAGAGGAGGAAGGAGCATGAAGAAGAAATGATTCGAGCTGAGAGAGCAAGGAGGGAGAAAGAGAGGGAGGAGGAACTAAGAAAGAAGGATGAACTGATCTCGAGGAGGAGCGAGGAGAGTCAAAGGCCACATCCAGAGGTAGGACTTCCGTACTGGAAAACTGAGTTTTCTGTGGAAGTGTCATAAATAAAAATATTCAACATTAGTCTAGATAAGGATTTTACTTATTCAAATATCAAGTTATTGATAGATGGTAAAGACGGTTCATATAAGGTCTAAAATCATATTAGAACAGTCTGAGTCTCAACTGATTCAAGAAAAGAGTTGATGTGTTCAAAAAGATTTGAAGACCTACTTTGAAAGAAGAGCAAACTTCAGCGTATATATTATTACATGCATTTAAAAATCTATTTCGTTCGATCTTTCATTAACAGGTGGAGAAAAGAAAAGAAGTCAAAATCTCCTACACATCCAAGGTTTTTCTTCACCAAGAGCCAAAACACAGCAACTCAAACGGCAACGCAGCCAATGAGGAAGTGACATCATTTATCACCAAAACAAAGAGATCCACCATGTGTGTAACAAGTTTTGTTTGCTATCTTATTATGTGCCTTTCCACTCACCTGAATATGTAGCTTTTGTTACACTGACTTTAAAAGCCAAAGCAGAAGTAAATCATTTCTTGAGACAACACAAAAAAACCTACAAATATCAAGTTTACATTTTCCAGAATCCCAAAAGTACTTTAAAGACTTTGGACAAAAATATTTAGATCTTATTTCAGCTCCACAGCCAGGGCGTAAATCAAAGCATTTTATATCCTATACAGTAGTGCTGTGTGTAGCAGAGCTGCTGAACCAGAGGAGTCGGAGGCCATCCTGGAGACAGAGCAACGTCTGGAGAAGATCCGGCGGAGCCTCCAAGAGAAGGAGAGCCAGGAGATGGAGCAACTGAGACAACGACAGGCTGAGGCTGAGCAAGAGCTGGAGGAGCTGAAGAGAAGGAGGGAGGATAGACGGCAGGTCCGACAGGAAGAGGAACGTCGGAGGGAGGAGGAGGAGCTGCAGCGGCTGGCCAAAGAAGAGGTGACCATGTCTCAATAAAAGCTCAGTATCTGAAATGCTATATGCACAGAGATATATACACAACTGCAGGAGGGGGGTTAGGAATTTGGTAAATGACGCTCAGATTCAAGTAAAACATTTTTATTTGGGGTTTAAATGTAGTGCAAGCTTCATATTTTTTCTTCATATTTTAAGAGCTAGTAATAAAAGATCTACTAGCCTGTGAACCTCAGATTTATTTTTTTAAGAAAGTTACAAAGATCATCTTTGTGGTCTTATCCATATGTTTATCATATCAGTGAGGATGTATAATGTGAAAGAAGAAGAAGAATGCAGCATGCCAAATGTCTAAAATTCATAACTAAATTCTTAATATATCAGGGATATACAGTAGGGACATCTTTAGCTTATTATGGAGGTATCACGGCCTTGCCTAAAAGTAACTAATTCAGCTTCAAGAGTAAAACAATGGCTACTTAGTCTCTAGTATTAGCAGCTGTTAGATCTATATGGCTTTGGGGCTGAAGAGTGTTTTTAATCCGACTCCCAGGAGGAGAGAAGACGCATGAAGGAAGAAATCGAGAGGAGGAGGATGGAGGCAGCAGAGAGGATGAAGAACCTGAGTACGTCCAGTGTCGATGAAGACGAGATGTTCAGTCCCTTCAGCCCAAAAGTTTCCACACAGAAGGTAAAGAGCGTGTACCGGCTTCTAACGCTGGTTATAAAATCTATCTGTTGGTAACTGCTTCTTCTTTTGTTTGACTGTTTCACTTTTCTAACTTAGAGACTGGTCAGCAACCATCTGACCAGTGAATGGGTCAAATGCAGAGAAAAACAAGTAATTTCCCCATGGGGATCAATAAAGTATCCATTATCATTATTATTATTATTATCTGGCTACAGCCGGTCGCTATGGAACAATGTGTATTCCCCAGCTGGTTGGTGATTGCTAGTTTGAAAATGGTCACAAAGAGACACACGGTTCTGCACTGAAGGCCTCCTTAGATTTGCTTTGGTTTTTAACATATTGCCTGCAGTTTGCATAGAAGATAAAGACTTACATGTCTGCTCAGAGAGTATTTTTAAGTCTGAAGAGTGCGACAAAAAAGGTGTTACTCTTTTACTTTCAATGCAAACATTCTCTATCTCTTTTTGGCATCACGCTAAATGCCAAGTGTTTGCAGACAAGTCAGCATCTTTCATGCAAACTACAGGTAACAGTAGAAATCTGCTAGCAAACCACAAGGAGGGCCTTGGTGCAGCACCCTCAGTGACAGCAAGAACATGCAGCAACCACCGGTGGGTTGGGATATGCGTATTTTTCCCCTAGTCATCAGGTGTGCCAGAGGGTTACCACCTGGTCTCTAGGCTGATGTGACGGAGGCCTAAACAACATTTCTGATTGAGTAACTTGGTCATAAAACCCTAATGTATCGAAAGCTGGTTGTATTTACTTGTTAATAAATCATATTTGCAAACAAGTCAAGTTCAAACAAAAGTTTTGAGGTGGGTGGACTTCTGTCCTCACAGGCAGAGCTATGTTCCTGAGATGATCATGAATAGCAGTCAGATCCAATATTCAAACAGGCGCTGCAGCACTGAGCATTTAGATCAGTCTGAACCTGAGCTTGTGGTTCACAGTGAATTCACATTCACATTATATATGTGGATATAAAATGGATATATGAGAGAAAAAGCATCAAAGGTTCACTTAAGAACCCACTGGCACAGCCATGAATGCTGTCAGAATTTAATCTTACCTGTTCAGGTCAGCAAGAGCTATCATGTGAGCAGATAAAGAGGAATTTGAAAAAGAAAAGTTTAATTGTCTCGGGTGATCCGTCCTTCCGTCTAGCCCATTACTGTAATGTTGATTTAACAAAATGCAGCCTACTGTTTGACCTGTTGGGTTAAAAAAACAAGTAACTCAGTGACTAATCGCTGTGTGTTATCTTCCCAGCAGATGGGTTCAGTCTCAGCTTGTAAGTTGCATGTGTGTGTACCTCTGTGTGTGTGTGATTGCAAAGCCACTTCAGCCTGACTGCACCAGGAAAAGCATGCGGTGTTGTCCTCGATCTCACTGCCACTCGAAATGTTTCACTGTCTGAGCTTGATGATCTGTGTGAACTGTAAATGCCTATGTGTGTTTTTTCAGCACGTTGCGGTCGTTTATGGAGCCCTCTCAGTCCAGGAAGACATTTCTTTTCTTATTTAAAAAAAAATCTGGTTCATAAAGATTAAGAAACCAAACCATGTTTGAGACTTTGGGGTTCTGTATTTGAATTTTTGATGAGTGGCTCGTCCACGTGCATGACTGTGTGCATGTTGGCATGTCTTTTGCTTCTTCTATTCCTGAATTTATGTGAACATGAACAGATTCAAACGAACCAAATGTCCAAGGACACAGAAAAAAAATGAATCCAAATAGCAAAAGAGACATTTACAACAATGGGTAAAAACTTATGAGATTAAGTGAAATCCTCAGGTTTATTTTCTCAGTTGTGTTAATGGCACCACGTAAGTACAACACTAAGATTAACATCCTGTGTATTATTTTAAGTTGTTAAATCTGACATTGTGACTTTTCCCCACAGAACTCAAATCTAGCCATGCTTCACATTAGGCAGGCTTCACCTCTACATTAAATATTGTCATTTATGTCCAGTGTTTGATGCATTTTGCTGCATGTTGGAAGCACATTTTATGGCTCTTTACCAGAAGAAATTATGCAGTGTCATTTTTTAATTTAATTTCAAACAACAGGCTTTCACACACACAACACTATAACTATATATAAAACAGTAACAAAAGGTGTGTGTGTGTGTGTGTACTTTGATGTTTGACCTCTGAGGTCAGAGATACACTGCTCCTGTCCTAAAAATCGGACCCCTGAGTGCAGATTAAAAAAACAGCAAAATTGTCCAGGTCAGCTGGATGAGCTCTGTCGACAGATGGTACCAGTGCTGGTGTCCATCTAGGGCCAGTTTCATTTACTTAGACTGGGGAAACAAGCATTACCAGTAAGAATGCTGAATAATGCAGGCCCTTTGAGCCTGTACACTAAAGGAAAATCGTCACCTCCCACAGCAGATCTTTTACTCTGTGTGGGCATTTTGATGGAAAAGTTTGGGGATAAATAAAAAGAACATGGACTGAAAATCAATACAGAGTAATGCAGAGAGATGATTTTGCCCTTGAATTCAAGTTTTCTTCAGAGTATAATACATTTTCTCAGTTGTTGCTCTTCATCTTTAACCCAGTGACTCTGTCAATTTTATTGTAGGTGTATGTCCTTAAGGTAATGTAACACTCTATAAATTTATGTTCTAAAAAGCCACATTTTTCCATCATCCTCTGACTCTCTGACGACTCGTGCGGTTTGATGAAGGCCAGCCACCTCAGCGCTGTTTGTCTGGGACTGGGAGGTCCAAGGCCAAACCCAGAGCTGAGCTTTAATTAACACATTCATGAACTGCAGCAGTGACACAGAGAGAAACGTGTTCATCCGAAAGGAAAAACAAAAGGCGTCATACTTCTTCTTCTGTTTCAGATCACAGAGAGAACAGAGTCCCTGAACCGCTCACTGAAGAAAAGGTGAGGATCTTTATCAGTATCCTGATCAGATTTACATATGCATTATTTCACCAAATAGAAATATTAAAACTATTAAAATCTCTTAAATAATTCAACCTAATAAATGGTGTTTGGGCTCATTATCCTGACAGCATGCAGGCAGCCTTTTTTTTAATTAATTTATTTATTTTTTATTAATTTATTTTTTTCCGCCTCCTATAAAACTGTATATAAAGGATGGAAGTAGTGAGTGTGATATAACACTCTGGACTCTGCAATGTCAGTTCTTTGGCTCCTTTTTGTTTGTTTTTTGTGGGTAGAAACAAAAAATGCCACAGTTACACCAATCTACACATTTTAGCCTGTTCACCCAAGGGATTGCACTTTAGGGAAGTTTACATCTGCAATGGTTGCATCTTTATATAATCCTTTGTACCTTAGTTGTTTTTGGCATTCCCAACACACTCTGATTTTCATGCTATCACAGTGCTGCATAGTCAGCAATGTCCTGCTAGAAGCCTGAGACACAGTCTGACAGGTAGACAAAGAGCGCAGCTTGATTTCAAAGTTTCTACTGAGTCAATCAGGTCAACTGAGTGTTATCTGAATGCTACCTTAATGGAAGGATACAAGTCAAAGAACTGTGGCCTTTATGTACAAATGAGCTAATCTTGAGTGTAGCTTCAGTTTGAATGTTGTTCAGAATCTTCCAGATCAAAGAAAAATGCAGAATTTTTTATCCAAGCATCTGAATAGTGGAGGAGCATGTGATATTCAACTTTATCCACAGAGAGTCAAATTCAGATGTTATCAGATAAAATACGTGTCTACATATTTTAACGGAGTTATTTTTTCTGACTAGCTATGCTAAAGCTAAGCAAGTATTTCCACTGATAAACTTGAAGAAGTAGCTAATCCTTTTGACGTAAGTGACCCGCTTCTTTTTTCAGTTTTCTGGCTGCTGGTTAACTCTCCACCGTCTGAACGTAAACCCTGATGAAAAGGGTTGGAGGTGACCTCTCCACCTCTCTCAGTGCATCGCCTTTCCTAAGCTGTGATTTATGGCTCCTCTTAACTCTGTCCAGATGCAGGCGGCTGTGTTTTCTCTCGTGGTTAGTGAGGTATGGTGGCTCCAGGCAGTCTGCAGCAGGATATTATCAGCTCTGAGCAGGAGGAACGTTTCTATGAGGATGCTTTAATTTACAGACAACTGTGTGTTCAGAAGAGGTGTGATGGCATCAGGCAGCTCAACCTTTGACTCCCACAGTGTTAATGCCTGCAGAGTACTCGTGAACTGTAAATTGCTGAAGTTAAAATACATAGTTAATTACATGAAGCAAGAAACTTACAGGCTGGGCAGAGGTGGTACAGAAAATGAGAGGTGTAACTGTGAGTGTGTGGGTGCTCATTTGAATTTAGTCTGCGATTAAAGCAATTGGAGGAGTTGAAAGGTCTTCCACACCCTCTCATTCATACAAAGAAGTAAAATGATGGATTTTGACCAGTTTACAGAGCAGCTGGACTTAAACGGTTGTGGCAGCAAAGAATGGGAGTCCCGATGAAATAAGAGCACATCATCTGCATAAAGGAGAATATTATGTTTGGTATTAGAAGTTTACTATCTTTATGATTGCACATAGCAGTTTTATGAATAGTGCATAGAGAAATGGAGAGAGAGGACATCCTTGCCTGGCACCAATTATGAAGAGTGAAGTTTTGTGAATTTAACCCATTTTACGTGAGAATACGCGCTTCTTTTGTGGTTCGGACTCCTTCTGACATTTCTTTGGAGGTGGAGGAACACCAAAGTAATTGCTTAAAGGAGCTTGCTTCTTCAACATCTTTAAGAGTTCTAAACAAATGTCTGTCCTCCTCCAGAAAATCTTATGGACACAAACGCGCATTGCAACTTCTTATCTGGTGCGCGTCTTTTATTTTGACAGCGAATGCGCATATGCGGACCACTTATGTGCAGCCCTGCTCATATCCAACCGTGCTGATAAGTGTCTGCCTTTAATGAAACATGTCTGGTCTGGATGGATGAATGCCAGAGGGGCTTTTTCTAAGCAGGAGCTTTGCTCATGTGTGATGACTGCAGTATTGTCAGGAGGGAGGATTCCTGGAGGTAGCCATACATTTTTTTGATCATCCTCATAAATTAAGTCTGGTACATCTTGTGTCATGGCCAGAGGTGTATAAGTTCATAAAAACCTCTGTAAAGGATTTGTACTTATTTATTACTACGTTTGTGTAGTGGTTTTAGTGCTACGGACATGTGGTTTACTACATAGCTGAAAGTTTGAATTTAACATCTAGACTTATTGACAGGTAGAAACTTTCCCTCCTTAAAATTTATTGCAGAAGTTAAAACTAAGTGACGGCTTCCAGCTATGACAACCTCAGCAGCAGCCTCTGATGTTTGCTCAGCTGCATGACATCATCAGGTCAAACCTCCTTTTAAAAGCGGGTGTTGCCCCATGATGGCGCCTCAGACATGTCAAAGTCAAAGATTCAGATGATAAATGAGTTTTTCCCTCCTGCCATGAAAGAATAATGTCAGAGCTCTTATCTGAAGCCGGGGAAAGCCAAAAAATAGGGAGGAGGATCTGCTGGATCTGCAAAGACCACAAGACAAAAACATTTCAGACAGACTTTAATTTATTCAACCGCAAATCCAGCTTTGACTCAGTTTCTGGAGCCAACGTGAGTTGGTCTGACCCAACGTTTTTGATCTTGATTATAGTGTGAACATGGAAAACTGGGAAGTTGTAAAAATGTAGACACAGACAGACACAAACTTTATTTTGCAAATGCCTCGGAGGTTCTAAAATCATCAGGTGAACCATGAGGCCAAACCTGAGAGCCACACGTTTTGAACTGACAATATAAAGCAATCAAATTTTAAGGTTTAAATATAAAGGTCATATTTCAGCTTAATGAAATCCTGCTGCCATACATTCTCAGACTGGACTAGAGCTGTCACAATAATAGATTTTCACAGACCATAACTTTGGTTTAAGTGTGCGTTGTCTTTTTTGGCCAATTTATTCAAATCAACGTACAAGTGTGTGCGCTGAGAGAGTAGCCTACAGGAAGAGTTGTCACGTTTTTTTATTTTATTTATTTATTTATTTATTTAAAAAAAAAATCATATTAACTGCATTATTGACACCCCCAATATCCCATTTTTCAATATATTGATTATATTGATGCCCGGGAGCGCTTTGATCTAAACATACATAAAAAATTAGCACCACCAAGTGTTAGGACGTGGTCCGAGTCCGGAAACAATGGCATGGCGACTCCGGAATGGGAAGGAGTTTCTGCCCTTCCTAATCAAATAAAAGAGTTCAAGTTTTTCAGGGACTTGTTCACAATTGAGGAAACTCCTCCTAGGTAAGATCTGTTCAAATGAGAGATCTGGAGACCTCCAGTTAAACCCGCAGATTATATCTCTCCTATTGCTTGGGAAAATCTTGGTGTGGCCCAGACGAGCTGGAAGAGTTGGCCATGGAGACTGTGCCCCCCTGTGACCCGGATAATCAGCAGCAGACGATACATGAATGACAGGATCATAAAAATAAAGTTTAGAGTTGAAACATTTTAATTAGTTTAAGGTAGTAATGCTCTCTAACATAGAAAATGTTTATTTTAAATTTAAGGGAGCAATCTATTAAAATTAATGTGACGCAGACTCCGTGTCTCTGGTTTTAATTTCCTGCTGCTTTGTGTGACTCAGTAACAGCTTCAAGAAGACGCAGCCTCTCCTCCTGACATCCAAGATCGACGACAAGCTGGAGCAGTACGCCCACGCTGTGGAGGTCAACACACACACACACACACACACACACACACACACACACACACACACACACACACACACACACACACACACACACACACACACACACACACACACGTCCGTGACTCTACTTGTAACCTCAAATAATTTCTCAGCTCTCCAGGTCCATCCCTCACTGTCACCAGCCGCTCCTCAAACAGCTTAATGATACCAGTATTCACTGGCAGGTCGCTTAGCATTAATATTTTATTGATTTTCAAGGTTTACCGTCTTTTTTCACTTGCTTGTTAAGACCCCACAGACTCTCCTCGTGTTCACATGAAACCTCCACTCATGTTTCTGGGAGACATGACGTAACCATATTCAGTCATGACTTGTACAAAGACGCATGCAGACAGAGGGAGCATTGATGAAGCTAATGAATGTTTTCATCAGCCCCCGAACCACAACCCCCCCTCCTGCCCACAGATATCTATCACAGCCTGTTGGTCTCATTCATATCTGCCTCGCTGCAGTGTTCATTACAGGCACGGCCTCACAACAGACTGACAATTATCCTTTCTGTTGGTTAAGCGTGAGGATGGCACAAAAATAAAAAGTCATTGAGATAATTTCGGTACAATATGCGGAAAGCATTGACTCATCAGGATAATGTTTGTGCACTAGTTGCTTCCTTCCTCTGATTTGAATTTTCTGCAAACCCTCGGGTGTTTTCCGCAGCGAGAAGCGCATGATGGTTGCTCTGCTGCAGGTTTGAAACTTTGCACTCACATTGTTTGGACTCAGCTGGGGGCAGCAGCAGCTGCTCTGACCCTTTTTGTGCAGCGGCCACAAACCTCGGCAGCACCTGGGCGATTACATCACCCGCACATATTTTCAATTGTGCGTGTAAAACGGATGCATGACAGGAAAACGTGGTGATCCCAGCTTTTTATTTTTATCTTTCCATTCCTCGTTTTCCTTTTCACCTCAGGTGGTTCCCATGCTGATTTATAGACTGCAGCACAAGAACAGGTTTAACAAAAGAACATAAATTAAAGGTTTGCAGGAGAGAGAATATTCTCACCATAAATCTTTTAGATTGAGATTACACCTGTGATTCACATAAATCTGCCTAAACTATGTCATTTATATAAACCACAATTTGAATGCGGTTAGATGTATATTGCAAAGAAACATAGCATTCCAGCTTATTCTAGCAAACGTTTTTAACAAATACACCCTCTCTGAAATAAATTCTAAGGTTTTAAATATCAGGACATGATAATAAGATAAGATGTCAATAAGATGATGTTCATCTTTCAGCCTTGGATGCTGCCACTTGTTGCTAACTGTGAGGTTTGTCTTTGTGCAGAACTCTCAGGAGGCTCGGGCAGTGAAGGCATCACTGAATGACCTGCCCCAATCACCTGAGGTTGTCGCTTCCAAGAAGAACCTGTTTGAGGCTGGAGAGGCCTGGAGCCAGAGTCCCAGCAAGGGAGCCACCTGCAAGGTGAGAGGAAACAATCTAACGGGGTACCTTTAGATTTCTGCTTTGTTTTACATTCATGTAAATGCATGTAAAGCTATGATCTGTGGTATGTAGTTAAAGCAGAGCCAGTTTGACCTAAAAGGAACTTCTCTTGGTCATTTTAATAGGTAATCACAAGCTTTTTAGGGGGTTTAAGGATGACCATAAAGTTGCTAGCATCACATTAAAACACTGCACTTTAGAACCAAATCCCTTTTGCTTCACCCGATCATGCTGTTTTTCTGCATGTGCTTGTGGAGGATTATTGAAATTTTTACCCATTTAAAGCCTCTTTGATCGTCATGTTTGTCTGACCTAACGGCTAAAACCTCACGTGTTTATTTAAAGTCTGGCAAACAGATCCATCCTCACCTGTTTCATATGTTCTGTTTTACGGGAATTCTTTGATGTGAACGGTCAAACAGGCGCTTGTTAGTGAAACAGAGAGCGGTTATTATGGGCTAAAAATAATTTGTCCAAGCTTTGATTTTTCTCAGCAGGTCATGAAGAGAAAAGCGAAGAACCAAATTAAGGGAGATATATTTATTTATCAAACACATATTATGGATATTACAAAGGAGTTTTCATCGAATTTATTCTGCAGGTCCAGCACTGACTGCAATTTAATTACACCAATTAAACATTTTATATCTTAAAAAGAAGCAAAATTACTGCTAAAGTGAATTGAATTGTCATTTTTAATTTTTTATACTATATTTTTAATATGTATAATAATCACATTTAATTTTATCCACCCAAGGAAATTAAAAAAAAATATTTTTTACTTTAATTTTATATTTAAAAAGTCTAATACATTAACAATTTCATAAATGAAAGAAAATTAATGCATTTTTAAAGATACATTACATAAAAAATGTAATCTATTAAAAATAATACTTTAAAAAATGTAAACAGGCCATAATTTAAAACTTTTGTATTTTACTTAATTTTTCATCTATCTTTTCTTCATATTTTCTTATCATCATCATTATTATTTAAATATATTGCTGTATTGAAGGTTTATTATGCCTCTCCCTTTGAGGCATGTTTTGCCTCCACAGAGCAGGACGCTGTTATCCAGCTAAATGAACCTAGTTTGCTTTAATGAAAGTGCGGAACAACTGAATAAACAAAGTTAAATACTCAACTAAACATCTGAGTTTAGCTGAAGATGAAAGTGAAACATTTCATCCTGTTTGTGCTTCATCAATCAGGACACTGAGGGTCTGAAGGTGGGCGTGGCCAATCTGATCAATCAGTGGGTGAAAGGCCCCTCAGACGGCAGCAGACAGCTGAGCAGCAGACCCGCTGTAAGTCACATTCACTCTAACAAGAGTGGTTTCAGATGTTAATGATGCTTCTGCAGTTTTGTTTGGCATTCACAGGCTGCGTGATTGTCCTTTAAGCTGTTTTTTATGTATTCAAAGGAAATCTGTGTGTGTGTGCGGTTTTAAGGAAAAGAGCAGCTGCACTAAACTCGCCTCTCCTGTGTAATAGCTGAGCTCACAGTGATGCGTTCAGGTGCAGTTTGCGATGTGAGGTTTCCCTCTAGTGGCAACGTCAGAGATAACTCTATATAACAGGATTTCTCCATTTCCTTTATCCTAAAAATGTAAAATAAATCAGGAAATTACATAAACAATTCAATATTTAGAAACGACTAAGAAAAAAAGCAATAAAAGTATGTCTTTTCCTTTTTTATGTAAGTGGAATGCAAATCAAGAACAGCTAGATTTATTCAGTCTATGCACCAGATTTCATGGAAGACTCCTGAGCCATGTTTTTTAAAAAACAAAACAGGATCTGAGACCCGGAGATGTGATGCAGAAGAAGAACATGTGGGAGGTCATCGGAGACTCGTCGGGGAGGCCCGGACAAAACATGAAGGTATAAACATAGAATACAAGCACAGAAGAGTCTTAAATGTAAAGTAAAGCTCAATTAAGAATAATTTCTTTGCATTTACCTCGCTTCTTTTGTTATTGTGTACATCAGAAGTGTTCATTGTTTGGTCTATATAACACTGGAAAAGGATATTTAATTTAAAAAAGTCCCTTTCACAACTTCACGGTACAGTTATCTGATGCCTGAGTTAGTCAGTTTTCTCATTTTAGAGAAACTGGCACATCATTCCTCATCTAGTGTGCTTTTTATAAGGGAAGAACACTTCAGAGGCCTCCACCACTCTCACCTGGTGGAGGAATCATTTTTTAAAAATGTCATCAGTGATGGTGATATGAAAATCTTGACCTGGATTTTCATCTTCAGATTTCTAATCTGTAAAAAATATTCAAAATGAGCTCTTGCTTATCTCCTCAGAGCTCAGCGGCTAATAAAAAGTACAAATTTGTCGTCACTGGACACGGCAAATATGAGAAGATTCCTGTGGACGACGAGAACGAAGGGACGTTCACCAATGGAAAGTCGGGTAAGATCACAGACAAGGAAGTAAAAGACTAAGAGCTAGCTGTCTCTTAAACTGTGTACCACCGTTCCTACAGATATGATGACACAAAGTCCTCTGAGTAGCAAGATGGTAAGCACTCTGTTCTTACTCTCAGTGGTCACCATCTTGACTACAGAGCACAAAGGGAGCCTGTTTTCAGATTGGATTGCTTGGTTCAGTGACTTTCATTAGAGAATTTGCTGGCAGAACAAAATTAGTAGCATTTTTGTATTTAATATATGTGCAGTGTGCAGCCCTGGCAGTTTAAAGTTTATTCTACATCAAAGCATCATTAAACTCTAAGCATTGATTCCACTATGATGCCTGAACCATCTGGCGAGCTGGCTGATGCATGTAAGCGTGTGAATCAGGGTAAAGGGTAAACTGCTGATCTGTTGTGATGTTCAGAAGTGTCTTTCAGCTTGTGATCAGCAGGAAGCTGTTTCAGCTTGTCTCTTTTCTTCATTCAATTCATTGCATGACTTAAAAATATACTGATGTAATAATAATGTATACTTTATTGATCCCCGTGGGGAAATTCCTCTCTGCATTTAACCCATTCACTCAGTGAAGCAGTGGGCAGCCACTGGGTGCCCGGGGAGCAGTGTGTAGGGACGGTACCTTGCTCAGGGGTACCTCAGGGGAATCGAACCCCCAACCTTCATGGGGCCACCACTCTACCTACTGAGCTATCTCTGCCCCTGATGTTCCACGCTGAATTGAACCTATGGGCAAGAAAAATGTACATGTTGAGAAACATTTAAGTCAGACTGTTTTTTTTTCATTACCTTTTGTGCAGGGCGGCAGTACAGCAAGCTTCACGTAAGAAAAAGAAAACAGTTCAAAGTGCTTCACTTTAAATAAAACAGCAGTGATAACGAAAATACAGCAACAGAGACAGAAGTCACAATTTGGTTTTATTATGAAATGCTAAGCTATGTTCAAACAGAGTAACCTAGATAGAGATATGAAAATGAAAAGAACTGAATTTGGTAGAGAAAGATTTCTTTTACATTTTCCAACTGTAGGAAAGTAAAAAATCAGAGCAGTTTTTATTTCCTGTGTTACTGTAAATAAACTGAACATGAGGGTAACTCTGCTTAAGATTTATTTTGACAGTGTCAGCAACTAAAGATGACTTTTATAAGCTGTACCTAGAATAATCAGTAGCTCCAACACACACGTTAAAAAGATCACTAGTGAAAGACTTCTCCTGACTCGGGCTGGACAAAAAACAAACAAAGCTTTTAAAATAAAGTTTGGAGTGCCTACCATGCATTACAGTCAAATCCCTTCTGTGCATCTTTACCTTTGACCTCACAGATCACTATCCCACTGACCTCCATCACAGTGGAGGCTGCTCTTCATCATTCTTCAAACAACTTTCACACGCTTTTAGCTCATCAACCGTCTTTAAGTCACAGTAAAATTTAACATGTTGAGCTGAAAATCACTAAAATTATTTTATAGTAATTTGAACTTTATATGGGAATTATATTTTTCATAGCAAAGCCCAGTGCTTTATTTATGCAGCATTTACCACCGTATACAGCTACCAGTAAGCATGTGTAAAAATGTACTGCGGCTCAATATGTAACCTGTAAACATGAAAATTATAATATTAGTCAGATTTAAATAAACTCCCTCCAATTTGCCCTTTTTTTTTGTTAGATCATAGTGATTTTAAATTATCTCAAAAATGTTCATGCAGTGTGATTTTAAGAGGGTTTATTCGCAAAACACAACCATCTACAGCCTGAAAAACAAAATCATAACGAGAAGTCTTACCCTAAGGTAAGTAGCACCAGTTTGAATAAAACTGCATATTTGAATAATAATTGAACAAATTATGTATCATAAAATCACTTACATTTTATTTATTAGCCATGAAAACATATTTTTATTCACTAAAAGTTAATTTATTTTTCTAAGCATCCACATTTCTGTAATAAAAGTACCCTATGGAGTTTTCTGATCACTATTAGCAGTATGTTGTGGTTTTTACATACACTATAAGACCTGTTTCATGCAGTTAGAATATCTCAATTTTAATCTCTCTTAGGTTTTGTCCTTTTCAATACAGTTGGTAGAGTGAAGCCAAAGCCTAAATTTGTAGCAATGCACCAACAAAGCAGAAAAGATGAAAGCTAAGAACCAGAAATATAAGAACCATATTTTCAAAATGCTTTGCAAATGAAAATTACACTCAACACCCTGACCTTTTAAACACCTAACAGTAGGGGAGACCGGGGATAGTTGTAACGTGGGTCAGTTGTAACACTTCCAATTTCTCCAATCAGGGCTAAGTTTCAAATGATGTGACTCATCCTGTGCATGCCCAACTCAGTTGTGCTATCACATGTGAAAAATCAGCACATTTTGTCAAACACAAACAATTTAACACGAAAAAAAGTAATTTGTATGCCAAAAAGTAAGTTTTTCTACTTTATTTCAATTTCTAGTAGCATTATCTGCTTTGCAGTTAAACTCATCAAACTTAAATTATGTTATTTGTATGTCTATGGGGATATATTCTGTGTAGGTCTTTAGTGCTAGTGTTTTAGCCGTTGGCTGTAATGTTGGCTAGTTCATGGCTATAGGAGTCTGGGTCAGTTGTAACAGCAACAGTCTGGGTTAGTTGTAACAATAATGCAGATGTTACAACTTACCACACTATTACTTTAACTTATATTAAACAAGTTGGGGCAACGACATCAGCAGAGAGAGGTTCACTGGTCGCATTTGTATATGCGGTTAATGCCATTGGCAACACAATTCCTCCACTGTTTGTGTTCCCACACATACACATTCCCACACTGTGTCAGAGATGGACCAGTAGGAAGTATTGGTAGTGGAAATAAATCAGGATGGGTGCACGAAACAGATTTCCTCATCTTTCTGAAGCACTTTGCAAACCACACCAAGGTAAGCCATGATAAAAAGTAATGGAATTGCGATGCTGGTGAACAACTACATTTTTTCAGCTTCATTGTTATGTTCAAAATTGGTGCAAGAGTTGTAGGTTATAATGCCCACTGAGCCAATGAGGCCAAATTCAAGGAAGACCAACCAAAATTAATGAAATATTCAGTTGCAGAAAATTCCATAATTTGTCTTTTTTGGGGGGTTGGAATATGTTCAAAAGCTAGATTTCTGCATTCTGTCACACACACACATAACTACATAAATGGCTCTAAGTGCATTCATGTGTTGAATAAACAAAGATTACACGTTAATGTTTTGTTAGTACCCTTATTTCATTGTGTTACATTTTACCCCAGGATATGTTACAACTAACCCAGACTATGGGGTTAATTGTAACATTTCACTCTTTGTGTTTGAGACCATACCATGCAATGGGTAATTGTGCTGCAGAGAAAATAGTTGCACTATTTAATAGCAGAGACATGTAAATACTTTGCATTACATTTTGAATCCACTACCTTAAAAGAGCTCCAATTTACAGACAGAAATGTCAAAAATGTTACAACTATCCCCGGTCTCCCCTATGTATGTTTCTTAATAGAAAACTCCACAGGGCACTTTTAAAATCTCGCTAATTCATAATCTAACAGTGTCTGTTTATTGTGAACACTTTGAAGAAAAGAACAAACGAGAAGCTCTTACAACACTTGGTGTGATGTCTCAATGACTTTAAGACAAAGAGAGCTCTCTTTCAAGCTAATCCACAAATACAGACATGTATGCTAACACCCTGACAGCCAGTCACACAAAGCATTTGTCAAGTATAAAGTTCTGACCGAAGTTTTCTTCAGCACTGCAGCAACAAGGGACTAAGACTCCAGACTTTTACATTGTTTCTGTGGCTAAGATTTTCTGCATCTGTACATTAAACATAGAATCCTGTTTTGGTTTTTTGTTTTGTTTTTTACACTTTTGTCTTGGCACTTCATCTTGGGTGTAGCTTAAGAAGTGGTGAACCCCCTTGCTGTTCTATTAAAGTCTTTTGGTTCCTCATCTTTACCTTTTCGCCCAATCAGGCCCATTTCAAATACAGTGGAAATTTTTGTGACCGGCCTCGATGCTGCCTCTTTGAGCTTTTTAGCATCAAATTTTGGACTGAAAAGCAGCACAGGCAACCTGTACGCGAATGACGGTATTTCTTTCAGCTCATCTTTTCCCTCTTCTTTCTTCTCCTCCTCACTTTTATTTAACTCAATCTGGTGCATGATGTTCTCCTTGGAAGAAAACATTTGGAAGAGGACAGCGTCCCACATTTGTGTCGCCTTGGGAGAGTCTTTGGTTTGGTTTTCATTTTGGGTGCTGGGCTCGTCTCCAGCCTTCTCCACTGTTTTTGTCTCCTTCTGGTCCTGCCCCGTGACCACCTTCTCAGAGCCTGTATCTGGGAATTTGGGCTCCGCCTGCTCCACCACCATGTGTGTCTTGAGCCTTGACCAACCGCTCGCTTTAGATTTCAATCCCTTCGGCTTTAATATGGCTTTAAGAAGAGACTCGCCTGCTGGTAGGCTCTCATCACTGTCCTTTTTCTCAGGTGCCAATTGATCTCCTGAAGGTGATTCTGTTTTCCTGTCCTGTTCTTTGTCTGCTACAGCAGCAGAAACCTTAAGCAGAGGAAATGCTGCAGTACTTGGCTTTGAGCCTTTAGGTGTGATATTAGTGACATTTACCGGTTTTCCTTGTTCCTTTATTTCTGCGACATCAGCATTTTTCTCAGGTATAGATTTCTGCTCAGCAGTCGGGACTTTTTCTTTACCTAGAAGCTTCTTTACTGCCTTCAGGGGATCTTGGTCTCCACCTTTAGGCAAAGGATGTTTGGTTTCAGGAGTCTTTGGTTTAGTTTCTTGAATAAGTGTTTCCACTTTCTCATTCTCTGCTGTTGAAAGTATAGTTTTTGGCATTTCTTGAATGATTGTTGTATCTCCTTTTGCTGCAACCAGACCAGATACAGTGCTCTTCTCTTGTGTTAACATCGCTCCAGGTGAGTCAGATGCTTGTGTAACAACAATAAAAGGGACTGGAGGTGTGGCAGCAACCTTCTCATCTCTCTGGTGGTAGTGAGCAACATTTTTTGGTGTTTCTTTGACTGTAGATGGCTCAGAGGGTTCTTGGCTGGGGGCTTTTGATTCTTCAGAGATCTCTCTTTTAGCTTTATCATCCTCTTTAGTCAGCGTAGTTGAAACTGAAATATCAAATGCTGGAGAGTAAGTTCTGATTCCTCCATAAGCAGCGTATTCAGCCGGTGTGAGTCCACGATAACCAGACTTTGACTTTTGAGACACTTGAGTTGGTGTTTTAGGTCTCTGAAAGCCTATAGGTGACCCACTTAAAGGTGATGTCCCATAGGTGGGTGTCTTTGGTCTTTTATAGCCAGGTGATGTGGTAATAAGTCGGGATGCCTCATATGTTGGAGTCTTAGCCCTCTGATACCCAGTCACTGCTGGTGTTATTGAAGTTTTGGGCTCTTCAGACCCAGTTGAACTCTTTCTGCTTGACAGCATGGGTTCCGACTTTGACTTTCTAATACTTGGTTGTATTGGTTTTGCTGAAGGCATCATGTCTGAGTGGATGTCCCTATTTAATGTTTGTTCAAGAGGCACTGTAGTCTTCACACTTTGGGAAGCAGATGAACTGCTTACCACTGTTTGAGGTGCCCTCGACCACTCTGACTCTACTGTGACTGGTGACACTGCAAATAAGAGAGGATTGGGTCTTGAGATCTCAAATACTGGTGTTGCAGCGCGGTTTACATGGTGCGCTGGTGTTTTAGGCCTTCCTGCTGCAGTTCTTGATGTTTGGAACTCATAAGTTGGTGTTTTAACTCTGATTTCAGCTGTTGGGGTGACTTTCTTGATTTCAGTTGTTGTTGGTGGGGCTCTTTTGATTTCAGCAGATGGGGTGACTCTTTTGATTTCGGCAGTTGGCGTGACTCTTTTGATTTCGGCAGTTGGCGTGACTCTTTTGATTTCGGCAGTTGGCGTGACTCTTTTGATTTCAGATATTGATGTGGCTGTGTTGATCTCCAAAGCAGGAACAATGGTGGCATTAATCTCTGCTGTTGGTGTAATGCCTCTCTTAATATCTGAAGTTGGTGTTGTTCTCTGAGTAGCTTGTTTTGTCTCAACTGGTGTCTTACTTTGAGGTAATGTACTACCAATAGCAGTTAATCCAGCTGTGTCATACACTGGTGGCATCCTGGAATTCTCGTAAAAGGATGTGCTTGCAGTGTACATCCTAATTTGAGGGACATCAAACATGGGTTTGGGTGATTTTGAGGGTTCGGTTGCTTTAAATGTTGGACGTGGACTTCTGGGTTTGACCAGTGGGGTCAACACAGTGAGAGGTCTAATCACTGGCTGACCCCCAGCTATTGTAAATGGAGTTGGACCTGGACTTCGAGGTTTTGAAGGTGCGGTTGCTACAGCTGTGTCCAATTCAGCAGCAGATACTGTCACCTCAGAAGCCAACAGCAGCACTTTGGGTGGCCCTGGCTGAGTGACTTGTCCCAGGGCTGCTGAGACTCCTTCAGGGTAAACTGGGTAAGAAACTGTGGTGACATGTTGAGAGTAAGAGTATGAAGGCATTGCCACTGTTGGAGGTGACATCCTAGCTCCTCTGCCATAAGCTGCACGCTGTGGGTATGGCGATGCCACATGCTGATACGGAAGCCTGATGATGAACCTTGGTGGCTGTTGGTTGCTGTAGATGCTCTGTGGTGTGTCTGGAGTGCGAGGTGGGGTGGAGTGGTCACTGTGCTCGAGGTCAGGGCTTGCTTCATTTACAGGGGAGAGGCTGGAGCGGAAAAGTGCGGTAGACTGTGATGCTTGAGCAGAAGCTTTTTTCTTGGCAGTCCTTTTGAGGAGTTTCTGAAGCCGAACGTTGTCCTTTCCAGGCTTGGGAAGCAGGGGTGGGGGGTACTGCTGGGAAAGCAGGCCTGGCTGGGTGACACTACCATAAGCGACAGCCATGAGTGCTTCAGCACCCTAAGGAGAAAAAAGTCACAAGCTGTCAAAAACTAACAAAGATTACAGCTCTGGACCTGTACAATACCAAACTGGTCCAGATGCCAATAAATAAATAAGATTATAATAATGGTTGGTTCCTCGTCTTTAGTTCTGACTGTAAGTCAATCATTGATTTAAATTCTGTCTTTAACATTGGTCATTGAGCTTTTTCTTTCAGAAATGTAACCAGACTCACAGCATTTTATCTTAACTTAACTTAAATTAATGAAGGATTTAGTAAGTTGGTCCTGAAAATGTTTCTGAAAATTGCGCAAATGGGAGTTTGACTGTTTTGCAACAATTTTCTTGTTGTTTTTTGCAGATTTATGTCACAGTGATTACTGAAATGGCGCTGCTCTTCAAGTGGTTTCCATCTTGATCTCACAACAATGTGCTGGTGATACAGACATCTAACACAAGTAACCAGAACCAGAAAAACTTTGTTAATACCTACAGGGAAACTGTTAAATAGCGGTTTCTCAAGATTGTGGAGGTTGTACAATTATACAAGAAAGCATCAGCTCAAGCCCAAAACCATTTGATCATTTAATGTTTATATTTAACCGATTTTCTCTTTCTTTCCATGTTTTCTTGCACTGCATTTCTAGTATTGTGTATATATCTGACTGTAAACTTTGCTATTTGTTTTTCTTCTCCTCTGCAGTTTTTGGTAAATCATAATTCAAGTCTAGTTGATCACTGAATGGTGATGTTTTGTGAAATATTAAATGTATGGGGGAGGGGTCCTATAGAAATCATCTACATTTTAGAAATTGCATAGAAGTGTTGGTTCACCCTTTGACGTGTTACATGTTCTGAACTTAAACCTTTGCTAAAGAACAATCTTGAAAAGAAGCTGGACTTGGGAGAGATTTGAAACACAGCTGACATTTGCTATCTTAATTTCACATTTACTGCCTCAGTATACACTTCTTCACAAAACCACTAGATGTCTACATAATCTGTTCCACTGTTTAACTTTGATTACAATGCAGCAGCTTGTTCTGCTTGCAGGAAGATAAAGGGGGGCAGTTAAAGTTGGTGTGTATGGGACTGATACTGCAATTCAGAAGACTAATAACATCCAAACTAAATGACATTTTTCACCTTTAATGTCCTGCAATGTTTACCTGTATGTGTTTTTAAGTCATTTTCTTGATTAAATTAAAATCTCTTTCTTTTTTTACTTGAGTTGTGTCTTCACTTTAGCTTAGTTTGCTGTTTATTGCAGTTAAATTTGGAACTATCACCTGAGACCGTGAATTCATCTGGAAAGTGTTTAGTAAGAATGCAAATGTGACTCTTTTTGCAACCACAGCAGTCACCCTCCGTTAGCCTTCTGAACAAATATGTAGTATTCAGTTTTTAATTGTTCTTTATTGTTCAGACTTGGAAGCTTCTCCAACGTTGCTCAGTAAAGTCTATAATTGGTAATAACACTACCATATAATTGGTTCACGTCCCACTTATGCCAAACTCAACACGGCTATAATGCAGGGGAGGGACTGTTTCCAGTCTTGGTAGAAATGGAATCCATGGGATGAGCAACCAGTTGGACAGGCAGCAGTATACTGATCCATTACTTATTACCACAAATATATTATCATTATTATTATTTACATTTTTCATTAAAGGCAATGAACAGCAAAAAATAACCCCTTTAACCAGAGAGCTAGCATGCTTTTACTATCCACTAACCAGGCACCTATAGTGTACAAAGTATGGTAAAATGATATTGGGTTACTATAGACTACTAAGGTTTCAGTCTGTTTCAGAAATATTTTATTCCCAATTTTAGCAATACAAAGGTATTCCATTGGAGACAGATGGAAAAGATGTGCATTCTTAGCATATGAACAAGGCGTTAGTCTGGCAAGAGTTAAAATACATCAACTTCTCTCGAAAAGTTTTTCCTGTGCCTCAAACACTGATGTCCTGATGGAAGACGGATATTGGCAATTCAGGCTGAAACACCCACCCAAAGAATCAAGCTGAACTCCTCCTGCTCTATGATACCCCTTCACAGCTGATGCTGGAAGCCTGTTTCACAGCCTAATTTTAGTTTGAAGGCAAAGCGGACGCTGGCCAATCACCTGCTTTCTTTTTTTAAGACTCCTGGTTTTTTACAGGCCGCATCACTTTCCTAAATACAATAAATCAGAGAGCTGTGATGCGGATTCTCAGATGGAGTCTCTGCAGGACCAGCTGCCTTAAAGCCATCAGATACAAACTTGGTGTAACAGGAGAAGTGAGTAAGATGAATGTATATAAATGCAAGCTATATTTCTCCATTGACTGCAGCCGCGTAGTCTATTCTTAGTAAACTTACTGACTTACACAGAAATCTTTTCACAAAATTATATCTTTGTCTTAAAGAATTGTCACTTTAGTATTTTTTAGTATTTAGTATCTTTAGTATAAGTATTTTCAGAGTTCAACAGAAAGTCAAAGAAACGGGAAGAAACTGTCAATTTGTGACCTTAAAATCTTATAACTGAATCTGTAGATTCCCAATAGACAATACATTATTTACAGTTTGCTATACATCAATATCAGAGCTAATAATGTCAAGTTTATTATGGCTTTCATTCTACATGTTCAAGATTTAAGGTTATAAAATGTGGGGAGTTGCAATATGATAATTTTCATAGATGGAGGATAATGTGTATTAGTTTTAATTCACCTCACGTTCAGTTATGTAGTGCCAAATTACAACAACAGCCACATAAATGGGCTTAATACTGTAAGGTAAAGACGCTACAGTATTAAGACGCTACAGAGAAAACCCCAACAATCAAATAACCCCCTATGAGCAAACACGTAGTGAGAAGGAAAAACTCCCTTTTAATAGGAAAAAAACTCCAGTAGAACCAGTCTCAGGGATGGGCAACCATCTGCCACGACCAGTTGGGGGGTGGAAGTGAAAGCGGATGAACAAAATAATGAGGTGACAAGGACAAAACACAGACCAAGGGAGATGAAGACGATTGACATGCTTAAGTGAGATATAAACATGGGGACTGAAAAGAGGTGAGTGCAAAAGAAAAGCTTACAGTGATTCACATGACGTATCGCAGCGGTCTGAACAAAAGCTGAAAGGTAAACTGGGAGCTGGTTCCACAGGAGAGGAAAGGGACCCGATGGCTGAAGGCTTTTCCTCCCATTCTACTCTCAGAAACTCAAGAAACCTCAAAGAGCTCTGTTAGGATACTATGGTACTAGAAGGTCTTTAAGATCAGGTGGGACAGATTATTGAGAATTTTGTATTTGAGAAAAAGAATTTTAAAAGAATTTTAAATCCAATTGTTCAGCCACCAAAGAGAAGCCAATGTGGGAGAAATGTGATCCCTATTTTTAGCCCCTGTTTTTCAGCAATACTCAGACAAGATGTTTCTAATTTTATAGATACTCTAAAGAAAGAAAGAAAGCAGATCTACATATTAGCTGAATATGTGCACTCAAGGAGATATCCTGATCAAAAATTGCTCCCAGGTTCCATAGTGTTGCCGGCGACTAAGGTAATACCGTCCAGTGTATTTAGACAACATGTTTCTGTGATTTTTTTTTTAGATTTTTAAGAACAATTTTGTCTGAATATAGAAAAAGTTATTACATCCAGGCCTTTATTTTATTGTAGTCTAACTAATTAACTTGTGTCATATAGCTTCACGCATAGATATTTCTTGGTAATAGTGATGCTAGAGAACATGTCATGGAGTCACAATAATCCTGTACATTCTCCAATGTCAAAACCAGTAGAATCAATAAATGGCTGATTTTTGGGTATCTCCCTATTATTTAGTGAGATAATTTACTTTGCACGTAGACTTTTCTTTCTTTCTTTAAATTTAAGAATTCAACATATTTACCTTGTGTTGGTGTTATTATTTTGAAAAAAAAAAAAGGTTATATTTGCTTTCCCAGTCAGGCCATAAATCATAGTTTGATATTTAATACCAGACAGAAATGGAGGGCAGCTCCATCACATATCTTCTCATGTCTCACCCCACATAAATAAAAGCACACATATAGACGTGTATGTGCAGTTCTGCTGAAGGGTGAAAGTGAATGCAAAGCATCTGACCTTATGACATCACAGCTCCCAGACGCCTGATAGGGCCTGGGAAATATGTTGTCACTGAGAATGTCCAATCACATGACAGCACCACTTAACAGAAATGGATCATGAACCTCAGACTAGGAGATATATTTTCTAATGGACTGTTCTGTAGTTCTTTTTTAATTAATGGAAAATGAGACAGCAGAGTCGAGGTCAGCTTAAAATAAGATGCAGAAATGTTTTTGATAAGAAGTAATAAGAAGGTTCGTGTTACAAATAAAGCAACGCTGACATCATGAAGTCTGCAAAAACGAGTGTTTGATACCCTCAGTTTACTATGTGTGTCACCTCAGTGAAATGTAGGCCAGTGCTGGTTGTGTTTTAGACCTCCCACCCACCCTTGCATGCACACATCTCCCTGTCTGAACCTGCTGCCTGCCTGACACATGAGATGCTCACTGCTCCTTTTAAGGCTTTGGTAGTTTTGGTATTTGGAGTGCCTTCAGGATGCTAGTTCAAAAGAGGAAAGAGTAATAATAGCTGTGTAATAAAGGCCAAGCTGCTCCACAATGCCCTGCTTAAGCAAATGAATCCACCCCAAAAAGTCATTAACCTGAAGTTATGACGATCAATCACAGCAAACAGTGGTTTTTGATGAAAAATGGGAGAGCTTACCAGGTAAAAACTTGTTGCTGATGTTCAAAAGCACTCCAGGCAGGTTCCCCTTAACAGAACAGAGCACAGGTTCAAGCTCATTGTAAAACAGTGAGCAGCTTTATTCTCAAGAACTACACAAAAGAAGATAAGAGTACAGTCAATCTCATTGACCTCATTGCAGAAGAGGACAAATAACCGAGAGGACAGAGTGTGTTTTTGAAGCCAAAACAGTGCGTGATTAGCACCTAGCTCATCCCTGCTGGTGCTTTAATGTTGCACTGAGGACAAGAAAAAGCACCCTGAGCTCCCCAATCACATCAGACACCTTGGTGCCGAGTTGGGGGGGGTTGATTCTGCCTCACTAACCCTGCGAACAGTGTCCCTACGCTCTATTTGGAGAACAAAAGGCGTAATTATGGTGTGTTTACCTGTGCGACTGCTGCTTGGGGGGCGGCCGGCCGGCTGCTGCCTGCTTGTCCCAGCCCGGAGTGTCAGAGCGGCAGGTTCATGTTGAGCCCAACTTGACCCCCCTTCTGCAAATGGAAGGAACAGGCGCCATGATAATCCAAAAATAAATCCTGAGCCCTGCGAGCTGCTCAGTGACAGCAGCGTAGTTGTGACAGCAAGGCGAGCTGAGGCGAGATGCATCACTGACAGACCACGGCACCTTAGGTTTCACCACCTCAGGGCTCTAAAACTGGGGTCTGAGGGCCTCCCAGGGGTCCTTCAGGGGTGCACCAAAGGTCCAACAGAGGGTTGTGAAGTGTGCTCCCAAGAATAACAAATGCTTAACTTTCTATCAGTCTATTAGCATCCTTGTTGCTTCAAGGGTCCTTATTGATGGGACTTTTAATTTTTTGACATTTTTGAACTGTGTATGGTGAAACTAAATCTAAAAATCAGACCTCATTTTAATTTTCTAGTCAGAAAAAAGAAGTCTCCCAGTGGCTAACCTTAAAACCTTCAAACAAGTTTTATTTAAGCATCCTCTCAGCGCTGTTATCACTCGTCACCACTCTCTGGTCCTGGGTTTTGTGTTGCTTTTTGTTTTTGGTTTCTATTTGGTTTCACTGCTAGTGCTTTTGATGTGTACAATGATGTGAAAAAGTGTTTGCCCCCTCCCAGATTTCCTATTTTTTGTATGTTTGACTGGAAAGTTGGGCAGTAAAGGGCTGCGGGTTGGACTCAACGCAGTGAGCAAAAATGGTGCCCTTGGGTAAGTAATTTTAAATCCGGATAGAATTGCAACCAAATAAGCTAGAGGAATAACTTTATTGCATATGAAAATGTAATTACATATGCATTCAACATGTCTCTGGTTGTGGTTTCCTTTGTGCACGCAGCAACAAAAACATCAGGTGTTCATAGCACTTTCTACATTGGAATAAACATCATCATGTTGTCAACAGGAACTGTCATATGGCCGCCATTACCTGCAGAAACCAAAAATGATGTCGTATTTTTTTCCTTATAGAACCTATCGAAGGTTCACTGCTGCTATTGAAATTCATGTTTGCCTTTCTGTATGGCTCCTAGGACATAGTGTATTTTAATGCACATGCTGTTTTTTGCAAATTGTGCACAATAATATAAGAATTAGTGTATGTCAAAAATGAAATTAGCAAGACACTCTTGTGCATTTACAGTATTGAGGGATATCCCTCTAAAATTTCTGTAACTAGAAAAATGTAATAACAAGAACACAATAAATCCCGTTAGCTCTCTAGACTCCCGTGTCATGTCACCCGGCATGGGTGGCAGCTCCGGCGGCCACAGTCGTGGCAGCTCCGGCGGCTACCGGCGTAGCACTGCAACAAATCCATGACGTGCCAGCCAAGCAGAACGTAGACGTGGCCGTGCAGGCTGTGCTGGACATGGACTTTGTTCCTCCAGTGTGCTGACCCCCTGCTTGGGCAGCGCGGGCCCCTCTGGTGTGCTGAGGCCCTCCCACTCAATGAGCTCCTCCACAGGCAGCACGGGCTCCTCCACGGGCAGCATGGGCTCCTTCAGCTCGCTGAGCTCCTCCGGCTCGCCAAGCTCCTCTGCAGGCAGCACGGGCCCCTCCAGCTCACTGGGCTCCTGCAGCTCGCTGAGCTCCTCCGGCTCGCTGGGCTCCTGCTCGGGCAGCACGAGCCCCTCCAGCTCGCTGAACTCCTGCTCCTGCCATTTTGACCCAATCTCTTTCTTATGGTGGAGTCATGAACAATGACCTTGACTGAGGCAAGTGAGGCCCGCAGTTCTTCGGATGCTGTTCTGTTTTTTTTTTTTTTTTTAATGACTTCTTAGATGAGTCGTCGCTATGCTCTTGAGGTAATTTTGGTTCGGCGGCCACTCCTGGTAAGTTTAAGCTCTGTTCTGTTTTTGCCATTTGTGGATAATGGCTCTCATTGTGGTTCACTGGACTCCCACAGCTTTAGAAATGGCTTTATAACCTTTTTCAGAGAGAGAGAGATTTAATTTATTTTTTTCTCATTAGTTCCTGAATTTACTTGGACTGGTCCATCTTTAAAAAGCAGGACCTAGAGACCTTCACTCAGTCTGTCCTCTTCTATATTAAGTGCTGTGTAGAGAATGTGGCAGTGACCAAAAACCATTCATGTTTTTTCTAACCGATAACTTTGGATGACGAGTTTTATACTATATGACTGATAGCTCCTTACCTGAACAATATGGAAACCAACAGTCAATCTCCGGTCTCACAGAGCTGCCAGGAGGACTGCCATGATTGCCCTTTACAGTCAGACTACTTGCACTTATAGTGTCAGCAACATGTGCACTGAAAATGTCGAGGAATGTTTAGCAAGAAGTCCAGGTTCTGCCTATGAGAGTTGACCTCAGGGTCCAAGTGAGGAGAAGTAGTGAAGAACACTATGCTATTTGCTGTTTCTCTGTCCTCTGTCCTCCAACGCCCACCCACACAAAGAAGTTTTTTATCAAAGACTCTCCCCTGAATTTGAATCCAATGAAAAGTTTGGGCATGGTGCTGGTGCCAGAGTGACCGACACAACCACAAAGGCTCAAACCTCAATCATCCAATCCATAAATGAGGCTGTAATGTGGACCCAGGTCATTTGAGTCAGTGGTTTGGTTTAAATATTTCATTTACTTCCTTTATTATATATATATATGTATATATATGTATATATATATATATATATATATATATATATATATATATATATATATGTGTGTGTGTGTATATATTAGAGCTGGGCGATAGAACGATAACGATATGTATTGCGAAATAACTTTTTCTCGATAGAAAAGTTCAACTATTGCGATAGGCCTCATCTCTCTTGTCCTCTTAAAAAAAAAAGAAGAACAGCCAATCCAAATGAAGTAGCGCAGAGCCGAACCAATCACAACCGCAGCGTCACGTCACGTGACTTGTTACGTACAGCACAAGTGCCAAGCCGCACGTGTGTTTGTTTGGGAAGCAGCCAGCCGCCGTGCCGCCCGGGTAATGGAGGAAATGAGTGTGCCGACTACAGAAAAATCAACCGAGAGCGTGACCGAAGGTTACTGAAGAGAAAACCGATGATGGTTCCAATGCCGGAGAGATTGTCGAACGGAAGAGCCATAGAAGTTCCGTAGTGTGAAGGTATTTCGGCTGTTTCAAGTCCGACAAAAAACAGAGTAGCGCGCACTGTAAATTGTGCCGAAAGCAAGTCTGGAAATACAATAAACCAGTGCATGCTCAATCCCTGACTGAAAGCGGTAATTCGTCATTCGGCTTTTGTCAGACTAAAGTAACTGTTAAAACTGTTTGAAAAGCTAAGCTATACAACAAGGAGAGATTGAGAATTTCCTTTTAGTTCTCAGTTTATTTGATATTGACAAAAGTTAGTCAGTTTTGTCTGTTCTTCTGTAAAACAAAGATTTATTTTTAGAATTAATATTTTGTTTCTAAGTGGAATTGACTATTTAGTCTGTTTCGTTTGTTCTATTTTGAAATTTAAAGGCTTTAGCGGCTGCCTTTTGTGTAGTTTGCAATATTTGTATTTATTTATCTGAAAAAGTCTCATGTTCCTTAAGTACATCTACCCTGTTGAACTTATTATGGGAAATAAATATTTAAATCAAAACAAGCTGCTGATTATTTCACATTTTACTTGTGAGCAACGGCACATTTAAATCTTACAAATATAGTTATTTGGCTTATATCGTGATAGATATCGTTATCGCCTGAAATGAAAAAAACATATCGTGATATCAAAAAAATCTTATATCGCCCAGCTCTAGTATATATATATATGCGCAGGACCCTCAAGCTCCCAGGCCTCTGGTAGAGGACCTGAGCTTGAAGGATAAACCGCCCGCAGGGGCGTGCTGGGTGTTTTTTTTTATATATATATATATATAAAACCAAGATCATATATAACTGCACAAATGTGTAACATAACTGATGCCTAGTTCTGAGTTTTATGTAATGGATAATGCAAAAGTTTTGGGCTGTTCACATTTATAAGTGAGCCTAATAAAGTGACACTAAAAACAGCCTGATGCATTATAATTATTATTAGCTAAGAAACATTAATATTCAGGCACTCGAAGAAAAACTTACAGAAAAACTTATAGAAGGGACCGGTCCCCTCCAACTACCGACCAATAACCTGCCTCAGCACCACGTGGAAGCTCCTGTCAGGCATCATAGCGGCTAAGATGAACATGCACATGGGTCAATACATGAGCAGGGCACAGAAAGGTACGGGCAAGAATATCAGAGGCGCAAAACACCAGCTACTGGTAGACCGAGCAGTCAGCTGAGACTGCAAGACCAGACTGACCAACCTGTGCACTGCCTGGATTGATTACAAGAAGGCCTATGACTCAATGCCCCACACCTGGATCCTGGAATGCCTAGAACTATATAAGATCAACAGGACCCTGAGAGCCTTCATCAGGAACTCAATGGGGATGTGGCGGACAACACTGGAGGCCAACCTCAAGCCCATAGCAAAGTCACCATCAAGTGCGGGATCTACCAAGGAGATGCTCTGTCCCCACTGCTGTTCTGCATTGGCCTTAACCCCCTCAGTGAGATCATTAACAAGAATGGCTACGGATACCGACTACGGAACGGAGCAGTTGTCAGCCACCTCCTGTACATGGATGACATCAAGCTGTATGCCAAGAGTGAATGAGACATCGATTCACTGATCCACACCACCAGGCTATACAGCAATGACATTGGAATGTTGTTCGGACTGGAGAAATGTAGTCGGATGGTAAGACAGAGAGGGAAGGTAGTCAGAACTGAGAGGATCGAACTACCAGCAATCAACATTGCAGACATAGAGGACAGTTACAAGTACCTGGGGATCCTGCAGGCGAATGGGAACCATGAAGAGGCCGCTAGGAAAGCTGCAACCACCAAGTACCTGCAGAGGGTCAGGCAAGTCCTGAGGAGTCAGCTGAACGCTAAGAACAAGATCCGGGCCATCAACACCTACGCCCTGCCCGTGATCAGGTACCCTGCTGGGGTAATAGGCTGGCCAAAGGAGGAGATAGAAGCCACTGACATCAAGACAAGAAAGCTCCTTACCATGCATGGAGGATTTCACCCCAAGTCCAGCACCCTGAGGCTGTACGCTAAGCGGAAGGAAGGAGGCCGGGGACTGGTGAGTGTCAGCACCACAGCCCAGGATGAGACAAAAAACATCCAAAAATACATCACGAAGATGGCCCCAACTGACAGCGTGCTCAGTGAATACCTCAGGCAGAAGAAACCCAAGAAAGAGGAGGAAGTTGAGGAACCATCATGGAAGGACAGGCCCTGCACGGTATGTACCACCGGCAGATAGAGAAGGTGGCTGATATCCAGAAATCCTACCAGTGGCTGGACAAAGCTGGACTGAAAGACAGCACGGAAGCACTAATCATGGCAGCACAGGAACAAGCTCTGAGCACAAGATCCATAGAGGCTGGGGTCTATCACACCAGGCAAGACCCCAGGTGCTGTGTAAAGATGCTCCAGAGACAATCCAGCACATAACAGCAGGGTGCAAGATGCTAGCAGGCAAGGCATACATAGAACGCCATAACCAAGTGGCCGGCATAGTGTACAGTAACATCTGTGCCGAGTATAACCTGGAAGTCCCGAGGTCAAAATGGGAGATGCCCCCAAGGGTGGTGGAGAATGACCGAGCTAAGATCCTGTGGGACTTCCAGATACAGACGGACAAAATGGTGGTGGCTAACCAACCGGACATAGTGGTGGTAGACAAACAGAAGAAGATGGCCGTAGTGATCGATGTAGCAGTTCCGAATAACAGCAACATTAGAAATAAGGAACACGAGAAGCTCGAGAAATACCAAGGGCTCAGAGAAGAGCTCAAGAAGATGTGGAGGGTGAAGGTGACGGTGGTCCCAGTGGTAATCGGAGCACTAGGTGCAGTGACTCCAAAGCTAGGCGAATGGCTCCAGCAGATCCCGAGAACAACATCGGAGATCTCTGTCCAGAAGAGCGCAGTCCTAGGAACAGCTAAGATACTGCGCAGGACCCTCAAGCTCCCAGGCCTCTGGTAGAGGACCCGAGCTTCAAGGATTAACCGCCCACAGGGGCGAGTGGGGAATTTATATATATATATATATATATATATATATATATATATATATATATATATATATATATATATATATATATATATATATATATATATATATATATATATATGGATAGATAGATCAATATCTCTGTTTCTACACTCATCAATAATGTTTCTCTAATAAGCTGCCATTTTCTTAAAGGTATTTAATTTAACTGCCCTCCACAAATATAACTCTAAACATGTCACCAACGGGGGCGCTGTTTTACCACACTGGTGTGTTGAAATGTTTCCTGATGTGTGCTGCTGCTGTTTTAGGAAGGATGAATGAATTCTCAGTGACTTACCTGGGCAATAAATGTTAGATTGACTTGTTTCGCCATCTTGTGTTACAAATTTGTATTACATGAAATTACAGCCCAGCCCTGATTTTTGACTTCAGCTGAGATCACTTAAAAACAGTACATAAATGTTTCCAACATGAAGCCAGGGTGGTTAGTTTTCTTCTGTTAAGAGCTTTAGTTAAATTTAACATAAATACCTTTTACATCTTCTACTTGTTTTACAGTCATGCATCATAAGGTTGGGATGTGTATGCAATATGTACATTTTATCCTACAAGGATTTTGTAATTGTGTGTTTTTAAAGCTAATATAAAAAAGCATTTAATCATATTTGTCATTAATTACATTTGTTTCTACCCAGCAGGGAGGTCAGGTAAATTGTAACTCTGCATCAACAAAATCAAAGATAAAATCCTTGATGAAGTTTCATCTGTTTGTGTTTTCGTGATACTGATGGTTTGAACCTCCCACATACGCAGGTAACCAAGACTTCTCTCTGTGTCCTTAATTTTGTTACTGTAGCACCCCCTGGAGGAAATTGCAGGCTCTGTCAGTATCTGTGTGACCATATACTAGTGGAGACTTTACTGAAGGGTTCCTGCAGCAGCTTATTTAGACTTCACAGCTGAATGGAAAGACAGTCATCACAGTTCAGACTGGAGATGATTTCTGGAGGATATAAGAATGCAGCTCTCACTCATCTATAATTTAATGTCGCTTAACTCAAAGGTCCCACAGAAACACAGAAGCCCTGACCCAGAATAAATTACATAACTAAGCAAGACACACAAGTTCAGCACATAAGTCGCATTTAATTAAGTAGTAATTTAAATATTTATATCATTAAATTTAACTATACTTCCATGCACTAGTGATGGCAAAACATTTCCATCTAGTATTTGCTTTTGCATTCTGGGCTACTGCAGTCAGAAAAACGATCTGAATCAGAGCCACTGTTTAGCAGGACTATATTTGTCCGTCAGATTGATTCTTTTAAACCAGCGAATCAAAGCCTCAAAACAAGAGGTGGTTCAACATGTTGGATTTACAGCTTGAACTGACAAATCTCTCAGCTTCTCATGCTCGCACAAGTATGCTGTACATTATGTTTATGTGTCCCAGACTTCTGTGGGAGGATCAGAAACACCACCTGCCTCGCTTCCCTGACGTCCAACATCTCTCGCTCTCAGATGAAATTTGCTTGCCTAATGCAGCAGCCCCAGAATAGCATCCTGGGGTCATTTTGGCTGTCCCCTTCTCCAAACTTGAGCCTCCCTCCTTAGCACTCGACCCATCCATCTCCTTATTGAGTGCCAGAGGAAGGAGGTGGGGGCAGCAAAGGCGTGGACCATGTTCTGCCACGGTGGACGGCCTCGCCTCTGAGCTCATTCTTTGGCCAATAGGGAGGCCGAGCGGATCGAGTATCACTATAACAGAAGGACATAATCAGCGCGGTAAGTTTGCAGAACCTTACAGCCTGTCTTGGCCAGCAGGAGCTCGTTTCTTTCAGCTTTTCTGAGGTAAGGAAGTAAGGGGAGTGAATGAGAGTGTGAATGGTAGCGAGGAAGCTCAGGTTTAGGCCTAATGTCCCCCAAACATCACCCAGCCTCAGGACAGTTGAGTCCACATGTGCTAAAATCACTGCCATGAGTAGCAGAGGCTGCTGCTGAGGGCAGGTGTGAGAAGGAAACAATTAATAGTGGATCTCGGAGTAAAAAAGGCCTTCCTCTTCTGTGTTTGAACCCTGTTAATGAAGTCCAGTGTTTGACGGTGCTGAGTGCCTGAAACCTTGGTAAACAACTTGTGTTTAGTGCCTTTCTGTATCTGTGAGCACCCAAAAGAAGCTCAGCCTTTGGATTACTTTTTAGCAAGTTTGTAATCTATCTAAAATCCTCAGCTGATGTTTCAGACATTTGAAAGTTCTCTAGGTTCTCACCAGACAAGCAGCTGGACTTTGTTGTTGTTCCTGTTGCTGTTTGGTTTGAGTCCAGTGACCCAGTGGGGGTTCATGCCTTTGGGATTTACAGTTAGCTTAAAGCCTCTGAAGCAGCTTTCCGCTTCAGGAGACAGAAGGTGACACTAACGAGTTATATAACACCACGAGAACTGCGGCGACTAATCCCGTTGTTGTTTTTGGTATTTGACCTCAGATCTTTTCTGGATTGCAGGTTTTCTCTTATTTACGTTACATTTTGGTGAAGCTGTGAAAGGGCGTGGCATGTTCTCAAACTGAACCTCACATAGCTTGAGGATAAACAGTTTATCATCTCGAACAGGAGCCGAGGGGCTCACGAGTGGATGTAAAGGAATCGTCATTTTGTCATTACACCGAGCTTGGAATTTATGACATTTGGGAATTAGACCTTCAAGGCGGCCTTCCTGGGTTTATTTTAATTCTTGAGCAAAGTTCCCCCAGGTGATAGGGATCCTCAGAAGGATGATTGAAGGAACCATGTGAGAGGAGAGCCTGATAAGGAAATGAAGGTGGAATGATGGGTTGTGGTCCAGGAGAAGGAACCCAATCTTTAACAGTGGGTGCACTGAAACTGGATCTGTGGGACCTGTGCAGCTGTCTCTTGGAAATAGCTGTGATGTCGGACGCCTTCATGGTGGTCTCACGCTAGTGAGGCCAATGGACAACTAATCCGAAATCTAATCACTGGGAAATTAAATCATGCATAAATCCAGGTCATGTGTGTTTATCATTGCAGGCTTTTGATTAGATCTTAGATCCAAACCGGGATTTTCCAGCAGGATCAGGATACTGTTGATGACTGTAGAGTGGCAGCATCCTTTATTCTTTGACACATGGTGATGGAAAAGATTTAAGTTTCTTTAAGGTTTCTTTTTTTCACCCGACAGCAGCCCAACATCTATCCTCTGAGCAGCTGGAAAAAAGACTATTTGCATAAATCTATGTTTGGCTTCCTTCTCACTTATCATGAGAGAAGCAAATTCAGCCCTGAGGCTCAAATTTCAGTCGACAGTCTAATTATAAACTGAAGAAGATTTGGAAGCGACAGATCTTAGGAATGCCTTTAATGCAACATGCAAGATAAATTTTATTGACAATCATTTCTAAATAATTCTACTCAAAGATTTCTATATTATTATTTTGTGGAGGTGTTGGAGAAAACTGTGCAGGCAGGCAGGGTGAGGTATGGTCTGGGTGGAGCCACTGAGACATATTTAAGACATCTGCAACTTAATCCTGAGTTATAAATACATGCAGGCTGGGCAGTCGCTTCTTACACACACTTAAAGTTTCTGTTTTCTCTTCTGATTTCAGGTTGCAAAGTCCACTGTCATCATGTCCGACACAGAGGAAGTGTAAGTCAACCCACATTTTTATTCACAAATTCTAAGATTTTAATCTTCTAGCAGTAGATTGGCCAAAAAACGTTTGACTTAAGGCCTTTTTGTGAGCTAGAATCTTAAATTGCTGGACAACACTAATAAAGAAGATCCTGAGCTAAGATGATTTAGTCAAATAGCCGTTTTCACTGTAAACCACAAATTTTCATGTTTGATTTTGATGAGCTGCAACAATTCTAAGCATTCCTTTGTGTTCTGTCTTGCAGTGGGGTCGAGGGTAAGTAGCACCACCACTCCTGATTATATATCTAAAAAAATGATCCACTCCTAAAATTAGGTCCAGGTACAGTCGGGAGTTCCATGCTAAAGGCCCAGGATTACTTCTGAATCTTGTCTAACTGACTTTCCATCCCCTGTAGAGAGTTATTTGAACTGGACAAATTGCAGGTTTGGCTTGACTCCTCCAGATTCAAGTTGTGCAATAATGCTCTCTCTCCTTCAAGCAAATGACCACACCAGCACTGACAACAGGACAGTGCCTTTTATGCTTTGTGAGATTAAAATATAAACTTTTAGAAACATAAATCGCATAAAGCGGCGCAGTCCTGTTGGCAGAGAGTCCTGCAGCTCTGCATGACAATCTGCAAATGTGCAGTCCTCCTGAGCTGAACACACTTTGAAAACAACTTGGAAGTTTTGCTCCAATCAGCTCATGAGGACTGTTTTGTGTATGCTTAGCATGGATCCCCAGTGTACCCACATTTTGCTTTTGTATTCTGTCAAAAATGGGTACATATGGGATCTTTTGATAATGTTCTTCTGCTCCTCTCTTTCTCGGACGGACGTGAAGAATACGATGGTAAGACACAACCTCCAGACTCCGGATGATAAGTCTCACGTCACTGATACTAATTTGTTAGTCGTCCCTGAACAGGTTTTTGTGGCATGCTAGTTAACTCTAACATAACCTGAGATAAGTGAAGACACAGGTTGTAAACAAAGTTGGTTGGCGACAGGTTAGAATCTCTCTTTTGTCTTTGACTGCATCCAATTGCAGTGCAGGTATTTCCAGGAATCGATCACATTTCATCAATGAGTGACTGACCTTTTCTTTCCTGTAACTGCTTGCGGTCTCACCTGCTTTAGCATCATCCGGTGACAGTTCGTTTGAACTGCCTCACCACGAACCTCCTCATATCTCATATCTCACATCTCCTCCTTTCATCCACTGACCGCCTCCTCCCCTCTTCCATTTCTCCTGCTTCCATTAACCCTCTCACTGCCCTTCCTCTCCCCTTTTGACTCGCTGCATGTTGTGTAGCTGTAGAAGAGGAGGTAGTAGTGGAGGTAGAGGTGGCCCCTGAGGTGGCCCCTGAGCCAGAGCCAGAACCACAGCCAGAGCCAGAACCAGAACCAGTGGTAGAACCAGAACCAGAACCAGAACCAGAACCTGAGGCTGAGCCTGAAGGTATGTGGCATGAAGGGGGGAAGAGGGTATTGGATCCTTTCCCAGGCGTCACATGCGCTCCGGCAGCTACAGCCAGTTAGTTCGATATAACTAACCCTGATGTGCAGCCCAGTCTCACTGCAAAATGAGCAGGAGCAATGCTGGTCCCCATGAGTGTCACAATAAAGGCTTTAAACATGTAATTATGTTCGTATACATGTAACTCCACAAGACATGATTGTTGAAAAGCCCCTAAAGTCTTTCAGTGAAAGTTGACATGACATTCAACCTCTTGAGTTTATTTATATTTGACTTTACTGTCATTTCTAGTTTATGTTCAATCACCCTTTGGTTATGGTAAAAGGTAAATGGTCTGCTTCTTATATAGCTCTATCTGAGCACTCAAAGCACTTTACACAACTTGCCTCTTCACCCATTCACACCCGCACTTTTTTCTATGCTCTTTCAATGTTTGCAAACTAAAAGCATTTGGTTAATTTTAGACAGACTTAGCCTTTTCCCAACTTCTTTTCCCACAAAAAATGTCCACAGTTATACACCCTGTATTGTAAACACACAACATGTTTGTATCCTGAACACTTAGCACTGAACATTTTGCTGTGAGATTGGTCTATACCTTCTCCATGTCTGCTAATGTTAAGCTAACACTACCTTTCTTTTACCTCCACATGAATTCAGAGAATGAGTTCATGAGTTCATGCAGAAGCTGAAAATGCTATGTTTGAACTACTATGGTCAGAAAGTGAAAACATGCTAATAAGCTCACTCCTTCAGCTATAGCTAATAGAGTTGTGCTAATACTTTAACTTTCCATTAGCTCTCCATTCTAAAAATGTTATCTTTGAGAAGCTGGGACATGTTTTTGGAGTTATCTTTCTAAACACCATTAAATTTGCATCTGCTTCTTTAGTAACAAATAATTTTACAGTTCTTGCTAGGTGGCTTTTCCACTAGCCTAGCTCACTGTATGCTAAAATATTACCACAAAATCATTTGAGAGTTGAAAAATCTAAGACAACCAATAGAAAAATAGAAAATAGATTTTTTTTTTATTTCAACCCTGTGTTTACTACTGCACAACATGCAACCAATTACTCTCTTTGATAGGATTTAAAAATTGGATAAAATTGGTACCATACCTGCAGGATAGGCTACATCTGATTGCTCCCTGTGGGAAGACAACCCTTAGTGCTAATAGGAGGAAAAAAAGATTTTAAAAAATAGACTCATTTTTCATCTTCCTCTTAATCTTGTATTCTGCTCAATCATGTAACATGCAAAAAATATGCCAAAACATGCCAAAAATAAAACATGCTAATTTGTTTTAAAACTACGTACATATCCCTATATCTTCTCAGTCCAGCCTCTATGGTGAAAAGGGTGAATGCAGGGTAAGGTGTAGCTGAGACCTCGATAAAAACAAGGACTTGGTGCAGCCAATCATAAATGATCAATTAATATTTAAGGGATGTATTTATCTCAACCCCTTCAGTAGAAATATGAATAAGTTTGGATTTTTTGACAGCTTATTCCCTTCTATAACTTTAGTAAACAGTTTGTTTGTTTTCTTTTGTAATTTAAAGCTAACATGAAAAATATTATACATAAATGTGATTCAGTACAAATTGAACTACTGTTTTACCATCTTAGTTATCGAAGTAAAGGTAAAACTTTGCCCTTATAAGCAGCTGGCTTTCTTAATCAGTTGATTGTGGTAACCAGTTTCTTTATTTTTTTTAAACATGCTAAGCTTGAGTAGATCAGCTGTGTGCCTTAGTTAGACTCTGTACAGTTTGCAGCTCCCAGGCTTCCCGCTAATGCTGTTCTGTTCTGCTTTTTGTTTTGGATGCCTGCTGCATGCAGACCCCACTGAAGAGGAAGGTATGTAGATTTAAAAACTTCAATCTTAAATCTGTCATTCTGGTTTTGGGAAGGACTACAGTGTCCAGGTCTGACATCTGTACTCAGGGAACGCCTGCTGTCTGTCCAAATTTTACCTGTCTGTGTGAATCCAGGAGCGCTGGCCCTAATTGGCATCCAAATATGAAGGTGAAAAATTTGGAACCACTAGTGGAGAAGGAAGGGTGAATGAATATGAAATGCTAACACGTGCTTCACTGCACAGCAACCCCACACTCTTGCTATGCCACTTGTCATCTGCATGGCATGAAGCCGCCAGAATCTGGGTTCAGATAAATGAAGGAAACAGCGAAATGTTTTGCTTGGGGTCAAGCCAAAAACAAAAAAAGACATATTCTCTGTATCAGTGTGAAACCAAAGACCAACGTTAACAATTCAGGTTTACTTTAACTGCACACCTGTTTAAACTGTTTGCAATACATGTTTGCTCTTATTTGACTGTTGTTCTAACCCTAACTTAAAAAGTGAATAGCCTATCCTTTTAAACTGTCTAATCTGTCACCTTGATCCAAAGCCACACTGAGTAATGCTTGGGTTTACTGAAATAATCTGTTTTCTTTCTAATCTGGTGAAATTCACTCATCCCCTCTTCACTTCTTAACCTGCAGAGGAGAAGCCAAAGTTCAAGTAAGTTCCTTCTTATGTAGTCTGACTTGAAATGATTCCTGTAGACATTTAAATCGGAGTTATTTGGGCAAAAAAGACAAAGAAAGGTTCCAATTAGTGTGCCAGTACACTCAAAACCCCCACGCTCTCTTGCAGGCCCACCGCCCCAAAAATCCCAGACGGTGAGAAAGTGGACTTTGATGTAAGTCCGCCTGCAGTGTAGAAGAGATTTTGTTCATTTCCGGGTGTTTCTTTGCACAGCTGAATACTGCTTCTGTTGATCCGCCCCACAGGACATCCAGAAGAAACGTCAGAACAAGGATCTGATTGAGCTGCAGGCCCTGATCGATGCTCACTTTGAGCACAGGAAGAAGGAGGAGGAGGAGCTGATCGCCCTCAAGGAGAGGATTGTAAGTATTTAGCTAATGGGTAGTTTTATCTGTTCATATTTCCATGGAACTGGAAAATTGCAAAAAGCCTTCCACAATAATTCATCCACACAGGAAATACTTCCTGCCTTTTGCAGTTGGTGACTGGCTCTCATTTCTGGCCAAGGAATGGCTTCTAAAGGCTGAGCTCTGCTGGCTCTGCATGTCTTCTCAATGTGATTCATTTTATTAAATAAAATTTGGCTCACAGACAAGCTGATAATGACACAAATCAAATGGAGAAAAGACAAAACATCAACAATAAAAACACTAAAAAAATATCATGGGAACAATAAAACACTATATTTTTAATTTTTACATTTTTGTAATTAAAAAAATCTTTCAATTATCTTAGTAGAGATACAAAGCAAAAACAAGGACACTCACTGTGTGGTGTGTGAGTTATCTTTGTTTTCTAACCCAACGTTTGCTCCTGTCCCACAGGAGAAGCGTCGTGCCGAGAGGGCCGAGCAGCAGAGGGTCCGCGCTGAGAAGGAAAAGGAGCGCCAGGCCAGACGTGAGGTGTGTTATTTTCAAACTATGAAAATGTGACTGCTATATGAATATATGGAGCAAAGACAAAATGTCTTGGTGCAGATATATAAACATAACCTTTTAAAATGTTCCCTTGAAAAGAGCGAACGTAGTTGGAGTTTCTTGTGACTTCCATTTGTAGGCAGCAAAGTATTTAAAGCCAGTTTTTCCAGGTTCAGGATGAATAAGTGCAGCTAATGTTAGTCCTGGGACCCGATGTTGTAAGTACTCTGTTCAAATTGGTGGTTACCAGGGACGATCAGAGAGCGGGTGGTGGATGCAGAGGTCTCACTCTGAGGTATTTTTTGTCAAATCAGGAGGAGAGGCGGATCAGAGAGGAGGCTGATGCCAAGAAGAAGGCAGATGATGATGCCAAGAAGAAGTCAGCTCTGTCCAGCATGGGCTCCCAGTACAGCAGTCACCTGCAGAGAGTCAGTATACATGCAGACAGACACACACGTGTCTATGGGATCAGCTGTTGACCTGCATCTGTCCAAACAGGCTGACCAGAAGAGAGGAGGAAAGAAAGAGACTGAGAGGGAGAAGAAGAAGAAGATCCTGGCCGCCAGGCGCAAGCAGCTGAACATCGACCATCTGAACGAGGATAAGCTGAAGTACGACTCGGCTGTGAAACTAAAACTATAACCTTAGACTTTTACGCCTGTGTAAAATAGTTTGAACGTCTTAGAAATGTCCTAGAAAATGGTGAAAAACCTCAACAAAGTAAAGACAAGGAACTGAATGTGCCAGAAGCAAAATCCACCTGTCAGAAGAACTGCTTGGTTTATTTGTGTTCTTGTGTTTGCTGCAGGGAAAAGATCAAAGAGCTGCATGACTGGATGACCCAGCTGGAGTCTGAGAAGTTCGACCACACGGAGAGACTGAAGAGGCAGAAGTACGAGGTGAGACGGCGTCCTCGTGAGCGCCCACGATGGCGTCTCTGACTGAGAACTTCTCAGCCAATTTCATGCATTTAGACAAGAACAATAAGACGGGTTTGAGAGAGGTCAGTGGGATGAGAAAAGCATAATATTTTACATTTCTTTCATTTGAATTATTTAATACTTATTTAAATACCATAAAACTATTTTCCTGCTTTTCTTTGATTTCAGTTTAAAATGTGTTATTTCATTTTCTGGGTTTTCCCTTTTATATGAGACAAAAAGTTATCTTTCCATATATTTTATCACATTTTTTTGGTTTATTCCCATAATAAGTTGATGAGTTTATCCTGACATTAATCTAAACATGTTTTGAACTGAATGCTAAAATATGATTATGTTTTTAAAAAATTTAAGGTTTTTAGGACATTTTACATTGAAAATATTTCATTACAATTTCATAAAAACCAGAAGGTGGGATTTCTTTCACTACTAGTTTGTTCTTATTTACTTGATTCTCTTGATTTTTTTATAGTTCACTAAATCCAAAGATTTGTGGGACACCTAATATTTTTTATGACTTAAGAAATCATATATGTAAGTAATCATTTATGCAACAAATTATATTATCAATTATTGTATATAATGAATTATTAATTTTTTACATACAATAATTAATCATTGGTTACATGCAAATTAATAATTAGTATATAATAAACATTCAGCTACAGAGGACACAAATTTGCTTTTGTTGAACTTTTATCTACTTGATTGTTGTTAAACATTATGTTTATTTACAGACTTTTACTTTACCTCAAATTATCTTGATTAAATTAAATTTGACCATTTAATAATATAGATAAATAGTCTAAAGTTAAGAGCACAAATGACTCGGTGCTTCAGACGTGCCAGGTTTGTTGTAGTTTGGTTTTGGTTGATGAGGTTGGCATCCCAAGGTCACCTCGGGATTTGAACCCTCGATATACTCTTGATTTCCTCCAGGTTACTACCCTGCGTAAGAGAATCGAGGAGCTCAGTAAATTGTAAGTAGTGCAGCTGAGCAGCAGTCATGCCGGCTCCCTGCATGTTAGCACGGGGAAAGTCAGAGCAGAGCGCCCCCGCTGGCTGACATAGGAAACAACACACCACCTGATTAAAAAGCGAGAAAGACAAAAGAGGACGGAGGAGTTTGTTTCCAAAAGGTGACACGTGCTCATGGGATTCCAGGAACCTCTTATGAATAAGAGTGGGGGTTTTAACTTTTTGCCAGGATTGTTTTTTTTAAAACAAGGATCTCAGAGAACCAGTCTTAAAATGACTGGAACTGATTTTATATTCAGTGAGTTTAAATGTGGACAGAGGTCCTGCCTGCATATACTTTAAAAAATGGGCTTACCTGTATATAATATCTATATATAAATCTATTTATAGCCTCTATATTAGCACAAGAGCTCTCTGTTTATATTATTATAACTACTACATGACTATGCTACTGTACTGTTTGACCTGTTTTGCAGGTGACAACTGCAAAGAAAAATAAGATATTTTACTGAGAAAAATAAAGAAAAAGGTAGGGGTGGTAGATGTCGTTTAGACGCTTGGCAAGAGTCTTTATAGGCCCAAGAAGCGCCTCTATACCAAGTTTGGTTGTTCAACTCCAGATCGTGTAGAAGTATTTGTGCATTATAGTAAAATATACATCTAATGTCATGCATTTAATGTTAAATGGATGCATTGCAGAGAACTGCAACCGCACTTTTAAATTAGTAAAACTCCAATATTTGTCGTAAGCCACAGTTGCTTGTACGTTGGTGAAACAAAGAGAAACTGGATGAACACGGTGCCAGTTTTGGACTCAAACTCTCTGTTTGCAAGCAGATGAATAATCTGAAGTGTCTGTAAAGGTGGTGCTGAGTGACTGTGATGCTCAGTTTTACATCACACAGCCTCAGCTATGTGTTTGAGCGAGCATAAAGGTAAGTCAGGGTTTGGTGAGGTTTCACAGCTGAGCTAAAGGGGAATTAAATGTTTGTGCTCCTTTGTGGGAAACCACAGCAGACGTGCTTAATTTGGTGACATCACAGGACAGAAGAAACTCTGGGTAACAAAAAGATTCTTATGCACGGCGCTGCCTTGGTTTCCCATGATGCTTTGGCCCGCAGCTTTCAGCCCACTGAGCCCGTTCAGCTGAAGGAGTCGTTCTCCGAGGTAAAGGTATCCTGCTGCAAGTTAAAGCTGCTGCTGTGTCATTTCCAGGTTCTCACGTACAGGATTCGCATTGATGAGTTGCAGAAGCAGTGAGTATTGTCATTGCTGACTTCGCCAGCACCCAATAATCCCCCCCAAAGTATAACTTAATTTAATTCCACATGATAACGTGATAATGTGATAACTCTCCCCTCGGAAAGACATAACTGTCATCACACTGAGACAGTTCATGTTGGTTTAAGGCTGAAAACTAATAGGGACAGAGTACATCAAGCTATGAAACACTAGACACCCTGCAGGGAAATTTTAGTGTCTAAGAGAGCAGCCTTTTATTGTGTGTGCAGGAATAACAGCTGAGTTATCACAGTGCATTATTTGTTTTCCGTGTCAATTTAGACCAGGGGTAGGCAACTCCAGGCCTCGAGTGCCGGTGTCCTGCAGGTTTTAGATCCCACCCTGGGTTAACACACCTGAATCAAATGATTAGTTCATTGCCAGACCTCTGGAGAACCTCAAGAAATGCTGAGGAGTCATTTAGCCCTTTAAATCAGCTGTGGTGGATCATGGACACATCTAAAACCTCCAGGACACCGGCACTCGAGGCCTGGAGTTGCCTACCCCTGATTTAGACCCTTCAGTGATAACACCCTAGCCTTGACCCTAACCATTTAATTTATCACTAACATTATAAAATGACATGAAAAGGTCTTAGAAAATCAAGCATGCATCTTATGATGAATTTTAGATAGAAGACTACTAGTTTTATCCCTCAAACAGTAATAATCATACAGTAAACACAAGAACACCTCAGTAACATGCCACAGATGGTTCAGTTCCAATCCCGGTCCAGACACAGGCCAAAAACATCTCAGCTGTCATGTTGTTTGGACTCTGTTGGTCAGCCAGACTAACGAGCACAAGTACTTAATGCAGAGGTGTTTAATAGAAGGGTGCAGCTGCATCATCACGCTTCTACCCTGAACATTAAGTACTCACCCTAAGACATCAAACATGACACATGAAACCTTTCACGATATGTCAGTTGCATTCGCTTTCTTTCTGGCAGCAGGTGGGCGGAGCTTTGGTGCTTACAGACTGAGCTGCGTGCCTACGTTGACCATATTTGGGAAATATGCTCTTTATTAAGTATAGAAAAAAAACTGTCTGGACATTTCGAGCAGTCTAAGGCCTGAGCTTCTCACAGACTCACAGGTCTTAATTAGAGCAAACACGACTGTAACGGTGCATACACGATCGAAAATAAAGGGGATGGATTTGAGGTAGTGCCTTTGGATTAATTAAGCCCATGCAGGTAAGTACAGCATGAGTTGTGCATGCGAGCTGAATTTCCCGGGTTGTTTTTTCTGCTTCCAAAATCCCACTCAAAACATACACTAAACAGACCCTAAACAATTTATGAGGATTTTCATGTTTTTTTCTGAATTAAGATATTTTTCATATCTCAAAAAGATAATTTTAATATTTTCAGTTACTTTTTTGAATGATTGCTGCACAAAATTTTAACAAAAATCTAAATCTGTACGGTTGGATAAAAACACACCCATCCGTTTCTTTAACTGAGAAGAGATTTTTATTTTAAGCAGCCAGTTTCCTCAAGAGATTTTGGACAAACATGCTTGCAGCTAGTGAAATGCTCTCAGCTTCATATGTGATGATGCAAAACATGTTTTTGCACTCTCCTCGTGCTTGACTTCTACCAAGGAGTCTTTGAGCTGTTCACTGCTGTTCTCTGAAGTTTGAGTTTGAGTATAAATTTGCAAATCAGCATCGACGGCATCGCACAATGTGAGAACAGCTCAAAGTTCTGAAATATGTCCAATTTCTTTGCGTTTCGCATTACAGCAGCAAGAAGGGAGCCGCCCGCCGCAGAAAGTAGATCAACTCGGCCCGCCAATGCTCAGAAACCAAACCAGGATAATCTCGGACACATGCCTGATGAAGCAATGCACGCTGTGGCAAAGGTCTTAGCTCAGAAGAAGCCTGTAATGCTGAGGTTTACCCTGCAGCCAACCAACCACACTATGAAACATGCAACCAGGAGCCTTTAGCTGCTCTTCAGTAGGAATAAAAACCATTAAACTTTGTTGCCGTCACGCTTCCTCACCCTCGACTGTTTGGTTCTCAGTATTTTTGTAAATAAAGTGTGACACTTCAAGCCATGTCTGTAGATCTGTTGTTCTTTAGTAAATCAATAAAGTTCAGTATTTTTAGATGTGTAATTTTAAAGTCGTTTCTTCAACACTGTTAAATGACCCGGCAGGAAACAGAGGCCCTGCTTTTATCAGAGTCTCCAAATATTTTAGGTTTTGCAAGTGATCAGTATGCACATTATCATTTGTAACTGAGGGAGGGAAACTAGTTTATATATAATACTACTTATATAAAAAAAAAATCTTATTTTTAATCTAAGATAGGAGCTTATGAAAGCATATTAAATGTTGAATTTAATGCAAGGAACATTCCGTTATTTACCGCAGTCAATCTGTCCAGCTACTCTGGAGGAGGCTGTAAATGTTGTGACATGAGTCTGATATGAGTCAATGAGTCAGTGAAGCTCACTTCTGTCCAATGACAGTGCTGCTGAGGGGAGTTGTTGAGGATTTCCTCTACTTTTCTGTCGGTAACCGCTGCTATTTAGCCTCTGTTAGCTGCTGTTAGCTGCAGCCCGGACATCAGTTCAGGAGATGAGGCTTGAGGTAAGACAGAAGAGGATAACATCTTATTCAGAGGCCTGTCACACTGTCTCTTTCCTTTGCTTTTCCGCTTCTTTGATGACAATGAAACACGGGTATGATGCTTCATATCATGAGGCTGAAGGTGCAGCTATAAAATAATATTTGACTCCAGGACTCAAAATCCCCACAGGTTCTTGTCTCCTCTGCCTTTGGTTTTCTACATATGTGTCTGAAATCTAGTCAGATACATAAAGCATGATAAGATGGAACGGCGATGTCCAGCTCGGCCACTGACATGGCAACATGGCAGCTTTCACAAACAGGTGCCAGCTGCTGTTTATGAGAATGCATCAGTTTGGTGAAAGACATAATTACACACTAATCAATATATATTTAGGAGTAAAATATTCTTTTTTTCTACTAAATAACCTCACAAAACTTACTGTAACTTTACTAAAAATTATATTTAAATATCATTATTGTTATTATCTATTCATTTTTATTAGTTTTAGAAGAAAAGCTGAAAAAAGTTTAGAAAGCACATTACATTTTTTCATATTACTGATATTTACCTGCATTCCTGAACAGAAAAAAATTAGGAAAAAATGATTTATTTGTGGAAAAAAGAAAAAGATCACTTTCACTGTTATTTTGTCACAAGCTGCCACACAGCCAGTGACAATGGCGGGAGACAAGACAAGCTAAATTGCTAAACATTATTTTATTCACCAAAAAGGAAAAACACAAACAAGTATGAGGAGTCACAAATACCAGTGATGACACAAATGCACGTGTGCTGATGTTGGCAGCAGTGCAAAGGACTAAACACACCAAAACCTGGAGGTGCCAATTGCTGCAGTTCTTCTGTAGAATCACATGATGGCGCTGTTGGTCTGTGTACCACGGAGCAGAGCCTCAGCATGTAAGTCAAGGTCACAGGAACAGCATCGGACAATGTTTGTGTTTGTTCAGAAGCGTTTTAAAGCTCAAACCTTCATTAGTCATTTAGGGATTTAAATAACTTGAATATTATAATTGTTAACAGAGTTATTGTGACAGTCACCATCACTCTTAACTAAAGTACTTACCCGATACAAAGATAAAAACCGATCTGTCAACGTCTCATTCACCTTGTGGTGCAGAAAGAGTTAAATTACGTTCTCTGCTGGAGTCCTTCCTCATTTGACAAACATCCAATGTGATTGGCTGAGCCTTTCAGGGAGCTCTGTTTAGTTTTAGCAGCAGCAAGCCTGCGCTGCCTGGACCTGCGAGGAGGAGAGGAGGACGGCAGCAAAAAGGAAGACCCTGGATATAAGAAAGTATTTTTCAAAGAAACCTGTAAGTCACTTAAAGTCAAGTTCACTCATAAAATGTGTCCGTCACAATAACGTTACAGGCTATGCTAGGCCCACATGCCAACCCTCCCGATTTTTCCGGGAGAATCACGAATTTCAGGAGCCACCATTCTACCGAATTTCTCCCGATTTTCCACCCGGACAACAAAATTGAAAAACCATATTCCATATCGGCCAAGCCAATTCCAGTTTCCAACAATGGCTACTACTGCATCTACTTAGTTTTAATATTGCTCTTATTACTCTTTCTGGGTCGTAAAATAAACTTTTAACATATTTTCCAGGGAGAAAGTAGCTGAGTAAACTTCAAATATCTGAGCCGGTGTTGTGCCAAAAACTGATTTCCAATGTTTCCGTGTGTTTTTTATGTGTAATATCGTTATGTATGTTGCTAAATAGACTTTGGTGAACAGGTATTACAAAGGGGTTATATATCAAATTAAAAATTTACCTGTTTGTCAAGTATCTTTGTAACTGTGTTATTGTACTTACATTATAATCAATCAGCTCCCGTTTGTCCACTTAAAATATATTTACAGAACTATTTTTGCATTTGTCCTCTTGGCCAGATTACTCTTGAAAGAGACATTTTTAAAGCCAACTATATTTTTTTTTAACTGCATAAATAAAGGATACATAAAAGTCACTGCCAAAAAGTGATTGCGGCTTCTACCTTGTTACAGGAATGTTGTTTGTTGCTCAGGATGACTTGATACATTTGGGATACACTTGACATATGTTTCACATATTATAGACCAACAAGTTATTTATAGCAGTTTAAATACAGGCAATCAGTTTTTGGCAGACAATCACTTTTTGGCACAACACCGGGTCCTCAGGTGGACGCAGCCTCTGAATTTGGACATCCCCAGCTTGTTTCCGGCCGGACAATAATAACGGTGACATTTAACTTTTTCATCCAATAAATAAACATTGTAAAATTGAAGTTTTTTGTACGTATACCACTCCCCCCAGCCCTTTTGAAAAGTATGTGCAAGTATGTGCGAGGCTTTGGCCCACATCAGTCTAAAATTGTATGTAACCGTGAATAACGTGTTGCCATGTCCACCAGGAGAGACTGGACAGTATAGATGTAAAACAAATATGCCAGCAGTTTATCTCAGTTAACGAGAGGAGCAGGCATGTGTTTGGCTGCTTCACATAGTGGACATTGAGTTGTTGTGTGGGGAACCAGTTGTCCATGTCTGTTGCTGTAACTGTAGTTCATGTTTAGAATAAAAAATCCCAGCTCACTGACTTGATAGGAGCAATAGTGCCTAAAATGTTGCTAATTTTGCTGAGAGATCTTTTACTTTGTGGTAATCTTAGATGAGTAGTTTTATGGACAAAAACCACCAGCTGCTTTGAAATTTATGTGTTCAATTATTTTAAATATCAAGGCAATGAAAACGTTTTCTTGAAAATTTTCCCACAAAAAATTATAAAATTTTCTAAATAAATTCTGGACATTAAAAAAAAAAAAAACAAGACATCATAAGTCAGAGTCATATGTATATATTTTGTATAAATAAGCATTTATTTGTCTTTAGACTGTCACTCATTTTCAGATGTATAAATATAAAGTTTAACATTTTTCACAACAAACAAAAGCACGTACAGACAGAAACATTAAATACATAATTAATACTTTCAGTAGGAACAAATCAGCTCTTATTTACAGAATATTTACAGAAACAGAAAAGTGGTCCTCCGCTGCAGTGAGTGAAATGACAAATGAAAGAAATTAAAAATCCGTTTTGGACAGGAAGGAGGTCTGAACCTACTTCAAAACTGACGGGAGGAAAAAAAGTCACTACAATACTTCTGTACCCGCAGGCCGGATTCTGTTAAGCTTTTACTGCAGAAATTTGTGCTTTTACATCAAGTTTCCTTCTAAAATGTCAAACAGTTACTGTAGTTCCTTTTTCCTCCTGAGGGAATCGAACAGCTGGGGCCTTTCGGACTTCAGATAGACGAAAGTGGAGGAATGTTAATGGGTGGTTTTTGGCCTCCGTCCTTCATCAGCTAGACTATACACAGAAGGCTGGAGTGGGGAAGGTGGGGGATCCATCTGAAAGACTAAGCTGAGGCTTAAAATATTTTTCATAACTTAAAATTAAATAAAAATACAGCAAGAACCGAACTGGTTTCTATTTAAAACGTAACTATAGAATTAAGTGGTCTGATCTCGACTTATTTCAGAAACAAGAAAAGGAATCTGGGGTGGCTGTGGAAGCTCATTCCTGTTTGGAAAATTAACTAATGTAGGTAACTTTGGAATGATAAAAGCAACTTTTCATTTGTATGACATACAAGGTCAAAATTAAGACTTCAGCTCCTGACTATGACTTTTTAAAATCATTTTTTTCAGGCTCCTCCTTTTATTAGCGTCTCCGTGTAGAATCAACAAACCGCATCTGATCATGAAACATTGAGATGTTTAGTTTGGACGCTTAAAAAAAATCTTTCTTTACATATAAGTTTGAAATCAGTAATTCTAGATTTTATCATTCCTTTGTTAAACATATATCTAATAACTGAAAATAAATCTTAGGTATGTGTACTTTTAATTAGACCTCACAGCCACGGGATTTTTTTCTTGGCAACTCAATTGAAAACACTTAAAATGATTTTTACTGCTGATCTTTTTTTCTGGCAGGAATGAGCTTCCATACATTGATCTAAAGAGAATAAATACATAAGAAGCAGCTGATCAACCATAGTGGTGGTTTCTCAGTTCAGCTGGTGTAAATAATCATTTTCAGTGTGTGTGTGTGTGTGTGTGTGTGTGTGTGTGTGTGTGTGTGTGTGTGTGTGTGTGTGTGTGTGTGTGTGTGTGTGTGTGTTCTTATGGCTGGATGGCTTGACAAGATTTGGGGATTTTTTTAATTTATTGTAATTTCCGAGTTGAATATCTATGTGTGAGGGTCTATAGGACTTGGTAAATCAGGCTGGGGTCCTGACTGGCAGTCGGAGACGAGACCTGAGTGGTCGCCGGGGCAGTGCCTGCTTCACCCACCGGCACAGTTGTCGTCGGTGGGGATCCTGGGCCGTCAGCAGGCGGCAGCAGGCTGCTGTTATCGGTGGAGATCCGCTCCACAATGCTGGACAGGCAGTCCAGACTGGACACCACTGAACTGCGTTCGCTTTTCAGACCGCCTGCACAAAAAACAAGACATCATAGTAAATAAAAAAAAAATCATTAGGCTACTATGAGTTTTTAAAAAAAATTTTTTTTCTATCATTCATATTGGGGGACAAAGGTGACAAAACTGTTGTTATGGAAACACAAAAAACATAATCAAATCATCATCATCATCAAAACAAACCCCAAACCAATAATAATAATAATAATGATAATAATAATAATCTAGCTTTATTTTCAAATTATTTCGAATTAGTTGTTAGCATTAATCACAGATCTAGTTTAATTGTTTTCACGCTTGTTTTGTATTTAGGCTGCTTTACAGAGCTTAATTTAACTCAGAATATTGTCTCACTATTTCAGCTTCTGTATTATATATTAATCATTTACTGTCGAAAAGATCTAAAAAAAAAACAAAAAAACGAAGAAACGCTCTCTTTTTACATCAGCTGAAATTAAAAATGAGCTTTTAATTCAGCGTATGGTTTATAATCTTACTTTTATACGTTGCTCCTAACATTGAAATTACCATTAACATTGAACTTTTACGTTTTAAACAATTAAATAAAGAATCAGTTCAAAGAAAGCACAGCATCAACTGTTTTATTTTTATTGGCCTGCTGCTTTTATTGCGTCTTCTATTTGTCTTTCCCCGCTAACTGCCGTCACTTTACTGCGTGGTTTATTATTTTAAACACGTATTAAAATCATTTCTTACCGTTTGGAGTCTCGGAGAAATAAGAGCTGCTGTCATAACTTCCTCTTCTGGTTGTCTGACAGGTGGGGCCGTTAAAATCCGTCTGAAGAAGAAAAGAGAAAATTAAATATTGACAGAGACACTAAAGAATCCACCAGAGAAACCCCGCAGTGATTAGAAAATAAATCTAAATAAGTGTGTGTGTGTGTGTGTGTGTGTGTGTGTGTGTGTGTGTGTGTGTGTGTGTGTGTGTGTGTGTGTGGTAATGGTTGAGTCACGGTAGCTGTTTGTGTCATACCACGTTAATAAAGTCCCTGAACTCAGATATTATTTTTTTCCATCCACGTCTCTCCGTTTGTTACATCTGGGGTCTAAAAACGGTTTAAATCTGTTTCCTGTGTGTTTGGTGAGACGAGACGAAAGAAAATGTTTTAAAGACACTTTGAAACTAAATTTGCTTCGTTCCGATTCTGACACAAAATGGCCAGTAATGAAAAAGTTACACACAGGCAGCTAAATGATTCTATTTTAAATCACTATTTTACATGAAATTTAAACGTCATGAATAAGAGAATAAACGAATTGCTTGATTTGTCTCGATTCATCATAATAAAAGAATTAAATTAATATTAAACATCAGTTAAAATAAGAGTTGGAGCAGACAGTAAAATATCCCCAATTCCTTTGGCTAAATTCAAAAGATGGTCGGCTCCGTGCGCCTCTCTCACACCTGTCGCTCCTTGAACTCACCATGCCGTCGGAGCAGTTGGAGCGGGGGCTGGATGCGTCCGAGTCCCCGCTGTAGTGCTCCAGCACCGGGTAGAAGCCGTCTTCCTGGCCACCGCGCAGCAGCGCCTGCAGGGACTCGATGTAGCTGATGGCGTTGCGCAGGATCTCCACCTTTGGCAGCCTCTGGTTGGGGTTGGCCGTCGTGCAGCGCTTTAGGGTCTCGAAGGCGTCGTTGACCTTGCTGAGCCGCCGGCGCTCCCGCAGTGTGGCCGCCTTCCGCCGGTCCGCGTTGGTCGTCTTCCTCTTGCAGGCCTTGCAGGCCCAGAGCAGGCAGCGGCCCGCCTGGTGGTGCCCGCTGGGGGCGCGGACGTGCTCGTCGTCCTCCACCTCGGCATGGTGGTGGAGGTGCAGGAGGGAGGACGGGGAGGAGGAAGAGGAGGAAGGGGAGGATGAGGATGAAGAGGAGGAGTCGTCAGGCTTCAACAGCCCCACATGGACCAGCCGCGGGTCCAGGTCCTCGAAGAAGTGCATGTCACTGGTGTTAAAGCAGGGGTCGTCATAGAAATCATCAGCGGTGGGGATGGGGAAAGAGATATCCGACAACTCCATGGTTCAGTCCAGAACACAGCAGGAAGAAGAAAATCCAGTGATGACCAAACTTTTCTCTCTTTTTTAGGGAAGAACTGAAATGTGAAGCAGGATTCGGGGCTTTTGAGGGAATGTACAGTCCTGTCACAAACTGATCTGCCCTCCAGCCGTTGACCTGGATCCCCTTATACCTGGGACAGTGGGGGGCGGGTTCAAGATAATGGGGTCCACCGAGGTCTGTCCAATCAGCTGCTGGCAGGAGGGGTTTACAGCTTCACGGTAATTAGTGTCCGATTACCCCTCACAGGGCAGTAATGTACTGCTGCACACGGCGGGGGGCGTGTGGGAAATGTAAGTTTAATACATACATTTAAAAAATGCGTATCGATATCAGCAAAGTAAATATGCATCTGTTAAATAGCTGTCATTATTCCATGTGGTATACTTTTCTGTGTATTGGTTCATTGTCATGCTTTATTTGTATAATTTGAATGAATATTAATGACCTCTAAGGAATCATGACGTCATTAATTAAATAGTTTTATTCACGGCGTTATAATGCATTTAATTTGCAAGATGGACTGACGACATGTTCGAGTTAATTAATAACAAAACATATAAAAAATGAAAATATATACAGTTCAGTTATAAAACGCCTTTGTAAACCAAAGTAAAAAACGTGTCTATGCACTGGCGTTTACAATTATAATAATAACAAAGAACGGAAATTAGAACAATTTTTGAAAATTAATTATTAAAAAATGAAGATTTAAACTTGGTGGTAGGAGGTTAAAACTGTTGACAAAAAAAAAACACAAATTAAAGGCTAAATATAACTGATGTAGGAAAAAAAAATCACAATTAATATTAATAATAATAATAATAATTATTATTATTGTCATAATGTGGTATGGGTTTATTATTTCATTATTATTTCATATTTCATTATTCATTATTTTATCTGTGTATTTATTTGTTTGTTTATTCATTTAATTCGACAAATATGTCGAATGTAGATATGCATGTAGATATAATTGTAACCTCTGACCTCCTCTGTACCGTCCTATCAGAGCAGAGTTATTCCTCCAAGAAAAAGGGAAAATACAGCTTAAAACACACACACACAAAAAAACAATTAATAGTATTAACAAATATATATTTATATTAAAACACAATAAGTGATGCATCACTCATGCAACTGTATAGAAAGTCTCCATACAGCGATCAGGCTTCGTGTCTTTGCTGCGCCGCTTTTCAAGTGTAAATACTGCATGAAAGTGTGAACCGAGCAATCAACTTAAATGTCACCGAGTTTATTTTTAGATGCAGTGTTTCCCCTGCGACTGTCTGCACCCAGGACTGACCTCCTCCTCTCAGCTGTCACCGCTGCACCCGCTGCATCCACAAACTGCAAAATGCGCATTATCCCTTTTCCCAAAACACGCCGGCAGCTGTGCAGCTGCAGTGCACAACTGCAGCAGCTGGAGGGCGCCGAAGAAGCAGCCACCAGTGTGCAGGATGAATATCGCGCTCTTCTTTACTCGTGAGGTGAAATTTGCAGGCTATGAACTCATCCAGAGGTAACAGTTGTTAGAGGCTGTTTGCTGAGATGATGCTTGAAGTAGGTTTTCCTATAAGTACGCGATAAAATGGGGAAAATGCAAAGAATACTTTTTATTTTTTATCACATTTTTTTTCCAGTTCTGTGACATACACAATGCACCAGTTAAAATGAATCACAAAGACCCCTGAAACTCCACGTTATTTTCTTTTTTAATCCAAGCTTCAATCTCTAGGGTGAAAAAAATAATAATGAAGGAAATGAAATTAAAACCAGAACCTGCAGTTCCTCCAATGTTCATCTGAGGCTTCAAATATGAGTTAATTGACTAATTCCCGTGTTTTTGTATTGTTTGGCCAGGCAGAAACACTGCTTAGAGAACAGGTTAGAGTGACTGAAAATAGAGATGGACATGTACTAACAAGCGAAGAGGCGTTGATCAGTGAGCAGCAGCACAGCTTCATGCCGAGAAAGATCCTTATACACATGAAGTTTGCTTCAAGAACATGAACACTGTGAGGAATCTTGGAGGCATTTTTGACCAGGATGTGTCTTTCAGTGCAAATATTCAACAAATATGTTGGATTGTGTTCCTGCAGAGCACTTCATTCTCAGACTGCTGGTTTATTCGTGGTACCTAGAATATTGAAAGTAGAATGGGAGGCAAAACCTTCAGCACTCAGGCCCCTCTTCTGTAGAACCAGCTCCCAATGTGGATCTAAGAGACAGACACTAGCTCTACTTTTAAGATTAGCCTTCAAAATGTTCATTTTTGATAAAGCATAGAGTTAGTGCTGGAACAGGTGACACTGAGCCCTCCTGGGGGATTGTCACTCTGTGTTTAATTATTAGTTATGATTAATCTCTGGATCTCTTCCACAGCATGTCTTTGTCCTGTCTTCCTTCCCTCATCCCCAGCTGGTCATGGACGATGTTTTCCCCTCCCTGAGCTTCTGCCAGAGGTTTCTTGCTGCTAAAAGGAAGTTTTTCCTTCCCACTGTCGCTAAGTGCTTGTCTGATTGTCGGTAACTGTGCTTGGATAATACAATTGATTTTCATTGAATTGAATTTAACTGAATTGCGGTTGGATCATCCATCATGGATGCAGTGGACATGCAGGGGGTTGGTGTAACAGAGGAAGATGCTAGGGATAGAAGCAAATGATCCATGGTGGCGACTCCCTATAGCCAAAAGATGAAGAAATTAAAATGTCTAATGTTGAAGCAGAAATAAACATGTTTCCAAGCTGCTGCAAAAACAGTTCTGTTTATGAGGTGCATGGCCACATGGAATGACAGGTGGGTGGAAATACAGGTGGGTGTAGCTCGAGCTATTGGCTAAGCTTCACCTCTGCTAATCTGAACTTCTACTTTTGAATCTAATGTGCAGATTTCCACATTCCTGCTCCCAGAGGCTGAACTTCTGGTGTTGTGCTAATCCACTCTCATAGAGACCTTTACATTTTTCACTCTTTTCATAACAAGGCTCCAAAAACATGGTTCTCTCACCGATACATATTGCTCAAGGTTCTGAGGCAGGCCAGTAGACTCGTAAACTTTGTTTTTCACTGAAAACTTTCATATGGTATCAAAGATTGGCAGACCTTCTTTACACTTGACACTCCAACTAAGTTGACCCACTTTTGTTGCAGTGTTTGTAACTGAGTCTTTCTCCATGATATGTTCCTGTTATTTAAGCATCCTTGCTGTATTTAAAGCAGTCTGGGGATGTTATTTATGTCACTTCAAAGCAAAATGATCCTCAGCAGAAGTCTTTGCACTTTAACTGAATGAAATGAAACATAAAAACCAAACTAATGGGAAATGCTGTCCTGTGGAGGGACACAGTATTTGAGAGACAGATAACAAGGTGTCCCAAACTGCTGCTGACTGGGCCCGGGCCTCAGGCCTGAAGCAATTTTACACGACTCATAAAGCCGGGGCTGCGGTTGGAGGGCACGCTGCGACGCGCCAACGCCACCACCGCCGAATCCACTGGCCATCTGGAAACGCCATCAGCACCACCATCCCTCTGCCACAGCATTAATCTCGCCAATTTTCCGGAACTCGGGGGGGGGGGGGGGGGGGGAATGTACACCCTGACTGGCTTATGGCCAGAGTCAGGGGCAGGTCTCCGGGGGTTTAACCTACCCTCACCCTTTCCTCCACCGCCTCACTCCGTCCGATCACTAACGCCTGCCCCAAATGAAGAGCTTCATTCTAAAATGAGATATCTGCCGTTTGAAAAAAGAAAAGAAACGCAGAGATAGAAACACCTGCTCTGACAAAATGACGGATAGCGGGGGGGAAATAAATCCTCGTGCTGAGACGTTCCGGGATGAACGTGAGGTTGCTGTCGGAGTAAAACGAGAAGGCAGTTGCAGACTGAAGCTTCTCTGTCTCACAGATAAAGTTCAGATCGTAAATATTGTTTCAAAATGGATCCACAAGTCAGCTCCTCATACTGGATAATTTAAATGGCCATCAGGACCCACGAGGCTTCTACCACAGCAGCAGTGCTCATCACGGCATCTCGTGCCTACTGAGGTGTCCCTGGGCAGCAAATGCTCTTGACCCTGACCTCCGGGTAATGTCTGTTTTTTCCATGGCTTAAAGTGAGAAAGTACATTAACTCAAGTACTGCTAAATACTGTATGTTTGACGTTAAACGTGGAATAGACAGTAAGACGCATTATTGCAAAATGTAGAAAAAGCGTGATAGATAAATCCATGGATGTGGATCCTCCTGCTCAGAGGCTCTGACTATGAGTTCAGACCTGTTTCTATATAAAATGAAAAACTTTTGAGCTGCTGTGGAAGAAATGCCCAAACTACAGAAGAGACCAGCAGTTAGTGTAGCAACAATACGTGAAATAAGAGACAGTGATGTGTACCCGGCTGGCAAATTTGAAGTGAAGTATTGAAGCTACGGCTAGGAGCAAAGGAGGCTGCTGGTCGACAGATGGCAGGTCGGAAATACGGAGGGTGATCGACACAACCAGAGCCTGGCTTGTCCACTAGTGACTAACTGTGATAAAAAGTGATGTTTGATGAGCAAATCACTTCATACGAGGACAAGTCTTAAAAATCAAGGTATGACACTCCACATGTGACAGGTTTTTCTGCAATACTTTACTGAAGTGATTCATTTAATGCATCATGATAAATAGTAGTTTTTTAAAAGACAACTTAACATTACAGGCTGTCCTGTCACCAAAACACTAAAATGAGACTACACAAGTTTGTGTCACATAAAAGAAGATTCTTATTAAAGCAATTCATCAGAAACATGTCAAGGATGTGTTAAATAATCCTATAAACTACTCATATAGCTGAGCAATGAAAGTATTGTGAAACACTAATATGACGGACAGTAACAGTTAACTTATGTCCCTGACTTATTGAATCAGGTGGAGCGAGTGTAGATCTGCAAAAGACTTAGAAGACGTGTTTGTAGCTCTGATTTCAAGTTAGATTTTTACATGACAGGAAACTAAATAATAGTCAGATTTAATATTTTTCATTCAGGTTTAATATAAATTCCTATAATATAAATTTATTAGAGTACCAATCAATATAATGACGGGAACACCCATGTTTTTAATTAACTAAACATCCTGTCTCATAAATAGAGTTCTAGCTTTTTGTAACAACCGAAGTGATTGAAATGTAGTCAAAAATTCAAATTCGATAAACATTTTATCATATCAACATGATATGAAAGCATACTTTGCTAAGTTGTGTGTGTAGACACACCACTGGTTCATCTATTCATTTAAGTGTCCTTTTGTGGTGTTAAGTAACTTAAGGATTGGACTGAAAATGAGAGAAAAAGCAGCCAATTCCCAAAGGAAAACTTGGAACGACCTTCGGAAAGAGACGGCTCAAGACTTGCCATAACTAAGTATGAGTAGACGATGGGTCCTACAGCCATATTTCTGAATTTTCTGCATCTTTTTCATCTTGTGTCTGTGTCCTCTCACTGGCTCAGAGCTGAGCACCCTCCGTTCATCCTCCTCTGTTGTTTCACTTCGGCAGGATGAGTGACAGGAGAGGCTGGTTGGTCTCCAGGAGGAAATAAAGGCTGATTGTCAGCCTGGGACCGAGGTCAACAGGACTCACACCACCGATATAGCTGCCCCTGACCCTCAGACACATCAGTTATCACCTGAGCTGGACCCCACTGCAACAGACACACTGCAGGAGGCCGCTCAGCTTCCACCAGGTGATGCTGTGCTAAAGGAGGTCTGGCAGAGGATCTTTTATTTCATTTTCAAAGTCTTAAACACGACAAATAAAAAAATGAACAAGTACTGCTTTGTCTTACCAAATTCTACTTTATATTTTTATTAATGACAATAATGGACTTCTAATTCTAACAAAAATAAAAAGGGCCAGACCTGCAGACTGACAGCAGAGGTGTCAGCCTTCACACCTGCTGCCTGCTGTAAACCACCAACACTACAACTACTGCATTGTCCCCCACTGCTGGCAGATTGCTTTACACACACACACACACACACACACACACACACACACACACACACACACACACACACACACACACACACACACACACACACACACACACACACACACACACAGAACAGGATTAGGTCGGAGCTACAGATTTACTGCTCTACAGTTGTTGGGTTTGTTGTGTTTGTGGACTGAAGCCTGAGACTTTAGACTGAACGTCCTTTTCTACTCTAAAGCCCAGGTTGACTTCATGTAACGCTTATTTATTGAGCGCTTTTAACAGAAAAACTGTCACAAAATGTTGTTCAACACAAAAGAGTGAAGTAAATAAAAAAGTACATGCCATAATAGCCGAGAAAAAGACGTCACGAGACACAATAAAATAAACAGGTATGTCTGGAGAGTTTTTCTGAGTTATGCGTTTCATATTAGACACGCCCACCAATGGTTTTATTGCTGTTTCGTTGTATTTTAAGCATTGTATTTATTTCCTAAAATGACACTGCATTAATTATACTTCAGAATGTGAGTCATTATGGTCTAGCCTGAAACATGATGTGAAAAACATAAACATACACTCAGTTTGTCCAGACGTTTATGAAGAACATTTAGGAAGAGCACAATTTATTTATTCAGTTGACATATATTGAAATGCAAGTTTGGTTTATTTCATATAGTTACATAGTTTACATTATGTATAAAGTTTCTTTTGTGAAGACAGCAGGGACATGTCCAAAGGGGGTACATGGGGTGGCACCAGCACCTTCGAAATATGATTGACTTTCCTGCAACTGGAGTTCACAGAGAGGGAACTACATTAGACAGAAGAGGGGACTCAAAGGATGAAGGCAGACTCGAGAAAAGAAATTGATTTGTGTAAAAATCAAGTTTTGTGGAAGCTATTTTTATAGTTATAGTTCCTGAATCTCTGTGGCAAAGGTGGAAAATGCAGAGTTAGTATGATGGAGCTTGAATAGCCATAATACGTGGTAACAGATCAGGTTGGGGAAAGTCTGAACTGTACAGATGAGAGATTTTATTTGTACTTTTCTACTTACAACAGCTCACGATGAACCTATCCATGCATCGAGACATTTGTGATGCCTTTTCCTGTCACTGTGTTCTGTCTCTGCCACAGGGAGGAGTCTAAATACTAAATAAGATGGTTTTTACTAGAGATGTTCCTGGTGACTAATTTCTTAGTCAGCTAAATGAGGGAAAAAAGTCTAAAACTAAGAAACAGATATCAAGTTATATTTGAGAACTGTTTAATGTCAAATAGTCATTAAACAAAGGCATTTTTAACCATTAATCACATTCTTCATTAATGAATGGTTGTATAACATTAGGACACAGCAATTTACCATCATTGGGAATCAATTAAATGTAAAACAATTAGATTAAAGGACTAGTACTTCTGCTCCCGACTAGTAAAAATAGCGACGCCTAGTCGCAAACATCGGTAGTAATTTCATACTGCTTCTCTGGTCTTACTGACCACTCAAAGCATTGACATACCAGCGCCGTGCTTTATATTGTGTTATATATGCAATTAAACCGCTATTTTTGTTTTCACACACTCTGCACAATCTTTGGAGTTAAATATAAAGCCAACAGACACCTTAGTGTGGGGAGCCGGAGCTTTGTTGCTAATGCTGCTAACAAAGCTCTGGTTGGCTCAGCACGTTTTCCAGCCAAAGACTGAAAGTGATATCAATCCTGTGGGTGTGATAAAGAAAGCATACTTCTTTCTTTCACTTAACCTCTGCAGATCAACTTGTTCTATAGTTTTATCATGTTGACCATGGCAGATTATTAATGCCGGCCTCTCCGGATTCCCGCAGCTTCCTTAGAAATCTGGGATCCAGCTTTGTTCAGAGGATCCCAGTGGACTCGTGGCTGTGTAGGAACGCCGGCCCTCACTTTGAATTCCTGTCTCTCATCACATGACCCAGCTTATAAATACGTCCCAGCTCTGGACTCATGTCAGGCATCATGTTTTCATGCTTTAGACCGAACAGCTGGGCCACTAAACACAACAAAAACAGATCATCTGACTCCTGCAGGGAAACAAAAACTCCCCCAAACTACATTCTGACTTTTGCTGTGTTGGGTGAACATTTGTGTTCAATGTTCACCCAACACAACAAAAGTCATGAAGAGGATTCAGTCTCCTGGAACAAGTCTGACCTTGAAATGCCATCAGTTTTCTTCACGGTTGCATCAAGCAACCCTTTGGGGCTGAATTACTGAAAGATTCTGAACATCTCATTCTGAACAAAGCCCATCTATGACAGCAAGCTCCTGTAATATATTAAAAGAAGAAACCAGAGAAACCAGAATATTAAAGTGTGATGGCACATCTTTGACCTCATCTAAACACTCTACACTTAACTTTTCCTATCACAGTCTAAAGACTCTAGAAGGCGAGACATCAGAGTCTGTTTACATCTGAAAAATTAGCAACTGTTTTTTACACTTTAGTTATACATGCACGATGCAACAGGTTGCTCCACTCCAGTGTAGTAGGTGGCAGCAATGCAGGAGACTACAGCAAAGGAAGACAGTAGTGAAACTGAAACTGTTGTGTTAACAGCAAACCACAGCAAAGAATAACAGCAAACCACCAGAAATCCTCTGCTTTCAATAACTTTTTATGAGCTGTTGCTGAGGCTGAGCAAGATTTTGATTCAATAAGCTCAATTTTTGAGCTGGAAACATGCTGATAATCTTACAGGACTCTGTCCCAGGGGGCTGTTTCTGAAGTAAATCTGTAAGTTTCCTGCTGAATGTTGGCAAAATCTCCATCGTTTTTATCAAAGATGTATGAGATATGATCAAAATGTTCTGAGAACATATCCAAGAAAATCAAAAAAAATATTAAATTTCACATTCATTCTCGTGTGCGTCTCTGTACTATTTTCAACATGGCTGCTATTTTCAGATTTCTCAGAAGTTCTGTTATACGTGTTAACAATGTCACAGGATGGCAGATCTGGTGAAGGATCCAAATGGTGACTGAGGATTATGCTAAGTTTTCAAATGACACTGAGCCAGCGCCACTGTTTAGTTTAAATGGTTTGGTCAGGACATTACAGTAGAAGTCTATACTGACAGCCTCACCCCAGGGAACAAAAACATGGTGCAAAACCTGACACTCTGGTCTCTTCCTTGGGGAAAAATGCTTGGATGTAACCAGTGACTCAACTCTAATCATCAACAGTGACAGTCCACAGTGAATTTAGGTCAGTTTGAAAGAATCTGTGAAGTGCACACAGGTGGTGAAAACTGAGTTTCCAGTTTGCGATCCACACGACGCAGTCGCGCTGGAAGCTGTCCGGACATGCCCGAGCAGAAGACCTTGACATGCAGATGGGCTAACTTTTGGATTTTTCCCCAAACTCTTTCCATCATATAGGCATAGCAAATTGTAGTTATACTTACATTATCAATCAGTAGATTACAGGGAGAAATATTACAAGTCCAATATTGGTTTTAAAAAATAGCAATTCAATTCTAGGTGCAGTTTATGTATCAAGCACAGAGTCATAGACTCGTTTTACAACATATAACAAAAGATTAACGTAAGGAGAAATCTCTCATCAAGGATGCACAGACAGGGAATAGTCCCACATAACAAGAAGACAGAAGTAATAATACAATATAGAGATGGAATGAGAATATTTAGGTACAGTTAATATCAATATTAGTTGTGTTAGCCAGCTGCAGAAATTTTAGTTTCTTGTTTTGGAAATCAGCGAGCAGCGCCGGTGCTGGCCCAGCCTGCAGCGGGTCACAGCTGTCAAACCGATCAGCAGGACTTCTCCTGACACCGAGCCAGCAGCTGTCTGTTAAGAATCCTCAGGACCGTCATCAGCAGCAAACTCCTCAACTCACAACTCCTCTCATTACTGCCCTTAATGGAGGGAAGAGAGAGACAAGGTAAATACAATTACTGATCAGAGAGCAGGGACAGCCGAGCCCACAGTGGTGCCCCGTTTCACTGCTGGTACCTGACACCAGACTCTGCCTCGTTACAGGGACCGTAACCCCGTCTCAGTGCTGGCCCTGATTTCACGAGCCTTTGGTTCGGTTTGTTGTTGTTGTGGATGAATAAACCCCACCATTTAAAAGATGTTGTTGCCCTCTGAAATAGGAGGAAAGTAAATCCAAGGTTGGCACTGAGGTCCAGCGAGACTCCTCGAATGCCTTTTGAGCCAGACGCTGTGATTACCCAGAAAGCCTGTGGAATGCCCCCTTCCTCATTGAAGAGACAAATATAGCGTGGTGTGTTCCAGCAAGGGATGGAGGGTAAATGGATGCTGTGGTGTTATGTAGCAGAAATTAGACAATGATGAATGATGATGCTCAGAGGAGGGACAGGTTAAAACCAGAACTATTTCAAGAGATGGCAGAAACACATTGTTACGTATGTGAGGTGTCTGTGGGAAACTAGACCACCATGATGAAGGAAAATTCAGCTTTCAGGTTTCTGACTCAAATTCAAAATCGCAAAAGAAGATTCACAGACATTTGTATTAAGTGCTGCAAAGTGGAACCAAGTGGAGCCACCAAAAGCCAAAAGCTGCAGTTACTTTTATGTCCATTTGAAGGTGAATGCAGAAGTTTTCAGGCCCCTCTTCTGTGGAACCAGCTTCCAGTTTGGATTCAGGAGACAGACACTATCTCTACTTTTAAGATTAGGCTTAAAACTTTCCTTTTTGCTAAAGCATATAGTTAGGGCTGGACCAGGTGACCCTGAATCCTCCCTAATGCTGGGCTTACACTGTGCGATTTCTTCAGTCGCGCGATTCAGCTCCTGCTCAAACTGTACGATTGACTCGCAGGGGTTAGAAGTTCATAGGTCACGATGCAGGTCTCACACTATACGACCCGATGCTCTGATGCGACCTGAGTGCTCACACTGTGCGTCCATAAAATGAAGGTTATAACAGAAATTCTGTCGCTCGCTCTCTCTCTCTGTCTTTCACTCACACAGACACGCCACCACCACCATCAACTTTGCTAAATTGCTAATGAAAAACATTGATCAGGCAGCTGTGATTGAGCAGCAGTGTAGATCCAACTATTTTCACGGTTGTTGTGGTCGTGATAATTTTGTGAGGCCACATCGAAAAGGCTCGGATGAGCTTTCCAAAGTTCTACAAGTTGTGCCTCCATCGCTTGTGTCCAGATCACACGCTGCACAGCCGTGCTGCGCCGTCTTTTTCACTGACATTTGTGTTTGCGCGTGCGCAGTGTGACAAACTGCGGTGCCACCCTCACGACGGTCGGGAGGATTTCAAACAGGTTTGAAATCCTCACGACCAAGCGATTGATGATCGGGAGCTGGTCGTGAGGTGTTAATCGCTTCTCGTTACCCCACGTATACTACACGATGCATGACGCACGATGAAGGCCAAAATCGGGCCGATCGCCAAAACGGTCGCACGACTCAAAAATCAGCTCAAAATGGGCCAAAAATCGCACAGTGTAAGCCCAGCATTAGTTATGGTGCAATAGACGTAGGCTGCTGGGGGATTCCCATGATGCATTGAGTTTTTTCCTTTCCAGTCACCTTTCTCACCCACTATGTGTTAACAGACCTCTCTGCATTGAATTATATCTGTTATTAACCTCTGTCTCTCTTCCACAGCATGTCTTTTATCCTGTCTTCCTTCTCTCTCCAACTGGTCACAGCAGATGGCCCCGCCCCTCCCTGAGCCTGGTTCTGCGGGAGGTTTCTTCCTGTTAAAAGGGAGTTTTTCCTTCCCACTGTCGCCAAAGTGCTTGCTCATAGGGGGTCATATGATTGTTGGGTTTTTCTCTGTATCTATGAAGCGCCTTGAGGCGACTTTTGTTGTGATTTGGCGCTATAGAAATAAAATTGAATAAAATTGAATTGAATAGAAGCTTGTCAGTCCCCATAGACACGCATGTTAAAATGTCCCAACTTTACAGCAGAAGTAAACATGTTTAATCCTGCTACAAAAAACCCCATTTTGGTTTCAGCTAATTTATTCCTTTTAAAACCTTGCAGAGGATTAGTTATCTTATAGATATCTATCTACTACTGGTTGGTGCTTAAAGTGAAGGCTTAAAGTTAGGGATGATTGAGAGTTGTGCTGATAAAAGCAGCTGCAGATCATTATTATTATCATTATCTACAAGAGTTCTTCTCTGCTTAGTCAACTTACTGAACTGAAGGAGACATTGTGACTATGTTGGTAGTTTGGGCATCTTCTGGATCAGTTTTACTTTCACAAGCATTCTTTTATATACACACCACAGCATTTCAGTCAGCCTTTCTATTGGTTAATATTTGCATTAAAGCATTCCTGCCTAGAAGAAAAAAAATAAACCAAAAGCATAAAAATACCATCTGATGTATGAAAAATGCATACTGGCCTGTTTTGATCAGAATCATTTAGAACCAGCATTCTTGTGCAATCTCTATAGAGTTTGGATACTGTGATTGTAGAAAACAGGAAGGATTGTGTCTGAGATCCAAGGAGGAAGCCAGAAGAGGCGTAGCTTTCCAAAGTGTTTCTACAGGAGTGATGGAAATTTAAAGCAAATAAATAAAAAGTGACGAGCTGAAACAACGGCAATTATTTCCCCTGAAACACTCACTCTGGTTAGTGTAAAAAAAAAAAAAAGATCTGCAATCAAAGTAGTTGTGAAAAAGACAAACAGACTTCAAAGAAAAAGAAGAAAAGAGAGTAAAGGTGGTTTGTCAGCCAGAAGTGAGAAAAAAATCCAGATTCTCCAGCATTGATGACATAATGCCAAGAAATGGTACTGTGAGCGACGACGTCCAGCAATGATGAAAGTCATTTTTAATAAGCAATAAGAACATTTAAGAACATTGACAATAAGTTAAGACAAGAAATAATAAAATGTTTAAATTCAAGTGTTAAACCATAAACCTTTGGCCTTTAGTGGTTTTTTTATTCACATGCTTTTCAAAAATTTTAATTCTGAGAATTTTGCGACTGTTTTGGAAAACTATTAACAATGACCTACAACCAATAAAAGGCAATAATAAAAATAACAACAATAATTATTGCAATATTAAAAGTAGTGTTCATTTTAAATTGATAAATTTAAAATGAATACATGTTTGTTGAATTCATGTTTAAATTCTTAAGGATGCCAAGCTGGTATTTGTTTGTAAGCCTGGTCAGACTGACTTCTGATTTGTTCCTGAAGTACGAACAAATCCAGGGACAAAAATATTGATAAATCACAGATTTGTGGGGGAAACATTTGTGTGCACAGACTTGTTGTGGGAATCTTGTATCTATATCAGCTGTAGCTTTGCGAAGCCTTGACCTTGAGGTGAATGGGCTGGGATAAAGACTGGAGCACACATGAATTCTCCAGACCAGCAAACCTCTAAAACATCTGTTTCCTGATGATCAGGTAATTAAGTGCATTTGATAAGCAGCACCTGGCTGATACCTCCTTCTTAATTCTTATTAGAACCGTAAAGGAGGACTCAGTTTTTCTCATGATGGTTTGAGGTCTTTGGAAATCTCCACCGAAATTCTCCACCTGTTACAGCTCACAGTGTCAGTGTGTTGTCTATGTGTGTTTGGGCATGTTTAACACACCAGTAGCAGTAAATACACTTTGTTGTCTTGTTGTGTGACACAGCATTTATTGTTGTGATGAGCAGAGAGCAAATCACAGATGAGACTCAGATTACACCGAGTGTTTGGAGGTTTTGCAGTGTGTGTGTGTGTGTGTGTGTGTGTGTATGTGTGTGTGTGTGTGTGTGGGGGGGGGGGGGGTCATGAAGTGGCTCCGTCTGTGTGGTCTGTCACCCTTTAACCTGCAGGCATGAGGAGGCTCCACAGTTTGAGTCAACACACTGAGAGCCTCGCTTCACACTTTAAGCACACCAAACCGTGTTCACCTTTGAGCTTCCACTTACAACAGAAAGCAGCAGAGTGGAGATTCAGATGTCAGAGTGACTTTTCTTCTATGTGACTGACATCATCTCTGTGTGATCCTTCTGGGCCACTTTATACAATGAAATCATGCAAGAATAGTGGTTTTATTAGGGAAAAGCTACAACCATAACTTGAAGATTATACTACAGCGAGGGGCACTCATGTATGCTAATGTGTCCAGAATGGAGAATATGATGGTGGGGTGACCTGATGGATATGTGACGTAGGTGCAAATTGCCCTTTCTCCTCAAAGTGAGGAAACTTTGAGTCTTTATTCAATTCAAGAGAATTTAGTTTAGTTCAACTTTATTTATATAGCGCCAAATGACAACAACAGTAGAGGTAGATATCTTACAATAATACAAGTACATGACCTGCTATGAAAAAACACTTGGCAACAGTGGGAAGGAAAAACTCCAGTTTAAAAGGAAGAAAACTCGAGCAGAACCAGGCTCAGGGAGGGGTGGCCATCTGCCGTGACTGGTTGGGAGAAAGAATAATAATAACTCATATTTAAATGCAGAGAGGTGTGTAAACATGATGAGTGAAAGAGGTGAATGAAGAAGAAACACAACATGTGCAGGCAGTTTCAGAGGTGACCTGTGTGCTACTGGAGTTGGTCTGGTCCCTGCGGACAGGGTGTTCCCCTGGATGCTTGGCACTGTGGGGGCTCAGCAGACCTGCAGCTAAGATCACAGAAACCTGTGTTTACTGACCGTTTGAGTCCCTGCGTCTTCTCAGACTTCCAGCTGAGCTGCCAGAGGGGACTCACAGCAAGAGGAGGTCTCCAACAGATCTGATGGGACTCCAAACACGGACACAGATCCAAGCCAAGAATGACCGTCCTCTGGATGTCAGAGCCTAACGATGGCTCAAAGGTGTCCTGTAATCTCTGTCCTGGTGGTCCACACACTTTGTTACATTCTTGTTCTGTACAAATGGTGAAGTATCCATCAAACATCAACACCCTTCCAGGACCATTTGATCATCTGATGAGCTGAGAGTCGGCAGTTTGGATCCAAACATTCTTTCGATGGTTAGAAAAACTTATTGTACACCAAGTGTCACCAGAGTCAATAAGCAGAGTTATTTTAGGAACAATCCTAACCCTATCACTGACTCTTATTTTAACATTATCATAAAAAACAGGACTGCAGTATAACCAAACACACGCAATCCCTGACTGTTAATAATGAAGCTGGTAATTAAAGAGAAAACCAACAAGAATTAATGTCAGTACTCAAAGTTTTCCAGCACTCTTTCATCAGCTTACACACTCGAATAGAAAAACGTTAATTTTTTTTACAAACAGGCTGTTATAGATAGGCAATAAAAAGAGACATACTGAGGTTTATGACTCAAATGTTCCACAAAAGACAGAAAAAAAGCTCTTTTGTTATATTTGATCATGTTTCTCTCTTTCCTGCATTCCTCATATCTCAAACAGAGCGAGCTCTATCTTGTCATTTACATCATTTTCCATTTTTTTCTTTTCTCTCATTTGTTATCCAAAGGTTAAGGGTAGGAAATAAGTAGTTAAGTATTGTTTCATCTGTTGAGTGGCTAACAAACTAACTTCCTCTGAATTGCTGCAATCAGGACTCATCACACCTCCAAACCTCTTTCCTGTTTGACAGTTGGACACAGTTTGAGTCTCTGACATCACTTCAGTTGAAGTGTGATAGGTAAAAGCACGCTTTCAGAGGACTCTCTGCACTACAGTGAAAAACTAAATACATCATTGAATCATCAGTCAGTTACTTGTAGAAACACCTTTAGCAGCAATAACTTGCAGCAAAGCCACACTTTTTCAGTCTTTTTATAACTTACTGTCATGAACTTTAATATTTAACATGCTGTCTGAGGCCTGTGGAGACTGTGTGAGTTGTTCTGACAGTTTTTTAGTTTTATACACTTTTTAACATCCTGCACAGAATTTGCATGTTTGATGAGAATAATCTTGCATCTGCTTGGTTAAATGTAAAGCCTGAAATGTAAAATGGAGTCATTTGCATGCCAGTGTGGTTCTCTCATGATGCAGTGCTGTGTACATGCCAGTCAGCAGAGCTGCTCATATGTTTCTTTTACATGGATGCGGAATTCCCTCGTCCTGGAAAGCAAAGCGAGTGTGATCCAGCTCTTTGCATCATCTCAATTTCCTACCTCCTCCTTCTTCTTTTTCTTCTGGTTTCTCCTTTGGGACAGAGGGGCAGCGAGGAGCAAATAGCTGTGACAAAAATGGAGGAATGCTCCATCCTTTGGCAGTAAAAGGCCGTCTAGCCTCAACTGCAGTGCTGTAACTGTAGCACGCTTGCCATAAACGCCCGGTGCGAGGACAAGGGAGGCCCCAGGAACCAATGGGGATCTGGTTTCAGCATGTGCACCATGATGAATTCTACATCCTGAGGTCTGAGAGGGAGACACAACCTGCTGTTAACAGCAAATAAACCAGCAGCAGAAGGAACAGGCAGGGATACAGAACATCAAATTTTAAGCTTAAGATTGAAGCTGCATTTTAAAAATCTCCTTCATGCACACTAAGAAACATGATGCATGTACTGGTCCACCTTGCTAAGGATCAAAACACCTCCTGTTTTTTCTTGCTTGGAATGCATTCAGAGACACAGTGTGGCTTTTGTCCTGTCTCCCTCCCAAGACAGCACAACGATATACTGTTGACCAATATGTGCTGTAAGTTTTGGATAGCAGAGACACGTGTTCGCTTGCTGGGAAGAGGTCCTTCCTACGTCACTAAGCACTGCTTTGTCTAATATTATACCGCTGTCTGCATTTCAGTAGCATTAATGAAACTTTCCCATCAGCAAAACATCAGTCCAGTGCCACTTACCTCCTGTTCACCGGTGCTTTTTCTCTTCCCAGTGTGACTAGGGAGGCACAAACATCATTTTCTTGCTGAAAAGTTGTAGCATCACCTTTCACTGTTGAATAATGATCTAATCCACCCATAGTTCCTACATGTGTTACATATAACGCCTCTCTGTGTATGCCTTGTTCTTATGTGTGCTTAACTTCAAACTCCAAGCTATCATTCCAAATATGTGTTACCATTGCACTGACCAGCTACACTACCCACACACCCCAAATGATCTCCAAGCTACGCAAGGACTCCGCAGGCGGGGTCGCACAGAAGGAGAAAAGGTGGCTGGAATGACATCATTTCCAATTTCCAACATCTGTATGATACAAGTACTGCCTGGTGTCTTTTTCCCCTTCCTTTTTTCTCTCTGCTATTAAACCTCAAGGGCAACTTTTCCTTTTGTTTTGGTGCTATGGTTAGCTCTAACTTTACTCTCACTTTGTGGCTTTGATTTTCCAGCCCGACATGCCAATGGCAGCTTATCACACTCCAAGTACTCAGCACTTAATGCCAGCTTATCGATTCTCCCGCAGTCCTCCAGTGACTTCCTCAGACCTTCCTCACTGTGTCTCCAGGACATAGTGAGGAAGGTCTTTACTAAAAGCCATAACCACCCTGAACTCGCACATGCACTGACAACACATTCCATCCCCCCAATCCAAGGACAAGAACAGAGACTACACAACTGCCTAGGATAGTGGTTCCCAAGCTTTTTTTGCTAGGCCCCCCTTTGTTTTACAAGAAAAATGTTGCCCCCCCCTCCGCGCGCACACCCCTATTTTGTTCCATTGTGGTTTATTTCACACCTCAAATACAAGTAATCTGCAATAAGTTACAGGTAGTAATAAAATAAACTACTAACTCTTTTACGCTACGTCTACACCTACACGGGTATTTTTGAAGCTGTTTCGTCCACACGTAAACGCCGTTTCGAGTCACCGAGATTTTTCAAAACTCCTTTTTTTGCGTTTACGTGTGGACGAGGAATACAGAGTTCGTCACGCAACGTCAAAGGTATGTGCCTTTTTTCACGTCATGCTGTGCGCCACGTTATTGTTTGCATGAGATGAATTGCAGAATGGCAGATAGAGACAAAATACTGACTGTCTGCAGGTTTTACATGCTTACATTTACACGCAGTTACTGTCCCTCCATTTAGAAAGGCAGAGGCGTCACGGTGTGATTATTTTACGTGTAGATGTTTTTTCCCTGTGTAATAATATTCAACATTGCTATCAATACATTTTTCAAAAAATGTCTCTCTGTGCAAAATGGGTTCAAAAACATAAACAGCTGTGGGATCCTGTTTGTCTGTGATTTGAACGGTGTAACTTTACTGTATAAAGAGCTAACATCTCCAAAATGTCAGGAGTAGTTAGTCATTACAAGAAGTGTTTGTGAACTAAAGATCAAGAATATAGGATCCTGTTTGTCCGTGACCTGAACAGCCCAGCGCTGCTCCCGACGAAGGGAAAACCAACCCTGCAGGGAAGACCTACCTCGGCACTCGTGCAGGTGAAACCAAAGGGCAGATATATTATTCAGTGATGCTTCATCTCCTGCTTTGCGTTTGTGTGGGCGCCCCGTGCTAGCAGTGTCCAACCCCCCCCTTGCAATGGCTCTGCCCCCCCCACACACACACACACACACACACTTTGGGATGGTCTGGCCTAGGAGATGCTCTGTATCTCATTGTACATGTGTATAGTGACAATAAAAGGTATTCTATTCTATTCTGCAAGAACAGCTTGTGCAGTGAACCTTTTCTGGTACTCTGTGCCCAGTGTCAGCATTTGGTATCTTGAAGGAATAGATTTAATGTCTCTCTTTAAAGCAGGCAGGTTAAGCTAGTCAGGTGAATTTAAAGTACCTTCTCTGAAGTTTGAGCAGTTTGGATCATCTCAGTTCATTCTTAATTTTGACAAATGAGTAGAAAATGTTCTCCTTCACATCTGTTTAACCCAAGGAGGTCTGGATTTTCATTATGTTGTGATTAATCTAATATAGCCACAGTTCTGTTCTAGAAAGAACAGAAGTGCTATCTCTTGTCCTGTTTTCTGTCCATCACCCCCAACTGATCAAGACAGGGCCTGGTTCTGCCAGAGGTTTCTTCCTGTTAAAAAAGGTTTTTTCTTCCCACTTTCTCCAAATGCTTGCACAAAAGGGGTCATTAGATTGTTGGGGTTCCTCTGTATTATTGTCGGGTCTTTATTTTAGAACATAAACCACCTTGAGGCAACTGTTGTTGAGATTTTGCACTATATAAATAAAATTGAATTGAATTGAACTGAATACTGTGATGGTAATATCAAAGGTAATGATTCTGGTTTTAAACTGTGACCTGTCCTAAGAGATTGAGCCGCCCCTCAGTACACATATAATGAGCTCATCACTCTTCTGAAGAACAACAGCATGCAGAAGATATTTTCCGCTGGCAGACCCACCAAAGCTGACGCTTTGTTCCTCCAGCTTCTACTTTTTTTAAGCTGCTATTAGCCTCTTGGCACGCGGTTCTCTCTGCATTATGGAGTTTGTCCCTATCAGCACTTGCCTGTCTGCCAAAATCTGCCCTCAGCTCTGCCGCGGCTAAACAAAGGTCCTTAAGTAGCAGAGGGCTGGAGCAGGATGGACACATGAAAGCTGGAGAGAGCTGGTGGCTCTCAGCGAGACGAAACACGAGCTGGTGTATTTCCAAAACAAAATTATGGAAGAGACAAAAAAACACAAAAACAAAAAAATAGAGAATGGAAGTTTGTGTGTGTGTGTGTGTGTGTGTGTGTGTGTGTGTGTGTGTGTGTGTGTGTGTGTGTGTGTGTGTGTGTGTGTGTGTGTGTGTGTGAATGGCAGAGGAAGTCAAACCAGTTGGCTGTCATTTCCATTTGGCTCTTGTCACACTCTCTCCATTTCTCATAGAGAGCCATAAGGAAGGCCTCAGCATGACCAGTTCCCAGAATGCCCCCTCGCCAGCCACCCTCCACCCCCTCACACACACACACACACACACACACACACACACACACACACACACACACACACACACACACACACACACACACACACCTCCTTACCCCTTCACCACTCCCCAGAGCCCTCATTTAAAGCCATTTAAACCCTCTGATATGACTCGGATCAAGTGTCCTGTGCAGCTCCACGAGGAGAGCAAGGCACGGCTGTGGTGGAGGGTTTGAGTCCCTTCGGGGATGCAGACACTGCAAATATCTTCGCTTAAGCTACTGCAAGATGCTTCACACAGGAAATGTCACATGTGTGTGTAGCATCTCTATAAATGTAGTGCGTATTCCTGTATGTGGTGTATGTGACTGCCTTTATTTAGAACTCAGTCAGAAAACTGCAGCTTTGTGAGAATATAGTTGTGCTTTAAACTAAATGTTGAGGGCGAGTCAGAACCTCTGTATCAAACCTTTACTTTTTATTTTAAAAGATCATGGAGCTCAAAAGATGCAAGAAAACCACAAAGAAACAAAAAAAACCACTATAAAATACAAAATGATAACTAAGGTCCAAAATGACCAATAAAAGTAAGAAAATTAGCATTAAGAGATTCAAAATAACCACAAAGAGAGACAGCATGGCCTCTGGGACACAATGTGACAACCAAAAACTGACAACAAAGAGAGAAAAAATGACTCACAAATTCAAAAGGAGAAGTTGTATAACTATAGAGCAATGCACCAGAGTATTAAATCCAGCTGACTAATAATGTGTCAGTCCAAAACAAGCATGTTACTAATCAGGGAATCCATGTTATTGCTACCAAAATTGGCATGTGTCCTGATGTGTCCTGATGTGTCCTGACAAGGAGAGTAATTGATATCGACAGGCCAACGTGGAACGTGGAGCCAATGAAGTTTTATCCATCCATTAATTACTAGTACATATATATAAACACCCAGCACGCCCCTGTGGGCGGTTTATCCTTCAAGCTCGGGTCCTCTACCAGAGGCCTGGGAGCTTGAGGGTCCTGCGCAGTATCTTAGCTGTTCCCAGGACTGCGCTCTTCTGGACAGAGATCTCCGATGTTATTCCCGGGATCTGCTGGAGCCACTCGCCTAGCTTGGGAGTCACCGCACCTAGTGCTCCGATTACCACGGGGACCACCGTCACCTTCACCCTCCACATCCTCTCGAGCTCTTCTCTGAGCCCTTGGTATTTCTCCAGCTTCTCGTGTTCCTTCTTCCTGATATTGCTGTCATTCGGAACCGCTACATCGATCACTACGGCCGTCTGCTTCTGTTTGTCTACCACCACTATGTCCGGTTGGTTAGCCACCACCATTTTGTCCGTCTGTATCTGGAAGTCCCACAGGATCTTAGCTCGGTCATTCTCCACCACCCTTGGGGGCATCTCCCATTTTGACCTCGGGACTTCCAGGTTATACTCGGCACAGATGTTCCTGTACACTATGCCGGCCACTTGGTTATGGCGTTCCATGTATGCCTTGCCTGCTAGCATCTTGCACCCTGCTGTTATGTGCTGGATTGTCTCTGGGGCATCTTTACACAGCCTGCACCTGGGGTCTTGCCTGGTGTGATAGACCCCAGCCTCTATGGATCTTGTACTCAGAGCTTGTTCTTGTGCTGCCATGATTAGTGCCTCTGTGCTGTCTTTCAGTCCAGCTTTGTCCAGCCACTGGTAGGATTTCTGGATATCAGCCACCTCCTCTATCTGCCGGTGGTACATACCGTGCAGGGGCCTGTCCTTCCATGATGGTTCCTCGTCTCCCTCCTCTTTCTTGGGTTTCTGCTGCCTGAGGTATTCACTGAGCACTCGGTCAGTTGGGGCCATCTTCCCAATGTATTCTTGGATGTTCGTTGTCTCATCCTGGACTGTGGTGCTGACACTCACCAGTCCCCGGCCCCCTTCCTTCCGCTTAGCGTACAGCCTCAGGGTGCTGGACTTGGGGTGAAACCCTCCATGCATGGTAAGGAGCTTTCTTGTCTTGATGTCAGTGGCTTCTATCTCCTCCTTTGGCCAGCCTATTACCCCAGCAGGGTACCTGATCACGGGCAGGGCGTACGTGTTGATGGCCCGGATCTTGTTCTTACCATTCAGCTGACTCCTCAGGACTTGCCTGACCCTCTGCAGGTACTTGGTGGTTGCAGCCTTTCTAGCGGCCTCTTCATGGTTCCCATTTGCCTGCGGGATCCCCAGGTACTTGTAACTGTCCTCTATGTCTGCAATGTTGCCTTCTGGTAGTTCAATCCCCTCAGTTCTGACTACCTTCCCTCTCTTTGTTACCATCCGACTACACTTCTTAAACTTGAAAAGGGCTACAGAGATTACTCTTATCAAGTTAGACTTAGCGAGATTTGTTCAGCCAATGGATTTTAACTAGAAGACAAATTGTGTCAACGGCAACGAGCCGTGATCCGAGGCAAATGACATGACTTGTTTGCTTTTTTCCCCCATTTGATATCTAAACAGTTTGTAATAAAGATGTTTTATATATATATATATATATATATATATATATATATATATATATATATATATATATATATATATATATATATTAGGGGTGCAACGATACACAAAATTCACGGTTCGGTTCGGTTCGATACTTTGGTGTCACGGTTCGATATTTTTTCGATACAAAAAAAAATGTTCATGCCTTTTTAATTTGTCATTTATTAAAATTATAAATATATATTTTAACACAAAAGTACAGTTTTTAAATTTAACCCTAACCCTTGTGCGTGTTGTTTTTTAGCTCGTCATATTGCAGCCACAGAAATTCTTTTGTCCATGAAACCATAAAGCTGCACTTTCTTTTTGCCTTATAGTCTGATTTGTCATAACTTCTCCGTTTTGTGGTAAGCTTTTCTTTGGCTGTCACTTCTTCACCCTGACCTGTCTTATTTGGCTCAGCAGAACTAAAATATATATCTGTCTGTGAAGGTTCTCAATCATCCAGGTCATCGTAGTGAAATATATATCCTGCCGCACTCACATAAGCTCAGCGATTCTCTGCGCGATCAACCTCTCACATGTTTAAGCTGCGGGAGATTTCACTTGTCATGTTTGCATAGTAAGCTAACAATTAATAAGACCATGTCAGAGGAATTGGTGCACAAATTATCATCACTCACAGATCAGTGCTGTCGCTCTCTATACACAGTTCGCGCGATTGCAAAGTGAAAGCAAAAAAACAAGCGCAAATTCAAACACGATTTCAATATGTCACATATTGACATAATTACCCAGCTACATTTCTGAAAGAATGCAAAAGCATTGACATATATTTTTCCTTCCTACAATAGCCCGACAGGCAGGGCAGAGATAGCCCCGGGACGTCGGGCTAGCGATATTGCGAGCCCTGTATCTGATTGAGGAATCACTCATCTTTGGAAAAGAGAGTTTATTACAGAGAAATGTCTCTTTCCAAAATAAAAGCTATACTATCCGCTTCTTCTGGGCTATATTCTCAGCAGCATATTAAACATATCAGGTCTCCATAAGGAGAATCCTGTGCTAACAGCTGTCTAAATGACTCGGCTAAAGTTTGTAGCATGCATGCTTGTTGTTTTTGTCTTTGCACTAGGATGATGTCGGTGTAAATGTGCAGTCATATTCGTTGTGTTCCCACTAGTGCTTTCAGGTTAATCTCGTTGAAATGACGTTAACGCCACAACACGGCAAATCTCTGTTAACGAGCTACCCTATACAGAGGGGCTAGACGGCCAACACGTTAACGAGCTAACTGCGCTAACACACTAGCTCCCACCCATGTAATTGAGCATTGCATGGCACATCCAACATACTGTTTTACTTTAGTCCATGACTCGCTTACCTTCAGGGTCATACGTCACATGAAAACCAAAATAATTCCAAACACCAGATCTGAATGAGGGTGGGGAGGTCCACTTCTGTCTCGCTAGCTTGCCCTGCGCTCTTCCTTCTGACCATCCTGTCTGTGTTGAGTGCTCAGTGAATCTGTGTTCGACTACTCCGCCTAGGCTGCACTCTCGAGCCTAGGCGGAGTAGTCAAATGCAGATTCACTGAGCGCTCAACACAGACAGCATCGTCAGAAGGAAAGTTGATAAAATAAATTACAAATTTTGTATTGTTCTTTTTTTTCTCCCCTTTGGTTTTCTTTCTTTCTCTCCCCCTCTTTCTTTCATTCTTTCCCCCTGTCCTATCCCACAGTCATGTCTGTCCCGTTTGCAACTGAAAATAAAATAAATTCATAATTATAATAAAGGTCAATCAAATGGACCAATATGATGATCCACTTAAAATAAATCCTCTTGGCATCTTTCTTGGCCTCAAGACAACAATTCTGATGGCTATAGATCCAAACGGGACACAAAAAAAAAATAAAAATAAAAATAAAAAAATTGAAAAAAAAAAATTTGAAAAAAATTGTATTGTTCGATACATATGCGTACCGAACCGAAAGCACTGTATCGAACGGTTCAATATCGATACGAATATCGTTGCACCCCTAATATATATATATATATATATATATATATATATATATATATATATATATATATATATATATATATATATATATATATATAAAAGCTGGCCAAAGGACAAGATAGAAGCCACTGACATCAAGACAAGAAAGCTCCTGACCATGTATTGAAGGTTTCACCCCAAGTCCAGCACCCTGAGGCTGTACGCTAAGCGGAAGGAAGGAGGCCGGGACTGGTGAATGTCAGCACCACAGTCCGGGATGAGACAACGAACATCCATGAATCACGAAGATGGCCCCAACTGACAGCGTGCTCAGTGAATACCTCAGGCAGCAGAAACCCAAGAAAGAGGAGGAAGGCGAGGAACCATCATGGAAGGACAGGCCCCTGCAGATGGCATATAGCGGAGGTGGCTGATACCCAGAAATCCTACCAGTGGCTCGACAAAGCTGGACTGAAAGACAGCACGGAGGAACTAATCATGGCAGCACAGGAACAAGCTCTGTGTGCACGATCCATAGAGGCTGGGTCTATCACAGAGACTAGCTCCAGAGACAATCCAGCACATAACAGCAGGGTGCTAGATGCTAGCAGGCAAGGCATACATGGAACGCCATAACCAAGTGGCCAGCATAGTGTACAGGAACATCTGTGCTAAGTATAACCTGGAAGTCCAGAGGTCAAAATGGGAGATGCCCCCAAGGGTGGTGGAGAATGACCGAGCTAAGATCCTGTGGGACTTGCAAATACAGACAGACAAAATGGTGGTGGCTAACCAACCGGATACAGTGGTGGTAGACAAACAGAAGAAAATGTCCATAGTGATCAATGTAGCAGTCAGCAACATCAGGAAGAAGGAACACGAGAAGCTGGAGAAATACCAAGGGCTCCGAGAAGAGCTCGAGAAGATGTGGAGGGTGAAGGTAAGACTGGAAATTCAGTTTTACAAGAAGCAGAAAGTTAGAGTACTGAAACTTGAAATAAACCAATAATGAAATGAAAACTGATTGTAATTTAAAAAAAAAGTTTTTTTTGTTTAAAAAAAAGAAAAAGAAAGTTAGAGGTCATCCAGGTCTTTATGTCTTTAAGACATACCTGCAGTGTTATAGAGAGCTTTATAGATACATTTACAGATAAAGGATAGGTAAAGCTGGGTATCATCTGCATAGCATTGAAAATGTGCTTTGTATGTATGTTTCTTCTAATGATTCTGGCTAGGGGAGGTATGCGTAATGTAAACACGATTGTTCTTAGCATGGAACCCTGTAGAACTCGAACTTGTGAGAGTGAATGAATAGTGGAATTGTAAAGTGCTTTGAGGGTCTCGAAAAACGCTATATAAATGCAATCCATTATTATTATTTATTATTAACTCCATAATTAGCTTGGTCTATGCTCCGGGGAGTCTCCGTTTACATGAACAAACTGGAGTTATAAGATGGATATGATTCAAACCACTGCAGCACAGTATCGTTAATGCCTATGACATGCTCTAAAGGCTGTAGTAAAATATTATCAACAAATAAAATTGAATTGGACAGATAATAATAATGTGTATGTGTTAGTCCCCATAGGGAAATAGTTCTTCTGCATTTAACCCATTCACCCAGTGAAGCAGTGGGCAGCCACCAATGCAGCGCCCAGGGAGCAGTGTGTAGGGACGGTACCTTGCTCAGGGGTACCTCGGGGTAGCCATTCAGTGGAGTTGAACCCCCGACCTTTCAATCATGGGGCCACCACTCTACCTACTGAGCTATCCCTGCCCCCAGATCAACGAATACATATTGTAACAGTTGCTACTGTTGCTGTTGCAATACAGTGTATCGCCACATGGTGGCGCCACTTGTCTTATGACCATTAGGTCACCTTTTTTTCACTCTTCCTCATTGTTAACCCTCATGTAACGGATTCCTCCACCTGTAGTCGCACTGGTGTGCTCTCCAGTGTGGTAAAGCTGGCACTTTTACTTTTGATATGTAAAAATAAATAAGTGCTTGTGGAAAGTTACAAGTCGTTGCTCGATGCACCCGCATACCTCAGTGGCTAGCTTCATTTCCATCTCCACATTACATATTTATGTATTCTATTCATTTGTTCGTGTTTTTATTATATTTTTTTTCCACTGAAAATTGACACATTCCCACAGAAACATTCATTTACTTTATCCATAGCACTCCTCTTTTAAAAACACAAATTTTATGGTTACCTCCATGTTTTTCTTTTAAGGAAGATCTGTAAACTGTAGCATCAAAAAATAACTTGTCAGAAACAACAGTAGTCCCATTCTCTGAAAATAAGAGTGAATATGTGATGATATGAATATGTAACATTACATAACATTAAAAAACATTACCTTGGACTTAAAACGACCAAAGTTCAGGGATTTCATGTTATTGAATAAATAACTGTAACATTTGATCAGTGTATTGGCTTTGGCTGAGGTCTCCGCTGTCCTTGTGCATTTCTATATATAGTGTTTCTGCTTTTATTTTTTTATTCATCAAACCCAGGTCAGATTTCAGTTCATTCATACATTCAACTGTTTATATCATTAAAATGTTTGAATTTCAGCCTCATAAAGCTCCACCTGCTGCAGTCAGTGCCCGTCGCTCTGCTCTCTCGCCAGTTGAATACCTCAAATGTTCTGTAATGGTGTTTCAGGCTCTTAATCAGACACCAGCCGCAGAAAAAACACAGTGAGAGCTTTGCTTTTCCCCCAGTCAGTGGATTTAGACAAACCGCAGGACATAATCCCATTTTCCACTCGCAGACAGAGCTCTGAACCTGGTGAATTTCGTTCTCTAAGTAGTGAAGGCGCCGTACTGCCCTCCGCAGTCCGGCACTCAGCCAGGGGCAGGGTGGGGGGTCCCCAGTTCGAACCAACCAGGGACAACAGGAACACACCCACCCGACAGGCTATCTGGGAGTGCAGTGTGGGGTCCAGATGATGATAGAGATGAAGAAGCTGTGAGAACTGGGCTGGCTGCCGGAAAACAAAAGTTTTCCTGAACCAGCGTTTGTGGTCAGAACTTTCCCCTCAGTGAACCGGATCATTTTGATATAAATATGTGTGATTCTCACCATGGCTCAAAGAAAGGGGATTTTGAAGAAGGAAGCTCAGTTGTTAAAAAAACATATATGCCAAATCAAACTGGAATCCCACCTGCTCTAAAGTCCTCTCTGTTAACAGGTGGACTCTGAGGAACTTGATTTCTTTCTCAGACTTTGCATCAGCACTGGACGGCAGGACCACCAGTCGCCTTCGGGTTTAACATCAAACCTACTGAAGCTCACAGAATCAGTCGATCGAGCAGTGCTGCAGGGTCTGAGGGTGTAACCTGAGCAGGCATGGAGAATTAGACTGCAGCCTCAGGTGTGTTTTGACTCAAACTTCCTCTTTAATGTGAGGAGACAGAGGACAGCACTTGTTTCATCCAAATGTCGCAGCAGAAAAAAAAAACCCTCAATCCCATTTTTCCAGTTTTCAATAGTTTTAGTCAGCCTGTGTGAACCTCAAACCTCAGTTTCCTTTTCTTCGGAGACAGGAGTGGCGCCTGGTGTGGTCTTCTGCTGCAGTGATGCTCTTCTGCACACCTTGGTTGTAACAGGTGGTTATTTGAGTTATTGTTGCCTTCCTATCAGCTGGAAACTGTTTGGCCATTCTACTATTTCAATTCAATTTTATTTATATAGCGCCAAATCACAACAACAGTCGCCTCTGACCTCTGACATCAACAAGGCATTTTTATTTCATCGAGTCCAGATACAGTGAGTCAAAAAGCATCAGTACTGAAACTTAACAAATAAACCTGTAAATGAAAGCTGATTGTAATTAAAAATACTGATCAGTATCAGGAGGATTTTATTCATTGCATTATAGCACATATAGCACTAGTTTTAAAGTCTTTGCACTGGCTTCCTGTCAACTTCAGAATAGATTTCAAGATTGTTTTATTGGTTTCTATTGTTTCATGATTACAGCAGAAAGGATGCTTGAATTAATTTTACCCTTTTACTTCTGCTCACACCTTTGACCTTGTTTAAATTCTTTATTGTGCTTTTTATTTTTGGTGCTTTGTTATCTCAAGCATATATATATATGTATATATATATATTTAAAAAATTTGCCTGGTCTCTGCTTTTCACTCACTGATAGCGCTTCATGAAGTTCAGTTTTAAGTGTTTTATACAGTGGGTCCAGTAGGAATATATGTGTCTCTGTGTGTGTGTGTTTCATTGTTATTTCTTCTTTAGTACTTTTTGTACTTTATTTGAACCTTTTATTAAATTACTGTTCGTTTTCTTACTGGCATTAAATGAAAAAATGAAATAAATTGCCGTCATTTCTGTGCTGTGTCCAGTTTTTCCCCCTGTAGGATCCCTACTTTCTCTTGTGCTTTGCTGATGTTTTGGGTTCCCAGGCTGGTTGTGGAGAGAGTGGTCTACCATATTGAGTCTGATGTAGAAAACAAGACTTCCAGGTCACGTCACCCTGATTGGTAACATGGCACGATCGTTTGGCCTCCCATGGGAGTTTCCTCCTTGCACACTTCCCTCGGGTCCTCAAGCTTACTGTTGTCCCCTTCCCTCCCTGTAGGCTCTCAACCTGCGGCCTTCAGCCTGTAAAGGGGGTGGTGGGTGTTTGCAGGCTGGCAGCAGTGTCAGAGGTGGAAGTGGATGAAGTTTCCAGATGCTCCACCAGTGTTTGGACTGCTGACACTGCAGCTTTGGTCTGTTTGTGTGCACTTAATCCTCAGTTTAGGGTTTTATATTGTTGGTCTGACACAATCTCCATCGTTCATACTGTGCAACAAGTGACAAGCTGAGGCTGATTGTTCTATTTATTTGTCATAAAATCAGTTATTTACTTTGAGATATCCATATTCCTTGTGCATATGCAAGAATGTATAATAAGAATGCCTCCAGACAAAAATCTGAAAGTTCCCAAGTTAATGTGGACAAAAGTGCAGTAACATCATAAAAGATGATTTCCTCTAGCAGCCCCATTATTTTATTCTGTGCAAATATACAGTATCTGGCACTATCCAGTATATGTCTAACATATATATGACATATAATATTCTCTGTGTTGTTTCTGAGTTCTTAATTCAGTAAAGATGAATTATATTTGTATGCCTGTATTTCTGTCTGTTCAGAAGTCATTCATAGTGTTTGCATTTCCTTATGACCTTTGACCTGCTAACAGTGGCTCCCTGTCTCGGTATAACAGGTGTCTGCCCATCTGTGAAACATATAACAGCTCTGATTCACTGTGAGCCGTTAACAGCCCTGACTGATCCTGATGGATAGACACATGTAAATTATGTATATACGTAGTGAATTATCATCATATCTCTAGAGAATTTGATTTGAAAAAATAATAACAGTGGCAAAGCTGTCTGTATAATTCATCTATAATTTTATTTAATGAGTGTTGTTTTGTCTTTTGTTTGTTTGTTTGTCTTTTGTTTGTTTGTTTGTTTGTTTGTTTGTTTGTTTGTTTGTTTGTTTGTTTGTTTGTTTGTTTGTTTGTTTGTTTGTTTGTTTGTTTGTTTGTTTTGCTGGTGTGCAAGTGTATGGAAGCGGCAAGAGAACCTGTAGCCATAACTTTACCACATGCATCTTCTGGCTGAGGTCTTTTGTCTGATTCAGCTGAAAACTAAACAGGTGTTTGCAGTCAGGCTCTGGAACCACAGAAATCAGGTTGGTGGAGTCACTGGAAAGTTTCAACTTTTCATTTAAGGCAACGGTGTAGGTACAGGGTTTGTGTAATCTTCTTCTAGTCACTTATTTTTCTGCTGTTAGAATCTTCTGTTCATGACAACTGTTGACAGGTATTTTAACCCTCTCAAGGCAGGCGTTGCAGATTTGCAACAGTTAAAAACTAACAACCTGATTACCCCACATACATATTTTATGAGTTTTTTTTACTCAGAAGTACCACTGCATGTATTCTTTTGTGCATTAGCAACAAAAACTTAATTTGAGCCTGAGAGGGTTAAAGTAGATTATACAGTTGATTGTAAGAAATAAAAAAAATAAAAACTCTGGGGAGAAAGACTCCATACTCACACGCATCTGTATCCTGAGCAGCACAGAATGGTAACTGGTTGACCAGGTTTCCCCTCTTTTGCATCTCATGCAGCATTCGAATGGATTGAACTTGTGGGGTTTATTAGAATGAACGTAAGGTGTCCCTGGTTTAGACAGCATTACTGTCCTTTACAGTCAGCTAATCAGACGAAGTACAGGAAAGCAGATCAAACCAAATATCAGATCAGTACTAGAGTGATATTAACCATATTTTTGTTTCTATCCTCTAAGTTCAGTATGTAGTCCGCTAAACTGTGTTAAATATAAGAATATACCTCAAACATGCACTGTGAAAAATATCTGATAAAAAATGATAGTTTTCAGATGTGCATAATGTAAAGCTGCTCTATAAAAATAAAAATATAAAATGTTAACCCTGCACCACATATTCTTTTTTCTTCCCTTTTTCAGTTATAGAAGTGACTTTTAGGCCTTTAGAGCTTCTCAGTCCACTTTTAAGGTGACATTTCCCACACTGGCTCATTCATCTTTATTGCTGAGATACCTAGCAAAAGCCTACATCATATACGCTGAGTGTTTTGTCTCTGTAGTTTGAGAGTAACCAGTGAGAGGATAACTTTAAGTTGCAGGTTGCTTCCTGTGGCCCCTGGATCTCCAGTATAGGCTGCTTTGTGTGACTAACAGCCTCATAGTCTTCACAGGCTTCATGAAAGCAGAGGTATTACAGCTAAAGAGGATTTAAATGAGCTGGATACAGATGTAGAGTGTGGGCATGTGCTTTGTTTGTTGGAAAGTTGTTATTAACCAATGTTAGACATGTCCAAAATCTTTACTTAATTTACAATATAGAAGATAAAATATATCCCACTTATTTCTGCTGTTTTTGCAAAAACAACATGTGCAAAAGCTGGTCAAAGTTTAAAGTCTCACTGCTCACAAATATTCTCGGGTCTCATTACAGTCCACCAAAGCTATGAAGTAGTGTAAAGTGTAAATACCTTCAGAGAACACCTCTCCCTCTTCAGAACGTCTCTCTTCACCCAATATGCTATTTTAAGGAGGAATCTGGTTCCGGGCTTAGAGGGTGTCCATAGTGCACATTCCCGACCGAAGACATTCAGACCTTTGGGGTTTATTTTGGGGATCATGCAACTATTCCGGTTCTCTGCTGCAGAGCCATGACTCCTATTTCAACACAGAGCTTCCTGTTATGTCATTTAATGTAGTTAATATTAAGGATTTTTCTTTACAGGCTATAAATAATAGCTTGACTAACATTGTAATTAAAAAAACTTTTAATCAGTGAATTGGTATAAAGCTTTCAATATTCCAGTATGGGCTTCCTTTAACACAAAGCCCAGTTGAGGTGCCCAAATCACCTCAACTGGCTCCTTCGTATCAGTCGAGGTGATTTGGGGAACTGATTAAAGTGCATCCTGAGCACATCCCTTTCTAGGTTTTCCAGACACACCCAACCGGAAGGAGGTCCTGGGGTAGACCCAGAACCCACCGGAGAGATTATATCTGTCATCTGGCCTGGGAATGCCTTGAGTTCTATTATTAGGAAGTGTTGCTGGGAAGGAGGACTGCAATACCTGCTTACCCTGTTTCCACTGCAACCCGACTTTGGAACGGCAGAATATGATGGATGGATTCCAGTTTTGTGTTTTACTTTTCATCTGGAAATGCCATCTCAGTTAGATCACTTCACATCTCTCACTAACAGCGGTGATTGTTCATCTCAGTGTCACAACTTAACAGTTTCATCACTAAATTAATTAACTTTCCCAAAAAAGCATGTAGCACAAAACCCATGGTCAGTACTTTACCATAAACAAAGCTGCTGCTGCTGCTGCTCTCTCTCGCTTTGCTCTCCTCTGTGAAAACATCCAGATGGAGGACATTCTGCTGCTTTGAGCTTTCTCGCAGCCTTTAACTCTAACTATGCTGCATGGAGATTTTTGCCAGTTTTAAAAATGTGGTGTCACTACGTCTACAGAATTTGGATGAGCGAAAATGTTGGTAAAATCCTGTCTTTGGGTAGTCAGTAAGATTATTCTTCAAGGGACCCATTTCTAGAAAATGTCATGGTGGTCCATGTGTTAGTTTGAGATATTAACATTGCCATCCACAGAGACATGCCTCTGTCATGGCCAGGGCAACAGCTGGGCTGTTCAAACTTCAGGAACAAATTGTACCAGATGTTTGATTTCCGAAAACATTTAAGAAAAAACATTTGTGGCAGATCCTTAAAAGGATTTGGGCTTTTAGAGTTTTGTTTTCCAGCTTTAAAAAACTGTCTGAATTATGTGAAGCTCACAGGTTTTTTCTGTATAAAGTTATACGTTCAGCTTCAGTTGTTTTGGAATGGTGTAAATACGAGGTGTCGTCTATATTTCCTAATGGTGCTTTCTTCTGGGATAAGTTCAAACTATTAAATACAGCAATATTTAGTGTGCGTGTGCTTGGAGGACTTGCTGCTGGTTCATTTTTTAAATGTACACATGCAGAGAAATGCAGGTTTCTGTACTTACCTTCACCCAATAGCTTGCTCTGCCTTGAGCAGCTGTAGTCAACACTCAGCACTGAAAGAGCCCGAATGCAAAATACAGTTTCTGAAAGATAACCTGATAAAGATAACCTAATAACTGCTTTTGCCAGCCTTGGCAGCAAGAACTGCAGACTGTGATAGCTGTACGTCCTGGTTCTTTTATGTTCATTTGAAGAATTGAGTCGAGCAGAAGCACCAGGAGACAGGGCCTGAGGAAGAGAAGGGCAGACGTGACTCCTTGGAGTGGCTGATGCAGCAACAAGCTCCTGTAATTGAACTGAGGCTGGGAACTGGATTGATATTGGCAGGTGAGAGGATTTATCATAGCACAGTGGTTCTCAGACTTTCCTTGCTAGCCTCCCCCCTTGTTTTACAAGAAAATCAAAAAGTTACAGTTACAGCAATAAAATAAACCACTACCTCTTTTAAATAACAGAAGAACAAACCATCTTTATGGTGTAATTATTGTTCGTGTAGTTGGGTTTTTTTGTGTAAGAATAATCAACACTGCTATCAACATTTCTTAAAAAATGCCTCTCTGTCAGGGAGACCTGCCTTGGCACTAGGGCAGGGCATCGTCACTGATTTTCATAATCAATTGGATTCTGATTCGATTCCATTTTGACTCAGACAGTCAGAAATATTATAATTCTGATCATTTATCATGACTGACACTTGTGAGATTTCATCAGAGGTATAAGCGTCACAGCAGATGTCTTTGTGTCATAGTAACTGAGGATAAAACAGAAAAACATTGAAGCAGATTTTCTTGGCCTGGCTTTTTATAGCAGATAACCTTAAAAATGTTCTGCAGTAGATGAAAAACTGAAGAAAACAATGAATCAACACATGAACATTACCTGATGCTGCTGAAGTGAAGCAGAGCAAAGTTTTATTAGAGACACAGCTCAGTGTTTTGTTGTTTGACATAATTTTAAAAAGTTTACATTTCTTCAGTATTGAACAGCAGAAATGAGGCTTTCTCGTCAGAGGTCATTCTTGAAAAAATAAAATAAAATACAGCGGCCGACAGCCCAGTACACAACGGTAGACTCGTGCATAATAAGCAAGCAAATAATGGAAAAAACTGAGATTTTTAGATGGGAAACTGTTTTTGAATTACACAGAGAGAGAGAGCTGTGCAGGAAGTGTGATTTTTATTGTGGTGGAAGCAAAATAGCAAAAGTAAGAGGGAATTAATGATCTTCTTTTGCTGCTGGTTCAGTGAATTTTGATTGGAGAGTGACAAACTGTGCAGCAACAGAATCAGAGAGATGTCGGCTTTCAGCACCGACGGCTTGTGCGTGTCGTCGGGTGAGAAAGCCAACATCTCACTGATTCTGATGCGTCGGGTTCGCGCTTGTGTTTACGTCGGTGTGGAATCCGTGTACCTGCTCTCATTTACTGTTTTAGCTGTTTGGTGGTTGTTGAAAAAGTTTTGTGAGCTTTGACCTGAGATTCTGAAGTTTTGGGCAAAATACATTTATATTCAAAAGTCGATTCAGTTTTTAATAAATCGATTGGAAAATTGATTATTGAAACCCACACTTGGTACCACCGTTCTGCAGGTGAAGCCAAAGGCAACATATGCTTAATCATATTTTCTAGACTTTGGCTTGAAAGGAAGTTGGTTTGGAAGCATATTTAGCAATGCTTCATCTTCTGCTTTGCGTTTGTGTGGGAGCCCCGTCAAAAAACCTGTCCATTATGCTTTTTTAAAATTCATACTGCCTCCCCCCACCGCAATGGCACTGCGCCCCCCTAGGGGGCACGCTCCCCACTTTCGGAACCACTGTCATAGCAGATTGTTGATGGGAAGCAATGAAAGAGCTCCTCCTCCTGGAAAGGGAACCCGTAAAGGAGGTATCCTCGAACATGTCAGCAGCAGAATCAGACATCATCGATAAGAGGAAAGACAGCCCTAGAACTGAAAGCAACCAACACACCATTGCACGAAGGCGTCTGCAAAGTAGAATGACCGATGTGCAGATTTAAAGTACGTGACATGACTGCTGATTGGCCTGAAGAAGGCTGGGAGAAATATGATTGGACAAGACCAGTGATGTCCCAAACAGCTTGACAGCATGGGAAGGTGGAAGCGATGTGAAGCTTGGATTCAGCCAGCAACACCTAGGAGACCATCGATTTTCCTTATTGAACTTACGCATAAGCTTCATTTAATAAGTTCAAACTCATAAATAAAATTTGGGAATTCCTTGAGAATAAATGTATACAGAATATACACCTGTACTATTATTACTGTTTGCAATTTTACACATTTTGGTCAATAATTTTGAAACTCAACAACACGGCAACGGCCATTCAGAATGTGGAGTCCAAAACCATCTTTTATATACAGTCTATGTAAGAATATCATTATTTTGAATTTGTCACATCTAGTTTTCACCAGTTTTGATCTTATTTTCAAATCTTTTTCAAATTGCTGAAAACCAGTTTTTAAACTTTTTTTTTAATCTTATGATTTATAATCTCGTCGTTTGTGATACACAACCTCCGGCAGTGGATCGGTGCTCTCCACTGAATGCCACACATCACCACAGGAGAAATCCTCGAGGATAGCTGACCTGTCAGCAGGTGGCTGGCCTTGGTTCTGAGTGCTTTTGGATGTAAGGAGAGAAAAGTCGACCCCCATCTCGATGAAAGCTCATTTAAAGCTCTGAGCCGGCATACATGGCTGCACCATTTTTAAGAACCCCTCTTTTAACACTTGCAGAGAAGTGCAGGAGAATATGTGCTGCTCTGCGAGTCCTGGGTTGGGGTTATAAATGGATCTCAGGGGACCGCTTCTGACTGACGAGGGCCAAACTGCGGAGGACGCTGATGCTCTTGTGGCCACTGCCTCACGGGACGCCAGAGAGAAAGCTGCTGGATTCAGGCCGGAGAAGAACTGAAACCCAAGCATCATTGAATATTTCATCGGCCATGTGGAGAGTCACTGCTGTTTTGGAAACGTGATAGTTTAGTGTCAAACAGTGAGTCACAGACATGCAGGAGGATGCCAAGTTCAATGCCAAATTAGAACAACAACAAACAATGTGACGTATCAGGTTTCATCAAGTTATTCATGAAAAGCAGCTCGTCTTGGCCTTTTTGATCCCAATTGGAAGACGGTAAAGTTGTAGCACTGAAACAAATTTTGACACCAGGGTCCCGGGGATCAATAGGCCGGGGAAACACACTTCTTCACACTTGCTCCGCTCCTTGTCCAAGCACTCCTCACACGAGCAACCCACTCACACTCACGGGGTCCAGGAGTCAAAACGGCCGGGTCCAGATAAACCTATAAACATAGACAAGGGTAAGTCGGCGGCAAGCACGGGAACAACTGATTCACAATGAAGCCAGGCAATACTGACGAGGGTTACTCAATATTCCAGCGATGAATAGCTCAGAGCCCCAGCCTTAAGAAGAGCCAGAGATCAACTGCAAATCACTCGAGATCAGCTGCAGGTGAGTGGGCCAAGGGCGGGAGCCCAATCAGAGCTCCGCCCAGGCAGACAGGTAGGAGAGAGAGAGAGAGAGAGAGAGAGAGAGAGAGAGAGAGAGAGAGAGAGAGAGAGAGAGAGAGAGAAACAACAAACACTTGTGGCCACACTGGGCTGGCCGGGGAGGCACAGGGACCATGACAGATGCAGCTTTGTAAACCTAATTCATGCTGCCTTGCTCTTTATAGAGAAACAAGGTTTTCTCCTGGCAACCCTTCCAAACAAGCAATACTCATTCAGTCTAGTTCTGATTGTATTTTCATGAAATTTAACATTTAACAGTTTTCTGAGGTCTGAGGTTATTTGCAACTTAAGCACGATATAACTTTGGGACAAATTTACTGACAAGTCCAAACCTTAAAAGATTGTGGCATTGTGTTAATATACACGTGAATATTTAAGACCAACAAAGTGCCAAAACATCTGCTTTGATAGATGTGGTTACAGAAGCTGATGATCAGTTAATCATCTGTGATTAGCAGCAGTGGGCTAATTTTCAAATTCCACAGCACTGCATAGAGTCCTTTTGAAATCTGAAAGTCGCTCAAAACAACACAGGGAAGTCCGCATTGTTTGGAGTGAAGTTGTTTTCCCCTGAGTGTTTTAGGTCCTGACAAGATTGGATTAACTCGCTGATTCAATGACAGACTCAGAACTGCAAAAGGATGGTCGCAACAAGGTCATGACCTTTCTGTTCATTTCCTCTTTTTAGCTTTAAAGAGTGGATAGGGAATTCAGAAACACAACTAGGATACGTTTTCTCTGATTGACTCATTGAATGGGAAAAACATTTTAAGATTGCTGGATCTTTAACCACAGATCTGACATCAAATCATGATTTTGTACCAGTACCAGACTTTCTAAGTATAGATTTTTTCTGAATGTCAGGTTTGGAAAGTTGGCTTTTGGTTTGCTTTTGTTGTAATTTGAATGACTAGAGTTGTGCTCACATCCTTGGATACAGTTTTTGGATATTGAACACTGAATTATATCATTTAACACTTCCTGCTGCAGTGTTTTAGCTTCACTAAAGTCATTTTAGGTGTGTTTTAATGGAACCCAATGCCAGTATTTTAATTAGACAAACATGTAAATATTTCTTGTCTGTGGTTAAAGTTTGGGGGAACTTTCATGTCCAGCAGGTCACAAGTTGACCTGCAGCGAAGCCTCCACTCAGACAGGATCCTAGAGGAGACATAAACACCCCAGCCATGATCTGTCTACTCTACAGTCAGTGGCACAAGTCAGAAGTTTTTTTTCTCTTTTTTTCCTTTTTTTGCACATTCGTATGTCAGTTTGATACGTGACAGCAGAACTCAGATGCTGCCTGTGTTTACTCTGAGGTGAGGCCAGCAGCCAGACTGAAAGCGATACCCCAACTGATGTTTACTCAACTGCTGTGTCCTAACCTTGGTACCTACGGTGGCTCCTGACATGATCCCCCTTAATACTGACAAATGACTTTCTGACCAGGAAGATCCAGAAGCAGAGAGGGGAGGACTGGTTGATCAGTCTGTCAAGATGTTAAAGAATTTCATTGGTAAGGTGAAGCCTAGCTGTGCATCACTGATCATAAAGACTGTGATCAGTCTTTATGATCACAGGTTGAACAGCGAAATCATTCTGATGATAAAAGTTTTAAACCGTTTTAAGGTTCTCTCACATTAGTTTATTTCGGTTAAAGTCATCACTCACTTTTTTTGGTCCTGTAGCCAGAAAATGGTCCCTGCAACATTTTTGTTTCTGTAACGACTGGCAGAAACTGACAGGAGTGTGTTTTAAGAGATAAACTGTGTAAAAGTGAGCACTTTATTAGTGTTTCTATAAAAATGTAGCCTGGTCGTAAGAACTGTGGTTTCTCATGATGGCCTTACATGTCAGATACGTGTGAATAAATTAATTTAAGAGTTTTCTTGGTAAGATTAATGCCAATCAATCATGCTCTAAATCTGGTAGGAGTGTTCCTACTGACCGTCCAAATTTAGACATTATGGATTTAGTTTTATTATAATATAGCCGATTGTACCAGGAAGTTTGGAAGCAGCTTGGTGCTCTGTGCAACTATTAAATAACTCTGTCATCAGCATACAGCTGGATCTCGGGTCAGAATAGAGCAAAGGATGGTTCCTGTTCTTTTAGATTAGACTGTTTACAGCCAAGACACAAGTCTTTGTGTCCATTGAAAAATCTATTTTTAAAAAGTCTATTTAATCTTTACTGAGATGGTGAGAAGAGAAAACAAAAGATACCATGGCAAACAAATGTGTTTCGTCAACATCAATTCAGAAAACATCAAATTGGGACTAACCTGGGTTTGAATCTTTTTATCTTTTTCATACTGAAACACACGTGCTGATGAATGTTTGGGGCTTTCTTTTTAGATTAAATGTTGGTTTCTTGCCATCGTTGAACACTTGATTGCTTTCTGTACCAGAACATGTTTGTATTCAGAGTGCGAAGCCTCATTGTCCAAGGTTGTGAGCACAACTCTAGTCATCCAAATTACAACAATAGCAAACCAAAAGCCAACTTTCTCAAACCTGACATTCAGAAAAAATCTATACTTACAAAGTCTGGTACTGGTACAAAATCATGATTGATGTCAGACACTAGTAAATTTTGGGGGTCAAACTCTTCGACTGCAACACCTTGAGCTTGTTAATCAGCTGCTCCTGATATTTGGACATTGGCCTTGACCTCTGTGTGACCTCTCCTAACTGAATCCTTAGTGTCAGGTTTCTCTGTCCAGCTACTAGGAATGAAGCCTGGGATGATGTGGCAGTGCAGAAAAACCAGATGGAGTGACTCACACTGCAGAAAAGATTCAATTTGATGAGTGATTACATGTAATATTAACTGCACTTAAAACCCTTTCAGTGAAATTCAGCTGGGTTCATGTGTTTATCTTAAATCAGGTGATGATGCTGGAGACTCACATGTTAGGTGAACTTGAGCTGTTCTAATGACCAGCAGTCATGAACAGTGCTCTCCCTGCCCCAATTAAACGTGATAGCTAAAAGCAAATGTCAGCTAAGTGAGCTGAAATGGATTGTTCAGCTCAGAAAAGGAAAAGCTGAACATTATAAAGATTCAATCATGTTGCTTGGCAGTGATCACAAGGATTGACAATGGTGGTCAAACGTATAAACTATTGTATAACCTGTTAATAATGTTAAACTGATTTCAAATGTAGCAATTTTTTTTTTTTATATTATATTTCTTACTTCATGGCTCCTGCATTTCTGTCACATGGTAGTGAAGAAGGCCGTTTGTCTCCATTCAGTAACTTTGTGTTACTGTGTCTGTTTGTTGGTCAAACACAGCTCCGTGTGTGCGGGGATGCCACAGAGTGGGGAGGGACAGGTGAACAGAATAGTTTGAGAGCTGATGACAACATGCTGTGCTACTGTACACGCAGTGAAAGCTTCTCAGCAATTTTTGATAAATCTAAAACGGTCTCACAGGGGAAACTATGGAGCAGAGTACGCAGCCCTGGGATGTCAGAGTTGAATGCTGTAAAGGCTTTTGGAAATCAGGAGTGACACGTTTGGGACTGGTTAGAAAAGTGACTTTAGAAGAGAGCGATGATGCAGTTTATATATGGTCAATCTAATGTAAAATATCTGCAGCAGTTGGTTCAAGTTACCATGTAAGCTTTCAAAACATATGTATTTCTTGGCTTTTGTTCAAATTATTTCCTGTCCGTGTTTGTTGCTGTCACAATGTTCTGTTTTAGTTGATTCTGATACACAATCTAATGAACTGTGTGCCAAATACCTGACCTGTTTAAATCCTGATACAAATACTTGAACCAGGGGTCTGGAACTGAAAGCCTTAACCAGACTCGAAGTACATTTCCATTTTTCTCCTTTGTATTTAAATACAAGACAGTTTGTTCACACACACACACACACACACACACACACACACACACACACACACACACACCACACACACACACCACACACACACACACACACACACACACACCTGTCTTTCTCTACTGAAGCTGTGTCTTGAGAACATATTAGTGTTTTACCCTAACCCCCGTCCGACCACATCAGCACTTTTTGCTGAAGGAGGTTATTATGAGTTCACTGGACACCATGTTAGAGGTGTTGGGTCACTTCCTAAGAAGCAAATGTCACACGCTGTCCCTACATCATCGTTTGGCCAATCACTTTTCAGCTTTCTCTGCATTTGTTCCCTTGGTTATTGTTGGGGTTTTGTCAAATCTCTAACCATCACCTGTCTCCTCAGCCTGCGGGCATTTCAACGCCAAATGTCTGCTTTGAGTTTTCTCTCTTGTGTCTAAAAGGGAGTTCTCAAAATGAGCCTACACAAGCAGAGGAGACCATTTTCCCCAAGAAGGCTGACTTAAATACGATAATAACATGGTTACATCTGTAGTTTTTACATTTCTACATTTTAAAAAGGTAGCTTGAATTAAAATGTAAATTTGCTAACAACTTTCCACCTGTCTGCACTACTGCATACAAACCAACGTACTGGAACTGGAACTGGAGTTAAATTGCAGTGCAGGCTCACTGCCTTCATATTTCTTAACCTAATGATTACTGACTTACTGACAGTAAATGAGTGAGCACAACCAATCAAATCTCCGTTAACACAAGCCAGCCTGGTTAGCAAGCTGCATTCATGAAGTGTACAGTGTAACTGTCTGGTATAATGCTGAAAATCCCCTTGTTGTGATATGAATGGCTGTGGGGGGGGGGGGGGTCTTTACCAGGAGGAAAAGCTGTAAAACGTAGAGAAATATCGTTAAAATTCCCAAAATTTGTGCCCCCTTCATATCTGTCAAAGATCTCTAGCAGGCAACTCTTTTTCAGACCTTATGTTTGACACCCCGCTTTGTGCAAGCAGTATCTATTCACATAACTAAAAACATTTAAGAGCTTGTAAACAGAGTTATTTCTGCTGTAAAGTTGGACATTTTGATCTGGAACCCTACAGGGCCTGGGATACTTTGGAGCCAGCATCAACTCCCTGCTGGAGGAAGTTTGGCCCTTCAGGCTTAAATACTTAGTCCAGAAAGTTGCTTCATGTGTTCTTGTGAACTAAATTATTCCAGAGCTACTATAAGGGACCGTTTGAATTTTAAATGACTGTTTTAGACGAGCAGACACAACCTTTGAATATTATACCGGACAGACACGTTTTGTTGATACGTGCATGTGGCAAATGGCACGGTGCAGTCGTGGTGGGGCCTGTGAGCTGGGTGTAAGTGAAGCCTTTGTCTGGTCCCAGCAGGCTCTTTACACGTCCAGCTGCTAACTGCAGGATCAGACCCAGAATTATGTTTCCTTGTTGTTGAATGTATGTAGAGTCTTTTCTTGTGCCACAGTGGGACTGAAGGAATGGTGTTTACTGCACAGAGCCAACTGGATTGCACCACTTGCACACACACTGTAACACACACATCCATTCACACACGTTTCCTGAAGTTCGTGTGTGAATCTGGATCTACATTTCATTTCAACATTTAATTATTTTCTGTCTGCATTTATTTATATTTACAAAAACAAAAGAACCGTACTGGAATGTTGTCACTCAATATGAGCGCCATTAGCTGCACAACATGCACACATACGATACACACACACACACATAAATCCACAAATGTACACGCCGACACCCCCCTCCATCCACCGCCTCCTCACCCACTCCCTCATTGGCTGAACGTGTCGTCACGGAGACAACAGCTGTCTCCAGGATGAAGAAGCTACTTTGAGGGTGCCAGCCAGTCTGCAGGCCTGCAACTGGAGAGTCCCACGGGTCCCTCATGGCCTTCAAAGACACACACGTACACACACGCACTGGCAGTGCAACAGGATTAGCGCCCTCTGGAGACGAAAGGGCTTTTTTCGCCTCTGTGCAGAACAGTTTGCTCATGCTTCATGTTTGTCCTCAGTGCAGTGAAGGCCTGAATAATTTGGACTGCTGACAGTCATAGCATTAGTATATATGCTTGATGTAAAGTGATCATATGAAGGTAAACAAGTTCATGCACAGATTGTGTAATAACTGCAATCACGCAGCAGAAAGAATTTGTGTGCTTTTTTAAATTAAAATAATTGTGGCTGATTTCATGCACAATAAGTGCAAATTGAGCATCAAATAAAACTGCAGCTGCATCTTTCTAGTGGAGTTCTCAGAGTTTTCAAGAAGTCTGAACTCTGGGCAAACTTGTGTTTCTTTTTTTTTCTCCTCTAAGCATAAGATGAAAAAAAGTTTTCCTTCATGGCCTGCAGAACTTTAAAACAAAGATTAAACTTAATTAGAAGATGAGCTGAACTGCCCTGCCTCTGCAGGAAAAAGGAAAATAGATTTTTCCACAAAAATCCTTTAAAGGGGATTGAATCAGTTTATTTTGCACTGGCGGGCTGTTTCCTGTGATGATATCAAACTGTACAATTACTCAAAGATTTTATCAGTGGACACAAAAAAATTCAAGGACACCATAGATATTTTCAGGATGGGGATTAAAGCTTGGATTCCTGGAATTATAACTTGAAAGATTTTTAAATTTGTTCTTAACTGAAAATTTTAGTTTAACGTGATTAACAACGTAACATACATTTGCTTTATTCTGGTAGTGACTGCATGAAACATTACATGAAAAATCATTTTAGGATGACACTTTGATTTTTCATAACTAAAACGTTATCATGCTAATGACGAGTGAAAAACAAAGGCTTGTTTGAAGGAGACCACTGTTACCTTGAATTATATATTGTTGTCTTTGAAATCAAAATGAAAGCTGTGTAATACTGAAAGTGTACTTTTGACATGACACACACACACACACACACACACACACACACACACACGCACACTGCTGACTCACCAAAGGGTGGATGTGTGTGTGTTGCATGTGTTGTTTGGGGTTGACTGCAACTGTCAGGACAACGGCCCATCTAATCTGCACCTGCCACTGACACAGCAAATGTATCTACACACACACACACACGCACACACTCACACAACCAGCCTTTAGAAGAGACAGACGGAGCCGGTTGCAGGGCATTCTGGGAAATAGTGCTTGGATAACTGGGATCATCTGTACTGATACACGCTACATTTACTGCTTCTTATTTTCCTCCCTTGTCTCCTTCATTTCTGTTGTCTGCTTTTGTCTTCTATCAGCCAGAAACTGATTTTAGTGCCTTTATTGTGTTTGTCATTGAATTATTACAGCAACTTTTTAGTGGATTATTTTGTAATAGTAGGGTGGGAAACCTCCCACAGATTCATTTCTTCATTTAATTTCCTGGTTTGTGCTGTCAGATTCAGTATAAGTAGAATAAACTGAAGATTGAAGCTCATTTCCTTCTGTTTTGTGTGCCGTTGCACTTAATTCATGTTTCTTTTTTCTGTTTTTAATGTTTGCTAATGTTTTTTAGCTCTGAACAAACCCTTGAGTCAGAAAGATTATGCAACAGCTTGTCTTAAAATTTTGAGAGGCAGAAATATTGTGGATGAAACATATGAGATATAAGAAGCTTTACAGTTAAGCTGCAAATTCACGTGTCACATACCAGTTGTTGCATTAGGTTCTAAGAGTTTGTATAAGCAGAAGGATGTAGATTAGTTCAAAATTCAACCCTGGTCACATGTCAGGAAAAACAGCTGTCATGTTGTTTAAATCTTCAGAGCAATAATCTGATCACACACATCCTTTTTATAGTATTCATGTTCTTTCTACATTTCCTCTTAAAGTACAAAGTCAGAGTGACTTCTCAACTCAGGATCTAAGATTTACTTATTGCACCTAAAATCTGTAGTGTCAAACCTCATGTTTACCTAAAAACCTCATTTTAAAAAATCTGTATATTTTTTTGTTTTTTTGGTCTTGTCATGTTGAAAAAAGCTCAGAATGTTCATAAAATACTCAAGTTCTGATTCTAACATAACTGTTCATAAAATCTTAAACCTTAAATGTATCTTATGTATCACTCACTCATCTCTGGAAACTGAAAATATCTCTGCGTTTGGCGCGCCTCTAAAACCAAACCCAGGTTGTTGCTGTTAGAAGTGAAAGAAGTCTAAACTATAGTTTGGTCCATCTGTCTAACTCAACTTCTCTAATCTCATTCAGAAAAACAGACACACGCACACACACGTGCGCGCTCACTCACTGTAACTGCACACTCGTGGCTGGATGCTGATTGACAGGCGGGGCAGGTGTGGCCAGTCTGCAGCAGCGACATCCCACCTGTCAGTTCGACCCCCTCCGTGCCCACAAACACACACACACCCACCCAGCCACCCTTCTTACCCCTTTACCCACCCCCTTGACCCTTGGCCCCGTGACCAACTACCTATCCCTGTGGGCAAGATAACGACCCCCTTGTCGCCCCTGGCAACCATGACCCAGGCCGCGGCTGTAGCTTCATAAATAAAACTCAGGCTGTACCTGCCTGCTAGAGCCCACCAAAACTGTTTACAGCCGCCCCATCTCCTATGATCTTTAACCTCTGCACTCACCACACACCCCATTCTGACACCACTGGGGGACGACAGCCTTCATTACAGTGCAGTTCAATCTTTATTTCACCCTGGAAGGACAAATTATTTAAACTTTACCTGAGCAGTCTGAAGTCCTACCAGAGATTAGTTGTCCATGTGTGACTCAAAAGGCTTTTTATCCAGTTTATATGCTTAGATCACATTTGTTTCAGGTTAATTGAAGTGGAGTTTGTGCAGGCATCAAGCTTCTTTTAGTATGACTGTTTGCTGGACATAATATCACTGCAAAGCAGCAGGTAACCTGTTGACTGGAGGATGATCGTCACAGCAGATGGCAGAGATCTGTGTTAAACCTTCAGTTTCTGGCTCTTGCCAGTGATGTTTCATGTAGTTCTGATATTCCAATATGCACAAACTACAATGAAATGTCTACTTCAGTTTTCAGCACAAAAAAAACTGATATAGCACTTATAAATGTGGGAGCATGATTCAGTTAGGATTTTTATTTTGAAAACTTGGATTTTATGGCTTTAAGTGAATCCTGGTAAAGGTAACCACTGGGTGTCGGTGGTCATGTTTATATCCTGTGATGAATTTAAACATCTATACTTTTGTATTCTGTTCATTTTTTCTAGTGGGATGCTGAGTGTCTCAGTATTTCGGTTGGATCTCAGTGGATGTTTTCACAAAAAATTGTCTTTCTTCAAGTTCTTTGAGAGGAAAACGTGTGGTTTTCTTCCAGCTGACAACTGATCTTAAAACAGAGGTTCTGATATAATAACTCCAGAAAAAATACATTGTTAGTTAATTGTTAATGGTTCAGATACACTGGAGATACACAGATACTCAATCCCATGATGCATTGAGTATTTCTTCTTCAGTCACCTTTCTCACTCACTATGTGTTAATAGACCTCTCTGCATTGAATCATACTTGCTATTAACCTCTGTCTCTCTTCCACAGCACGTTTTTTATCCTGTCTTCCTTCTCTCTCCCGACTGGTCACAGCAGATGGCCCCGCCCCTCCCTGAGCCTGGTTCTGCCGGAGGTTTCTTCCTGTTAAAAGGGAGTTTTTCCTTCCCACTGTCGCCAAAGTTCTTGCTCATAGGGGGTCATATGATTGTTGGGTTTTTCTCTGTATGTATTCTTGTAGGATCTATGTTACAATATAAAGCACCTTGAGGAAACTGTTGTTGTGATTTGGTGCTGTGTAAATAAAATTGATTTAATTGGAGTATAAGTATTCTATGTGACTAGGGAAATTTGTGGCTTTCCAGTTATTGCATTGATTTTTTTTCTGCTAGGGACCGACTGCAAGTAGTTGCAGTGACTTAGTTAAAGATTTGTTAAAGACAGCTCCACTCAGTAATGTGTGGAAAAGTTCAGGAGTACATGAATGAAAATAGCTTAATGGCTTTTGCAACTCAGTGGTGAACACAGAAGCAGGCATGGTTTTATTACTGGAGACAATGGCGTTACTAACATGGAGTTCAGAAGGCATTCTTTTCTTCGTGTTCTGGCTTCATGTCAGAGATGGTGGGTTCATTACCGTCCCAACAGTAAAGTGGAAAGAATGTCTATGTTGGAGCGTTCAGCCTCTTTACCGTGCAGAATCGGTGAGGTAATCCTGGTTTTTAACAAGCACTGACTCTACTCTCGAAGCACGAGGGTGTTTCACAGCGATGAATTGTAACTGCAGAGAGGAGACAAATTGCTGCAACAGATTATTCTCTAGAGTCCCACTCACTGGAGGTTTTTACTGTGAGTCATGTGCCGAAACCGGCGTGCTTTCAATCTGTAACACGAGGGTGGTGGCTTAAGGGGGGGGGGGGGGAGTATCATCGGGCCGATTAAAGTTGAACAAGTAATCTGTAAGTGGAATCAAAGCTCTCTAGAAGTCTCAGTTCCTAGACATTTAATGTCTTTAAATTTAAATGTTAGGGTTAGGGTCAGAGTCAGCGGGCTCAACAGTTTATTTTATATTGTGAGCTTCTATTGTTTACTTGCTTGTACACTTATTTCCTTATGACTTGTATCAATCTACTTTGGCTGGTATCAACTCCGATGTCCCCTCTGTCAGCTGAAAACTGATCACCACTCAACATGACTCAACTTGCCACAGAGGGCCAGGACCGTGAACAAGGAGAGTGTGCCCAAAGCTGTCACCTGACACAATAAGTATAATATTAGTCTGTATTTGGAACTCAAACAAGTTCATATAATGTCATAGAGTGAACTAGTTTTATTATTTTAGTATTTTCCTTTGATCCCAGTGAACATCATCCCTTGGACGTCCTCCTTGGATTTTCCAGAAAAGAGGAAGTTTATATGAATCAGAATCAGAATAATTTATTAATGATGTGGTTACAGTTGCTCTAAGATGGTAAGACCAGTAACCAACTAAACTAAATTAAGTAACACATTACTTAACAAAGCTGCAAAATATAACAAAATGGCTCTGATATGAATTTTTTTCATATTACCATTCAGATGATAATGGTGATGGTACCGTGTCAGATGATCCAGACACTCTCACTTGTGGGATGAACAAGAAACTGATGAAAACATCCAGGTTTGTTGTGTTTACAGGTGAGAGTTGCTCCATGAAGTTTACAAAGTGTCTTATTTTCCTTAACATCAGATGTGAAATGAGTTCATATGTCTGCTGTTTTCTTCCTCCCAACCACTGACATGTTGTTGTATTTTCACGAGAAACTGCAAGCTAGGCAGATCAAACCTGGACATCTAAAGAGAGAATTGTAACTGGATCACTTCCAAACACGTCCTGCCTTTTCTACAAACCTTAATTACACTGATCGGCTCTCATCTCTCCAGAATATTTCCTTCTTGTTTTTATTTGTTGACCAAAGTGTTAATACATATTATTTAGTTATTGTCTTGTTTTCGTGAGACGAAAAAGGTCCTTGACAAAAACTATTGGTCAATGAGATTAACAATGCAGTCCACACAAAGTTCATCATGAAAAAATGAGACAAAGTGTAGATGTATGTAAATGGTATAAACAAGGTGTAATAGTATGTATTAGAGATGGCACGATACCACTTTTTTATGTCCGATACCGATACCGATATCATAAATTTGGATATCTGCCGATACCGATATGAATCCGATATAGTGTTTTTTAATCAACAAAACTGTTTTTTAAAATATCTTGCTGCATTTTGCAAGTCTGCAAGTTCATACTCAAGTTTAAAACAACAACTACACTAAAGCTATTCTGTTATACCTGTATACAAAAAAAATATTTCATAGTTCAGCAATACTGATCAATCTAATAAACTTAAACCTACACCATCCTCCCTATTCTGGTATTTTAAAGAGTACTTAGCGTAAATATTAAGAAACCTAACTAATAGGGTTCCAACTCCCAGCAACAACAAAAATAAAAAATAGGGAACCACCCCTCACGCTCCACCTCATGATGCTTAATCGATGTAATCAACCTTAATTTGATGCAGTGTGAAAAAAATGCACAGAAATCAATTATTTTTCAAGAAATATTAAATAGATTCAACATCTTTCTTCAACAAAATTGCAGACTGCACAGATGGTACCTTCCCAAAGGAAAAAGTACTATAGCTTACTAGGGTATATATATTAGACTTAATAGTCACTATATACAGTAATTGACTTCTATTCATTTTACATCAAATTAAAACTTTGGGTGTCAAATAATTATTTATTAAAAGCTCGACATTTTAAATGAGAATAAGAAAGAAAAGTATGTCTTTGTGCCCCCTTTTCCCTGTTCATGCCCTATCGGCCCCCCTGGCTAAACTTTGCTAGATCCGCCCCTGCACAGTTACCAGCGTCAGCTACGTAGAAAAAGATCCTCGAGTAGAAAGTAATATTAAATAAATTCTAACAACAGCTTATCAAGCTTAAACATGCTGCTGTTGTTCAGCCGCTGGTTTCCTCTTTCTGGTGCAAAGTGGGCCAAAAACAAACAAGAGAGACGGACTCGCGACAGAAAAGCCGATCAGCTGATCATTAAGCAGTTTCATGATTGAAGTAGCAGCCGGAGAGCGAGAGGCAGTCGCTAGTTAAGCTTAACGCAGGAATGCTTTACAAACATTCAGAGATGGACTTACACACTTGCTTTACTTCTCTCGGGATAACTTTGTCGGAGATGAAATGCCAGGTTGCTAGCGAAGCTCCACATGCTATCCAGACCACCGACAGGTCCCGCATGCCACAGCCGCTCTATCACGTGATGCATACTGCTCCGACGTGCTAACGTTCTGAGGCGAGTTACGGCGTGTTGCAAGTTTTGTGAGGTGCTTTCGTGATATTTAATGGATCGGATTACATTTTTTATTTTTCTCCGATATCCGATCCAGTAATTTAGGTCAGTATCGGACCGATACCGATACGTAATATCGGATCGGTCCATCTCTAGTATGTATACATTGAGTGGATGTTGCGTGGCCTTTCGCAACCACCCAATGACCAAATTAGTTTTGTGCTTTGCTCCAGTGGGGGTGCACTGTTGTACTTGGAAGTATTTTAAACATCTGTCCATTTAAGGTCCAGTTTCAGCCACCAAACCTGCAAAGCTCCCCCAGTAAAATAACTGTACTGTATAAAGTGCAGTATATGGCCTCAGCAGGAGGTTCTGTGATCTTATTGGATGGGGTTTGCCTCTCTCTGCAGCTCCCCATTGGTCATTTGTGATGATACCTACCTTCTTTATATGTATATTTTTATACAGTACATTTGCTATTTATTTAGTGATGCCTACTTAACAAGGTGAGGACCTCTTTCTGTACTGCATTGTATGTTTCATTAAAATTCTCTCTTTGTAATTTGAATTACTTGCACAGCAAGAAAATCTAAACTGCGTTGTGTGTTTTTTCCAAACAGACGGTGACTTTTTAAAAAACATTTTTAAGACTTTGCATCTCAGTCTCTGATTCTAACACGGCTGCTTCACCATGAAGGTTTAAGATTTAAGTTTGGGATCTAATGAGAGGCTAACCTAAATGTTAAAAACAATACATTAAAAATAAAACCATGATGTATGATCATAGCTGGAGTTATGAGATTCTCTGGATCTGAAATCGTAACAGATGTGCAATTAAAATCAAAGAGGTCATGTGGAAAAATAAAGCTCTTTATCAAACCTTTTTTAAAGGCCTTTATAACCAAATTTAAATAGAAACATTGAAGCGAAGCATTAACTGTACTGTAAATAAAAACAGTTACTGCTGTTGAGAGAACTCGACTTCTCTCTTAAAAAGAAGCAAAAACAAGTAAAGAAATTCCTTAAAAGTTGGATAGTGTTTCATTGTCCAACCAAGCCCTCTTACCTCAGCCTTCATCTTTTTTGGGGGTCATGACGGCCTTGGCCCGGCACGCCGTGGCTCTGCCTGCCTGCAGGCGTTTGCCCCGCGAGGGATTATCCAACCACACCCGGAAAAGACGTGTGAAATTGTGACGGGCACGAAAATAAAATGACAAAGTTTGCGAGGCAGTACATAAAGAAGCGTGTTAGCTGTTGGCACGCACACGGCTGCGTAAGCCGATATGTATCCGTGTGTGTGCAGATGCCCCGTTGGTGGTTGGGCCAACTGTGAGGCCGGTGTGAGTCAGTGGGTTTTCAGCTGCAAAGAGCTGTGATCACAGCTAATAGCAGGTGCTCTGAGTGGGAAACGTGATCAGATCAGCACGCTGCAGCTGTATGCTGTAATTGATTAGAGTGAGTTTTACGACAGTAAGACCTCAGGCATGCAATCAGTCGGTAGCTCTTAATACCAAGACTTCACCCCGTAAATACCTTGGACCTACTTTTAACTCATTGTGAAATGTAAATGATGCAAGAAAGACTGAGAGGGTGCTGACTGATGAGCGTGTGAGTCATGGCGAGACCTTGTTAGATTTTATTCATGTTTAGGAAAGAATTGTGGCAGAGGTTATGGATTTTGATATGACTCGTATCTTATGGTTAAAGAGTGTGTGTGTGTGTGTGTGTGTGTCTCTCTAGATGTTTACATTCAGTTTCAGTTCAAGGTTTAAAATTTCCCCGACAGCAGCACAACATCTCTTTGATCACAGACGAAAAGCTGTCCAAAGTTTTTATTTTCTAATTTTTAATAACTCAGACACGCTGATTGTGATTTCTTTTTTCTTTTTATTAGCATGGGGGTTAGTTGCTAGGAGAAACATTAAAGCAAATCACACACTGAGCAACTTCCTGAAGCCTTTCTCTAGAGTCATTTTTGAAGTTCTGGATTTGGCAGTGATTGTGATGTACAAATCTATAACTAAGGTCTTCCAGCTTTCAAGTGACAGCTGTGTTTATACAAATACAATCCAGCTTAAAATCACTGAAGTACATTCAAAACACCAGTTGTAGTGGGAATGCTGTGCTGTGGTCAGCTTCTTGAACAATGTTGAACAACACTTACTTTAAGAGAAATTTGTCATGATTCGACTGTGAGCAGCAGGTAAGTTCCAAACGCAGACTCATAGGCGGAAGGTGAACTCAAAACACAGCTTTAATTGCCGAGAATGGAAAATAATACAAAATATACTGAGAAAATAATATCAACTAAACACAGGGCGAAGAACACAAGGAAATGCACAACCATCAGGAAGATCACGACACAGGACCGAGGGAGACGCTGACATAAATACACAGAAGGATAACGAGGAACGTGAGAACACATGGGGAACACAGCTGACACGAATTAACAAGACACCACAGGGGAAGTACACCGAACATGAAAACATGAGACTTTCACAATAAAACAGGAAACGGTGGAACATTACACAGGAGTGGGGGGAAAGGCAGATGAGCGAGGGGACATGAGGGAGCATGAGAGGGAGGACGGGAGAGAGACATGACACAAAGGGAGACAAAACATCATAACATGACACGAGAACAGAACACTCGGGAAAACAAGAAGGTCTAGGAGATAAACATAGATGGAATGACACACACAAGGACGGGAGCATGGGCACAGGAAAGGCACACACATACACACAGAAGGGGACACAGAGGGCAAAGACACATGGGGAGCCTCAATGTACAAAAGTTAACATGGAAACAACTCAGGATTACCAATGTAAACCATAACACAAGAGGTCATAAAAACACAAGAAACACAAAATGCTGTGTCAAAATGATCCAGAACGATGACAAAATTACCACAAAACGCAGATTTTTATACAGTTTTATCCAACGACTGGCAGAGCTGTTGGCTGCTTTGCTTTTCATGTACTGAAAGGCTCTGACAAATCAGTTGCACCATCATTGTCCCCGGAGTAGAGGGTCACAGAGACACGAAGCTATGATGAGTTTATCCTCAGGGATCAGGGAAATCACTTTGATATCAACATGATGACTCACAACACTGCAAAATACCAGTCAAGTTTCTGGCACTTTACATTGTCACCACATCACTATGTGTCATCATGCATACACGGATCTCATTTCAGTGTCTGTGTTAGTCATTTTTCTTTGCTTCCCTATGACAGCCTTTGATTTTTTTTTCTTTCTCCAACTGTTCTCATAAAGGTCAGGTGGCATGTGCTCAGAGATGACCACGAGAGCGTCCTGAAGTAGTGGCCATTGCAGTTCCTCTAATGGCCACTACTCCAAAGAAACTCTTGGGTGTTCTGACATGAGCTGGAAAAGAACTATGTTTTCCAGTGAAATTTAAATACATGGCATTAACCGGCATGGACTTTTTTTTTATCTGGCCTACGATGCCGATCCATTTTTTCCCAGTCCTTATTTATTTATGAGCCTTATTTATGTTAGTGATCCGTGTCACCATGCATTTGTTTTTGTAGAAAGAGCTCAACTCTATTGGAATTTTGTTTTTGAAGATTTCTATAAATACTTGTGAATTGTGGATGTTGGCATACTAACAGACTGAACTATGATGATAAATGTGTGAATTACAGCGTCTAAACACCACTGTGTCCAAGCACAGTTAAACAGCTAGCACGCCTGAGTGTTGATATAGTTGAACACTGATGCTAAATTGGATCAGGTGGGGAATGCTTTGATATACCTGGCTTTCTAAAGCAACTTGTAACCTTTGTGATCAGACTTATGTCCTAATCCTGCTAATGCACATTACACAATGCACAGACCAAAACTCCAACTGACTTCTTTTATTATGCTAGTACATCTGGATTTTTGCATAACGACCAAAACTAGCACCATTAACCAACAATGCACCGTGAGGTCAGTTTCATAATAATTAATATGTAAACCGTGACAACAACATTACCATCCTTCCAGCAGACAAGGGTAGGTGCACAGTTTTGCTAAACCAGGAAGACTATCATGAGAATACTTTGTTACTGCTCGGTGACAAAAACACTTATGAGCCCCTGAATCAGACCCAGGTAGCGGTTACCTGAAAAGAGCCATAGATTATCTAAAGCGGTTAGAACAGGGCAGCGCTGTTGACCGGCCCTCGTACCACAGATTGTACCCAGACGAATCTACATCAAGTCTGTACGGTTTTGACTTTGAGGTTTGAACCACGATGAAGCTTAACTGTCAGTCCTGGAATATTTTCGCAGGTTTTCAAATCACTTCTCCCGTGGGGGTGCATCAGTCTGCCAAACTTCGCTAAGAGGTTATAAAATCACAAATCATGGGAAACACGTCAGCTACAAAGCATTTAGGGGGGGAAAGTAATATGCACTGACCTACCCATTTAGCTGCCATTAGAGTTAGAAAATACCTTCAATGCTATTAGTTTTGTGACAGTAAAAGGAAAAAAGCCTTTCTTGGCCCATTTCTCTACAAAAAACAAACCTAATTACTACTACTTTTTTTTTAAACTTATAGTGAATTTGTGGTGTTGAAGCTGGAATTCATGTTCACAACTTGACCCTGCAGGTGTTTCTTTTTTTACACATCATCCCTCACCTTTGACCCAAGACGCAGACTCTGTTTATCCCCTCCTAATGAAGCTGTACTTGTCACAGCAGATGACAGTTAACAGCCACTAGAAGATTTAGTGCAACAGGTCTTTCCTCCTGCTCTCGTCTCTCTATAGAACATAGTTTTCGTCTCAGTAAGCCAATTACAGGAGCAGAAGAGGACAAGCTGTGTTCTGGGACTTGCCTGGAAGTGTCAACAGGTCTGTTTTGATCAGGGGATGAGAGCATCTTGGTTGCTGAGCTTAAAGGATTGGTGAAGAATGTAAATTCAGCTCTGGTCCCAGGAGGGGTCACGAAGGACAAAATGGGAGGGGTCAGCCAGGGTAAGGTTACTGAGATGCACAAGCACCCAAGCAGGCAGTGAATGCAGCACGAAGATACTGAAGGTTTCCAAAGGAACATGCCATGGCCATTTTGCCACACGGTCATGGGCACAGTTAACAAGTTGGCATTGTTGTTGGGGTTTTTTTGTCAGGTATGAGAGCTACCCTCCACACCCTGGGCAGGTTGCTAGTCTATCACAGGGATAGCAGGGACAAAGGGAACCCTGTCCAGTTCAGAATTTCCAAATTAATCTAACTTTCTGTTGGCTAACGTAGTATCCAAAAGAAAGTTACAAATAAATATCTAATACGAAAATTAGCCAAATTAACTTTGGTGACCCCCAACATGCCTGTGTGACCCAACCAAGTAATAAATTACACTTATCCTCCCAGGAACTGGCATCCACATATGTGGACATCACATTTTGGGTTATTTAGACCAAAATACTCAATTTTGCTCTACAGGGGCCTGATATCCACTTACGAGGACATTATACTGTTGCTGTTCTATCAAAACTTTAAACAAATATCCTCATATGTGGATCTCATCTTTCTTAAAAACAAAAGTCAGGTAAAAAAATCTGGTTATTCTTTGTTTTTACATTCATCAGGTCCCAATCAGCCCAAATATCAACGAGAAATTAAAAATGCATGCCGTGGAAGAGTTCGGGTCTTAGGAGGTTAAATAAATGTAATGTCATGATTAACTGTAATATTTTTTCACACAGTTGTGGATGAAACCTGTCTTCAAAGCCAATAGTTCGATTGCATTGTGCAATAAACAGAAAAGCCCTATTCTGAGCTCCAACATGGTGCATCTACTCTTTAACAACTCAGTCGGCCTGTTGAACTGTTGATATTTCGTCTCAGAGAGCCTTTCAGCAGCTTCAGCTTATCCTGCAGAACATCTGCAGTTTATCAAAAGTACTCATTCCTCTGTCTCTGTCTTCAGCAGTAGATGGTGAAATATGCACCCTACTCTACAGCTGGAGCTGAGGACTTGACTTTGAAACCTTAGATGCTTGCGTGGTTGTTTGTTTTACGTTTTATGAGTGGTTGGCAGAGGAACATGGAGGCCGTTAATTATGGGACAGGTTCTGTCTGTGTCCCCGGAGAACAGGACTTTCTTTCCTGTCCAGCAGCAACTTCTGTTCTCCGTCTTCTCAGCAAACCTTTAAAGTGGTTCAGCCTCTGCTCCGCTGGGCACGTGGCTTTCAAACACTCAACTGACCAGTACAAGTACTCACTGGGTCCCAATGCATGCTGAGGAAGTGAACACACTGTTATACAAATTTCCACTATGAGAACTGATGGGAGGAGATTTCTGGAAAGGTTTGAGAAACTTTTGAGTCTTTGATAAGTGTGGTGTTGTTGTTTTTTCCTTGTTACATTTCCACTATGAGTGACAATATTTCAGACACTCAGTATTAAACCAAAATTCAAGGCTACTTTCAGCCTGTTCCTTATTCACTACAGGTGTCGCAACAGCAGATCGCTTGAGAGAGGCGTCTGTCATCCCACCATCGCCATCACCCATACTGTCAAGGTCGGGCATTAACCTTTGAACTGTGATTAATCATTAATATTTACCAATTCATGTCAGTCATTCTCGATACTACTGCAGGTGAGTACTGTAGTTCTTTTGGATACAATGGCAGGTTTTCATGGTATTTTATGTCCATAAGTTTGTCCTTAAAGTTCCTCTTATCTCTTTTTCCTAACCTGTTTTTCTTCAACTCAGTGAGATTTTCATGGAGGGCAAGGGTAGGAGAATTGATAAGAACTTGGGAAAAGAGAAGAGAGTTGTGCTGAGAGTCCTTTACACCAGATGACTGCTACAAAGTGCAGAAAATAGACAACAAAATTATTTAAGGAAGTAACTTAGAGGTGAATTACAAAGTCTGTGGCACAAAACTTACTGCAAAATGTTTATTTCATCAGTGTGATGTTCAGAATTGAGCTGTGTGTTTAACATGCACTTATTGAAACATAAAGATATATCATGAAAAGGGTGTCCCCTGTGTATCCTATGCTAAAGGATGTGTTGAACCCAAGCAGAGGCAAGAACTGACTGAAAAGATTAATTCTAATCACTCTATTCTTGTTAACATAAAGCCGACATCAAACATAGAGGTCAGTGTATGTCCAAGTAACCTTTTGTTTGCTATTCATGAACTGCGCCAAGGTCCTGCAGATAAATAAAGAACTGCATATCATCAAAAGTTACTCTAGGAATGAGCAGATAAATCCAGCTTGAAAACGTCTGATGAAGGAACCTCACAAAAATTTAGTAGGATTGGTAGAATCTGCATTTGCAAGGTTAAACGTTACACTTGGGTTGAAACCAAAGCTAAAGAAGCAAAAGAGCTAATATTCACCTGCTCACCAGAAATGAACCTCTGAGGGTTTTTTTTCCTGGTGACGGCTGGTAGAAGTAGTTCTGTCCTTTCAGCCTCTCAGCATCTTGTTAACATCCAGCTGAAAGACATTAACCAGCAGGGTGTCAACAGATGACACACGGCTGCACGTCATCACCGACAGATCAGACTGTTAGCATCACCGCAAAACAGTTGAGCCCCCCTCAGTGTTACAAAAACAAAAAAATCACAGTATCTGTTCATTTTAAACACATGAAAATCCATAAAGTAATGGTAAATTTCCTTCAATTCGCTTAGATATCAATGGTGGAAAATACTTCTGAAACTAAGAATAATGGCATTTTTAAGTTGGCGTCACAGTAATCACAGTAATCCTGTTAGAAACATGAGCTGCTCATGGATGAGTCCACATCCTGTCAGTTGTGATATTTGTGCAGGAGTGGTCACATCCAACAGGTCTGATTTTAATGTGAACATTCTGTGTGTGCAGGAAGAAAACTTGCAGAAGAAGCACTCGTGCAAACCATGTTTCAGTTAGAGTGCATCCAACCACAGCACTGGTTACTTTCTTTGGGGGCAACTCAAAGACATCACGTATTACCACACTGGTGACCAGCTGGCAGGGAAAAGGGAACACTGTTGATTTGCAATAACTTAACTTTCAAAATAAGAGCAAAGGATTTTTCACTATCAGCGTGATTGCATTCTTCTCTGATATGATAAAAATGCATTGCAAAACGTACTTGGGAAGTCATTAATAGACCTGGATTACTTGCCAAGTAAAGTGTGTGTGGAAAACAGTGACTTGAAAATAATCAGGATTATTATTATTACGTTATTCATGGAAATGCTTTAATAAAGGGTCTAATGGTGTTTTTATTTGCAGCCCTGTGAGAAAAGATGCTGCCTCTCTGTGAATGTATTTCATCAGTCTTGGCTGATGTTTCATGTGTGTTCCAGCAGTGCCAAGGTACCACTGCAGAGTTACAGGCCCCCCTCCTCCTCCTCCTCTCATTATCCCATGCAGATGTTCAGCACCGGACCCTCGCCATATCAGGTGACCACAAATCTAATTGATATCAAAACTCTGGCTGGGGAAGCCTAAGCCCCTCTGCACTCTCAGGTTACGGCCTGTTATAAACCCGGCCCGACTTCTGACAGCCACTTTCAGCGTGAAACATGCACTGTCCTCACTTCAAAGGAGGTGGGGGGAAAAGAAACAGCCTGCTGCCACCTATGAAGAGCCTCACCAAGGGCCCCGTTCTGCCTGTTTCCATATTGCTCTGACCCACTTGAGACTAAATTGGATTCATCATGCTCAGGAGTTTTTATCTGCCTGAGCTGAGAGTGCTTGTTTCAGCACGGCAAAACAAAAGCATTAATAAGCTCATCGGCAAACAGTGAGTTTAATATGGGAAAGTGATCCGCTGTCGGGTATTACAATGCAGCTGAGAGGGGGAATTGGAAGCTTAAGGAGAGGATGTGATGGTAATGACTTTAAGGCGACATAATCCTCTCCATCTGGGCCCTGCGATTGTTTGATATTTATGGTTGATGATCAGCCCTAATAGGTTTGTTGTTTTCTTATGGGATGAATATGAATGGAGGGGAGCATGGGAAGAGGGTAGTGATTTGTTTTGTTTTCATTTTGTTTTGGGTTCAGACCAGAGATCAGTTTCAGACGGAGCCGTGTCTGCTCTTTGTTTCGCTGTACAGACGCGGGGAGGGAGGGTTTTCTCAGACTGGATGGACTTTCAGACTGAAGTTTTGCACCTTCTGTCTGTCTGTGTGATGTCAGATTATGGTAGATGCCGCGCCTGATTCTCACACTGAGTGAAGCTGAGTGGAAGCAGATGGAGTTCTGTGCTGCATGTAATCCCATTTGGCTTTCAGTGTTGATGTGTTTTATGTGCAGCAGCATTCTTTGAACTGCTACTGATAAACTTAAAGGGGACCTGTTGGGCATTTCGCAAAATTCTGTCATATACACTGACCCGCCACTTCATTAGGTACACCTGTTCGACTGCTCATTAATACCGAGGTATAACCAGCCAATCGCATGGCAGCAGTTGACTGCATTTAGACATACAGATGTGGCCAGGAACACCTGCTGAAGTTCAAAACGAGCATCAGAATGGAGAAGAAAGGTGACTTAACTGACTCTGATTGCAACATTTCAGTTAGTGTCAGTGAAAGTATTTTGAGAATATTTAAATAAGTCACAAACGTGTGAATTACAAAGACCGTGGCACACAATGCACTGCAAATTGCATGAACTCTAATGCTGAAAAAATCATGTTTTATGCCTGTTGCAGTTGTAATAGTTGCTGCTGGCAGTGTTTATTTTTACTGTCATGTGTACTTTGCGTGTTTAATTACAAAGAGCAATGGGAATAGTGACATGAATGGAACAAAAGAAGAACAAAAGACAGTGCCAGAGGTTTGAGAATACCTGTAGATGGGAAGAATGGGAGTTCAGGTAAGTGGGAAATGGGGGACTGGTTGTTTTGATAACTGTTTGCTTGCCTTAGTTGGTGTCCAGAGACAGAGACAAGAGGACAGCCTGAGTTGGGCAGGTGAGCTTTCAGTGAAAGGAAAGTTTCCCAGTGCAACACTGGGAAGGTGCAAGCAGAAGGACTGAACTTGGCTAGTGAATGGAAAATTCAAGAGGTGGAATAGATAAGGTTTTCATACACATTATCTGGATACGACGCTCTGCAGACAGGAAGCTGCCCCATCCAAAGGCGGGGCCGGAAATGAAGCTACTCAGAGCCACCTAAAGAGAGAAGATGGAAAACAACCAGCCAGCCTGCCCCAAACCTTGACCCTGAAGGCAAAAAGGGTTACTAGTAAGGTGTAACTACAAAAATCCTGAGTTTAGTACGAACGCTTGAGATTTTGATTGTCGGCTCCTGTTTTTGGGTCCTTCTTTTGGCTGTTAAGAAAAAACCCCAAGAAGATTGGTGCATTTTTTAAATTTTATTTCATTTTTAATGTACCAATACTCTTGGTTGGTAAGTCAAATGTTAACTTCATACAGTAGGGACATTAAATGGCCATTGTTTATCTGTTACTGCACAGATTAGCATAGCTGTTGGTTGATGGAGCCAACAGTTTGATCAAGCTAACAACATCAAGTTTGCAAAAGGACAAAATAATTTAGTTTGGTATATTCCCCAGTTCTGCGGTCACTGAACCTAACCCTTGTTCCTAAACTTTAATGATGATCAGAAATGTTTTTCAAGAAAGTAATTATAATGTTCCTTTAACAACCAGAAGGCTTTTATGTCTGTTTTTGTGATTTTTATATTGTGATGCTATGTTGCCTTTAAATGATACACTACCTGCTGTGTTGATAGGAGTTATGTGGGTAGTTCAGCTTCACCACTAGGGGGCTGTCTAACCAAATTGTGATATATACTGTGTCGTAGAAGCAGCGGCAGGTTATGTTTACGTACATGGATGTGAGCCACGTTAAAATAAAGAAGCTTGCTAACTACTACGGATGTTTTATTGAAAACACAACATGGTACCAGGAGTGAACCAGTAAAGCAGGTCATCATGGACAGTGTTAAGCCACCAGATGCCGTCAACTGGAACGGAAATGTGGACTATGAGTGGCGAACTTTTAAACAGCGGTTTATGCTATACCTGCAAGCTGTCGGCCTAGATAGTAAGCCTGATACACGGAAGATTGCACTGCTTCTTACCGTAGCAGGTCCACAAGCGGTGGAAGTATATAACACGTTTGTGTTCGCAACTGCAGAAGACAAAGAAAAGTTTGACGAAGTAGTGAGAAAGTTTGATGAACACTGTTCGCCCAAAAAGAATGAAACATTTGAGAGGTACGTCTTTCGGTCACGTATACAACAACCTTCAGAGAGTTTTGATACGTTTCTGACTGACCTCAAGTTAAAGGCAAGAACATGCAATTTTGGACAGCTGCAAGAATCTATGATAAGAGATCAGATCGTATTTGGAATAAAAGATATAAAGATAAGAGAGAGGCTTCTGAGAGAGGCGGATCTGACTTTAGCAAGTGCTGTGAAAGTATGTCATGCCAGCGAGCTCGCCATACAACATGCAAAAACCTTCAGCGGGTCGCCGAGGGAAACAGACACGGAAAGCACAGCTGTAGCTGCAGTTAATACACGGCAGGCAGGGCGCACGTACAAAAAAGAACAGAAAGAATCAAAAGACACTTTCTTGTGCAAAAGATGTGGCACAAAACATGGAAGGAAACAATGCCCAGCTTATGGTAAAATATGCAAAAAATGCAATGGACAAAACCATTTTGCCAAGCAATGTTTTTCAAAGAATAAACAAAAAGAAAGAGTACACACAGTAGAAGAAACTGCTCTCAGTGACACGTTTTTTGTGGGAATGGTAATGCAGCAAGATACACCCATGGACCAACCTGCAGTCAGTACAGTGAAGCAGGACAAATGGACAGAGATGTTACCAGTGAACGGAGCCCTGGTAACTTTCAAACTGGACACAGGAGCCAAGGCTAATCTGGTGAATGAGCTGGATGTGAAAGCGATGAAAACGAAGCCACACATATTCCAAAATAACAGTTTACTCCAAGCATATAACGGAGAACCAATCAAAACCAAAGGTAAATGCAGGCTCCGGGTACAAGTAAAAGGAAAATATCACAGTCTGATGTTTATCATTGTGCCAGAGGGACATGAATCTCTGTTGGGAGATAAAGCATGTGAGAGACTCGGCCTAGTCAGACGGGTATACAGTATAAACAGCTCTGAGCCCAAAAGTGTGAAAGAAATCGTGGATCTGTACCCAGACATATTCAAGGGGTTTGGAGTGTTACCCTTCACCTACAAGATAAAGCTGAAAGAAGGAGCTCAGCCTGTGGTTCATGCACCTCGACGTGTTCCAGCTGCTCTTAAAGACAAGCTTAAAGAGGAACTAGAGCGGATGGAGGCACTGGAAGTTATAAGAAAAGTTGAAGAACCTACTGAATGGGTTAACTCCATGGTGTGCATTAAAAAACCAACCGGCGCTCTTAGAGTCTGCATGGATCCGAAAGACTTAAATGCTAACATACAAAGAGAGCATTACCAGATACCTACAAGAGAAGAAATAACAAGTGAAATGGCTGGTGCAAAATTTTTTAGCAAACTAGATGCGTCCCAAGGATTTTGGCAACTCAAGCTTCATGAGGACAGTACAAAATACTGCACGTTCAACACGCCATTTGGGCGTTACTGCTTCTTGAGAATGCCTTTTGGAATTTCTTCAGCTCCTGAGATATTCCACAGGACCATGGAGCATATGATCGAAGGAATCGAGGGAGTCAGAGTTTATATGGACGACATCATTTTGTGGGGATCCACACTACAGCAGCACAATGAGAGACTAGTAAAGGTTTTGGAAAGGGTGAAACGTTATGGACTTAAACTGAACAGAGTAAAATGTCAGTTTGGCGTGGGTGACATTACCTTTCTCGGTGACAAGCTGACAGCCGAAGGCATCAAGCCGGACAAGGAAAAGCTACGAGCTATACTGGAAATGCCACGTCCTGAAGATAAAAAAGGTGTGTTGAGAATCCTGGGAATGGTTAACTTTATTGGAAAATTCATCCCAAGCCTGGCGGCCAAAACAGTGCACCTGAGACAGCTTCTACACAATAGCTGCGAGTTCAGATGGAATAAAGAACTGGAAAACGAGTGGCAACAACTGAAAAAGACACTTACAACAGAGCCAGTTTTGGCGTATTTTGATCCAAAAAGAAAAACAAAAGTGTCAACAGATGCATCGAAGGCCGGGATCGGCGCAGTGTTGTTGCAGGCTTATGGAGACCACTGGAGGCCAGTGGCATATGCCTCAAGAGCAATGACAGAGACAGAATCTCGCTATGCCCAAATAGAAAAAGAGACATTGGGGCTTGTTTTTGGATTTGAAAAGTTCCACACCTATGTCTATGGTTTGCCAACATTTGTGGCAGAGACTGACCACAAGCCATTGATAGCCATAATCAAGAAAAACTTAAGTGAAATGTCTCCACGCATTCAAAGATTGATGATGAAACTACAGCGCTATGATTTCAACTTGATCTACACACCAGGTAAACACATTGTGTTAGCAGATGCACTCTCTAGGGCCACAACCCCAAACAAAGAGCAAAGCTCCACAGAGATGGATGTAAATATACATGTAAACCTGGTAGCAGAGTCACTTCCTGTGTCAGACAGAAAATCACATCAGATCAAGGCTGAAACACAAAAGGACTCTAGTCTGCAAAGAGTTATAACACTGTTGAATGGGAAATGGCCAAGAGGTGAATGCAAAACATACTACAACATAAGAGCAGAACTAAGTGTTGTGAATGGACTTCTGCTAAGACAAAACAGAGTAGTAATTCCACACTCACTGAGAGGAGACATCCTGAAAAGACTGCATGAGGGACATCTAGGCATAGAGAAATGCAAACGGAGAGCCAGAACAGCAGTCTATTGGCCAGGTATAAATGCAGACATTGAGCAAATGGTTTCCACTTGTGATACGTGTATCAAACACCAGGCAAAACAACCAAAAGAGCCTCTGACCATAACAGACATACCGGAGGAACCATGGCAGAAAGTCGGAACAGACATTTTCCACCTGGGAGGAAAAAACTACCTGCTGGTTATTGATTACTTGTCAAACTATCCAGAGATGGCATTATTGTCCAACATGTCAGCTACTTGTGTCATAACGCACATGAAATCAATATTTGCTAGACATGGGATACCACAGATTGTTCATAGTGACAATGGACCTTGCTATAGTTGTAGAGAATTCCAACTATTTGCTCAGGAATATGACTTTAAACATGTGACCTCAAGCCCCCTGCATCCACAGTCCAATGGGAAAGCAGAGAAAGGTGTGCACATTGTGAAACAGTTACTAAAGAAAGCACAAGATGGTAAGGCAGATCCTTATTTGGCACTACTGAGCTACAGAGCATCACCAGCAGAAATATTAATGGGAAGAAAACTACGGACCACTCTTCCTTACACAACAACCAGGAAACATAAACAAGTGAGAGACAAAATGAAACAGTTGCAGAAGAGACAAAAGGTCAACTTTGACAAGTCCTCAAAAAGTCTAAAACCACTCGCACCCAATGAAGCAGTCAGAGTGGAAGATGCAAACATCTGGGAAAAGAGAGCAACTGTACTGGAGGAGGTAAACCCAAGATCGTACAATGTGAAAACTGAAGATGGACTGATATTAAGGAGAAATCGGAGGAGTTTACTGTACACTCAAAAGACAATGGGACCATCGGAAGGACAGTGTGATGACAACAACACACCACCTGAACCAACAACACCCGTGAAGGACAGTGTGGAGCAAAGAGACCAGTCACCCATTGTCAGAAGATCAGCACGCTCTATCAAGCCACCTGATAGACTAAACCTTTAAGCATATATATATATGTATATGTTGATGTATACATATATAGCTAGATATATATGCATATATCAAAAAGGAACTTTCTGCATTATTGTGTGTTCCGTAGTTTACACTGTCACAAGTGTTTGTGATGTTATTCAAGCTATGCAATGTTAGGTATGTTTCCATAGTGTTGTTCAGCAGATAACATCTAAAGAAAAGGGGATGTGTTGATAGGAGTTATGTGGGTAGTTCAGCTTCACCACTAGGGGGCTGTCTAACCAAATTGTGATATATACTGTGTCGTAGAAGCAGCGGCAGGTTATGTTTACGTACATGGATGTGAGCCACGTTAAAATAAAGAAGCTTGCTAACTACTACGGATGTTTTATTGAAAACACGACACCTGCCAGGCTTTTCAAAATGCTCTGTATAGTGGGGCATTACAAAATAATTTTACCAGAAGTATAAATGTGTGTTGATGGCAACAGATTCTCTGGTCTGCCATCATGGCCTGGAAGAAAGTAAATCAATCTAAAGTACTTTGTAATTTGGAAATGTTCAGTTTGAGTTCCAGAGTATATTTTCCTATTTTATCACTGAGGTTACTCTCAGCTGCCAGCTCATTCCTGACCCCTGTCCCACTTGTTTGATGGATGACTTTATGACACTATTTCAGTCCAGATCGTCACAGAGGGCCCGGGCATGAGTATGTGACCTTTCTCTGGGTATGTCTTGTCAGGGAAAGATGCATCAGGCCCTAGAGTTCAGTGAATGTGCAAGATCATCTTGAGCATGCAGAGTTTTTATTGGAGGACGGCGGGTTGGATATTCCACCAGCCTAGAGCTGCGTCAATGAGAAACTGCTGTTGGAAAAACAAAGAAATACTTGCTACCTTCTTTCCATGGTTCTATTTCAGTCCCAAACACTTGCATATGAGTATGAAGGCCAACTGCAGCAATCCACTTGGATTTCATTCTGATTTCCTAACGTGGTCGCCAGAGGACTGTGGCATGGCCTTTATGAGCATCTTTTCCCCTGAGCGTCCCAGTGCTGAGATGGTATCTGCTCTTGATACTGTAAGATATATCTGGGATAAACTCGTCTGGCATTGAGAGTAAAACATGACATGTGTTTTTATCATTTTCCTGTTGCCCTAGCGGGAGTCATTTTGTGTGAAGAGTGTCAGCAAAATGCCTGAAATGTAAGATGAGAGAGCAGATCAGAGCCAAGTGGCGGCATCACAAATCATCTTTCCGAGAGTCGCTTACGTGCCGTTCGTTTAGCACGACGCACACATGTTTGTGGTGGATGATTTGCTGAGTGCATTTTCCAAAACATCTCATTTGGTAAAGGGGTTATTTAAACTGAAAAGATGCTGGAAGGTACCAACTGGCAAATAGTAGAGTCTGTTTTCTCTTTTTTCTTTGAAATTTTCTTCATGAAGCTACATTTTTAAAGGGTCTTTAAACTTTTTCCATATAATCTTTCATAAAGATATAACATTACAATGGTGGCTCATTGGTGTTTGGCAAAAACTTCAGTCTTGGAAGTTAAAAGCTGTTGCAGATCAAATTTGACCCAACACATTCATCAGCACCTTAACACGGGTTCTTGGTGTTCCCTGTCATTGGAACATGTTCATTTGGACCTCGCCACTGCTGACCAGGACTACCCAACATGCTTTGCTGTTTTCAGTGGTGCTCTCGCCCAAATCTGACACACAGACTAAAAAATCTGTTTACTTACCTTCTCATATAACACAGATCCTGATACTTATGAGGCAGGCAAGCTGCAACCTCACATCTGGGATCAAAAGTCTAAGCCAATGCTGAACTGGTAAAAACTGCAGTTCCTTTAATGACCATTAGGGGCTCCAAAGTCAGTCGGTCCCAATAGATCCCCGTGTTAATATGTCCAAGATGACAGCAGAAATAGGCAGGTTTACAGCTGTTGGTGTACAAAAAAGGTCTTGGCTGCTAAAACCAATTAACTCATTTATAACAACTATCAAATCAAATTAAATCAAATTTTATTTCTATAGCACATAAAATACAACAAAGTTGACCAAAGTGCTTCACAGTCGGTCAGAGCAATAGCATAAGACAGAATTTAAAAAAAAAAGAAACAGTTAAAAGGCGGGCAGGAAACAATGTGACAATTTTTTGAAACAAAAATTAGCCACGAAATAACAAACTAGTTTGAATCAAAAGCCAGACTAAAATAATAAGTTTTAAGACGCAATTTAAAAGACTGGATGGACTCGGAGGAATGAATATAAGGAGGGAGGTTATTCCAGAGTCTGGGAGCTACGACAGCAAAGGCCCAATCACCTCTGGACTTCAGACGAGACCTCGGTTGCATCAGGAGCATTTGATTGGAAGATCTAAGTATGAAGCTGGGAGCCAAATTATTTAGAAGTTTAAAGGTAAGCAAAAGAATTTTGAAATTGATACGATAATCATGGCTATATGGGTGTTAATGTTTATATAACTAATTTATGGTAAATGGACTGATTCCTATACAACACTTTGAGTAATTTATGTCAAATTAAGGTTTAAAATTCTGCATTGGCGACTTAAATGTGAGGTGCTGCACGTTAAAAGGGTACAAACAGATATCACTGCACTTCTGCCTTTCATTACCTGCATTAAAACAAATGTAATTTTTGTTTTATCAAATTTTATTTTTCAAATATGCGAAATGAGCCATTACGTAATTAAATGTGCACACATTTTGCTTACATAACGAGAAAAGGAATTTCAATATAACAAGCAGCTTCTATTTATATTATTTAAAAGTTACATTTTGTTTTAAGTCTGATTTCTGCCGTCCAAACTTGTGTATTTTATTACATATTAAATATATCAGAAGATTACAGATGCTAACCACCACTACACAGTTCAGTGGTTGCCCAAATATGGCCATGGCTGGTTTAAAGAAGACACCAAGATTGCAGCAGTGAAAATCTTCCTAACTGTAATTCACAAACCAGTAGGTGACTTCAGAGGGACTACATCCAACAGTTTATTGTTATAATCTGTAAAGTGGGAGCCAGTCTATGAAAAGGAGACTTTTCGTGGACTACTACATGCTACTGAGCATGCAAAGCTTTGGAGAATTTGGATATTGAAGATGGAGTTCCCAGGCTTTCTTAGATTGCACAGATGGAACACGGACTGCAGACAGGTTGGATAAATGGTGATTATTCTTTATTGGGTGGGGGGGGATCTAACTTGATCACTTCCATCTGAAATCTTCATCAGGTTTTTTTTTCATTTGTTTCCTCTCTGTATTCCTAACCTTTCTCTATGTTTGTCGGCCTGTCTGTGTTTGTGGGCGGGACTCATTGTGGGTTCCAATCTCTGGCTGAATACACCTGCAGCAATCAACCACCTGTTCCAGATGAGCTCATCATCAGGCCAGTACTTACGGTGGTGGCTAAGGTTCATTCTTTGCTGGATTGTTGAGCTATGCTGATAGTAAAGCCCTGGCTCTCTAGTCTAGTCTATGCTATGCTCCTTGCAGCTAATCTCATTGTTCTTTCCTTTGTGTAAAATCCTCCTTGGATTTTCCCCTCGCTGGATTGCTTGAACTGCCCTTTTCCCTGGATTGCTGGAGCCCCTGTTTCCTCCATCACAACCCATATATATCATCTGGTGTTTCACTGTAAATAAATGTAGTAAAGTTGACCTCTGCCATTGAGTCCATGCCACCCAGTCTTCCTGACATAGAGGACCTTCTACAACTCTCTCCACAAGCTGGCTTACATTAGCAGTGTCAGGTAAACTACCTCTCATGTAAAAGAAGTTTAGCTCTTCTCTGAAAACCTGAGTTGGATGTTTAAAACCTATTTTTAAAACTATTTTAAAGATGTTTAGACTTTGTTGTATCCTTTGTTTAACCCAGTTGACTGAAGCGGCGAGAAACGTATCAGTGCATTTCCTGAATTGTCTGGTATGTTGGTAAATGCGTTCACTAATGCTCAGTAAGACCACAGACATGCTGGGAATGTATCTCACATACACACACGCACACGCAGTCTTCACTCTGGGATGAGGAGACTTAGATGCACAGAGGAAAGATATTCAGTCAAATGTGAAACCGGTAGAGTGGAACATTTGTCTCCTCCTACTGGTAGTGAGCATTATCGCACAAACACACTACTGACCCGCTTATGTTTGCGTCTAACAAAGAAAAGCTACACCAACAATGTGACTGCTAATTTTTTTTTCTTCTTTTTTAAAAATCTGGAGCGAACAGACTGTATAGAGAGACGCCACTGTGCCATCATGCAGTGTTTCTGGACTTTTTGATATAACAAACTCAACAAATATTAACGATTCATTCACCAAAACTGACAATAAAGTTGCTCTTTTACAATTTAAGTGCTCACACAATGTTGTTTTTAGAAAATGGAATTCTTTGACAAGTAATACGCTGGTTTGTCACCCTGTCTTCCATCAAGATTAAAGCCCAGCCATTCAGGATGGGCTCAGAGTAGAGCTGCTTCACAGTTGAGGTGGTTTCAGAGAAGTATGACTCCGAGGGACCTTCTAGCTGAGATGTTTCAGGTGTGTCATACTGGGGGGGAAACCCTGGACACACTGGAGACCCCACTATTCCTCCTGCCCCCACAGAGGAGTTGGAAGAGGCTGGGAGTGGGAGGTCTCTTACTGCTTCAATTTCTGCCCCCTCAGTCTATGCCAAGATGAGCAGCAGAGAGAGAATGGATGGGTGGATAATTCCATTCAGAAGTAGTACTTCCAGAAGTGCTTCAAACAGCATTACAGCCCAAACATGGTTGGGATTTAAAGTTCCAGTTAACGGAGACAGTGATCGGGTAGAATTGCCTTAGCTTTAGGCCTTAATATAAGTTACATATCTAATTTTATTTCTAAAGTTTTTCAAGTTTGATAGAGTGTTGTGAAAGCATCAAAATACCGCATGACATGACATGTAATACGCCAGTAGACGGAGATCAGGAAATGTGCGGCAGCCCAGTTTGACACCAAGGTTAGTCACCGTGGGTTTAACATACAGCTGCAGAGTGCCCGGGCCCAAGAGAGGAGCAGACATCCCTGCATCTGAACACAATAACCTAAGTTTTACTTTCATTGAAATTAAAATTTTTAATGCTTTGCTTTGATATCCTTCAGACACTCCAATAGTGGTTTAGCTGATCGGACATTACTTATTTTACGGGCATGTTTTTTTAATGTTTCAGCACCAGTGGAAGAAGGCAAAGAGGAACAACGATGTGTCGATGGCCAGTGGTACCCCTCAGCCTCCTAGTGGTAGATACACCTATTATGTCAATTTGAAAGTCCTGCCTCATTCTCAAATCATCATGTTCACAAGACTTGACCTCTGACCTTGAGGTCAAGGTCACTGATCTCTCAGATATTTAGTAGATACACCCATGGTATCAATTTGAAACACCTACGTCACTTCATTCACTCACAAACTTTTTTCATTCACAAACTTGGATGTATACGTCACCTACCTTGCAGAGTGATGACCCCATCAGCCTTTTATAGCTGAGGGTAAAACAGGATTGGCCAAAGAATTGATCCTCGTGGGATTCCACTTGACAGAAGGACTGAGGGAGATGCAGAGTCACCAAGGTGGACTGAGGTCCTAGCGTCAAATCACAACAACAGCCACCTTTGCTTTAAATTTCCATCCATCCATCCATCCTCATCCGCTTTATCCGAGGCCGGGTCGTGGGGGCAGCAGCCTAAGCAAAGAGGCCCAGACCTCCCTCTCCCCAGCCACCTCCTCCAGCTTATCCGGGGGAACACCAAGGCGTTCCCAGGCCAGCCGAGAGATGTAATCTCTCCAGCGTGTCCTGGGCCACCAAAGCGAAAGCCCTCCGCCACTTGGCTGCGCCTAGAAATCCTGTCCATAAAAATTTTAATTTAAATTTTTTAACTCTAATACAGAGGTGACAATGATTTAAGATTCAGTGTATCTTGGGATCAGTAACCAACTAAAATGAAGCAAATGAGCATAAAATCACCCATAAAATATTAACAGTAATCATTTCTAATGTTTTGATCTAATTAAATGTCATGAGCACTGACAGATGCATCTTTGTTTTGGCTTTAAATTCTCTCTTAGATCCCAACTTTTCTCCACATCAGTTATACATTATGCCATCACTGACATGCTTGTGTTTCTGCTGTGCGTCTGTGAGTGTGTACTTGGAGGAGGTAGAAGTGTGTCTCTGTGGAGGTGGACGGGCGTCTTGGTTTTTTTTTTCATTTGCCCTGATCTCCAACATTTGTTCCTGCAGCTGAACATGTGCAGGACAATTTCTCGATTCTTCCAGCAGTGGACAGCTGCAGCATGAATTACACTAAAGCTGCTGCTTTGGGAGGGATTAGGTTGTGCACACTGTGTGTGTTTGTGCGTGTGTGTGTGTGTGTCTCCTGGGACGTGTTAACTCTGTGTAGTCGGAGCTTCTCCAGGCCAGGACCAGGCCCAGGATCGCTGTGTTTACTGTTACTTTTATCATTTTCTTTTGGGTTTTTTTTTCAAAATAAGGGCCTGTTCAATATAAAAATATTTCATTGTTTATAACTGCAGAGTTTATTCTTGAAACTTGTGAATGAGAGGTGCAACTTTCACACAGACGGGAGACTTCAGAACAACTTTCTCTTTTTCTATTTACTGCTGCAATGATTTTGCTTCCTCTTTGGGATTAGTTTGATGCATTGTGACAAATCACAGATAATATCATGGTTATGCAAATAGACGGTGGAAGCTGGCTGCCTGCTGGTTGAGTGTTTCAGATTAATCTGAAAGTCTATGGATGACGACTTTGAAGTATGGCCTTTCAGCAGCAGCGGGCTGCCACTGAGCTCAGAATTCGCTTTGGTCAGACGTTCACTATGCATCTTCTTTTTTTTTTTTGCTACAGAGAATATATTGATCTCCACAGGAAGACTCTAAACCCCCTGAAAATCGTGCTGGGTAACAGGACACTGTGCGGCAGAGAGGGGATTTCTGCCACTCTGAGAGCCTCTTGTGCGTTAATGGTCTGCTAAATCTGTAGAATCTAAGTGTTGTGCCAAGTTGGAATCCTTTTATTGATAGTTTGAAGAGGCAGAGCGGGAGGCCATGCCTGTGCCAGAGGTTTAAAGTTCAAGCGTGGTCTGAAGCCAAGATTGCTATACTGGAAAAGACCTCTGACCTCTGAGGGGGACAATGTAGGGTTGAATCGGACTTTCCTGAGTTTGTGTATATTTATCTGTGAACTGCTTTGTGTATAGTTGTTTTCATCACAGAGTCTTATTTGTTACTGTTGAACAACAAGTTTATTAAGTCAAGTGGTTACATCATAAGCAAGGCGCATATAGAACATCTCACCAAAGCAGGTTCTTGGAATGAGGCAACTCTTTGCCATCATCGGGTTGAGGTCATTTAAAAACTCTTTGCTGGCTGGTTGCTTATGATGGATGAGATTCAACCAGAGTGAATCTGAATGTTGTGGTTCGTGGACTTGGAGAAGTTACTTCGCCGGTCGGTTATAGGCACAGCCGTGGCTTTGTAATGCCAGCAGTAACCCGGACTCATTCCCTGTGAGCGCTGAGCGGCACCACGGCCGCCCTTGATCAGAGATTCTGTTCGTGTGGACAGAAGCGTCGGCAAAGCCTCCTGTTTGGTGCTCTCAGGATCACATCGATGTTAGTAAAGATTGATAGAAGTTAAAGGTCAAAATGCATGTATGAGAAAAGACATCTTGGGGGTTTTTTCGGGTGTGTACAAAGATACAAATTGTACTTTGAAATAGCATTGATAATTCTCCCCCAAAAAACCTTCAACAAACTGGCGTCAAACAGGCTTGAAAACATTAATGTTAACATGGTGGCTATATGTCCTGATCTAATGTACCACAAACTTTTTTCAGTAGTTGCATAATCAGACAATAAATGATTGTACGGCACAAGACAAAAAGCTGACTAAAGCATCAACTGTTACATGGCTCTGTTTGAAATACATTAGTTAAAGGGAACTGTTATTCCATCTGCAGTATTTTTATTGTCTCTGTGGCTCTGTTTTGGGACCTTCCCATCCAAAAGTGCACATACATGTAGAAAAAAAATGAAAAAAGGTGCAGATGGCGGCAGCAGCAGCGGGACCCATTCACAGCAGAGGACAGAGCCTGACATATCAGAAACTGCATGGAATAAATGAAGTGGGTTGCAAAATAGCTTGCACAGTAGCACCCTAGTAGCATATGAGACTGTCAATAGGATAAGCAGCAGGATGATCCAATACCAGCTTTCACTGAGATCTGTGAGGATGAGTCTGACCCTGTGGCCAGAAGAACTAATGTGATGCTTAATTTACAGCCATATTTTTCGCTCATAACATGACAAGTTTGCTGATAAAGTGCCGTGTTCAGATGGATAAAAAAAGTCCAGAGTTAGCTTCAGCTGTCACCTCTAAAAATACTTTAACATACTGAAGAGGCAAAGCTTCTCTGCCCTGATTCTAACATCACTTTTACAGTTTAATGGCACAAATGTTGCCCAGAATTTTGCAGTTTTCTTAAAGCAGTTTGTTTCCTTGTGGAGAATAACTGCATTGGGCCCACAGCACTTTTGATATCAATCCTCTTCTCTAACCAGGCCTCCACTGAAAATAATACCATCCATCTTAAGTGACACTATTAGCCTGATTGAGACACAGTATGACTGTTTGTTTCCTTTAACAGGTGAGAAAAATGGTATTGATCAGCAGTGAAAGCTTTGTCTTGGGGCTAATTTGTCTTTCGAAGTTCAAAACCATCTCTGTGTGTCACCAACACACACATATTGTCCAATGATGGGCGATCGTGGCTCAAGAGTTGGGAGTTCGCCTTGTAATCGGAAGGTTGCCGGTTTGAGCCCCGGCTTGGACAGTCTCGGTTGTTGTGTCCTTGGGCAAGACACTTCACCCGTTGCCTACTGGTGGTGGTCAGAGGGCCCGGTGGCGCCAGTGTCCGGCAGCCTCGCCTCTGTCAGTGCGCCCCAGGGTGGCTGTGGCTACAATGTAGCTTGCCATCACCAGTGTGTGAATGTGTGTGTGAATGGGTGGATGACTGGATATGTAAAGCGCTTTGGGGTCCTTAGGGACTAGTAAAGCGCTATACAAATACAGGCCATTTACCATTTACCAATGATAACACACTCTTTAACAAGGTGTTTTTATGCATTGGGCAAGTGGTAGCCTCGTGTGCCACCACGAGGCTGAGTTTACAAGTGACCACACAAGCAAGCCACAGAGGGGCCCCAGTCTTTACTGAAAGCCTCTTGGGGGGGCCTTTATACGGCCTCTGAAAACACAGAGAGGATAGGTAGATACGAGGATTAAGTAGACCAGGTGGAGTAGTGTTGGTGCCTTTAGGTAAAGGTTAAAGTTTAACAGATGAACAACTGCCACAATTTTACATGTTTAAACTCAGCAGATCATCATTGCTATAATGACCTTTCCTCCTTTGTTGAGAGAAGTATATGTGACCCTTTTTGCAGCTTAGACCAGCGTAAATTTTTTCTGATAAATATCTATTTCAAATTGTCAAAACCTACAAAAATAAGTGTGCCGCACATAATCAATTTCAATCAGCTTAAAATTGAATACCCCATATGACTCCAGTATTTCATACAGCAGTGTATCAGTAGCAGTGTATATGCTAATATAATATGTCAGTTTATTAAAATTATTTCAGTTTTATTTATTTGTAAAGTGCCAAATAACAACACCTGTCGCCTCAAGGTAATTTACATTGTACGGTAAAGGCCCTGCAATAATACATAGAAAATCCCAACACTCACATAACCCTCTGAGGGTTATCTATGGAGGAACACGGCCTCAAGACCAGACAATACTTCAAACCAGGCATTTGCATTGCACACCAAATCATGTCTACCACTGGCGAGTGGAGCTTTTTACTCGAAAATCCTTTGAACTGAATGCACTTTCTGTTTCTCCTGTAACAGCTTCAGTGTTAGACTAAACAGGAAGAAAGTTTAAAGAAAAGCCTTCTTAATATTAAGAAAGCCTCTGTGGATTTGAAACGGGGATAGCCAGCATCTGAGGGAGTTCCAGCTGTAACTTATACATTAGCATGATAGGAGGAGCAATTACAAAATAACTGGAGCAAGTCTATAAAAAACCTTGCCTGGTTTAAATTTGTCTGAACTCCTACTCAAGGTTGTCTTCTTGAGCATGCCCAGACAGCTTCCAGTGTGGCTGCTATATTCAGATCCCTTTGTGGAAGTCTAACATTTACTCTGTGGTTTCAGCACAGATCCCAAACTCATGCAGAGAGCAAACCAACTTCTGCTCCATTTCCAAGCCTGAAGTCATGTCAGTTGAGACCAGGATCATACACACGGAGTTTCCTGATATGGATCCCACGTTTCCAGAGGCTGGGATCAGATAGTTAATCAAACTTTAGTATTGTTTACAATTTTGGCTTCAGGTGATTATTTAGTGGATAATTCTGATCATGTTTATAACTGAGTATCCATACCAGATGGTTTTGTTAAATACCAAATCAAGTTAAAATTGATTTATCTTCTTAGAAATTAAGATTAACAGAATTTTAAAGATTGTGTTTGGGAACATGTGATATGAGACTGCATATATACTCCTAAACATTTAAATTCCATTCGTATTGCTGAAGATAGTTTGCTCCAGGTTTTGGATTTTGACTTTTAATGTAAAATCAGTGGCTAAACTTCAAAACCTGCATCAAGTTTGAATCAAATTCATTGTGTTTTTGGGCTAAAGTGGCTCTCTGCAGACTATCTCTGAAAAGCACAAGCAGAAGTAGCAGCAGAAGTGAAGTGACAGCTCCAGGTGGTCATGGGGGGCTACAGAGAGGACAAGAGGCAGAACAGCAACTGTTGGCCCAAGGCCGGCAGATAAATAATAAACCAACTGTGAGCTGAGTGTTGCTTGTCAAGACGAACAGAGAACAAGAAGCGATGCAGACGGAGGAGGAGGGCAGCAGCTTAAACCTCTGCACTTGCGGTTTGGCACAGATTGATCAGGCCGGGATTTTTGATTAAACAGATGTCACCATGAATATATCAACTTTTGAGTAAGACGATATGGATGTTGGTGGTGGAATCTTTGGATCAGCCACAGTCACACTACTGCAGAAATTCTACACATAGAGAGATCTTTCCCTTTGGTGGTGCATTTGGTGCCCCAATTCAATTTGCCCTGGGTCCTCAAGGTTTGCTTTATCCAGTGGACAATGTCATGTGACTACAGTTAGACCATTTCTGTGACTTTAAACAGTATTAAAAAAACTAAGTGTTTCATTAGTACAGAAGATGGAAAAATAAAATCAGTTTCTTTGAGATTCAAAGCGATAAGATGCAGTCTAATCCAGATGAGCTCTGTCCTCATAGGAAAACTGGGACCTTCTCTTATACAGCAGTGTGCCAAATGAGCAAGAGACACAGTGATGGAGTGAGATGTCATAAACTTTTAATAAATATTAAAACACTTATTAAATCTCTTGCAGTTAGTGGGCTTTATGCAGAACTGTTGCTCAGAGAGAGATGACCAGGAAGGCCAAGCTTCTGGTTTACTGGTTGAAACGTTTTCTGGCCTCTTTTTAGAGACCAAAACAATTACACTGAGGGCAGAACACGAGTTTAATTCATAGTTTAGCTGAGCTCATTGTCAGAGAAAGGGAAGAACTTAGAGATCCACTGGACCTTCATTTAGAGGATTTCTGGGCCAGCTTAGAGGAGACCTCAAGTAGTAGGAAAACTGTCTGCAGAGGTTACACACTTGCTGACCACAATTTAACGTGCATCGCTTCAACTGCGAATCAAGGCAAATATTCAGTCAACCAATCACATGGCAGCAACTCAATGCATTTAGATGTCAAGGTGACCTGCTGAGGTTTAAATCAAGCATCAGAATGGGGAAGAAAGGTGGTTTAAGTGATTTTGAACATGGTGTGGTTGTTTGCAGGTCTGAGTGTTTCAGAAACTGCTGATCTTCTAGGATTTTCCCTCGCAGCCATCTCTGTTTACAGAGAGTGGTCCAAAAAAGAGAAAATGCCAGAAAATAAGAAAAAAGAAATCTCTGGGAAATCTGTGACATTTGAATGGTAGGGTTATAATTCAGTTTTGTGTTTGTTAAATGATCTCTGCTCTGCTGTGTCACTGTGTGAGACGCATCCTATAAATATACAACTTGGACTTCCAGTTATCTTTATCCAGAACATCATCAAAAGTGTGTGTGTGTGTGTGTGTGTGTGTGTGTGTGTGTGTGTGTGTGTGTGTGTGTGTGTGTGTGTGTGTGTGTGTGTGTGTGTGTCAGTCAGCTGGACAAATCCAGTCAGGAACCAGTCTGGACAGGACGGTGTCCACACAGAGATCATGTTTTATTCATCAGACATATTTGCTCATGTATCTTGTCGTCTCTTTTTGCACACATTAAATGCAGCACATGTTTTTTTAGTTAAAGCATTTGCTTTTATTTAGCAGGAAGTGAATAACTTAAGATTGTCAGCACCTACTACACTCACGCTGTCACAGCTTCAGTAGACGCTCACATTGTACAGCAAACTGTGGTTACTATGGAACAAACAGAACACGTTCCTACAGAAAACCTGGAATTTTCTCTGGGAAACCTGCCATCTACAATATCTGTCTGCAGTAGAAACTTCCTACTCCCCATAACGTTCAAACTAATAGCCCTAGCATTAGTTCACAAGGCTTTTACTGTGAAACATTAGCAAACTGCTCGACTACCCCCCTCACCCCCGAAAGTTCACAGCAGATGGCCCCGCCCCTCCTGAGCCCAGTTCTGCTGGAGGTCTTTTCCTGTTAAAAGGGAGCTGACTGTTGTTGTGATTTGTCATTATATGAATATTCTTTTTTTTTGGGGGGGGGGGGGGGGGGGGGCATCCACTGCTGGAGATGAGGCTTTTTTTAACTGACTGCTTTGTTTTAGTTCAGGAAATATAGTGTGTATATATTTTTGAAGTAATGCGCTGAGAAAAACAATCTATAAAAACGAGAATCATTAACTAAAGAAGCATATCATATTTTCTCTTTCTTTGTGGCTCAGAGAAAGAGCTGTGAATCTAGGCTTCATTTTTATTGATTTGTCCTGTTTATTTACCTGCTGTTACAAAGAGAGTTTATATCCCTGAAATATACAAAGTATTCCCTATAAGCTGGCAGGCATGAGTCACCTCATTTGCAAGAGAGATTGACAGCTGCTGCTTTTGAAGCTTTGATTTGACAGCCGATCACGTGTTGGTGATATAGAAGGCTTGACGCTCAAATTGTGACACGTTCCATTGAAGCAGCTGGGTGACGTGGAGCCCAGGGGTTACAGGGGAGCGGGGGGTTCGGGCAGCTCTGTTGGTGTTATAGAGGTTGTTACCCCCACACCACCTTCCACTTTACCCCCCTTCCTCCAGATGCCCTACGATGACAGAGGCCCCCGCCATCGGCCGCACCAGGACACTTGGCATTAATGTGAGTTGTCGGTTCTCCCCGAGACCGGAGCGTGCCAGGCGACAGCTGCAGGGCTCAGGGTCTCAGTGCATAACAACCCCCTCGATCAAAAAACATCCCCGCCATCCCCCCAAACTCCTCCATAACACTCCATCCATGCCAGGCCACGTGGGGCAATGTCCTCCTCAATGCAGCCATTGTTGTGCTCAGGGCTGGCTAAGCCCTCCATATCACAGGGATGAAACCCCCTCCTCACATGCACACACACATAGTGTTGGTCATGAGTGTGCTGGTGTGTTAACACGAGGCCAAAGATGATGGACTGGACTTTGATAGCTCAACAGCTGCCGGGGTGGGGGGCAGGCAATTCACTATTCAAAATACACAAAATTGTGCAGAACGATAATATGTTGACTTTAAAGTCCAGACGTTTACATGTGGAAGTCTTACATAAAGTACAGTGCGCTCTATAATGACTCATCTCAGACTACTCTAGCTCATCATCTCTACCCCCACCTGGTAGAGGTTTATGGTTACCCATCCCTAAACCTGGTTCTGATGCTCTTTTCCTGTTAAAAAGGAGCTCTTCTTCCCAACTTTCACCAAGTGTTTGCTCATAGTAGATCATCTGATAGTTCGTATCTTTTGGCGTTTTATTTCATTTTCAAGCTTTGTCACTTTCTTAAATGTATTTCAAAATCCATTAGCTAATGATCATAGCTTGTAATATACTTGAGAAGGCTGCTTTTTAATAATACAGCTTCTGCCCTTGAAGAATTGGACAATAAGACAGCTTTTGTATCCACAAAAGATTATACTGTATACTGGCCAGGATATAGTTGGACAGCTGCGTGTGGAGAAAGCCAGCCAGCAACAACGGCCTGAAAAGGCAAAAGCACAAATAACCAAACGCTGAACCACTGTGTGTGTGTGTACCATGTTTACAAATCTTTTTGGGGACCAAAAGTTGGAAGTTTACTACCTGTGGGGACCAACAGCCCTTATGGGGACAAACTCTCCATCCCCACGAGTTTGAAGACAGTTTTGAGGCTCAAAATGTGCTTTTGGTGTCAGGGTTATTAGGTTAGGCATTCATTTTTGATGGTTAGGGTTATGTCAATTAGATGTCCCCACAAAGATATGAAAACATGAGTGTGTGCGGGGATGGGTTTGCGCAGCATGCTGGGCAGAACCAGCAACCAGCTTATGTTACAGGGGTAAACAGAGCTTTTAATCATAGCACCTGTGCATTTTCTGCACGGAGAAGTAGGCTGAATTTTACGAAAGTTTTTAATAAAGCTTTGGTACTATATCTAATTTTTTTTACTTTTTAAAAAGGGATTTTACCAAAGCGGAATAAAATGAATGGATGGATGGGACTTCATCTTGGCACAGGATGTGCTTTCCTCGTGCCCCGGCCAACATATTTGAGGAATATGTTGGCTGGGGAGAGAAACGTGAACCCGTAACTTCGTTAAGTGGCAAAAACTGCTGTTCCTCTAATATATAGATATATATATTTTTGCTTTATTGGGGGGGGGGGGGGGGTCTATTGTTGCACTCTGGAGCATTTTAAAAGAATTATATGACAAATGATTAATGTTAAGATAACTATGAGCCATGAGCCTTTCCAACACACCTTTTAGAAAGGACTTCCTCCTCACTGGTTCAGAACGGACCTCCACAAACCAGCTGATGATGTCAGAGTGGTTATGTTCCATGTTCGGTCAATAATCCTCTACAGACGTTTGGAGCAAACTGCTGTTTCTTTAAGTGAATGAAGCTCACACAAAGAATCTTGACTGATCAACACTGATCTTAAGTATGTGGGAAGGTTGTTACGCAACTGCCCTCTTCCTGAGGACACCACCTGACCTCTGACCCCAGGATAGGATTTGATGAGCCCAGTGACGCTGTGGCATGTCACACTATGTGTCACATATCTCAGGTATCACATGCTCAGGTATCCCCCCAACTGCTGCTGGGGGGAGCACGGTTACTCTGAGCATGTGCAGATCTCTGAAATATGTCTACAGGTTTCCTTCACTGGATCCTTTATGATGTGTTTAAATTCATCAGGCATGATGAAAATGTAGGTCTCACTGTAAATTATTCAATGCCACGAAGACAGGAAAGAGTGTAGAGGTAGTTGGTCCAGATCGCTTACTTTACTAGGCTGTTTAGCACAGTCTTGGAACGTGAGAGGAAGTCTGGGGAATTGAGAAGTGTACTGGCACTGATTTTCAAGAAAAAGGTTCATGTCCAGAGCTTTAATAACAGCAAAGGGTTACACTGAATGAGCCAAGCCATCAAGATACAGGAAAGAATTGTTGAAACTAGGTTAAGGAGAGAGGTGATTGTAGCAATGGGAATTGCATTTATCTGTGTGTTCCACCCGGGGTCTGGAGAGTGTAACACCGGAAGGTGAGAACCGGAGACTCATGACTGTTTATTAAGAGTTTAATAAAAGTTTACCTCGGAGGAGGGAAAGTTCAACCGAGCATCTTGTGAAGTTTATAGAGAGAACAAGATGAAACATGGTGGCAGCGGGGTCTAGAGTGATCCACACCGCGCTTTGAAGACAACAGATTGAGCGGACGGTATCGACGCGTCCAGCTAGGCTAGTTAGCCTCGGAGGTGCTAACGGCTCAGGACAGCAAGTGAGACGCTGACGAGAAGAGCGCAGCGGCGTCTACGATGGATGGATTGAAGCCACCCGCACAGTGGAGTATGGATTCAGTGAACCTGTCTAAAGCGTGGAAAACATGGAAAGAAGAGTTTACACTCTACACGGAACTAGCTCTGCCGGATGCTGAGGAAAAGGCGAGAGTGAAGCTGTTTTACTATCTGATCGGGGAACGGGGCAGGGAGCTCTGTGGAACGCTGATCGGAGCTGAGGCAAGAGTAACAGTAAGTGAGCTGATGAGAAAAATCGATGAACACTGTAATCCCAAAGTTAATGAGACTGTCGAGAGATACAGATTTTTTGCACGCAATCAGGCTCCTGGAGAAAATATTGATAAATATGTTACGGACCTGAGAATGCTGGCGAGCACCTGCAACTTTGGACAATTAAAAGACTCACTGATCAGAGACAGGATCGTCTGTGGCACGAACAGCTCCAGTTGGAGGGAAAGGTTGCTCAGAGAAGAGAACCTCACATTAGACAGATGTCTAGATATTTGTAGAGCAATGGAGATTTCAAGAGAATACAACAAAACAATAGCGGGACAGGCTGTAGAGGAACTGCATGCAGTAAAACAAAAAGAGAGAAAAAGACTGGATAAAGAGATATCATGCAGATTTTGTGGAAGAGCACATGAAAGACTCAAATCAAAATGCCCAGCATATGGAAAAAAATGCAAAAAATGTGGCAAAGAAAATCATTTTGCTATAGCATGCAGGAGTAAAAGCGGACAGAGTGAAAACGGAAAAAAGGTCCACACAGTGACGGAGCAGGACTCGGATTCCTGTGAGGACATAATGACTGTCACAGCTATGACACAGACTGCAGTAGAAGTGAACCAGATCAGAGAATCAGACATGAAAAAACGAGAGCAGCTGTTCGCAGGCATGATGATTGGCAACAGCCTGGTCAAGTTTCAAGTTGACTGTGGTGCAACCTGCAACGTTATTCCCATCAACTTGTTGAACCCTAACACCAAAATGGAGCACACAGACAAGGTTCTTGTGATGTACAATAAATCAAGGCTGTGTCCATTAGGAAAGTGTAAAGTCAAGCTGACAAACCCAAGAAACAACAAAAAGTACAGAGTCGAGTTCCAAGTGGTGGAGGAGGATTGTAAAACACCTCTACTTGGGAGAACAGCTAGTGAAGCGATGAAGCTAATACAAGTTAAATATGATAACATCTGTGCTTTGGACAGCTCAGTGACAACAGCTCCATCAGAGAACAACGCATGGTTGTTGGAAGAGATAAAGACTGAGTTTCAGGATGTGTTTACAGGAGATGGATGTTTGCAAGGTGAATATGAGCTGGAAATCGACACAACAGTGCAGCCCGTCAAACTGCCAAAACGCAGAGTCCCAGTGTCGATGATGAAACCACTGAAAGAGGAACTGATGAGCCTTGCAGACAGACAAATAATAGCACCAGTGGAAGGTAGTACTGATTGGATCAGTGGGATGGTGACAGTGCAGAAGCCAAATGGCAAACCCAGGATATGTATTGACCCAAGACCGCTCAACAAAGCTTTGAAGCGTAGTCACTTCCCGTTACCAACAATAGATGACATCTTGCCAGATGTGTCAAAAGCGAAAGTTTTCACAGTTTGTGATGTGAAACATGGCTTTTGGCATGTGAAGCTTACAGAAGAGTCAAGCCATCTCACGACATTCGCAACACCATTTGGTCGCTTTCGTTGGCTGAGAATGCCGATGGGGATCAGCCCAGCGCCAGAGGTCTTTCAGCGCAAACTGATGCAAGCGTTAGAGAACCTGCCAGGCACATACATCATTGCTGATGACATCCTGATCACTGGAAAAGGAGAGACGACTGAGTTGGCAGAAATGGATCATGACAGAAACCTGAGACTTTTCCTGGAACGCTGCAGAGAGAGAAACATCAAATTAAATGTGGAAAAACTCAAGCTTAGAAGACAGGAAGTACCATACATCGGACATCTACTCACAGCAGAGGGGCTGAGAGCAGACCCAGAGAAGGTACGGGCCATCACAGAGATGCCAGCACCAACTGACATAAAAGGGGTGCAGAGACTAGTTGGAATGGTCAACTATTTATCAAAGTTTTACAAGCATCTGTCAGACGACTGTGAGCCTCTCAGACAACTGACGCACAGAGACAGCCTATGGGAGTGGACAGACGTGCAGGAAGATGCATTTAAAAGACTGAAAGAAAAACTAACACAAGTCCCAGTTTTGAAATATTACAGCCCTGAAGAAGAGCTGACGCTGCAGTGTGATGCCAGCGAGACAGGACTGGGAGCAGCTCTGACTCAACATGGAAAACCAGTGGCATTTGCAAGTCGGGCACTGACGCTCACTGAAAGAGGTTATGCACAAATTGAAAAGGAATGTTTAGCTATTGTGTTTGGGATGGAGAAATTCCACCAATATACATATGGTCGTCTTGTGAGAGTGCAATCAGACCACAAGCCACTCGAGAACATTATTAAAAAGCCACTGTTACATGCACCTAAGAGACTGCAAAGGATGTTATTAAGGCTGCAAAAATATGATATAACCATAACATATGTTCCAGGCTGCGACATGCTACTCGCTGATACGCTGAGTAGGGCCTACCTGCAGGATAGCATCAAAAGCCAGACGGAGTTGGAGACAGAATGTGTCAACATGGTGGACTATGTACCTGTTTCAACAGAAAGCATGGACAGAATACGAGCAGGGACAAGAACCGACCACACACTACAAATGCTGATGAAAACAATACAAAAGGGGTGGCCAGCCTGTAAGAAAGATGTACCTGTTGAAATAACCCAGTTCCAATCTTTGCAGGATGAACTGAGCACACAGGATGGATTGGTCTTCAAGGGAGAGAGAGTAGTGATTCCAGAAGCACTGCAGGCAGATATAACCCAGCGAATTCACTCAACACACATCGGCACAGAAGGGTGCCTCAGGAGAGCTAGAGACTGCGTCTACTGGCACGGTATGAACGACCACATCAAAAAGTACATCGCTACATGTGACATATGTCGGTCTGTGGATGCAAAACAACAGAAAGAGACACTAAAACCACACGAGCCGACCACTAGACCATGGACCAAAGTTGGGACAGATTTATTCAACTTTGAGGGTAGGGACTACCTAATAACTGTTGATTATTACTCCAACTTTTGGGAGATAGATTATCTACCTGATACCAAGTCGAGTACTGTGATTAGGAAACTAAAGGCTCATTTCGCACGTCAGGGAATCCCAAATATTGTTTTTTCTGACAACGGGCCCCAGTACAGCTCAACAGAGTTTGCCAACTTCAGCCGGAAATGGGAATTTCGACACCATACCTCATCACCTGGCTATCCGCAGAGCAACGGCAAAGCTGAGTCTGCCGTTAAAACTGCCAAACGACTCATGAAAAAGGCGAAATTGGCTGGACAGGATCCATATTTGGCCTTATTGGACCACAGAAACACCCCAACACAAGGTTTAACTACCAGCCCTGCACAGAGACTGTTAAGCAGGAGGACGAGGACACTTCTCCCAATAGGAGACAGATTGTTGCAACCCACAGTGACTGACAACAAGTTAGCACTGATGAAAAACAGAGAGAGACAAACAAAGTACTACAACAAGACAGCGAAGGACATGGACACATTAAACCCAGGGGACTTGGTGCGAGTCCAACCTTTTGAACCACACAACTTATGGACCAAGGCTAGAGTGTGTAACACTCTGGGAAACAGATCCTATGATGTGGAGTTGGACAACGGCAGAGTCCTCAGAAGGAATCGTCGCCATCTGAGGCGAGCTACGGAGGTCAAAAAAGACATGTCAGCACATCTCCAGCTTGAGGGACAGAACATTACTGTGCCGACACAGAGCAAAGAGAACACACAAAACAGCACTACCAGGTCAGGACGGGTAGTACAACAACCTGGATATCTGAAGGACTATGTATGCAATTAAGGGGTAATCTGTGAGTTATACGCTGTGATTTGTTTACTTGTCAGAGGAAAGACAAAAGAAAAAAAAAACATCTGTGACGACATTTTGAGTTATATGTTGTGATTTGTTTACTGGTTAGAGAACAGAGCAAAACATCTGTGATACTATTTTGAGTTATGGCTTTGTGATCTGTTTACTTGTTTGGAAGAAAAAAAAAATAAAAGAAAAAAAATAAGGAAATGAGAAACAAAACAGAAAAAATGAATAAAAGTAATACTAAAGGAAAATAGAAAGAAAGCTAAAAAAGTAAGTGGAAGAAAGAATTTTTATTTTTGAAGAAAATTGTGTCCAACAAAGAAATGTCATGTCTAAGTTTTGTTCCAGTTGTAAACTGAGTTCTCAATTTATGAATAGTTCATTGTCTTTGTAAAAGAAAAGGGATGTAGCAATGGGAATTGCATTTATCTGTGTGTTCCACCCGGGGTCTGGAGAGTGTAACACCGGAAGGTGAGAACCGGAGACTCATGACTGTTTATTAAGAGTTTAATAAAAGTTTACCTCGGAGGAGGGAAAGTTCAACCGAGCATCTTGTGAAGTTTATAGAGAGAACAAGATGAAACAGTGATGATCAGTGAGTAGCATATCTTTATGCAGAAACTTTACTTCCTGTTTGCGGCTCGAGAAAAAGCATGTGACAGTACCAAGAGAGCAACAGTGGCACTGCGTGAGGAAGAGAATTATGTGAAGGTGGTGTAAGTGAGCACAGCGGGACAGTGGTACGAGTGACAGATGGGTTCAAAGTCTCCTATTCAATTCAATTTTATTTATATAGCGCCAAATCACAACAAAAGTCGCCTCAAGGCGCTTCATGATACAGAGAAAAACCCAACAGTCATATGACCCCCTATGAGCAAGCACTTTGGCAACAGTGGGAAGGAAAAACTCCCTTTTAACAGGAAGAAACCTCCAGCAGAACCAGGCTCAGGGAGGGGCGGGGCCATCTGCTGTGATTGGTTGGGGTGAGAGAAGGAAGACAGGATAAAAGACATGCTGTGGAAGAGAGACAGAGATTAATAACAGATATGATTCAATGCAGAGAGGTCTATTAATACATAGTGGGTGAGAAAGGTGACTGGAAAGGAAAAACTCAATGCATCATGGGAATCCCCCGGCAGCCTACGTCTATTGCAGCATAACTAAGGGAGGATTCAGGGTCACCTGGTCCAGCCCTAACTATATGCTTTAGCAAAAAGGAAAGTTTTAAGCCTAATCTTGAAAGTAGAGATAGTGTCTGTCTCCTGAATCCAAACTGGAAGCTGGTTCCACAGAAGAGGGGCCTGAAAACTGAAGGCTCTCCCTCCTACATTTATCACTTAAAGCATTTATGACAAAGCTAACGGTAGCGAGGACCTGATGTTGTGCATTTTCTCTTGTTCTGAAGTGAATCTTTTCAACTCTGAGATGGCCGAGTGGAGGGCATCTGATGAACTGACACGGAATGTGCTGAAGTAAATTTAACATGCATTCTTTTTAATGACCAGCAGGGGGCTATGATTTACTCTCTGCTCTGACACTGAGAACACACTGTTACCAGATCCTCAACACCACCCAGAGGACCTGAAACCCACCTCATCAGCACCTTTATACACACACACACACACACACACACACACACACACACACACACACACACACACACACACACACACTTGCAGAGTGCTGAGGCAAGTCCTAGTGAAGAATGTGCTTATGTGAGGAATCAGTCGTTGGGCGTAAAAAATGATGAAGGCAGTTTGTGTTTTAAAACCTGATCCACATCTTCATGACACCTTCATACTCTTAATTTTTTTGATCAGAAATGCCTCCACAAAATGAATTCAGATATGCTCAGAGGCGATCACCAGCATTCATACATTTCTATAAGTGTCAAGCATTCACACATGTCGATTACTTTGAGGAAGGTTACACTTCCCCTCCTGCTGGTTACACACGTTTCTTAAATAATCACACAATTGTGTTTCTGTTTGTTGTGCTTGGTCTCTCAATCTTCATCTTTACTTTGCTACTTTACTTTAACAAGCTTATGATGAAGGTCCTGACGATGATTGCAATGCAAACAGGGTATCATACAGCTGATCCTGCTGTTTTCCTTTCTGGAGGCTCCACATCATCACTTTGCTTGAAACTCAATCGTCCTCTTTACTTTCCTCTCTGTCCCCTCACGCTCCAGCTGAGCCCAACAAAAAGCTGGACCTCCCTGAGCTTGGTTCTGCTGCAGATCTCTTCCTTTTAGAAAGGACTTCCTCCTCACTTTCACCATACTTTCTCATAGTGGATCATTTCATTGTTGGAGTTCTGTCTTTAGTATTGTAGAGGTTTTACCTTGTAAAATATACATTTCTTTATCTTAATACATAATAAAGGTATTTCTTTCATTTTTGGAGTTTGTTTTAGCCATTAAAATATAATACGATGAATATGCTGTCAGAATTTGCTGTCACTTCCCAGGAGAAGCACTTTCTTTTAACACCAGTGTAAACTGTCCAGCAGATGACAACACTGAGCGAGAACTGGACCTAAAAAGTCCTCTATCTTTCTATTGCTGCAGTTCCTACACTAGAGGGAGCTGCTGGCTCATTATTGTTTTTTTCTTCTTCTTAGGGTCGTGTACGTGCATAAGAAGAAAAACTATCTCTTGAAAATGCTGAGACCATTTTGCATGCCTTGACCTTCTTTCAGGTTGATTATTTCAGCAGTCTCTTCCACTGCCCCAACCAAAATTTCATTCTTTTGCTTCATTTTGTTCAGACTCTGCCACCAGGGTTTGAAAAGTGACCTTGTGACCTCTTTTAGCCTCCTGTGCTGGCTCATAGCATTTTTCAGAATTGAATTTAAGACTTAATATCAACTTTAACGCTTTTATGAGCCAGCCTGTGTGATCTGTTCCTGAGGTGAGCCCCAAAACTATGAAATTACCTGCCTGAGCAAATCCAAAACACAGTCTCAGTGACCCCTTTAAAAACTCTTCAGGAAAACGCACTTCAATCCGTCAGCCAGATTCTTGATTTTTTTCATCTAGTTAAATTTCCATCATTTCTGTATTTAAATACCTGCTTGTGTTTATGTGTTTATCTGTAGGACTTTTTGTAGTGGTTGCCCTGAGCTTATTTAAACATGAGACTGTGATGGGGAAAAAATTATATCCAATAACCGGCAACTATTTTTAATAGTTAATTAATTTTAATTAATTTTAATTGTGTGGAGACAGCAAAATGTGGATTGTGAAGTTGTGTTAACAAAATTACCCTCCATTATTTTTATCTTGCCTCTGAAAAGTTTTTACCTACAGTAAGTTGAGTCATGACGGATGCTTTAGAGACATGATCAGTGTCGTTTCTTAACGGGTTAAAAGGGTAAGACGGCGCTGGCACGGCTGGCAGCCTTAACCCAATTTCCCTCGGGATGAATAAAGTATGATCAATCAATAATAATGGATTGCATTTATATAGCGCTTTTCTAGGCACCCAAAGCGCTTTACAATTCCACTATTCATTCACTCTCACATTCACACACTGATGCAGGCAAACTATAGTTGTAGCCACAGCTGCCCTGGGGCAGACTGACAGAAGCGAGGCTGCCATATCGCGTCATCGGCCCCTCTGGCCAACACCAGTAGGGGGTAGGTGAAGTGTCTTGCCCAAGGACACAATGACCAGGACAGAGAGAGCTGGGGATCGAACCGGCAACCTTGCGGTTACAGATGAGCTTCCCAACCACCTGAACCACAGTCGCCCTCAACACAGAGTGGATGTGATGCGGTCACAGCAGTGAAGGTTTAGCTCTTCTCTGACACTCTGATCTATTGATCACTCTGTGGTTATTCTTGTGACTCTGATCAATAATTAATGGGCATCTGGAAACTGTGAAACCACCAAACTGCTGCCAACAGACCTGCACTTACAGTTCACTTTGATTTCTCCACCTGAGCACCTGACAATTTTGCTCCTGAGGGGTTTTTAGATGAACCGAGATGACGTCTCAATGTTGTCAGGAGTATAAAACTTTTGAAGTGGAGACACTCGCCCAGAATGGAAGTAAAAACAAGTTGCAGGACTCTTAATGTGAAAGTCAGGAGGGGACAGAAGTGTGCTGCAGGATGAACTGCGACTTCAGACTGACTCAAATTTCAGATTGATACGAGGCAGACAAGCTATTTAGAGAGCCAACATGATGTGATATTTTTTGCCTCCCCCAAAAGTTATTTTTACTTCATGTCACCTTTCATAGGCAGGGGCACAAAATGAGTCAGGAGTTTTATTCTTAAAATTGTTTAGCAGTGTTTAACAGTGTGTGTGTAACATAGTTAATATTTTCGTTTAAATATCCTTAAGCATTAAGGGTCTTTGATGTAGTCTGTGTTTTTAAAAAATGAGGTTCAGGCTGAAGAGTTTCTTGAGAAAGCCTAACTAAATGAGCTTCACTTGAAAATAACAAATCTTACATGGAAACCGTCTGGAGCTGGTGTCTGACTGTTGCCCTAAAATCAAACTAACATGTTTTTCATCAGGTCTTTAGCGCTCTTTATTCATTTACATTGTTCAGGGTGGTGGAGCTTACACATAGCATAGCATTGCACATATCCGTCCCTCCGTCCATTCAATTTCTTCCGCTTGTCGAATTCAGCCTACCCCAGCTGTCATAGTGTGAGCGGCAGGGCACATTCTGGACAGGTCACCAGTCTATCGCAGGGTTAACACAAAGAGTCTTTGGACTGTGGGAGGAAGGAGAGAACACAATGTGTACAACAGATCAGCTTTCTAAGAATTTTGTGTGATAGGTTGAAGGATTACTGAATATAAAAGGGTTCAGTTAATACTAATTCATATCAGTTGATATAAGGACAAAAATAATGTAAATATGGTAAGAAAATGGTTAAGAGGTTATTATTTTTCACGTTATATTAATTGCTTTCATGTTATTTAAGAGAACTGTACTCTATACATCACTGATCGGCTAGTAAGCCATTTCTGGGATCGATTAGTAGCGTCTCTATTCTCCACTAGGGGGCTTTCGCGCGTTCTCCTCACTGCAATAAACGACTGCACGAGAGACGCAAGTCGTAATCACTCTTGTGATTCTTTTCCCCGTTTTAAGGTAGAAGCGATTAAAAGTTGATACATTTTCAATTTGTATTGTGTTAAGGTATTTAAGAGGTAACCCTTCATTGTTTTGTAAGCTTTAGAAGCATTATATTACAGTTTTGTGCACATAGACGTGGCAGTTTTGAGCCTGAGTTTTATACTGTGTAATGGCCATTAAGATAAGGCAAGGCAAGTTTATTTATATAGCACAATTCAACAACAAGGTGATTCAAAGTGCTTTACAGAGACATTAAAAAACAAATAAAAAGCATGATTTAAAATTGATTAAAAAAAAACAGTAGATAAAATCAAAACAGATAAAATCAGAACAGTAGATAAAATCAGTAGTTAAAATGTAAGTTTTGAAATTTAAGCTTAAAAGTGTGGATTTGGTGTTTTATTCAAATGCAGCTGAGAACAGGTGAGTCTTCAACCTGGATTTAAATAAACTGAGTGTTTCAGCTGATCTGAGGCTTTCTGGGAGTTTGTTCCAGATATAAGGAGCATAAAAGCTGAATGCAGCTTCTCCGTGTCTGGTTCTGACTCTGGGAACTGATAAAAGACCGGATCCAGATGACCTGAGGGATCTGGAAGGTTCATACTGGGTCAGGAGGTCACTGATGTATTTTGGTCCTAAACCATTCAGAGCTTTAGAGACCAGCATCAGAACTTTAAAGTCTATCCTCTGACGGACAGGCAGCCAGTGTAAGGACCTCAGAGCTGGACTGATGTGGTCCACTTTTTTGGTCTTAGTGAGGACTCGAGCAGCAGAGTTCTGAGTGAGCTGTAGTTGTCTGACTGATTTTTTTAGGTAGACCTGTAAAGATGCTGTTACAGTAATCAAGCCTGCTAAAGATGAATGCATGGACTAGTTTTTCCAGGTCCCGTTGAGACATCAGATCCTTGAAATATTCTTGAGGTGATAGTAAGCTGATTTTGTTATTGTCCTAATGTGTTTTTGGTTTAGGTCTGCATCCATCACTACACCCAAATTTCTCGCCTGGTTAACGTCAGGAGCTAAAAACACCACTACTGTCAGCCATTTTGTTGGAAAACCTGTTCAGGTATATGTATAGTAAGCACTTTATTATTTTGGTTTATTATTTAGCTTTTCCTTCCACCATGTGACATTAAGCAGTACAAAATGTGAAACATTTCTGTTCATTTTCACTGCAATAAACGACTGCATGAGAGACGCAGTCATAATCACTCTCATGATTCTTTTCCCCCTGTTTTCAGGGGTGTAACATTTGGAGGCACCACTGGGATAGCTGCTTAGATGTCTGGTGTCCACAATCTGCACATCGTAGTCCAAGCCAGCCAAATCCCCCCATACAACCCAGGCAAACTGCAGTGAGGAAGGTGTTGCTATTGAGGCGAACTGGTAGCTGTGTTTTAGCGCATGTTTCCTGAGGCCAGCCAGAGATCATCAGGGGCTGCAAAAACGACTCAGCTCAGCGTCACCACACCACATTTTTTGAGTGGGGGAGAGTGTGACAGGTTGAAGGATTACTGAATATAAAAGGGTTCAGTTAATACTAATTTATATCAGTTGATATAAGGACAAAAATAATGTAAATATGGTAAGAAAATGGTTAAGAGGTTATTATTTTTCATGTTATATTAATGGATTTCATGTTATTTAAGAGAACTGCAATCTATACATCACTGGTCGGCTAGTAAGCCTTTTCTGGGATCGATTAGTAGCGTCTCTATTCTCCACTAGGGAGTAGGGATGGGTATTGATAAGATTTTAATGATTCCATTTTCGATTCTTTTTAATGATTCGATTCTTTATCGATTCTTTTTTTTTTTAAGAAGGAGAACACTAAGGTCGATTAGCTTAGAACTTTGTTTTATATCTTCTCTTTGAACAAGATAGAAATTTAGGAGTAACATGGCCTTACAAACCCAACAGTGAGATCTTAAGAGATCCAACCTATGGCTCTTCAATGGGGTGTCACAGGGGCCCCAGGAAAAAAAATTGTAAATGTAAAATAATAAAATAAATATTCTTCTGTAGCAATAACAAAGTATAACATAAATTGTTCTGTGGCAATTACACAAGAATATCCAGTAATGTCCCTGCCTACAATTAAACACATTCACTTAGCGAAAATCGGGGGCATCTGCTGTGGCAAATGGATTCAAGCCTTTTACCACAAACTCAGTCACTGCTCGGTGACATTCGTCTATCCTGGCCTGAAAGGAGACGCTACCGGTAGACTGCAGTGAGAACTGCCAGCATCTGAGCCAGACTCTGTCTCTCTCATCATGGTCACTAAATGCACAGTAATGGCAGGTTTTGCAATAAGGCAGATCGCGCTAACATAATATGCACTGTTGTTGATTATTTACCTGCCGCATTAACGGGAGAGGACGTGCAAACGTTACCGCTGCTGCTGGGCTGAGATTCACGAGTCCGGAGCGGAATTAAAAACACGACATTCATTTAAGGTCATCGCGTGTTTTGTGAGCAAATGCTTTTGCATATTCGTAGTGTTTCCTCCCTTAAATGAAATATCTACTTTGCAAGTTGCCCTGTTGTCATCCGTTCTCATAAAGTATAATCAAACTTTTGAGCGTTTGAGCCGCTTAGGCGCCGTGTTTCCTGCCAGGTAAATGACGCTCCGCAACGTGGTGACGTCATTCGGGGCGACTGGAATCGATAAGGGAATCGTTTGCAAAAATGGCAAACAATTCCAAGGAACTGAAACAGTGGGAACCGGTTCTCAACAAGAACCGGTTTTCGATACCCATCCCTACTAGGGAGCTTTTGCGAGTTCTCCTCAGTGCAATAAACGACTGCATGAGAGACGCAAGTCATAATCACTCTCGTGATTCTTTCCCCCCTGTTTTCAGTGTAACATTTGCACCTCTTTTTGTCTTTTCCAGTTGTGGAGATAATGTTGTTGATGGGTTGGGATGACGATGGTGAGATAATGGTGAGCCGTAATTGGTCAGCAGCTTTACCTCTAAGTGGGTTTTTATCAGCTTACTGAAGGTTTAAAGTCTTGGTGGATCTGGATCAGATAGTAGAGTGAAACCTTGGACTGTGTGTCTCTTTGTGTGTGTCTGGTTTAGCTTCATGACTTTAAAGAGTGTCAATAAAATGTAATTTATGTGAATGCTTGAGTGTGGGGTTTTTTGTCAGTCAGCTGATTATCTGAGTGTGTGTGTGTTGGGGCATTATGTCTTGTTAGCTGCTCTCTCTCTCCCTTTCTCTCTTTGAGCAGCCAAACTGAGCCTGTGCTTTTTTTTTCTTCTTTTTCTCTCTCTACAGCAGCTGCGATTGGTTGCTGGGGAGTCTGTCTCCAGAAATTGCTCTAATCCTCTCTGATAAAACAGAGTCTGCATCCAATCCCCTGCTCCAATCCCTCCCCACTCATCTCTCTCTCTCTCTCTCTCTCTCTCTCTCTCTCTCTCTCTCTCTCTCTCTCTCTCTCTCTCTCTCTCTCTCTCTCTCTCTCTCTCTCTCTCTCTCTCTCTCTCTCTCTCTCTCTCTGTGACGCTCTCTTCCACGAGGAAGAGGAGTTTTTAATCCAAGTGGATTACACCACAAATTGGGCGACAGGGAAGGCAAGTGGCTGCAGTGTCTACTGCAGACAACCAGCTTTATGTTTTCTTTAATATCTGCAAGGTGGTGAAATGAACCCACTCACTGTTCCTGGTTCCATAAGGAGTAACCTGGAGGAACTTGCTACAGTAGTCTTTCCTGTGGACAGTAGGATGGATTTTTAACTCTTTGTCTGGGTGTGCAATGACTTTGAGTTTCTCTGGATCTTTTAGAAGTTGCTCTGATGAAGATGAGAGGCTGAAGCAAACAGAGAAGATGCTGGCAGCAGGACCAGTTTATTCAGACGTGATGGAAAGAGTTCAGGGTCAAAAGTCTGTAACTATAAATGTCACCGTTTCCTGTCTTTAGCCAACATGAGGAAACCGTTTCCTACAAACTCTTTATCATCTTCTTGAACATTCAGAGCTTCTCCCAGTTTGAGAATCTTCCTTTAAAGTCTCTTTAAAGGAGCTCCATGTCCGGACTTCAGGGATATAGGATGGACAGCATTAATGTTTTGGGAATGAGGACCCTCTTGAGGCTAATGGGAATTTTTTGCCTTTTGATCACAGCTGAGGCTCAGATGAAGATCCCACCTGAGACGTAAGTGCACAATGTTTACGTCTCATAACCTCTGCAGAGGGTTAAAAATGTTTTTTTAAAGGCCTGCATTATTGTAAGACTGTAGATATCGTTAGAAACCTATGGATGGGAAAGTTGAATGTCATTCGCAGTTATGGTAACATGACTGACATGTTAATATGAACGCATATAGAATATAGTAAGCGTGTAGCTTGTAGAAAATAGTCCTGAATGGGCTTATTCCAGCTTCTGATAGTCAACTCCCAGAGTGCACTGCGCTTTTATGGAAGTCCCGAGAGAATAACTGTGTTTCAGCAGGCTGTTTTCCCTCAGGACTCCCTGAAATTTGCTCTCCACTGTCTTTGATTTTTGCAGGTGTGACAGTTAAAAGTGATGTAACACTTCTAAAAACTCAGATTTAGGAAACCCAAAAGCTTATTTTAACTCAGCTGTTCAACATGGGTCACACGAACTGGAGTACAGCATCCAGTTTGGCCAAAAAAACAGTTACTTTGCTATTAGGTTCTAAGCTGTTTAGGTTTTTTGTGTGGTTTATAAAGTTTTTCTTTTGTTGAAATAAGAAATACATTGCATTGCACATTTTTGACTACATGTCCCTGCTCTCCTCTGTGTGTGGGACCTGTGGGAGGCAACTGGAAAAATGAGCAAGGAGCGGAAATAACCTTCTTTGGAAAATGCCTGGTCTCACTCTTGGAGAGAGGTTGAGGAGCTCATAATAGAACTACTTTGGAAGAAGTGATTGGAGAAGGTTCAGACATCTGACTAGGATGCTAATTGGGTGGGTCCTAGGTGAGAAGTTTCAGACATATCCAGGGCAGAACCAGGACTCTGCCTTTCAACTGACTTTTCAGCAGCTTGAAAAGGTTTGGGAATTTCTGCATTGATTGTTGATCCTGCAACCCAGGTGAGCAGGACAATATGGATGAATCGAGGGTTTCCAGTACATTTTTCATCATACGAATAATCTCCACTATGGTAGACTTCTATCCCCTGATTTTTTTTCTGATTTTGACTTTCTGGTTTAAATTATTGTTAATATGTGCAGAGGAGGTCAGGAGAGAACTGCAAGACTGATTGTCTACATCTGTAAAACATGCTGGAGGCTTTGTTTGGTTTGGGGCCGCGTTTCAGTCAGTGGTGTCTGAGATCTTTCCAGAATTTATGGAGAACACAGATTTTGATCGACCAACACAATCTGGAAAGTGTCTGATTGACAGTGGCTTCATTTTTTTATTATGACAATTATTCCAAACACTGCCAGCGCAATAAAAACACCTGGATAGAAAAACACACTTTAAGCCATGGATTGGCCTCCGCAGGGTCTGGACCTCAAGAGAGCCTGAAAATAGGCAGCCAACATCCAAAGAGCTTTGAACACCCTTCAGAGAACAATTCCTGAAGACTACTTAAGGAAATATATAAGAAAGCTGCCTAAGAGAGTTCAGGCTGTTGAAGAATAAAGCTGGTCATACCAAATATTGATTTTCAAGCTCATTAAAATTGTAGCAACTTTGCTTGTCTCTTATGTACTGTTTGTGACATGCAAAGCTCTTGCAGTGTGTTTATCTACCCAACATGTTTGTGGTTTTGTGTTGTCTGTTTTGCTGCCGTTGAAGCTCATTATCATGAATCTGTGAGGCAGTTAGAGAGCAGCAGCTCCCTGCAGCTGCAGTCCTGCACGGCTACAGCTTCCTCACACGCTCCCTCCGCATCACCATCTGTGGGCCAGCATGGCTCGCTGGCCACGGTCACCTTTCCAAGCCTGACCCACATTCTCCACCAAACCGCCATAGGCCTGGACAAACAGGGCCACGTCACCTGGCTACAAATGCACCTAAACCCATGCAAATCCACCTCAGCCGCTGTGACATGCAGAGCTAAAGAGGCAGGACTTTGTACCAGTGACACTCAGTGAGCAGTAACTGAGGTAACGCGATACTGTCAGACTTTCAAGCAGGCCGTCACAGATGGCAGCATCAACAAAATGAAATAAGAAGCTGCAGAGTTCACTTTCACTGGCAGTTCTGATGTAGAAGATCAGGCATGTATTTCACACACAATAATAATATTTTATTTTATTTTGCATGTAAAGTATCGATCTATTGAATGTTTTGTTTTTCATCCAGATAGTTGTAGTTGTCACCTTTTACCAGCCTGCTGCTGCTTGGTTGCTTGCTCATACACCCATGCATGGATCAAAGTAGGAAGATGCTGTGCTGATGTAGTGACCAGTTCTGCCTCATTACTGGTCACATTACCACTTGACCAAAAGTGCTTCACTAGATTAAACTGATTGTTTTTTTGCCCCTTTTGTAAAGTTTGTGTTTCATATGTGGGAGCGGCTCGTTTGTTGATGTTGGTGATTAATGGTGTCTGTTGGCTGATATGAGCTAGTATTGCTAACTGTGATTCTATAAGATGGCAGATGAGGTTCACAGAGGCAGGAGCGAGTATAAAAGTCTTGTGCCTTGAACCCAACCTGCACACAGTCTACAGGCTGTTAGAAGCAGCCAAGAAACTAGAGGAAAGTCTTATTCTTTTGGTTGTGTTATAAACCCTTAATATAAAGCAATAAAACAAGTATTTAATGCAAGTGCTGCATAGTGTACAGTTAACTGTAGCTTGTCTCCAGGCTTAATCATAAAGCTGTCTTATCGGCTGTATTAGACAGTACATTAACCCGATTTTTTTGCCATACATCACCACGATGAGTTAGATAAGCAGTTAAAAAAAAACTTTGACATCGCTCCAGGTCGCTGTCTGGACTGCTGACCTTTGACCTGGTTGTGAAATGAAATGATGGCTGTGTATTTTCTGTCAGTCAGTCTGCTGGGCAGATCACCCTCGGCACAGGGGATTAGCTGAATAGACTTCAGAGGTGATCTTGATGGAGGATTTATTTTGGGAGCATTTTTAGATTGAATTGGAGACGGATGGGAGACCGTTGCTTTCATATATGCTGCAGCATTTTAGGACTGTTAAACCTAACAGTGAATATAAAGTGATCAGCTGGTACTGTTAGAACTCTAAATGTGAGAAAATAAATTGCTCTATAGGGCTCTGCCCCCTCAGACTTATACTGGAAGCTGTTTTCACAGGTGGACTGCAGCCCAGAACATTTCTACACGTTACCCAACATCGACGCAGGCGAGAACAAGTAACTGTCCAGTAACTGCACAGCGGTATGGCGTGGACAGACCTGAACCGAAGAGCGTGCTTCTAGTTCTTTTTTGGACCGACCTGGTTTTGCCAACATTGCCTGGAGTTCATGACCCATACAATCAGACTTTCAGTAGCAGGAATACCAACCCAGTATCTCAGTTGCTTCCATTCATACCTCTGAACACATGAAATACACTTTAACATTCTTATTTAGAGTTTAAAGGCTCCCATGCCTGGCAGTACTTATTTTAATGTATTTTTACATTTTTATTTATTTATTTTTTTGGAAAAGGCTAGTAAGTAAAATTATGATGTTTTAAACAATGTGTCAGAAAAACAAGGAAACTCGGGGCAGATGAGTTTACAGGGATGTAATGAGCACTACCCATTCTTTGTTATTGACATCTCCCAGATGTTTGACATGTGACATTTTACGTTTATAGGCAGTGTAGGTGATTCATTTATTATTTATTTTTTCAGACCTGGCACAATTTGTATCGAAAATGAAAACATTTTTATGTTATAACAGGTAGAAAAATGTCAGAGTAATCATTGCTACCTGTTCAGTGCGAAGCTCTGGGAGGAGTGTTGAATAAATGAAGTTTATCCATCCATCCATTCGCTTCCGCTTATCCTTTTCAGGGTCGCGGGGGGCGCTGGAGCCTATCCCAGCTGTCATAGGGCGAGAGGCAGGGTACACCCTGGACAGGTCGCCAGTCCGTCGCAGGGCCAACACACAGGGACAGACAACCATTCGCGCTCACATTCATACCTAGTGACAATTTGGATTAATCAATTAACCTATCCCCACAAGCTGCATGTCTTTGGACGGTGGGAGGAAGCCGGAGTACCCGGAGGGAACCCACGCAAACACGGGGAGAACATGCAAACTCCACACAGAAAGTCCCCGGCCTGATGTTGGAATTGAACTCAGGACCTTCTTGCTGTGCGGCAACAGTGCTAACCACCGTGCCACCGTGCTGCCTTAAATGAAGTTTATAGTTTCGATCAATGATATCAGTCAAATGATTTGGAACACAAGGGTGCTGACAAAAACACAGAAGGTGGAGATAGAGGGGGCAGAGATGAAATGGTAAGATTTTTCTTGGGAGTCACTTGGATGGACAGGCTTAGAAATGAGTATATCTGCGGGACAGCTCAGGTTAGAGACAAAGTTGAAGAGTTGGGGCTGAGATGGTTTGGATATGTGCAGAGGAGGGATAGTGGATACGATGGAAAAAGGATCATGTAGATAAAGCTGCCAGGCAGGAGGAAAAGGGAAAGACCTCAGAAGATTCAAGCATGTGTTGAAGGAGGACAGAATGAGCGACTGAAGTGTTTCAAAGGCAGCAAATAAAGGATTAAATACAGCAACTAAAGTAAAACGTAAATCTGCAGAGAGCTGAAGGACAGAGAGATTCATCAAGGATTGCTGCTTTAAGTTAAACAGTTTGGAAAACTAAAGGCAGACGCTTATCAAGGCATGAACACCAAAGGCATAGTGGACTCTAATGCACAACCAGAAAGAGGCTGAACTGATCAAACTCAAGACCTTTATTGTTTACAAGAAGCACTGATTTTAAAACACAGAATAACTTCCATGGGGGAATTTCTCTAGGATAGAGGACACTGGCAAAAGCGGAATTCCTGAGTTTCCGGAGATGCAGTTAGACGAAGGTTCACTGGGAGAGAGGAGAGCAGTATTAGATCCAGAAGGCTGGGTTCGGGAGAAGTAAGGACTGAAGGTGCAGGCTTACACGTGAGGGTTGTTGGTAAGGTCCAGGAGGGTGCCAAACACCCAGGGAAGGTCACAAGGAAGGGTTTGAATACCACACTGAAAAAAAGACAATTGGGCAAAGACTGGATGTGTGAGCTGGTTCTTAAATACTTGGAGACAGGAAAATAAGCAACAGGTGTGCCACCATCTCCTGCTGGTGTGCAGGAGATGGTGGCAACTCCACCCAAAGGTAGAGCTCCACCTGCCCAACCCAGCCAAGGCCTGAGAAAGAAAACAGGAGCGAGACAGAAACACAAGCAAACCAGTGCCTACCATGACTCCAGCTCAGTCTTCCAGCAGTGTTCATCATCTCTCTGAGCTCAGATTGAATTATTTGGGTTGTTCTGCTGACTATTACATTTTAAAATACGTAACTATAAGATGTTATCCAGCCAGCCTACTGATAACATGTTCCGGGGTCAAATTTCTATTCTATTCATGGTGGTCAAAATCTGCCATTTTTGATGTGTAAAAGAGTAAAGAGAAAATGGAGAGAAGAGTTCCTTACACGGGTAAACATGATTCAAACAAAATTATTGTTATTTTTAAAATTTTATACTGTCAAGAGTTCCGGGATTAAAGAAAAAACAGATAAAAATCTAAGAAAAAAGGGCAAAGCATCGAGCACTTAAATCACATGATCACTGATGGCATCGGGAGTTTTAACAAACTACAGTTTTGGCAGCTCTTTGCCGCTGAGAGTTGCTCATATATACACTGAACAAAAATATAAACGCAACACTTTTGTTTTTGCTCCCATTCCCCATGGGATGGACGTAGAGACCTAAAATTCATTCCAGATACACAATATAACCATCCCTCCCAAACAGTGGTCACAAATCAGTCCAAATGTGTGGTAGTGGGCACATCTGCTATATTGAGATAATCCATCCCACCTCACAGGTGTGCCACATCAGGATGCTGATCTGACATCATGAGTAGTGCACAGGTGTACCTCAGACTGCCCACAACAAAAGGCCACCCTGGAATGTGCAGTTTTGTCTCACAGCAAAATGCCACAGATGCCACAAGCAATGAGGGAGCGTGCAATTGGCATGCTGACAGCAGGAATGTCAACCAGATCTGTCGCCCGTGCATTGAATGTTCATTTCTCAACCATAAGCCGTCTCCACAGGCGTTTCAGAGAATATGGCAGCACATCCAACCGGCCTCACAACCGCAGACCTCGTGTAACCACACCAGCCCAGAACCTCCACATCCAGCAGGTTCACCTCCAAGATCGTCTGAGACCAGCCACCTAGACAGCTGCTGGAACAATTGGTTTGCACAACCAAACAATTTCTGCACAAACTGTCAGAAACCGTCTCAGGGACGCTCAACTGCATGCCCGTCGTCCTCATCGGGGTCTTGACCTGACTCCAGCTCGTCGCCGTAACAGACTTGTGTGGGCAAATGCTCACATTCGATGGCGTCTGGCACGTTGGAGAGGTGTGCGCTTCACGGATGAATCATGGTTCACATTGTTCAGGGCAGATGGCAGCTGAGAATGTCCCAGTTCTTGCATGGCCAGCATACTCACCGGACATGTCACCCATTGAGCATGTTCGGGATGTGCTTGACCGGCGTATACGACAGCGCGTACCAGTTCCCACGAATATCCAACAACCTCGCACAGCCATTGAAGTGGAGTGGACCAACATTCCACAGGCCACAATTGACAATCTGATAGACTCCATGCGACGATGTGTTGCACTGCATGAGGCAAATGGTGGTCACACCAGATACTGACCGGTTCTGGGTCCCCAGACCCCCAATAGCGCAAAAAACTGCACATTCCAGGGTGGCCTTTTGTTGTGGGCAGTCTGAGGTACACCTGTGCACTACTCATGATGTCAGATCAGCATCCTGATGTGGCACACCTGTGAGGTGGGATGGATTATCTCAATATAGCAGATGTGCCCACTACCACACATTTGGACTGATTTGTGACCACTGTTTGGGAGGGATGGTTATATTGTGTATCTGGAATGAATTTTAGGTCTCTACGTCCATCCCATGGGGAATGGGAGCAGTAACAAAAGTGTTGCGTTTATATTTTTGTTCAGTGTAATAAGACGTGTGCATGATGGTACATAGCATTTCATAGTTTAAATGATTCATCAAAGGAATCTAGCACCCAGAATTTAAATGAACAGTAATTAGTTACATCTGTAGCAGAGCAGTGTGTCTTACATGGGTTATTGTCAAACCTGTTACAAGCCCACAGTGTATTTACTGTGTGTGTGTGTGTCTGCACTGAACTTAGAGGATTAATGTCCAGAACAGATGGAGCGTTACCCTCCTTTTCAACACATGCTGGGTAAACTCTCTCTCTCCTCTGTCTGTCTGTGTGAAGTGCTGTGACTGAGGCACTTCACACTGTCCTCATTATGTGTAATTATTCATCACCTGGACCTGGAATATTCTGATGATGTTTTCCCTCAGAATGGTTAAAGTGAACGTTGTTCTCCTCATCTCCAGATTGATGTTTTTGCTTTCCAATTCCAGGGGTAACTTTGAATAATTCATAGTTCAAAATGGGCCTTCAGGTCATCCTGTGTCTGAAACAAACTGTGTAGGCAGTGTTTCTGGATCATGTGCATCTATGACATGATGGAGCTTTAACCAGCCTGTGTGCATGGCCTTAGTTCACAATCAGTGATCATCAGCTTTGAGACATGGCTGAAATGCAGAAACCATGACAAAGCTTTCACTGGTTTTCACAGATGGTTATAGTACTTCACTCTTCTACATCTCTCCTGACCTCCTCTGTACATATTTTATTATATTATATTTCTATATCATATGATAGAAACATTATAGTGTCTGTTGTGTTAATTGTCCGTTTTGCTGTTGCGACACAAACCAAAACTTTAACTTGCAGCTTTGTTGCATTGCTGTGGGTCTGTGCTGAGTGGACCCCTGCAGCTCTCTGCTGTGACCCAGATGAGGAGCAGATTATCTAAATCTCTTTCATCACGGTCATATTTAAGGGCCTTTTTCTGCTGTAATGCACCGCTGCTGAGCCAAGCGTTGTCATGGAAACACACGGTCAAGCTTACGCTAAACACCTGACAGCGCAAGAACGTAACAACAGAACTTTTCATCCTGAGGTAAAGTGGTGGTATAGCATAAACAAAGGGTCCCTGCCTTTCTGCTACATAGACCATTGATGAGAAGTGCTCCAAGCTCAGTACGAGTCCAGTTTGTCTGAGTGCACCAATGATTTTTAGCATGCAGTGGCTAACAGCAAATTTTAAACATGGGCTTCTTTCATGACCGTTTCGCTGCGATGCTTTCCTCAACTAATATTTTAATGTTTAATCAAAGAAGTTAGAGGACAGCGTGTATGTAACAGATGGAGATCAAAAGGTCCAGCACACTGCGTTATTCAAACCCAGCTGGCATCGATAGCAGCTCAGACAGGTGCTACAAATCAGGCCAGCCAACCCAGGTGGTCAAACGCGATCCACAAGAATCAGGAAACCAAGCAGGATGAATCATATTATAAAGGAATAAAAACTGATAAACCTCATATATTCAAATCGGTAAGTACACAGAGTGAAACTTAACACAAAATAATATGTGGCATGACACTATATACACACTGCTCCGACAAATTGAGAGAACACTGGAAAAAAAAATCATGCTGCATATCGATACAGATATGGACTGCATGATGTGTTGGGAATAAAAGGATGTCACATTGTTTCAGTAGTTTCTACGGCCTGCATGCTTGTATGCATGCCTGACCCGGGCCGTGCTCGTAATGAGATGATGGATGGTGTCCTAGAGGATCTTCTCCCTAATTTTAATGCAGCCACACGTCTCAAAAAGTTGGAATAGGGCCATGTTTCCCACTGTGTAGTATCCACTCTACTTTTAACTCTACTTCTGGGAGAGGACAGTTTTCCCATTCTTGTCTGATAGAGGATCCTAGCTCTCAGCAGCCCTGGCTTGTCTTTGTTCTATTTTTGCTTTCTTGGTGCTCCAAATGTTCTCACACACTGCAGGCAGGAAAGTTCAGCAACCAAACTCTTCTACTATGAAGCCATGCTGTTCGAGTAGATGAAGTATGCGGTATAAGATTATCTTTCTGAAATATACAAGGCACCTCTGACAAAGACATCATCTGTAAAAAAGTGTATATTTCTGTCAGCATTGATTTCACCTTTCCAGATTTTCGAGCTGCCAGTTCCAGACACTGACGCACCTCCGTACCATCAGAGAGGCGGACTGAGCTGAATACCGATAATGAGCCGGCTGGTCCGTGTCCTTGTTGCCTGCAGTGTTCTTGTTTTCAGCTAATGCTTGGCTTAATTGTTCTAAAATTCACGCTTTCCCTTGATAAACAGTTTGATTACATTCTCACATTGTATGAAAGTTTCAGAGTCCAACAACGTTGGTGAAACTTTCTTTGAAGTGGATGTAACAGTGGCTAATAGCAAAAACAGCAGAACTTGATGAGCTTCTCGGAGTCATTGGCTTGTATTAAACTCGTTTCACAATGTTTTACAGTCCAAATAGACATGGACACATTGACAGCTGAGGTAAACAACAGCCTAAGAGCCAACACTCACTTTACAGCCAGAGCTGTTTGTTTTACAGCAGCCATCTTAGTTAGGATAATACATGAAGTTCATTTAACTGCAATCTACTGATATCTAGTGGTGAGATTTTCTTTTCTTTTCTTTTTGCTTGTTTGTTTTATTTTGTTTTGTTTCCTTATCTTTTGTTTGCGTCTCTTCTTGTGGTTTTCTAACAGTCTGTAATGTGAGTTGTCTTTCTGTCTTGCAGGGTGCAGCAGTGGGCGTTGAGATTCTCTGCAGAACTTCGAGAGTGTGCAACCAAATACTCTGGATCTCTGCTGCTGCAGAAGGTAAATGAAGCCAGAACTGGTAAAAGCAAATTTCAAATTCAAAAGTCGTCCTAAAAAAATGTTCTAGGATTTGTCATTTCGACAAGCCTCAGACTTTTACCAAACATTTGCACAAGGCTGCAAGAAAGCATAAATACTGACTGAGCAATGGTTTGGCCAACGTGTCCAAAACTGAGAGGTTCTATTTCAGCCTTTCATACTTCTGGAGCGTTCACTCTCTGTAGGTTCTACAAAGAAGTCTCATAAACCATTGAGGTTTGTATTTGTCTTTTCTGGTGTTGTATTCATTTGGGTTGAATTTTCTTTTAATAATTAAAACATGGCCAAAGTCTACTTTAGATGTGAGTTTCTTACCCTCAAACTGGTCCTGAGGCTTCTGACTGTTTGAACTGGAAACAAAGAGCAATTGGAAGAGTTCGGATGTGCATTCGTGTATGTTGGTGAGTGTGCCTATCATTGTGTGTGTGTGTGAGTCTGTGTGCACACTTATGCTTGTTTGCCAGGACAAACACACCCAGGGATCATGATAATGCCCAGATTGAGGACTGAGCCCTCTTTACCAGCGTCAGGATTTGCGGCCTGTTCTGATTTTAGACATTCATCCATTTATCTGTCAGATTTAGAGCCGTCAGAGGCAGTCAGCAGTTTGTATGCTTTTAAACACACATCCACCTCCTGCAGAATACACAACATGCGTGTATAGGAACCAAAATAACCCCCAGATAACATTGTTTTCTGCCTTGCGGGTTTCATGTTGTTTTCATGTACGTTTTCTCTGGCCATGAATGAGAGATAAAATACAGCAATTGTTGGAGGATTGCTATATGAGCAAATCTATGAATGTATCAGTGCTAAAATGAATGTTAAATGATGTTAAAAGGCTGACCCTCAAGATCATCTTGTATAATAACCACCCCATAAACTCTATGGGATTACTTTATGTGCCTCCTTATCCTTCTCACCTCAGTGACATCTGGAAGATAACACAAAGAAATAAAAATAATTAAACAAAGATTCAAACCACATTTATCCACCATAAATTAAAAAAACAATGAAATGCCAATTTCAGCAATAGTAGTGCTAAGCACATTAATAATGGTGAGTTGTGTTTGTGTGTTGTTCACACTTAAAGTCTGGTTCGCTTGCAGAGACGAGCAGGGTAGAGCTACTTGAAAGGATTCAGGCCACGACTGGGACCAAAAAATGATTGAAACATCCCCAACTGGCTGATCAAGAAACCTTTTTTTCAGGGAGTTTAAGCCCACATTACATCATCAGCATCACTCTGTGCATTTCAGCAGTGTGGGGGAAGACAGGAAGCCAGAATATCCTGAAATAAATCCAGTTTTGGAAACTAGCATTTAAAACTAAGAGCACATGCAGCTCAGTGCCCTAGCACAGATTTATTAGGAGAAAAATGATGCTACGGGTAATTACGGTACTTACAAGGATGTTTTTGGTAGTGTTTGCATCCATGTGTCATCATTCTGTAAACATCATAGCTTAAAAAGGTTTGAATGATCTTGTGATAAAACTGTAGGGGTGTAGAGTGGGGTCATGTTAGCAGTCCATTAAAATCTGGCTTACATCCATCGAGGTTTTCGAAGTCAACTTAATGATTTATTGGTCACAATTTAACAAAACCAATTTACGAAACACTGCAATAAATGTCATACATGTAATAATCCACATAAATGATAGAAAATAATTGCACTTAAAATGATGTCAAGTATATTTACTTTGTTTTTAAGAAGGCACATTTTAATAAAGCCTGCACTTTGCACTTGTTTTTACTGCACTACAAACTTCTTAAAGTACATTTGGTTTGCACTCTCTGAATGCTTCTACTTTTCAACATTGTTTTAATTCTTGCGTTGGATCCCTGTTTTGTAAAGCTCGGTGCTAGGACCAGTTCTGTTAACAGTATACGTTAGGGGTGGGCAACTCCAGGCCTCGAGGGCCGGTGTCCTGCAGGTTTTAGATCTCACCCTGGGTCAGCACACCTGAATCAAATGATTAATTCAATACCAGGCCTCTGGAGAACTTCAAGACATGTTGAGGATAGGGATGGGTATTGATAAGATTTTAATGATTCCGATTCCATTTTCGATTCTGTTTAACGATTCGATTCTTTATCGATTCTCTTATCGATTCTTATTTTTAAAAAAGGAGAACACTAAGGTCGATTAGCTTAGAACTTTGTTTTTTACCTTCTCTTTGAACAAGATAGAAATTTAGGAGTAACATGGCCTTACAAACCCAACAGTGAGATCTTAAGAGATCCAGCCTACGGCTCTTCAATGGGGTGTCACAGGGTCCCCAGGAAAAAAATTGTAAATGTAAAATAATAAAATAAATATTCTTCTGTAGCAATAACAAAGTATAACATAAATTATTCTGTAGCAATTACACAAGAATATCCAGTAATGTCCCTGCCTACAATTAAACACATTCACTTACCAAAGTGAAATCGGGGACATCTGCTGTGGCAAATGGATTCAAGCCTTTTACCACAAACTCAGTCACTGCTCGGTGACATTCGTCTATCCTGGCCTGAAAGGAGACGCTACCGGTAGACTGCAGTGAGAACTGCCAGCATCTGAGCCAGACTCTGTCTCTCTCATCATGGTCACTAAATGCACAGTAATGGCAGGTTTTGCAATAAGGCAGATCGCGCTAACATAATATGCACTGTTAGCTGATTATTTACCTGCCGCATTAACGGGAGAGGACGTGCAAACGTTACCGCTGCTGCTGGGTTGAGATTCACGAGTCCGGAGCGGAATTAAAAACACGACATTCATTTAAGGTCATCGCGTGTTTTGTGAGCAAATGCTTTTGCATATTCGTAGTGTTTCCTCCCTTAAATGAAATATCTACTTTGCAAGTATTGCAAGTTGCCCTGTTGTCATCCGTTCTCGTAAAGTATAACCAAGCTTTTGAGCATTTGAGCCGCTGGCGCCGTGTTTCCTGCCAGGTAAATGACGCTCCGCAACGTGGTGACGTCATTCGGGGCGACTGGACTCGATAAGGGAATCGTTTGCAAAAATGGCAAACGATTCCAAGGAATTGAAACAGTGGGAACCGGTTTTCAACAAGAACCGGGTTTCGATACCCATCCCTAGTTGAGGATGTCATTTAGCTGTTTGAATCAGCTGTGTTGGATCAAGGACACAGCTAAAACTCGCAGGACACCGGCCCTCGAGGCCTGGAGTTGCCCACCCATGTTATACACCTCAGAAGGCATAGCATACATGTGGCAGTATAATGTCCTCGTAAGTGGATATCAGGCCCTTGTAGAGCAAAATTTAGTATTTTGGTCTAGACAACCCAAAATGGGATGTCCGCATATGTGGACATCAGGTCCTAGGAGGTTAAAGACCTCATAGTACCGTATCACACCAAAGGAAAGTACTGTTGCTGCACAGCAAGAAGGTCCTGAGTTCAATCCCACCATCAGGCCAGGGTCTTTTTGTGTGGAGTTTGTATGTTCTCCCCGTGTACTCTGGCATAATGGTGCGAATGGTTGAATGGTTGTCTGTCTCTGTGTGTTAGCTCTGCGACAGACTGGCGACCTGTCCAGGGTGTCCTCTGGATAAGCGGAAGTGAATGGATGGATGGATATCATTAATCTCTGGCTCTCTTCCACAGCATGTCTTTTGTCTTGTCTTCCTCCCCTCACCTCTAACTGGTCGTGGCAGATGGCTGCCCCTCCCTAGCCTGGTTCTGCTGCACGTTTCTTCCTGTTAAAAGGGGTTTTTTTCTTCCCACTGTTGCAGTGCTTGTTCATAGGAGGTCATATGATTGTTGGGGTTTTCTCTGTATTATTGTAGGGTCTTTACCTCACAATATAAAGTGCTTTGAGATGATTGTTGTTGAGATTTGGTGCTATAGAAATAAAATTAAATTGAATTGACCTCTCAGTGATGGGTCACTCTGCAGCAACCCATCATAATCAAAGGTACACTAGGTTACATTTCCACTGAGGCCCCTTCCTCTAAGATGCAAAACAACCACTGAGAAATCCTTTTTGTGACTCCATAGAGCTCTGTGCTCATTATACTGTACAGCAAGTGTGCAGGACTGAGATAAAATATTTTCACAGAGGTTGGACTCAATGTTTGGCTCTGCTTGTGTATTTGCTTCAGTTTGGGCAGCTTGAACTAATTGGAATTAGGGAGTGACTTAATGAAGAGATTCAGAGTGTAAATACCCAGACTGGGCTGACCCTCCGCACACTCAGCTGGTTTATCCACCTCGAGCTTCTTGATCCAAAGAAAGTGACCCAATAACCTCAGATATCCCCTCAGTATAAGAATACACGCAAGCACACACACATACAGAGAGAGAGAGAGAGAGAGAGAGAGAGAGAGAGAGAGAGAGAGAGAGAGAGAGAGAGAGAGAGAGAGAGAGAGAGAGAGAGACGCCTCCACTGGAGTTGATTTACTCTGAATTATCTCATAAAAAAGGCAGCTGCATTTTATTTATACTGTAAACACAGGATAAGACATCAGACCTTGTTGGGAATATCCTGAAATGTCGTAATAACTGATGACACGCTGCAAGTTTGTCTTTCTAGAGTTAATGTTTATTTAATGTACAGATTCAATGCTTTTCTTTGTTGTTACCAGAACGGTATGGATATTTTGGTGGCTGCAGCTCAGGAGTTAGAGCCTTGGCTGCTCCAAGGTGCTCTCTAATGCATTCATCTAAGCGCGGATGAGTTTAAATGTTAGATAGAAAAGCAGTTAGATGTTGAAGAAAGTGCTTGTAGGAATGTGAGTGCGTGGGTGAATGGGGGATGATGTGTAAAGTGCATTGAAATAAATATTAAATATGTTATATGTGTTGTTATTGTATATTTAAAAAAAACTTCTGCTGTTCTTGACTCTGTCTTTGTTTTTGTCTCAGAAATTGAAGGATGTGGAGCCAATCATTAAGATCGTAGAGGTGGATGGACAAGACCTGGTGAAGGACTACTCTGATGAAATCGAACGAATGTTGGGAAGTAAGATGAAGTCGGTGATGGTGAGGATCATTAAAAGGAGGTTTTTCAGGACTATTCCTGGGAGACCGAACTAATTTGAACCCATGATTTTTAAAATAATGTGATTCCTGCTTTTGCATCTTCATTACAAGATTGTGTTTTTTAGTACATGCTGTTATAATTTGTGTCATTAGTTTGCTGCCTAACAAAATACAGCAGAATGATCCGTTAGACAGTTTTCTTTGTGGCATGAACAATATCACTGTGATCACTTTGTATAAAGTGTGCAGCTGGAGCAGTTGAAGTAGAAGTAGTTGGGTCTGACTGGTCTTATGGAAAAATGTGTGATGGTCCTAAATGTATTTCAACTGGAAGAATGTTTCATGGCTGTGCATCAAGCTGGAAGCTCAGAAAACCGAGCTTTAAAAAAGCCTCTGTTATTTATGCATTCAAATCATGTTCTGTTTCTAACTGTCATGATAGGCTGTGTGGCAGGCAGGAAGGAAAAAGGACCCAAAATGCAGGACTCTCAAAGACGGGACTGGAACTGAAAACACAACTTTAATGCTGGAAAAATCTCCTTATAAATAACTCCCACAAAAACAAAACAAAACTCAGAACAGAGGAATTGCACCACTGGAACACTACAAACACACAGCATGTAGACCGTATGACGCAACAAAGACCAAAGGCCAACACAGGGCTTAAATACGCAGTGGCGTAATCAGAGAATGGAAAACAGGAGGGAGACACAGCTGGGAGAAATTAGGGCTAACTGAATACGCTGACATAGGACTGGAACTATCAAAATAAAACAGGAAACAATTTACAAAGACGCAGACTTGACAGAGACAGACAGACTTGACAGAAAATATAATACAAAATCAAACCAGCACAACTCAAGAATCAGAACATAAATCATAATCTAGAAAAACACCAAAATATAACAAACAGAAAAAGCTGCGTCAAAATGACCCAGAACTGTGACACTAGCCTTGATAAAAATCATTTTGGTGCTTAAATGTTGCCTTTGTTGATGAATTCCTTTGTGTTGAACTCTGCGCTACAGTAACTAATTCACTTTTTCCCAACGCAGCTAAATCCAGCTGTGCATATTCCTTTAAAGCCATTCATATCTGAATTTTTCTTAAAGGAAGTGCCACAACTCATGGAGCCACAACTCATATTGTTGTGGCTCTAAGGAGTCCTGATAATATTGATAATAAAAACGAAAAGAATCTGCTCACCAAAGTCCTTTTCTTTCTATACTCTTTTGAGACTGTATAATAATAATAATAATAATAATAATAATAATAATAATAATAATAATAATAATAATAATAATTTCTTAGCTCATTGTAGCTAATGAACCTTTAAAATGTAGATTTTGCACATTTCATAATTTTTCGCTGGTTTGCTTTTCTGTGCATGTGCAGTGCAGTCTTTTAGTCTCCGTTTTATTTCTCTCCTCTTTTTCTTGTGCCAGAGGTTAGCAGAATCTGCAGAAGACTCAGATTTGTACCATGAATTCAATGCAACATTAAAGGTCAGTGCAACTCTTTGGTTTTGATGATAACTGATTCACTGGCTAGTTTGGAATCACCCAGGACGTATTCTGTATTCTGCATGTTTAAATTAATGCTGATGGACGATAAAACCTCCAAGTCTGTCATGTGTCAGTGTTTGGTGCATTTGTACTTTCCTTGTCTTTAGCTGAATGCTATCATTAGCTGACTGTGCGTGGATCAGAGTTGACAGCAGGCTGTGAGGCCGGAGCAGATTGGAGGTTTAAACCTCAGCTGACTCCTGAAATTAGATTAGGTCAAACTTCACTGATCCTATAGGAAACTGGGTCGCAAAGAAACGCACAATAAGCATCAGGGAAGTTAAGTATTTCTGGATTCTTCCATCTGTGGGTTTGTATTTCTGATATTCTGCCGTAAACTTATGTGAATGAAACAAATGTAATTTGTTCTGTACACATTTTCATATTGTGAAGCCAGAGATGTTTAACCCTTTAAAGCCGGTCGGAGTGGGCACGCTCCTTTTGCGTAACTATTTTTAAATCCCAGTAGCACTGCAACCATGTAAGCTAGCGCAATAAATTTTTTTTGCATATGAAGCCGGATGAGTTGTACTTACATCTTATGCCATCAGCTTGTCCTAGGTCACGGTTTCCTTCCACATAAAGCTTTGCAAAAACTGCATAAAAAGCACTTGCAGCAACAAAAGCATAATATTCCAGAAACACGCTTTGCTGATCCGATCAGCTGTTTGTAACACTTCCTACGTCCATCAGCGCGAACTATCGCATGTCCGCCATGACCTGCCCGAAACCGGAAGTGACGTCATTTTGCGGAAATGTAGTTTTTACCATCAGGGCCTTATGAGCCTATACTGGTGGGGTTTTTTTTTAATAATTTGCATTATAATATTTATTTTTGTTTTTCCTGCAGTATATAAAAATTGGTGTATTTCAAAAATAAAACTATGAAGACACTTAAAATAAATTTCCTGTGGTGGGAAACTATTTTGTGCAACTTTTTTGTATTTGCAGTTTTGAGGGTTAAGCCTCTTAAATTTCTCTAACTAGAAATATATGTTAAAAAAACAAAAACGATTTTCAATTTTTTTTGTAGTTTATTGCACTTTTTTTGCAATTTATGTAATTAGTATGCACTTAATGCATACATATTATTAAAATTTGGACTGTAATGGTTGTATTGCTGTATAGCAACTTGAAATGCTCCCAAAAATGTCACTACAGCATGTAAAAATATAATATAAGCTCTGGCGGACTTGGTTCTATGGTAGGTCTTAAAGGGTTAAACAGTATATTCAAACACAAGCACCTAATGATAGAGTTTGTGATGTTGTACATGGTAGAAGTCCTAAGTCAATTCAGCTTCATTTAAGCAACACTAAATAAAAGTTATACCAGAGCACCTTATATCATAAGGTCCAAATAATAACCCAACAATACCATTACCATCACTTGGTGACAGAAGAGGGGAAAAACTCATTTTTGACAGGAAGGGATGCAGGAAGGTCCTGTACAAGGAGAGAGAGGACAGAAAGAAAAACCACAAGATAAAAGCTTAATGATATACAGTATTGGTGAGAGAGTACACAAGAGGCACTCATGCATTATGGGACGTTTAGGACCTTAATGAGCCCGTAGCAGCAGAGGCGCCCTGATCCAGTCAAACCTTATTAAAAAGGAAATGTGAGATGCAACGTGTTTTTATAGCTACTGTCAACATCAAAAACTTTTTCTCAGCCTTTGTTGCCAAAAACCTGACAGTTTTCAAGCTCTGCATGCTTATGGTGGCCCTGAGGGGTCAAAAACACAAAAACACATTAGACCAGATTCTAACTCCTCAATAATCTGAATGAACTGAAAATCAGGATTTCTGTGTGAAAAACAAAACAAACTGAATTTCCTGTTGCTGCCTCTCCCAGTTTGATTACTACAATTCGATGATGATCAACACTGCGGATGAGGATGGGAACTATGTGGATCTGGGTGGAGAATTTCCCCTCGAGGAGAATGAACATTTTAATAAACTGCCTGTCAACACTCAGATGAGCAACATCCAGGTTCCCACCAATGTGTACAACAAAGGTCAGAGGTGCTTCATGGCTGACTCCCTCAACATAGGTCATGGCTCTTTAAAAGGAAGCTCTAAATCAGCATGTTTTTCCTCTGTGTGCAGATCCTAACATCCTCAATGCCATCTACAACACAGAGGCTTTAAACGACGTCTTCATCGGTAACTTCCAGAAGGATCCTACACTCACCTGGCAGTACTTTGGCAGCTCCACGGGTTTCTTCAGGATCTACCCTGGTGAGTTCAGCCATAAAGTGTCCTGCTCGTTTCCAGCTCCATGATTTTATTTTTGGCTCTAATAGAGTAGCTTTGCATTATTTCACAATTCAAAATAATCCTTATGGTATCATTTACTCTTTTTCATGCATCTGTTGCCACTGATGGTGCCTCTGTTCTGTTCTGGGCTCTTGCTGTGGAAATACCAGTCTTTGTTTGACCTTTATGGTCCTGACTGAAATAAAACAAGTGAAATTAGACAGTTTGACATCATTTTGGAATGATCATATAATACAATTCCATACAATCCACACAAACTTCCCTGTTTGTCTTTCAATATTTCTTATATCCTTGTATCCATGTACGTTTTTTCTTATTGATATCACAGGTGTCACTCTGTGAACTGACTCCTTGTCTTTTGGTCAGGTATTAAATGGACTCCAGACTCCAACGGTGTTGTAGCCTTCGACTGCAGGAACAGAAACTGGTGAGTTTGTTCTACCAATCATTTGTCTTTGCCTTCTGAGGTACAGCTCATTTGAATTTTTTTGTATTTATGGTAAATGGTAAAGTTCAGTGGTGATAATCATGTGGGGGACACATTACTCCAGAACCCGAGAACCTCAAAAGCTTAATGGGCTCAGGTTTTCCTGCTTTTTATCTCTGAGAGGCTTTGAAGTGACAGAGTCACACTACTCACTGGGGCTCTGCTATTTTTGGAACAGTAAAATAATCATTTCTGAGGTTATGTGCTTAAGCATAACAAGGGCTATATTTCACCTTGGCTGTTTGGTTTGATGACCCACTGAAGCCTGCTTGATTAGGGTTGTGTCTCACTCGAATGATATTAAATACTTAAATGTCCTGCAGGCAAACACTGAGGCAGCTGGGTTGCTAAGTTTAGCATGTTAATTTTAAAGGTGTCAACTCACCAGCAGCAGAGAAAGAGAAACACAGAATCCACTAATGAGGGAGGCTGGAAGCACCTCAGTCAAAGTGTGAATTTAATCTTTTTACAGATGCAAGAAGAAGAAGACTTCATTATATCTCACTGCCTTCAGCTCCCCACACAAATAAAGCTGCTTCAGTTAAAGACATAAATGCTTCTGCCTGAACGTAAACCAGCCAAACATGGTGCTTACTCTTCCAGTGGGAGATAGAAAAGCTTCCAAATTTCTGAACACTTGTAGAATCATCATCTTTAAGAGTAAAACCTCATTATCAGGGATGTACCAACTGTGCTACTGTGTATAGACTTATCTATATAACAGCAGGAATTAGTACAATGCAAAAATGGAATCAATCCCTCCATGAGGCTGAATTTGAGTCAGTCTAAGTGGCCACTCCGCTGGCTTTGCATTGGTTGAGCAGAGGCCAGCCAGACACTGATCCTCTGGAAAAGACGATAAGCTGCTCCTTAGCCGGGTCACGGCAGCCCACATGGCACCATATGTGACTGCTCATGCATTTCTAAATAATACCAGAGAACTGCATATGTCCCTGAATGCCTCATCGCTCCACATTACTGCAGCTGAGCTGCCATACATCTGCAGGGACTTACATTGAGAGAGACTGTGAAACATGCAGATTGAGTTTGTGATGATAGATGATACGTTTTTATCTGCAGGGGCAATTCCTGGATTTTCTAAAAGCAACTCATAAAGAACCTGTTGAGAATGTTCGCTGGAAATCAGACATTTCTGCCAGAAATTAATAACAAACTCCTTACGTTGATTAGAATTCACCAAACTATAAAGATTAGATTTTTACACAAATCCCCAGTTCCCCTGTATGAAGCTAACAATCTGTTAACCATAAATATATTTTATTCTGTTCAGTGCTGGACAGTCACAGTCTAAAGGTTTAAATTCACCTTTGCAAAGTAAAGGAGTACAGGAGAACCAGATTTCTGTGAGTTATATGATGAGGCCACTTTTCTTTTCTTTCTTTCTTTTTTTCTTCTTCAAAAATTGGCCCAGGAGCATCCACACAGTTTTTCCCAGAGACGAGAAGATCTGCAGTTCATGGTTCCCTCTAATATCTCTGTCCATGTTTGAGAGTGACAGCTTAAAGTATGATTTACTGCTCAGCTTTTAATTGTTATGTGTTATCATAATTAGTTAAGTTGGACATTTTGCAGACAGCTTAAAGTGGCCATTAGGGGAAGTGCAGTTTTCGGTTCTTCTATATTGGCTGTACTTTGCAGGCTCGAAGGTTGCCTGATGCTCCTGTTCACATTTGACCTTTGGCTGCTGGAACTGTTGCAGTTAGATTGTTTTAATGGATGTTGAAGGACACTCTAAGATTCCTCACAGTGTTACTGGAGGCCAGTGTAATCCAGAGTAAGTATTGGGTTAGACATCATGTCTCCAAGGTTTATGGGCCGACTACAATCATTTCAATTTTGTCTGAATTTAGAAGCAGGAAATTCGAGGTCAGCCACTCCTTTGTCTTTAAGACATTCTTGTGGTTTAAGTAACTGGTGTGTGTCATCTTGCTTGGTGGATAGATACAGCTAGGTATCATCTGCATAGCAATGATAATGTACGCTCAAAAAAATCTGTTGTTGGATGAACACAATTTAATCGTGGCACCTTTTTCCACGTGATTTAACCAAGTACAATAACCCATTTTTGACCATGTCAAACCAACACATTTGGCATTTGGTGGTTTAATGTAATCAGATTACGTTGGATCAACGTAGTATACTTACATTGACTTGAAGTGATTTATTGAAGTATTTAAAGTGAAATTTGTTTTAATTCATTCGACACAAGTTAAAAACTTTAGGAGAACACAATGAAATCTTGTTGTTTGAACAACTACTTTGGTAATCAAGGCAATTAGTCTTGCTTAATGAACCAATATGGCGGTTGATGATTTCATAGAGACAAACAACCATTTGCACTGACATTCATGGATAATTTAGAATCACCAATTAACGTAACTCTAATTACACACTGCAAACCAGCCAGATTGTGGATTTGAACCCAGGCCCTTCTTGCTGTGAGGCAACAGCAGTAACCATCACACCTCCAAGCTGTCACTCCAGGCTTAACAAAAGTAGGAAAGATATGTTTACAAGGCTTGATGCAGAATTTTCTGTACGTTTTTGTCCTTGACAGGTTGAACCACAATAAATAGCAATAGCATACACGTGGTGTGGGTGTAGTTGTCTGCCTCTTAAAACTCCAGCGATTTTCCTGCAGTTTGACCTCTAATATGATCTTGTGAATTTCGTGATTCCAGACAACTAACCACTCTTACTAGATCGTATCAGGTCATCTCAACAAGAACAAATTAAGTTGCTGAAGTTCATGCAGATGCTATATGATTTAATCACGTTCACCATAGAAACATGAAATTATTTAGTTCAAATTACAAGTTTGAATCTTGTACACGTAACAACCAACCAATTTCATTTTTCTGAGTGTATGCTAATAATATATAATATATGTATACAGGTATAATGTCAATGGCACTGCTCCACTACTCTGTGGAGTTTGGACCAATGTTATTGATCCCAACAGCCATTGGCTGTCTCCACTTCCTGTGTACAGGTACATCCAGGCTGCCACGTCTCCCAAAGACATCATCATCATGGTGGACATTAGCGGCAGTATGAAGGGACTGAAGATGACCATTGCCAAACACACCATCAACACCATTCTGGATACACTGGGAGAGAACGACTTTGTCAACGTCATTGCTGTGAGACATGCGCACATCTACTTAAAAACTATTACAGTGTTGTGACTCTGAGCAGCGTTTAAGTGAAAAATGGCAGGAAAACAACAGTCATGACCAAAAGTTTCACAAGTGGCATAAATTTGGAGTTTCATACATTTTTTCAATTTAAATTATTTTTACTGGTATCTAGAGTTAAAAAAATAACCATAATTATTTCCTTTCTTTTTAAGACTTATTGGATAATAAATCACATTTATGCAAAGAGATGGTATTTACAGTGATGGTAATACATGCCTGCTTCATTAGCGCTACAGGCTCATAAGTTCTCATATCGTGCATATCCTGAAGCCCTGAAAGGATTCAGATGCAGTACTCAGAAAACTACATACAAAGTACCAGAGACAAACACTATCCAAATGAAATGGAAAGGAACTAAACAAGAACAAGGAAGAACTCCTAACATAGAAATGTCACAAGTTATAACCAAATAACTATAAGATCATCAAATTAACGTGTTGGAACCAACACGTTAATTTGATGTTGGATTAAGACCTGGCTGGTCAGGAAACCCCTCACATCTTAAAAACTGTAATCACTTCTCAGTTTCATTATGAAAAGCATGTGTTGTGCTGGTGTGAGTACTTTTTAAGTCTGGGTAACATCAACATCATTGTGAATTCATAGCTTTATCACTAAAACATTAAAGGTTCAATTACTGGATTAGTTAATGGAACCACTGACTGCCTGTTTTTGCTCATGAGCCTGCCTCGTCTGTGTTTCTTTCCCTGTCTGCAGTACACAGACTACGTTCGCTACGTGGAGCCGTGTTTCAGAGGAACTCTGGTCCAGGCCGACTTGGACAACAGAGAGGTGAGACCATTATCTGCTTCATGGAAGCCTAAAGAGCCCAGGAGGCATCTTAGCAGCCATCACACAGACGCAAACACAGAGGAAAACCCCGAGTGTCATTATCAGATCAGCCTCTTAGCCTAATTCTTAAAGTGGCATCAGAAACCACAGCAGGTCAAGCTAGAGCTAGAGAGCCTCTGTGCTTGTGAGAGTTTCAGTGTTAAGGCTGAAGGTACCGTATTTTTCAAAACTACCTCAAACACAAGATCAAAATTAGTCACCTAAGTAATAAATGATTGAAACTTGGTTGTAGTTGACTGACAGGATAAAGGGAGGCACATATATTCAAATTAAATTAAATCAGAATTTCTTTGAATCTGGGCAATAAAAATGAATGTCTGTCTGTATACAAAGCCTCTTTGTACTCGTTTCCTGTCTCAGCACTTTAAGGTGTTGGTGGAGGAGCTGCATGTCAAAGGCGAAGCAAAGATCAAGAATGCCATGAAGGAGTCCTTCAAAATCCTGAACGAGGTTAGTGTCCGCTCAGCCCGCTTTTTACCACTCTCCTAACTTATATTGATTTTATCTGCTCCATCTTGGCCTGATTTCTAAATAACATGGCCGTGTCTACCATTTTTTTTAACAACACTTACATTTACCTACCAATGAAAATATCAACTCCCCTAAACCACAGGTGGAGTTTCTAAAGAACATCAAAGTAAACATTCCCATCATTTTTTATCCCTCAACCATCAAAGGCTCGTGGGGTATTTTTGTCACCCCGCCGAGTAATTCTGAGTGACCTCGACAAAGTCAAGGTCAGAGGTCAAGTCTTCTGACAATCACCTTGGATTTTTCACATTTTTACCTTTGGTGCATTGAGTAACACTGCTGGCTGCTGCTGGTTTTTTAATTATTTCACTGAGAGTAACCTGAGGTGTTCAGACCCAGCAGAAAACTGTGGTGTCAAACTGGACTGTGAATCTAAGATAAGGAGATAAATTCTCTTATTAAAACTAGTTTTTTAATGGTTGAGGCTTTTAGTGAGTTTACTTTATCTTTTTTATGTTTTTGAACATCTTGTCCATGCTTTTATGACAAGATGTTTGGACTACTGTAATGCACTTATTGTTTTCTCTGTTGGGTACAATACTTTGTTAAACTGTTGTTTGGATATTCATGGTTTAAAACAATTTTAAGCTGGTTTAATGTTCACAACAAGCTTCCTGGAGAGCGGGAAGACTCAAAAAGATTTTCTTTACAGTAAAGTTGCTGTTTCCTTGGCTTAAAAGGGGCTTAAATCTAAAAAATGATATCTAGCATCACAAAGTGCTTTTTTATTCTCTTTTCAAAGAGTAGAGATCGATGATGGAGTTGTTGCTGTGTCTAAGTTGTGCATTTGTGTGCAGGCGAGGGCGAACGGTCAGGGCAGCATGTGTAACCAGGCCATCATGCTGATCACAGACGGCGCCATGGAGGACTTTCAGTCCGTCTTTGAGGAGTTCAACTGGCCTGAGCGCAGGGTGAGGACCGCGAGCTGAGAGCTTTTCCATATTAGAAATGAATTAACTCTACATCATAGCCTGTTTCACCTCATTACTTACTATTATTACACCATTAATATCACCATATTTGTTTCTTAAAAAGTTACTGTTACAATAATATGTAAATATATGAATATATTTTATAGTGACGTCACTTAAATGTCTCTATATACTGTAACCTTTGAATGTATTTTGTCTGTTGTTAGACAGTTCTATATACAATTGTTGTATCAGCGTATTACTTGTGTATTACTTTGGTAATTTATTGATTATTACCTCTTTATTGTCAAAGTATCAAATCAAATCAAATCACTTTTATTGTCACATCACATGTGCAGGTACGTTGGTACAGCACATGTGAGTGAAATTCTTGTGTGCGAGCTTCACAAGCAACAGAGTTGTGCAAAATACAATAATGTAAACAAGCAAAATACAAGAATGGCTACATCTGAAACTAATAAATATATGTACAATATATAATAGTATATGCATTTCTGGATGTGTATACTAAATATTTTCCTACGTGTGTGTGTGTGTGTGTGTGTGTGTGTGTGTGTGTGTGTGTGTGTGTGTGTGTGTGTGTGTGTGTGTACACATATTTTACAAATTAAATAGAGTAAACAATAAATAAAATATATAAAATAAAATATACAGAGTGAGACATGTGCAAAACAGTGGCGTTACTGTACAGTATGGAGTGCATAATGTTGAAGTTCCAGTAGTGAAGCTGAGGTGTCTATGACGTGTTCAGCAGTCTGATGGCCTGATGGAAAAAGCTGTCTCTCAGTCTGCTGGTACGGGACCGGATGCTGCAGAACCTCCTTCCTGATGGAAGCAGTCTGAACAGTTTATGGCTGGGGTGACTGGAGTCCTTGATGATCCTCCCCGCTTTCCTCAGGCACCGCTTCCTGTAGATGTCTTGGAGGGAGGGAAGCTCACCTCCAATTATCCGTTCAGAGCACCGCACTACTCGCTGGAGAGCTTTACAGTTGTAGGCGGTGCTGTTGCCATACCAGGTGGTGATGCATCCAGTGAGGATGCTCTCAATGGCACAGTGATAGAAGGTCCTGAGGATGCGGGGGCTCATGCCGAATCTTTTCAGTCTCCTGAGAAAGAAGAGGCGCTGCTGCGCCTTCTTCACTGTTTTGTTTGTGTGTACTGACCACGTAAGATCCTCAGCCAGATGTACACCAAGGAACCGGAAGCTGCTCACTCTCTCCACAGCAGCGCCGCTGATGGTGATGGGGGTGTGTACTTCTCTGCACCTCCGGAAGTCCACTATCAACTCCTTTGTCTTATCACCTCATTCTTACTCAAACTGAGTAAGAATGAGGTGCTCTAAACCCAACTTCCTGTGTTTAACTACAGTTGCCTGCACAAAAACATTAGCAGGTAACTTTGTAAACTGGCAAACACGGACATAAACAGGTGTGCCACTGTGTTCAGGTGCGAGTCTTCACCTACCTGATTGGCAGAGAGATGACCTTTGCTCAAAACACCAAGTGGATCGCCTGCAACAACAAAGGTCGGTCCTGTGTGTGATACTTTCCTGCTTTTTCTTCATGCAGACACTAATATGCTCACATGTGTTTTTTCAGGTTATTACACACACATCTCCACACTGGCAGATGTGCAGGAGAACGTCATGGAGTACCTGCACGTGCTCAGTCGGCCAATGGTCATCAACCATGACCACGATATCATCTGGACAGAGGCCTACATGGACACTGTGGTGAGCCTGCCTGGCCAATCAAAGGGCTTAAAGAAGCCATTAAACATATTTACAGTATACACTACCATTCTATTTAAATCTGTTGTGAAGGGCTCATTTAAATCAGAACAATGTCATTATTGTCATGTGTGTTTTTTCTCCTCGTCTCCATGAACCCATTATCCCATGATCCTCTGGGCCTTCATCTCCATCACCCCAACAGCTTCCAAACACAGAGGAGGTAAAAAAAAAAAAAAAGAAGTTGCAGTTTTAGATTAATAGTTAGTTCTTCATCTGTTGGACTTGTGTGAAGCTCCTACAGGTTCTACCATCAGTATATAACATGGAGTTTATTTTTGGCATTTCTTTTATCAGAAGATCCAAAGGATCAGCACAAAGTTCAGCTTTTTAAGCTGCAATGGTTCAGAGCTGCAGAAACCCAGCTTACAAATACTACAACACACCTGTGTGAAGATATCTGAGAACTGCATGGACATGTTTGGATCTCAGGTTTTAGGCCATGTTCTTCCTCCTGTGCAACAGGAGAAGCCTTTCAAATAGCCATTAGCTGCCATGCCTGAGCATGAAATGCTCTGTAGGTAAGGGTGAGGATTTTAAACAGCATTGTAAGTGCTACAGGGAGCTTGTGAAGTAACATCAAAGTGGAGTTGTATGAGACGGTCTGTTTGATGTAGTAAATTAGCATTTTTAAAATTGCGTCCAGGCAACCCAGGGTGTCGACTTACTGAGTGCAGAAAAAGAGAGTTACAGAAGTCTATACAAGAAGAGACAAAACACAAACAAGCACCTTTCCTTGATGATTTTAGTGAGTCGGAAAAAACAGCATTTGGAGAACTCTGTGTGTCGAAGGACAAGGACTGATCAACACGAAGTCTTAGATCAGGTACACTGACAGGAACAGTTGAGGGCAAAGGCCTAGATTATTCTAGATCAGAACGGGCATATTTTCTGGTACAGAAACTAGAACCTCTGTCTTATCAGCTCTGAGCTTCAGAAAATTAGACTTTTTAGATTCTTTTATCTTTATTTTGTTCATGTAGAAGATCATCCATTCATCCATCCCATATTCCCACATTCAAATAAATAGATATATGGGTTGACTTTTAAAAAGGTGGCTTTTTCTCAGTTTCCTGAAAGTTGCTGGAGGCCTCCCTGAAGTGTTCTCAAACTGATTGTAGTGCTCATATCATCATGGCAGGTCCGCATCAGGACCACACCACCACCTGGAGTTCAAGCTCAGATGTGCACATAATGTGAAATCAACGCACCGACAAATAACATTGTCTGCAAAACACCTTTAAAATTAAGAAATGACCCAAAATGCCAACATACTATATAAAAACAAAAATGTAAAACCTGTACGGTCCCGTCTGTCAGAGTCTATCCAGCGACACGTTGTGTAATGTGGACAGTAATACTGTGTGCACCTGTTACAGATTTGTTGTTCATTATATTGAGTGTTTGTCTCTGTACTTCAGATAATCACACTTTGTGCCCAATGTTCTCCCGTCTCTCAGCTTTTCACCACCAAGGCTCAGAGTCTGCTGCTCATGACCTCAGTGGCCATGCCGGTCTTCAGCAAGAAGAAGGAGACGGTCAGTGTCAGCTCTGATACACATCAGCCTGACGATGAAGAGCAGCACGTCTGTACAGTCAATGAAAACAGAAATAAATCGATAAATAGTTCAGATGACTTGTCATGCCGTACGTTTACTATGACATTTTAAATTCTGCTTTGCTTTGGAAAATGTGAAAGAGAGCAACTATTTTGTACTTTTGAACACTAAACACTGCTGCAGAAATAGCCTGCTGTTGAAAATGCATATCTTTTGTTATATTGAAATTGCACAGGCATTAAAAGTGTAGTTAAACTTTACAGTGACAGAAAAGGAAGTTTCACTGGGACACGCCACTGAAGATCAAAGTGGGCTGAATGTGTCTGAAAGAAGCACAAACCAAAAGGCTGGTGCTTGATTATAACTCTGAGTTTTGACTGTGCGTCTGTCTCCAGCTGTCCCATGGCATCCTGCTCGGTGTGGTCGGCTCCGACATCCCGCTGATGGAGGTGATGAAGCTGGCACCCCGATACATGGTGAGCTCTGGGCGGTTTACTCTGTTTCTGCTTTATTTTATTTCCAAAATAAACGCTTTAAATATTTTCTGCTCTCCTCTCAGCTGGGAGCTCACGGCTACGCCTTCCTCATCAACAACAACGGCTACATCCTGTCTCACCCCGACCTTCGACCTCTGGTGAGCTGTGTTTCAAGGCCACTTTGGAAGACACATTTAGCTCACGGGCTCCGTGGCAGCTGCTCTGATTTACTTGAGCTAAATTTAAAGTAATAAAAGTTTAGCAAATCTCCTGAAGGGTGCATTAAGAGGGAACGGTATCAAATATTTATGAGAAGGGTTGTACAGTATTACACACACACACACACACACACTCAGTAACAGTGCCTCTTCTGTCCTGCAGTACAAAGACGGAAAGAAACTGAAGCCGAAGCCAAACTATAACAGTGTGGATCTGTCAGAGGTGGAGTGGGAGGACACAGACGAGCTGGTAAACACAAACAGATTATTTCAGGACACAATTATTGATGGGTTTGTTCGGATATCATCATGTGAATGTCAAAAGTTCCAAAAGCAGGAAAAGGGAAACATCAATAATGTCACACGTGCAGCATATTTTCAGCTCCGTAACATCAATCGCCTCCCCCCTTTCCTCACTCCTCATGCCACTGCCATTCTCGTCCATAATCTCATTATCTCTCGAATTGATTACTGTAATTCAATACCTCTCTGATCTAGTACAGATGAACTTCCCATCCTGCCTCAGATCTTCTCTTTCTCTCTCTGTTCCTTCCACTCGTCTGATTACAGTGGGGGGCGGGGCTTTTAGTTGCTCTGCCCCTCGACTCTGGAATTCCTCACCCCCTGACCTCTTTTTAAGTCCAGCCTCAAAACTCACCTGTTTAAAATTGCTTATGTTTAAACCTCTGCACGCTTTTAACTTTTATCTGTTACTCTTATTATTTTGTATTTGTTGTACAGTGTCCTTGGGAGCTCTGAAAGGCGCTATTTTTAAATAAAATGTATTATTATTAAATAATAATAATACATTTTATTGAGGTGGTTCGGGCATCTGACAAGGATGCCCCCTGGGCGCCTCCTGGGTGAGGTGTTCCAGGCATGTCCCACCGGGAGGAGGCCCCGGGGCAGACCCAGGACACGCTGGAGAGATTATATCTCTCGGCTGGCCTGGGAACGCCTTGGTGTTCCCCCGGATAAGCTGGAGGAGGTGGCTGGGGAGAGGGAGGTCTGGGCGTCTTTGCTTAGGCTGCTGCCCCCACGACCCGGCCTCGGATAAAGCGGATGAAGATGGATGGATGGATGTATTATTATTACTATTATTATTATTAAATCCCCTCGCGTTTAGTAATCCCTGATTTCTCTCTGCATGAGAGAATTTCTAAAGTGGTTCAGTAGCATCACTGTCTTTTTTTTCTTTAGGCAGAAAAACATTTAAAATATATCTCAGAGTTTATTTTAAACTCCTTTCTCTACTTTCAGCTGAGGACGGCCATGGTGAAAGGAGAGACGGGCACTCTCAGCCTGAACATCAGAGCGTCGGTGGATAAAGGGGTAATACTGATGTCTCAGTCAGTCGATCGTAGAGTTTGCTTATTAAATGTGCCGATAAACTGCAGCATCACTGATAAAATGATTCTTTGTGCCACAGAAAAGGCCGCTGTACCTCACCAACGAATATTTCTACACCAACATTGACAACACGCCTTTCAGGTAAACGCGCAGTGCTTTGTGCTTTGTCCATCAGTCCTCTCGTGCCCTGTCTGACAGTTTGTTCTTCTGGTTGTTCACGCGTAGCACAGTGACATCATCACTCGCTGAATTTTCAGTCAAACTTGTCAGTCAGCTGTGAAAGCCTGTAAGGTCTAGCTATACGCTGTTCATGCATCCTGACTTAATGTTTAGTCAGGGTAAAAGAAGGAAAACTTATAATATATCACATAATTTACACAACATCAAATTTAGGTCGAATGTTATTCCCTGCTGCTTAATTTTGGATTTTATTCTACTGGAACATTAATGAAGGGCGCACAACTCCAGCTTTTACGAAGGAATGGTCAAAGTCGGATCCCCTGTAGAAGATAGCAGCAGAAATTCATCTCACAAGCCTGTAGTATGTGCTTATGGTCTTTAAAGAAAAGAAGAGATAATCAAAAATACAGAGGGATGGATCAAAAAGTTTTTTATTGTATATTAGTACAGAAAATATGTCCTGTAATGTTTGAGCTTCATCCAGGAGGCCTCTAGAGGGCAGCAGGGCACACTGTACGGTGCAGAAATCAAATTAGTGTCACCGTCTCCCCACCTGTCTCCGCAGCTTCGGCATGGCACTGACCAAAGGTCACGGGAAGCTCATGTTTATGGGAAATGTATCTGTGGAAGAAGGTGAGGTTTCCCACAACTGCCCTCAGCACAGACTTGAAATCGTGTGCTGTGTGGAGCCTGTTAACTACATGCTCTGCAACACATTTCTTAAACTAACGTGAAGTAAACTTCTGTGTTTTCATTTGAACCGACTAAACTTTTTCTACCTTGCTTCTCAGGGCTGCATGATCTGACCTCACCAGATCTCACCATCGCCTCTGAGTGGTAAAAACCGTCCTTGATGATGATTTAAGACAAACGTTTTCAGCCATTTCATTTATCTGTTCTGACACTGACACTGATCAGACAGCCTACAAATATATTAATGTTATTGGCCTGAAACCCTGTCAAACGTCCTGCAGAATACGGAGGTTCTGTGAACCTGGTTTAATAGATCTGGTTTCCTCAGGACTTACTGTGAGACAGACATCGACCCTGCTCACCGAAAGTACTCACAGCTGCAGGCCGCCATCCGCTACCTGCTGGGGAAGGAGCCTGACCTCGAGTGTAGGTTTTTGACACTCAAGCTTTAGTTTGTTCCCCTTTTCTGTGTTCAGTTAGAAGCTCTGGTCCAGGTTGACCTTGAATCTGCTTTCATTCAACTGAAGCTTTCCCATTAACCAGGTGACGAGGTGCTGCTGTCGCAGACGCTGTTCGACGCCGTGGTCACAGCTCCGCTTGAGGCCTACTGGAACACCCTGATGCTGAACGACAGGTCAGGCAGGAGACATGACATGCCCTGACGTTTTATTGGTTATGAGATGTCCTAAAACCTAAACAGATAAAACCAAAAATATCTGGAAGATCAATTGAGGTGTTTTACTTGTAAAAACTTTTGGGGCTTTTCTTGGAACGTGTGACGTTTGTCCGATTTTTGCTCCTGATAAAGAGCTGATTTCCCTTTTAATCTTGTGTTACTGTTGTTTGTATGCAGGGTGGAGCCAGGGGTTGAGACGGCTTTCCTCGGTACTCGATCCGGCCTGATGAGGGTTGTGAGATATGCAGGAGTGGAGACCAGAGTGGCAAAGTAAGACCCAAAATGAACAGAAACACAAGAAATACCTGAATACTGGAAAACATGATGGCAATTTACTTTATTTTTTAATGGCAGCAACTCAGTTATGTAATGTGCAAGCATAGTAGTGATGGGATTTACGGCTATTTTTAGAGAGCCGGCTCTTTCGGCTCCGAACCGGCTCTCCAGGTTATTTTGTTGCTTTAATTAATTTATTATTAACAATAATATAAAATTATGCACAAAAGGAATTACTAACGTAAAAACAAGTGGTTTTATTTATATATGTTTATGTATAAATATATGCGGTGGCCCTTAGAGACAAAGCACGTCCAAACTCCAAAACACATCTAGCATGAACTGAACTTCCAAAACAGAGCTACCTAGATCACTTAAATTACACAATTGAAAGCATATTTGTATTGTTTGTGTATTTATACACAATCACTCATATATATTCAAATAATTTTAAAAAAAAGTTCATTTACCTGTTACTACCACACACCAAATCCGGTCGTTGGTGCTTCCTGGCTTGTGTAGCCACTAGGTAACAAAAGCTCAACACTGCGCCTGCATCCTGGAGCACTTCTGTTGTGTTTTGTACGTGCTTTGTCTGTAGGGGCCACCATAAATATACTTTTATTTATTCACTCCACATAAAATGTAATAAATAAATCATATAATACAAAAACCAACTATTCACATTTCAACTTTTAACTATTTAAATTTTCAGCTTTTTCCTTTTACAAATTTAAAGTGAAACAACACAAAACACTGCAAACCACAACACAATTAAATATAAATTATAATATGAAAACTAAAAGAAGATGCACATTCTCTGTCATATGGACCTGCATGAATAAACTTTCTGAATCCTTTATCATCAGCAACTGAAAATAGTTGTGGATGATTACTATACCTTTCTAATGTGGCGTTGTCGTCCCTGGCTCTCTTTCTCTCTCTCTCCCTCCCGCTCTGTTCCTGAGCTACTGAGTGTAACTACCGCCTCGGCTCTAAGAGCCATTTCATCACTAAAGCATAGGGTTTACCTAAACACAGATTCCCTACTTTTCCTGCTCCCAGGAGTTTTGAGCAACAGATTATTTGCTGCAGAGATGAGCCGTTCCCAAAATCATGAACAGAATACTAATGTCTCCCCATTTGCCCTACCAGAAAGGAAAACGCCAAATATTGAGATTTCTGTGACCAAGAATATGAGAAAAACGTGTTCAGCAAATAGGACTTCTCACTCCCGCTAACCTGACACTAAGTGCTCTTATTTACAGTGTATGATCACTGGTTTAATTTGCTATTTACAGAATATTTACAAGTGGCTCACAGCTATATAGAAGCCTGATACCAGCATCTACAAACTCTAGTTCTGATTTCCACTCAGTCTATTTCCTCCAAACTCGCAGTTTAAACAGGAAACTTGATGCTGGCTGATTGTTGGGTGCAGATAGGGGTGAAGAGAGGAAAGAGGTGGATGTGACCCGTGTCACCATCAAACACACACACACACACACACACACACACACACACACACACACAATATGGGCTCAAAATGTGGTCATAAATATTTTGTACTTGTAAAAAAGATTTGTATGTGTAAAAAAGATTTGTGTGTGCGTAAAAAAGATTTGTATGTGTAAAAAAGATTTGTGTGTGCGTAAAAAAGATTTGTATGTGTAAAAAGAATTTGCGTGTGCGTAAAAAAGATTTGTATGTGTAAAAAAGATTTGTATGTGTAAAAAAGATTTGTGTGTGCGTAAAAAAGATTTGTATGTGTAAAAAAGATTTGTATGTGTAAAAAAGATTTGTGTGTGCGTAAAAAAGATTTGTGTGTGGACTTAGAAAAAAAAACCCTGCAAGTTACAAGTATGGATTTTTGACCCTATTTTTCTTCCCTTCATCTGATTGGTCAATGTCATGTCAATCACAAATGTAACAATCCAATCAGAGAACAGATGGGTTTGGCTGTCGAGGGGCGCTTTTTTTGAACTGCAGGTCTTTGAAGGGAATAAATGCCCTTTTACATGCCAACCCAGCGTTTTCATTCATCACCACGAAGGAAAACAGTCTGTGTTTGTCCGAGTTTGGTGATTTTTATGTCACAGGTCTACGTGTTTAATACAGGGACTTCCACAGCCTTTTCAACAGCGCTGCGGACCGCGGGGTGGGGGCGGGCAGTGTTTTGGAAATGACAGTCTTCATTACAAAGCTTTCTTCGTTATGAATTAGCATACATGTTTTTATTGAACATTTGAAGAACTAGCAAAAAAAACAAACTCTTGTAGAGGACATAAAGTCAGAGATAGAAAAGACAAGGAGCAGGTGCATCTAGTACAGGTAGAGCAGCTGCAAAAACCCACAGAGCCCAGCAGCCAGCGTAACAAATTCTGGATCCTTTGCTTTTAGTTAGCATTAGCAGCGTATCCTGCATCCGATGTGAAAGGACTTTTATGCTGCGCACTGTGACTCACAGTAATGGTCCTGGGTCAGCCCTGACTTTGTGTTAAACTAATCCTAAAGTAATAATGTTATTTCTAACCACTGATATACCACAACTTTTTCCTTTCAACAGCTACTGAAAGTTAGGGGACCTAGCTGCTATCGGATATTTATATAGCGATCCTCCAGCTTCAAACGGTATCACCCTTCAAGGACCTGCAGTTCAAAAAAGCGCCCCTCTGACAGCCAAACCCATCTGTTCTCTGATTGGATTGTTACATGTGTGATTGACATGACATTGACCAATCAGATGAAGGGTAGAAAAATAGGGTCAAAAATCCGTACTTGTAACTTGCAGGGGTTTTTTTTCTAAGTCCACACACAAATCTTTTTTACACATACAAATCTTTTTTACGCACACACAAATCTTTTTTACACATACAAATCTTTTTTACGCACACACAAATTCTTTTTACACATACAAATCTTTTTTACGCACACACAAATCTTTTTTACACATACAAATCTTTTTTACGCACACACAAATTCTTTTTACACATACAAATCTTTTTTACGCACACACAAATCTTTTTTACACATACAAATCTTTTTTACAAGTACAAAATATTTATGACCACATTTTGAGCCCATACACACACACACACACACACACACACACACACACACACACACACACACACACACACACACACATACACACTGCTAGGAGGAGCCAGAACCTGCAGCAGTTAAATATACAGGAAGTGTTTTCTTAGCTGATGCAATCTTCTGCGTAATATTAAAGGATTAGACAATCAGTCAAGCTCTGTGTTCAGGCAGGGCCTGATCTTCATAAACACTGATTATGTTACCGCAGTGCTGCAGTCCACAGCTTCAGATGTTCCCATGCAGGTTATAACTGTATATTTCTCTCCTTTTCCACAGTGGGACGTTTTTAGGTTTTTAGAGCACTTTTATCCTAACTCAGACAGCAGAAATGAAACTAATATCCTGAACACTCACATTATCAGTGTCTTTTACTCTTAGGCCACTATGTGGACTCTTTCCTTCTGTCTGCATGGTTCTGTTCATGCAGATATTCCAGCGATTTTCCTGTTTTAAGCAGCCATGTTTGTATTACAGTTCAAACTTATCTTGCATCTGCAGTGTTACAGTGGCCTGAGCACGCACTTGTGGCTCATTCGGATGCTTTATAGCTGTACTCAAACCTGCATCTAACCTCCTGTGCCATCACTCATTTTAAATTGGTCGTATAGCTCATCTCACTGCACAGCTGCTATCATTAACCTGTACGTGTGCACAGTTTATTAGAACATATATTGATCGACTTTATCTACAATAACTCGAATGATAATAACTGTAAGGTTAATGAGAGCCTTTTTTACAAGCTCTGTAATGATCACAGTTATCTCCAACAAGAGAAACAAAAGTAAAAGAAATAAAAACAAAACAAAGCATTATAACATCTTCAAGGTGATATTGCTTTTCTGCAGGTGTGCTGCATCGGTGCCTTTTGAGAAACAGCCAACGTCTCCACATTTCCAATATTTGCTATTAATTATTTAAATCTATTAAAATTCAGTTGTGACATTAAGAATATTTCATGCAAGAAAGTCAATAAAGATAAATTGAGTGGACCAGATTATTAACATCTACGTCATCAAACCTTCTCCTGGTGTCAAAAAGCTGCTGTTAGGTTTACCAAAGAGGCTCAGGGGCAGTTTTGGAACTGATAGCCCACGACAAACGGAAGCCTGATGCATGCTCATTCATATACGAAGATGCAGTCGTTCATTTCAATAATTAGCACAACGCAGTGAGGGACTCAGATTATTGAGGGACTCAGATTGTTGAGGGAGTGATTATAACAAAAATATTCCAGTGTAGGTTTGACTCGTGCTTCTCTCTGAAAACAGTGCAGCAGTTCAGATACATGAGAGGAAGCTGAAGAAGAATCAGTTTGGTTTTCTGTGAGGATGAACTCGTTAAATAAAAACTGCTGTGTGAGGTCCTGAGGACTGCCCCTCAGGTGGAGCACTGGATTTATCTAGAGGTGAGCTGCGTTACTACAAACTATTCTCCCGGATAAACCTGAAATCTGTGTGGAACAGCTGACCTATGTGATGTGTAGAAGAACACCAAACATTATTTACCACCAGATTTGAGATACAAGTGGGGCAGGCCAGGAAAGCCCTTCATAGTGTGTGAACTGAAGCTAGAGATTTGGGATTATCTGTTATCTGTTTCACCGTGTGGTTTTACTAGAGGTGTGAGGCCATGAAGAAATGTCATGTATTGAATCTTTTCATGCTTTATTTCTAAAGGGACCTACTTAAATTGAATACAAATGCTGCTGTTTATTTGCTGTATATGGAGAAGTGGGCTGATAAAGAGAGATGTAGGATGATTGGCTTCTGGTGTAGATCATCGAATGGCAGTAGGAATAAATGATCCTTTCGATAAAGATATTTTTGAATCACAGTGGATTGTGAAGCTGAAGCAAATGGTTGGTTATACAGGATTTTCTCATTTGTGGGGACAAACCAGAGTGGTGAATGGCAGGTACATAAAAACAGCAGATGAGATGAGATCCACTGATATCCTGAGGCAAAATTAGAAATCTGACATGCCTCACAAAATCATAGAATATTTAAGTAAGAGCGCCAACTGAAAAATTACTTGTGTTGTTTAGATTTTTTCATTTGGTGTTACTTCGAAAGGTGTAGATGTGGGGCTGTAGGTATTCCCATGTTATGGGCAGATTTTATGCGTTCAACATGCTAATCATTTATGCAGACTCTGCAGATAAGTGTCACTGTTTATGTGAATGTAAGTAAATTAAGCTGAAAAGACAGAAATATCTCACTGTGTAGTTTAGGTTGAGACCAAATGCATATAAGATGTAGAATCTGTTTAACTCAAGCCATTATAATTAAATTCCATTCAATTCAATTTTATTTACACAGCACCAAATCACAACAACAGTTTCCTCAAGGTGCTTTATATGGTAAGGGAGACCCTACAATAATGCAGAGAAAACCCAAACAGTCATATGACCCCTATGAACAAGTGCTTTGGCCACAGTGGGAAGGAAAAACTCCCTTTTAACAGGAAGAAACCTGCAGCAAAACCAGGCTCAGGGAGGGGAGGGGCCATCTGCTGTGACCGGTTAGGGGTGAGGGGAGAAAGACGGAACAAAAGACATGCTGTGGAAGAGAGACAGAGATTAATAACAACTAATGATTAAATACAGAGAGGTGTAAGTGGAAAAGGGGACTGAAGAAGAAAAATCTAGAAGCCCAGACCTGTTGTAGTGTAACTAAGGGAGCATTCAGTCACCTGATTAAAACCTAGCAGGTCATAAGGTTGGTGGTTCGATTCCTGTCTGCTCTAGTGCTTGTGCAATGGATGAATGAGGCAAGTTGTGTAAATCTTTGAGTGCTCATATAGAGAAGAAAAATCCAATATAAAAACCAGTCCATTTACCTTTTACATGGTATAAATAATAAAAAAATGACTGGCAATGTGCACATTTACTCACGTGACACAGTTACAGTGTAACTCCAACAGGTGGTCTGGACCTGACAGCAAATATATCTTACGTGCTTCTGCAAAGAGTTCAGGTTTATGTGGCGAAATACTTTCTGCTTTCAGAACAGCACCTTTTGTGTTGCTCTCCTAGCTGCAGCTTTTCAACACTGTTTGTGCTCATTATTAGCTAGACAATTCATCTGTACTATTAGCATAAAGAAAATTATGTTATAACACTAACTGCTGGAACCATATCTTCTCCCTCCCTCCTTCTTTCTTTAAAAATAATAATGTCACACTTCAGAGCACGATCCCAGCTGATACACTCCAGCTGGTTTAAGAATTGTTGTTATAGCTGCTTCCTGCTGTGGACTATCAGAGTGTGTAACCTTTGTGAGTTCTTTGAAGTGAGTGAAGTAAAAAAATGTTCATCAGTAGCACGAAGAACAGGTTTGTGTTTGAAACAGAAGATGATTAGAAATAAATAGTAAAATTAGAGCTTCCAGTTGCACACTGACCAGTTCAGTCAATGAGCCTAGGAGTGAATTTCAAAGTAAAATGTTATCTGAGGATGATTGCTCACTTTGCAGGAAGTTCCTGACTCCAGCTGATAAAGATAATCTGTTCACCATCGATCACTTCCCGCTGTGGTACCGCCTGGCTGTAGAAAACACTCCTGGAAAATTCTACTACTACCCAGTGAATGACAAAGGTTTGTTTGTGACGAACCCCTGAACACGTCTGCAGAACAAAAAGTAACTCGTTATCATTGAATTACTGATAAGGTGATCTGTAGTTAATGTTGGGCGAAATGTTTTGCCCCTCAGGAGTGAAGTACATCATAGCGACGACATCGGTGACCGTGTCAACCGAGGGAAAGACGGCCATGGCTGGAGGTGAGTTTCAAACAAGTGGTGGAAGAGCTATGATGTTCACCTTCTTCATCTTCATCACAAAAACACAGCATGCACTGTCATTATCGCGTTTTCCTCTTGCTTTAGTTGCTTACTGTTTCCTTTATTAATCCGTGACAGCCAAAGCAGATCAGCGTCTAACAGGGAGCTGGAGTTAGCTGTGGAGACCAAACATGTTTATTTCTGTTGGAAAATAAGACATTTTAACATGGGAGTCTATGTGGGCGGAGTCACTTTAGAAGCCAGCTGCGAGTGGCACTTTGAGGAACAGCAGTGGCCATATGCTGACCATTTTCAATTGTTCTTCTTGAGTCGGGCAAGAGCAAAAGATAATGATGAAGACATTGAAGGCAGAGGCGGAGCCAGACATTTGAAACACCCGGGGCTTAGCCCAAAGAGTAGTATGCATGTGGGATTTTTTTTTTTTTTTTTTGGGGGGGGGGGGTGTAGAAATGACTGAAAGATTAATAGGCTCTGTTCAAAAAAGAATGACTTCATATAGGGAAAAATATATATCACATGTGCAGGACACCTTAAACTAGTTTTTTAATTAAGCAGCAAGGCAGAACAAGGTCAGGGCTGCATCAAGACACGAGGACTAAACCCCAATTCAACCAGACCCAGAACTGATCCAGAATTAAAACAGGACTACAACAGTTCAAAATCAGGACTACTGAGGACTTAACCAAGACAGAACCAGAATCAGAACTAGATGATAGCACTAAAAATCATCATAGACCTGCACTACACTTATTTTTTTAATTCTACCAAAGTCCACTATTTAGATTGAGAAAAGTTTATATAATTATTTAGCCTTGTTGTGCAAACAAGCCTGCAGAACTTAATAAATATAGAATTTGAAAAATAACAAACCTAAAAAGAAACACTAGGTACGAGATACATGAGGACCTGTCTGTCCTCGTTCTCCTCTCTCTCCCTCTTTGTGCTGACAATCATCAAATATACAGTTGAAACCAGATATTTACTCTTCAGATAAAAACACTTTTTTAATTGTAACATCAAATCAGACTAAATGTTTATTTCTTTAGATTGATAAATATAAAAACATATTTGTTAACTTTAAGAGTAAAGAGAGAAACTATCTGTATTTCTTAATTGCAAATGGCACCAAATTGTATTCAAACTTGAGCCACACTTATGGAGCTCCACAGTTCTTTTCCTGGTGTTTTGGTTGATATCTCTTGATTTTCCCATGTCAAAGAAACAGGCTCTGTGTTTTGCCTTATATGCATCCACAGCTGTGCCACCAGTTTACTCACATGGACTCTACTAACCTATCAGAAGCTTCTTCAGCTCAGAATGGAATCGTCTGGAGTTTTCTTATTAATTAACAATAAATTTAGTGTACATGTACTCCTAAATTTGATGAAAGTGATAAAAATAGCTCTGTCTCTCTTTATTCTGAAATTTAACTAATTCAAAATATATTTCAATATTTATCTAAAACAAAAATTTACTCTGTTGTACAGTAAAAATGTTTTATGTTTTCTCCCTAAAGTGTATGTAAATATCTGGTTACAAATGTGAATATCCTGCTGTGTACTGAAATCCCTCTTGTTTTGCATAGAAATATACTGAACAACATACAAAGCATAATATATAAAATAACATTTACCTGAGTTTTTTCTTTGAAAGAACCCTCGAATGTCCATTCTTATGTTTCAGTACATAACTGAAACCGATTTAGTCGGGAGGGTAAGAACTGAAAATATGAAATAAACACACGTAAGCTAAGACTCTAAAAAAAAATAGCATTTGTTCGGCTTTTCATTTTGCCATTTGTTGATTCACTTGAAGAGCGAGTAACGTAATATTGGTCAAGTGATCAGTTTGATATCAATCTTTCGTGATGCACCGTCATATTTACATTATTTGTACGGTACGAATGATTTGCTTTGGTACCTGGTCAAACTTAAGCTCTCCTTAGTATGGCTGGCTCCGTCTCTCCAACAGCGCACTCACGGGCAGCAGCTGCCCCGCCCCCTCGCTCAGTCGCTTAGTGCCTGAGCTTGGATCATACCAATATCAGGGGGGGATTCACGCACAGTCGTAAATTCCCACAGTGTGCACTATGTGCTTCGAATATTGTGTGTACTTTTTGTTTTATACAGTTGTCAGCCAGGCATCTAACTATGAAAAAATTACACTCCAAAATACCCCGGGCTTCTGACAAAACAACCCGGGCTTAAGCCCCGTAAGCCACCCCCCCGCTCCGCCCCTGATTGAAGGTCATACAGTGGTCAGCAAGAATCCTCACTCAAATCGCTTTGTGTGGGATTTTTACACCACGTGACATGAAGCATGTGGTGACGCTGCCTGCAACAGCAGCGGCTATCGTCTAATTAAACTGTAACATGCAGTGGAAATGAAGTTCAAGGTAACTTCTCCTCCCCGGTCGAAAGCAAAGGAGAACACGACTCTCAGAACTCTGTAAGGAAGTAGTCCTCTCACTCACATTTAAGAACAGCGATTTAGAGGTTGTGAAATGGACCAAAAACACTTCTTTAAAAAGAAAAAATACCCAGTTTAGATAAATAAAGAGTTTATTACCTTCAGCATGATTAACAGTCCTTGAGTTCAATTACACTTCAATTTATTTCATGTGCTTATCACATGTGAGCTGATCTCCTCACGCTCTTTCTTTACTTCACAATGTTGGAGATAATAGTCATCGCTGTTTCGTTGTGCTGGATTAGAAGCTGTTGCAGCTCTAAGCTTGCCCTCTAGGTGGCAGTACAGCTCTAGTATTGTTTGAATGCAGTTAACCTGTGATGAAGCTTAAAGCAGCGTTTACCTGACAGCAGCAGAACTCTGATGTGGTTCAAAGTGTTTGTTGTTCTGAGGAGATTCAGCGGGGGCATCCACCTAACACAGGTACAAAGAATTACTCTGCAGAATGGGGAATGTAAAACACGCACAGCTGATTAAGAGAAAAGTAATTTTTTGCAGCTCACATCAAGAGAAATGTCACACATTCACAGACGTTTGTACTTTTTGACTTTGTGCTTCTTGGGCTTAGATCCAAAGACGGGAACTAAATGTAGATTCATATTTCTAAACAAGAAACACACATGAAGGGAAAGTCAAGGTGCAGAAGTGCCAAACAGCAGCTTGAGAGAAGTTTCAAAGCTGGCTGAGGGATGCAGCGCAGGGAATAACAATTCACAGAGCATCCATACATTAAAAGAAGTACTGCAGAATCACAGCTTCACTGGATTTAGTCCGCTCCATTAAGCTGCACAATCAGTCCCCACCCGGAGAGTTTCGCCCAGTGAGCTGCAGGGTTTCTCTCTGCAGACCTCGTCTCATCAGTGATGAGAGCTGAAGTACAGAGGCAGAAATCAGTGTGTTAGAAACTGCTGATTCGATAACTGTGCACGAAGCCGCTGGCCTCTTTGGGCGGCGTTTCCTCCAGTGAGGTCGGGGATGACGTCTGCCCGTCTTCCAGGTCGGTGTCAGCTCCAGACTCAGCCATCAGGGGCTGCCCGCGGCTCTTCATCTCTTTCTGGTAGCGGGCTACCAGCGAGGCGTAGACGCACCCGTAAGTCGCTGCCACCACCATCATGACGCACACTGTGCCGCACACAACGGCCGCAACTACCTGCGTGCCCTGTGCCCGGCGGACGCTCGCGGGTCTGTAGCGCTGACGGATGCAATCATCGGCACCTCCGACCCGGCCGGGCGGGCAAGGAGGCCGGGTGGCGCCTTCCTTGGTTGAAGTCTGGAGGCAGTAGCTGAACATCTCTGCTGGCACGCTGCGGATGTCCCTGCCCTTCAAATCCTCCGGGAGGCTGCACTGCATCACATCTACCTGCCCATCTATAAAACAGATGGAGAGGGGACACAAAAACAAGGGGAAAGAAGGAGGAAGGGAGAAAGAAGGGAACCAGGAGAGACAGGGAAGGATTGAAAGATATAGAGGTCATTGTACTCTTAGATGTCTTTGCTCAGCATACATCCATCCTGCAGAGCGGAGATTAATTGCTTAGATTATACACCCCAGACTCGCTCCGGTAAAGTCTTAAAGTATTTGAGATATGGAGAGGCCTGCTAACAGCCCTGCTCACCCCTGTAAATCAACCACTCCATCCAGTGCTTGAAGTCTCTCAGCTTGCAATCGCATTTCCAAGGGTTTCCTACCAGCAGGAGGTGCTGTAGCCCCACCAGGGGTTCAAATGTGACTCTGTCCAGGGTGACAAGCCGGTTGCTGGCCAGAGACAGCCAGGTGAGTCTCTGAAGCCCATCCAGCAGGCCCTTGGGCAGCCACAGGAGGCCGTTGGAGGACAGATCAAGTTCCTGCAGCTGCCATAGCCCCTTGAAAACCTCCTTGCTCAATCCAATACTCCCCTGACTTCCATTGAAGGCCTCGACTGTCACTGTGCTGCTATTGAGTTTACTGAGGTAGTTGGTGGACAGGTTTAAGCGGCGCAGGCTGTTCAGGCCTAGGAAAGCTCCTGGCTGCACGGTTGAAAAGTGGTTCTGGGAAAGATCCAGTACCTCCAGGCTGCTGAGGTTGGACAGCTCAGCTTTGCCCAGGAAGGTGAGATTGTTCTGGGGTAGGTGGAGTGCCAGAGAGTCCTGGGCGAGCAGCCCAAGGATAGGCGTCAGAGAGAGGAGTCCAACAGCAGTGCAGTCAGTCGTATTGCCATAGCAGGTGCAGACACCAGGACAGCCTGTGACGGAACCCAGAAGTCCCAGCAGAACCAACACCAGAGTGGACAGAGCCACGCAGACTGGAAGACACGAGAAATGAACAGAATAACAGCGTCTTTTACACTGCCAAAACTATCAGTACATCGTTTAGAAACATTTAAACCTCATGCATTAACTCTGTGAAGCTATATTCGGTTTAATGTTGTAAACTTGCAAGCCTACTTCCCTCAGTTCACCTAAATTAGCTTTTTAATGAATCATAGTAGATTTTCCTCTGTTATAAGCAGATCACTTGATCACTGAAGCTCAGAAAGAGAGCGATGTAGAGAACAGTGTGCTCCACATCTCTTCATAAGAACAGGAGCCTAAATGAAGGCATCAGATTAATTCCTGCAGTGATTCATGTTGACGTCTCAGTCACCAGTGCTGGAGTCTCTCAGGTTTGTCGGCACACTTAATTTTAGCTTTCTGGTAGGTAAACTATACATTATATTTAGGTGAAGATATAGGTTTTGTATAGTATATGAAGTGGACTCACCCAGTCTCTCCAGATGACTTCGTCCATACTGGTGCTGGTTCTTCATGTCTGCCACATCAAATCCACTGAAACCTCAGGCTGCCATCCAGCTGTTCTTTCTCTCGGCCGGGTCACGCAAACTTTCAGCTTTGGAGAGTGTCCTGAAAAAAATGTACATGCAGAGCTAAACATGAATTGGAGTTGCAGATTGTGAACTACTATTGAGATCTTTTACAAAAAATAGTTGCAAATATTATTAATCAGCACAAGACTGTAGCCTAAAGGATTAGGTACATGATTAGTTTCAGAAACACAAAAAAAATATTTTATGATATGAGTCAAAGAGTATAAGTAAAAGTTATAATACTACCATAATGTTTAGTTTCAAAATGTACTTAAAGAACTTAACGTAACTTAAGTTCATAAGAATGTATATTTCTTTAATGCTGAAACATGAAGATGAGCTAAACCTTTACAATAAATAAATAAATAAAGTCTGATATTTCCATCCAAAAGTAAGGTAAAAGTGCAAAGAAATACTGCAGTATAAGTATTGTGTGTATATAGTATATGGGCATTGTAATAGTACCATTACTAAGGCTACTGAAACAAATGTAGGGTTCAGAGTGAAAGGAAAAGGTTCATGTATCCTGTGTGTATGCGCCCCTCCCCCTACACACAGAGTGGAGAACAAATTTTATCCAAAATATGAAAATCACTCATTCAAATGACTTCAAACTTGGCACTCCACTTACTCGGGCTCCCAGCCGCACACACAGATAGTTTGAAGAGAATTGATGAGTGGTTTTGGAACTAGATAAAGAAAATATGAAACTACATACAGACATACTCATAGCGTCCAGTGACCGTCCTAGCCATGTCTGTTAGGTAAGACGAGAAGGTGAACTGGACTTTAATTTGGGAATTTTGGACGACTGGGGGAAAAAGCCGCCCTTTTAGAATAACAGGTCATCTTTGTGATGCTTTATCTTTATTCAGGTCTTTATTCCAGGGCTTCAAACTGATTGTTTCCTTTCTACAGGCCTGTTTAATTTAAATCACAAAGAGTGCAGCTCAGTATGGAAGATTAAGTGGAGTATGTCAGATTAAAAACTGCAGACTTGTGCTGTAATGGGCAGCTTTTTTGCACGCCCTCAATCCTTTTCATTCTTCTCCTTTCTTGCTCAGAGAAAACGCACAATGCGCTTCATGCTGAAGTGGAATAATCCTCTGTGTTTTCATCCACCAACATCGGAGGAAAAGTCATTGCCAACTTTTGTCTTCTTAACGCCCACTCGCAGTTCCTGTACGCTGTGGATACAGTACAGCATTGTTTCACACATGCAATCAAGAAAACTGTTTACATTTTTTGACGATTCTCTCTTTTTTATAAAAAAAAAAAAAAAAATCGTTGACTTTACTTCTCTTGATATCTTTGGATGTTTGGGGCACTTCTGATATGCAGAGGAAAGTGTGCAGGGGGAGATAAAGCTGCAGTGGAAAAAGAAAAGTGCTGTCACTCCACCATCCATCTTTAACTGCTGTAAAGAGCTGGAGAAACGCTGCCTCAAGGTCTTTCTTTTGTTGCAGGTCCTTCTTTTGTTAACTTGGCACAAAGATGTCCGTCACTCTGCTGTGAACTGTGTGAGGCAGAAAGTCGCCTTTGGGGCACAACTGACATTAGAAAACAGGGGAAATTACAATGCAGGTATAGAAGCGAGATAATGGCTCCCTCAAAGAATATTTGACGTCACTTTACATCATCAAGAGACCAGGGGAAAAAAATCAGGGCCTTCATCCCAGGATGATATTGACAGGCACATCCTCTGTGTATGAATAGAAGATAATGTACTGTAAGTACTAGTGCTCAGAGTGTCTGCAGGATTAGACTGTCCTCATCAGAAGCCGTCACCTCAATAAAACCAAAGCAGAGGCAGAGTAACCCCAGTCTGTTGGCTTTTCTGTTCTGCACACTGTGAAGGGGAGTGAAATGAGAATCCTGCAACCAGACTTTGAGGGACAGCTGTCATTTGCATTTGATCTTCAGAGTTGCCCTTAAGAGGATGAGCATGCAGAATCACCTCTGATGCTTTCTGATGTTGGTGCTGGATCCGAAGTATTTGTAGAAAGAACAAAATCTCACATTGTATAAATCCTTCAGGCAGAGCTGAACTCGATGTCTTTATCCAGATCCCTTTACTTTGGGATTAAAGTACCAGTGAGCACCCTCGGTGCTCTACACTCGCCCGCCGCTGCACACTCAAACACATGCGCAGCTGCGAGCCGAGGACCAAAAACAAACGTAGGGGCTGGTGTGTCATCTTCTGTTTATCAATCTGTGAAGTTGCTCCTGGCTGCTTTTCTGCTGTTTCTCTCCTCAGTCGTTCGCTCCTTGTAGCTCGCCCTCCTCTCTGCCCTACTTGGTGTCTCCTTCTTTGGACTTTTAAGGACACTCCAGAGCGCCAGAGGCTGCTGGGTGTAGGTCGAGGACGCTAGGTCCAAAATCAAATTTTCCCAGTGGGTTTATTCATAAAAAAAATACAGTCTCTGAGACAGTCAAGGAAAGACTGCTGGTTTTTTTCTGATGGAGGCTTTTGATGCTAGCTCTGGTAAATACCTGAGTTAGTCTATTGTATGAATCAAAATGTCTATATAATGGAAGCAAATATTTAAAATATAAATAGGATAAAGCTTTAGTTGCATGTTATTTTGCAGATTTTAAACTCCAAATCAGCGGTCCCCAACCTTTTTTGCACCACGGGCCGGTTTATGTCGGACGATGTATTCACGGACCGGCCTTTACGGTGTCACAGATAAATACAACAAATGAAACCAGTATTGGTACCAAAAAAGGAAGATTTATTCATAACACACGGGAAAAGACCCAGGGAAACCGAGTTAAAGATAAAAACGATTAAAAAATAACGATAAAAACTTCACACCCGAGCCTCAAATCTTGTAGCCCGGTACCAAACGACTCATGGTCCAGTACTGGTCCATGGCCCAGGGGTTGGAGACCGCTGCTCTAAATTAAAAAATAAATAAATAAATACTAATCAGCAGTGTACAATGAGTTAAAGTCATCTATAGCTACAATGCTAAACCGATGAATATATTAATGGATCAAAATTGATGTTCCAGGAATGTGTATTAAAGTTCACCCTTATTTCTTCCATGGGAAGTGGGAGGGTAAGTAGCAGCAAGGTGCTGCTAATCAAATTACGTGAGTAACTGATCATCAGCAAGTGTGAGCAGCTCTATTAAAGCACAAGTTTTGTCACTTTGCTGATTTAAAGTATTTAAGTGTTCTGTGTTAAAACATTCTCAGCAAATTCACCCGGTGCAATGGTCAGAGAACAACCCAAAAGCTCCATCTCAGACTCTACAGGTTAGCTCAGTGAGCATGTTAAATGTCGAAGTTCATGACAGTACAGTTAGAAAGAGACTGAACAAGTATGGCTTGTTTGGAAAGGTTGCCAGGAGAAAACTCTTCTCTCTAAAAAGGACAGCACAGCTTAGGTTTGCAAAGCTGCATCTCAACAAACGAAAAGACTTTGGAAAAGATGTTCTCTGGACCAAAGTGGAGCTGTTTGGCAGTAATGCACAAACAGCTTATACTAACTGTCCACACGGTGATAAGGGCCTGATGATTTGGGTTTGTTGTGCAGCCACAGGATCCAGGTACCTTGACTGAGTCAGGTGTTCTCAAGCTAAACGTGAGGCCAACTGTCCAACAGCTAAAGCTTTGTCCAAAATGGATCACACTACAGGGCAATAATCTCGGATGCTGTGGTGGACCCTTCAGAGAGCTGTGCATAACTAAATGTGGCAAACCTCAGTGAACTGAAGAGTGGACCAAATTCCTCCACAGGGATGTGAGAGATTGATAAAGTCGCGCAGAAAACAGTTTCTGCAACTTGTTGCTGCTAAAGTACAAAGTCCTGTGAAATCCTCCTTTTCACATGACTACTACTGATTCTATCAGGATGCTGAAACATCTTCCTTATTAAGAATTATTATGACTTTTTCTTAAATACAGAGGAAATATTTGTTTCCCCACTTTGTTTGGCATTGAAACCATATTTTACAATCTTTAGTCTCTGGTGTAGTGCTACTTCTATGCCAATTTTCTACACTGCATTTATTTCAGAGCAAATATTCTGATTTCCTGTGGGACATCTCTGCCTTGTTCTTGGTCTCCTTCTCTTTTCCGCACCATTTAAAAAATCCTGGAGACGCCCCAGAGACTGAGACTTGCAGTGCCAGTATGGCCTCTGAGGATCTGCAGAGAAAGTATTTCATCCTCTCCTGTGCTTTCCTACGTTCTGATAGGTTAGAAGTGTAAAAGTGCACTTTGCATGCTCTTCTACACCGAGCCCGGAGAAGCATGTTTTTGATATACATGTGTATATATTTTCTGGGGCCATAAAGTACTAAAGTTTAATATCCAGCTCTACTAATCACACAATATTGGGTTGTAGAAGTCTTTGAAATAATTGCGTTCCTGTGGTTTGAGCTATACTGTAATATTCTTTGTGGGTTTTATGTCTCTTCAACGTTCAAACGTTTCCCACCCCAGAAGCCCATATTCCTCCTCATTCTGCAGGACACAGCATGGATCCTCCCACAGTAACGTCCCAGTAAAAGCTTTCCCAGTTATAAAAACTGAAGCAAAATGTTCCTCCGTTCCTCCTGTGTTTCAACTTTATGGAGGTTTTGTGAGCAAACGGCTGTTGAGTTGAAGCAGCTTGTCAAATGCACCATCAGCCAGATTAGACGCCACCCACACAGATGCGAGGGGTCGCAGATTAAAACCCCAGTTTCAATCCCTGAGCAGGGCAGATGCCTGTGCAGGAGTCCAGATGTTGTTTAAACATCTGATCCCAGAAAACACCTCCTCCCGCCCCGCCCGCCCGACCCGACCAGCCTCTGACCCGCGCTGTCTCGGTTTTTATTATCGTGCTATTACCACACACACATCTGCTGTTTTTATTTGGCCTGTCAGTTAAATCACTTTCACAGCGGTAAACAATATACAGCCGATCTCCTCATACACACTGAGCCACTCTGGTAACAGCTAGCATCATGCAGCCATGATTTTCTTTTTGGAGAATGTCACCTTGTTGGTTGTTTCTCTGCAGCAGTCTAAGTTCCACACTGAGTGGGTCTTCCTATGTGTATACCAAGGAAGTGAGTTCCTTGGTTTATTTAAGTTGATGCATGAGCTTAGTTATTATAATCCTAAATGGTTGCTTTGTAGTTGGGTTAGTTTAATCAGACATACTGGCGATTGGTAGCTGTAATACAACCAGTTTTATACCCATTTATTAGTGTAAAATTGCTTGTTGCGAATAATGACCCCAAAATCCAAATATTTACTTAATGTTGGTGAATAACAGTGTAATGCTTGACAGGATTTGTCTTTATTTCAGTACCATGGTTAGCTCCTGGGGTAGATTAGCAACAAGCACTGTAGCCTCTGCCGGTCTTTTGCTGTGAATCGCTGCTCGCTAACACATTCAAATAAGTTTAGCATTGTTTTAACACATGTGCTGTCCTGGGGTCATTTTTTAACCCTGAGTACAACAGGTGTATGGCAATCGGGAGGACATTATGAGGGTTAATTAACTGCTTTTTATCACTAGTTTAAACAAGAAACAGACAAATAGTGACTAGTGAACACCCTGGAGTTCTACCTGGGCTTTAATAGGTTAATTCCAGTGTGTTCAAATAAATATTTTCTTATCATTTAGCAGGTTACATTTGTATTAATGGACTGACCTTAAAACCATTCCCCCCGACTCTGAGATTAGTGGGGTTCAAGAAGCGAGCGTCAGTGAGGTTTGAATTAGGCCGCGATGTTTTCACAATGCAGGTGACGTGTGTGAATTATTGGGGATAATTCAGAGGATTTTGCTTTGTTTCAACCATTAATGAATGAAAGTCACTTGAATGAGTGACTGAAAGCATTATGTTATATGCATGTGCTAAATTACTGGGTGAAATTGATGTTTCAGTTATCCTTCCTGACATTTGCTGAAGGTAAAAGGCTGCAGGGCTCTGTGACATTTTACCTTTAGTTATTAACTTATCCCCAAGCTGTAACACCACAGTGTTTCTTACAGACACTCAGTGCTCCAAAAATCTGTTGTTGAATTAAGGTGAACTGGAGTTTCCCCCTCAGCTCCACGTCTCTCTGATCAAATTAGGTTTTTGTCCCGCTGTAACTGCCAGCAGTGGTTCTGGTCATTAAATCAGACCTTGAGGCTTCAAAAACATTTCCTCAAAAACCTCTTGATCGTTAATGCTGCTCTTATTTCTTTATATCATCTTTTTATTGACTGTGCAGTGATTCTAACAACAGCCTTCTCACTTAAAGTTCTCTCTTTAAGCCTTTCATTATCTGCTCAGGCTGAAATGGTGTAAGACAAATCAGCAAACAGCTTTCCACTTATGTGGAAAAGTGGAGGGTTATTATCTCGATTTAAAACTCCACTGTTCCGATTTTGTCATTGAAGTGCTGCCATGTGACGTTCCCTGCTTCATCTGCAGTGCATTGCCATGCTTTTCTGGGCTCTAACTTGGCATCCGGCGAGCTGCTTAATGGCCTCTGACAGGCAGTCTCTCCCCCCCCCCCGTGGCTGCACTTTTCCTCCAAACAGCCTGAGAATGAGGCATCCGAGCGTTGGGTCCAAAAGGCCGAGAGCACAAACACACTGCAGCATCCACACTGAGGCGGGCAGGGAGACAACAGGGAGCAAGTAAACAACACGCACACATACACACACTGAATACATGCCAAAAGCGTGCGCGCGCACACACACACACACACACACACACACACACACACACACACACACACACACACACACACACACACACACACACACACACACACAAGCTCACTCCCACACGCGTTTAGTCTCTCTTTCTATTAAAAGCATCAGCTTGTACTCTGCATGGCCTGAAGTATGTGGACACCCAAAGATTTCAGCCGTGTGTGTTGGATGAACGGGGGACTCCAAAGTCTGGACATTAACGGGCGTCACTAACATCCTGGTTTCCCATTCAAGCTCGTAAAAATTTGTGAAGTCAAACACTGATGCATGGTGATGAGGTCTGGCTCACAGGCAGGTTTCTGTGCAGATCTCCACACCACACTGGAAAAATCATTCCTTTATGGCAATTTCCCGGTGTGTGGGGGGAGATGTCATATTGAAACAGGAATAGGGGCAAACTGTGGAAACCCAAAGTACTCATTACATGCCCTACAGCTGCAACAGTAAGTCAAGATGCTATTTTAATCTGTGGGATACGGGACACGTTTGTCCAGTTTCACAATGGATTAAAAATGGAAATAATCATCATGAATGAAATGAAAAGTTGCAGGTCTGGCAGAGAGATGAAACAGGCTGAAACAAACACTAAGTTAAAGTTACAGTGGACGAGTGTCCACTTATTTCTGCTCACCTATTGTTCACCCTCATGCACACAAGAGCGGCTCACCATCTGCTGCAGTTTCAGCCTCCAAAGAGAGAAAGAGGAGAGGAACTGTTCTTTTTCTCCTTCATCTGCAGCATTCGGTAAAGGAGCAGCTCTAAAGGCAGCGATTTCTGGATTCTGATTGAACCAGCTTTCTCTCTTCAAGGGCACAAAGTGGTTTCGGTTTAAAAGCCAGAGGCTCGAGTCTTTGTTCAAACCAGAATCTGGAGTTTTATTCCGGATCAAACACAGCTCACATTCGTTCTCCTCGTCTTCGTTCACGTTGCTCGCTGTCTTGGCTTCCTCCGATCGTTGTGCGCTCTGTCCAGCACACACCCAGCCCACCGACTGAGGACGGGCGAGCCTCTGTGTGTAAAAAAAGAGGGAGAGAGAGAGGGCTAGGGAAGCCACATGCTGCTGCTAATGCTGCGTGTGTGCGCGTGGGTGTGTGTGTGTTGGTGCGCTGGAGCACCCGTCCTCTCTGTGTTGCATCGAGTGTGTAATGTGCATTAAAGCTGTTTGACAGAAATAGTAACAGCAGAGTGCGTTGCAGCTGCAGGCTGAGCTCTGAATGAAGAGAGTCGGAGAGAAAGTAATCGGTAGTATTTCTTCACGGTACCTTAACTGCTGCATGTGCCAGGGCGGCAAATTTACAACGTGCTAGAGAGACTAAAACAATCTAATTTGTCAGAAGTATTAGTGTTTATATGAGACATCTTAAGATGGATTTATGGAGACGATACAAAAACTTTGACTTCAGGTAACTGCTGATGCAGAGCACTGATCCCATATCAGTGTTAAATTAATAAGGCAGACCCCAATCTGGTCCACTGGACGGCTATGGAAATGTGTGTGAGGACATAAACTTTTAACTGTTTTATGGCAATTCCTGCTGATAAGGAGCTCCCCCACTGACGTTAAAGTAAATAAGAACTAGATGAATAATTAAATGACAGAAAATTCTTGTTTTTCACAATCTACAAGATAAATTTCTAATTTTAACAGTGTGGTTTCAGTAAAAAATGGACAATGGACTGTGAAAAAAACCAAAATGTTCCATTTTATAATTACAAGAAAGTATGTGCAATGAGCTAACAGGACCTTGTCTGTAATTTTACACATTCATTTCTTACAATTTATGCCCAAAGAGTCATGCTTGACAGACTTTTAATGTACTACAGCAGCATTTCTTTGTCATGTAGGGAAAAAAATGAGATTTATTATTGAAATTGCACTTTTTTTTCCTTCAATTTAAATATATCAGGGATTTACTGCGCAGTGAGTTTGACATCCCTGGAATAAACTTTATTTATCATTTTGAGGAAAATGCTGGTTTTAATCATCTTATGTTTGAGGCAACGTTAGGCTCAACTTAAACACTTCTCTCCTCACTTAGCAACAAAGTATACCAAAGGTGTATCACATTCAAGAATATAAATGTACTGAATTTCTCTTTGTTAGTAAAAGAAAAAAGAAAAGAAAGGAAAATTACTTAATAATTAGACAATCATACACAGAGTGGAGCAGAGAGACACAGGTGGCATAAAATAATGTGTCGATGACAACTTGTCACATCAGCTTAATTAAAGTTTCCACCCACAGACTGTCTGTGGTTACATGGGACATAATGAGTTAACGAGCTAAGTCAAAACCTTTTGTACACAGTCAGAGAGAAGCTCTTGGTGTATGTGACGATGTGGAATACCTCCAAACTGTTCATCCTTGCAGTTAGCATCCTCCGTGCTATGTTAGCTCTCCGATGCCAGATGCTGAAATATGCATTTCTAAAAATATGTCAGTTTTCTGTTAATCTCCAACCTCTGCGAGGGAAAATATGTATGACCCGACCAGTTGGTGCTGGTGATTGCACTTGTCTAAATGCACTTGCTAACTAACCACCAAGGATTAACTTTAAAAACAGTGATACCAACCAAAAATTGAGAATGTTCACCTTTTAATATAAAATTTTAAGCTGAAACTAGTGCATTTTAAATGGAACAACTTTTACTTTCAAAGTCAGAGTCATTATACAGACTACAATCAACCACGGCAACCTGTTAGCAATAAAAGCAATCACAAGGAGCAGCACCATATACCTCTTTTCCACCAATTTCACCCCACAAGCAACCTTCTGGAACCACCTGTCAGGCACTCGGGTCTCACCTCTGATTGGTTGTCTCTGTTTGTCTCGGGCCATAGCCTGACTGTTACTGGGGCTCTGCAGCCTGCTTTGCAACCCCGCTCCCCCCTTTCAAGCTGTGTGACTTCATCAGTGTTATATCTGCTGCTGCTATCAGTGCCTGCTGTGGTCTGTGTTGGGGGGGTTTGCCTCTCTGCTCGTGTATGTGTGTGGAAGAGCAGGGAGGTCTCGGAACAGACACATGCTGACAAGTATAAATTAGTGAAATGGAAAGAGAAGGAAATAACCACCCTCTTTGTACTAACGTGGTCCTGACTGAACTAAAAATAATGAGTCTTACTGAAGCACAGTGAAAGATGAAATAGCAGATGTAAGTAAAGATAAAGAAAGAAAACAGAGCAGGCCACTCGGGGCTCTTACTGCATCGTCAGATTTGCATTTCACATTCATAAAAATGGGTTAGATAAACTATATTGATCACTGTGGTGAAATCATCTTACCTCAGCAACACTGTAGCACGATCCAGAAACTACAAATGCAGTTATCAAAAACAATAAGAGAAATTTTCAAAGATTGCTACTGTAGGTAGAAATTCATATGTACAGGCCAGTAAAGGTATGCATAAGTATATGGAATATTAAAGAATAAGATTAACACTATAAACAGAGCTGACAATAAATTGGATCATAAAATTTTTATGTTCTGAGTGGTGCTCTCAGTTTTTCAGCACACTCAACACAAATGAGAAGTTGGTGGTCTATTAAAATAAAACGCAGGCTTCAGCTACAGATTAAAATACTCAGAGACAAAGGGAGAATAACTGTTACATGAATCCCTCAGTATTTGTGTGTATTTTTACTTTATGTCAAGAAGCATGAATAAATGTGGTGCTTGTTTTGTCCCGTCCTTGCAGACTGCAGCAGAAACAGTTCAGCTGCAGCTCTGAAGGGCGGCGATAAGGACGCTGCTGACAGGAAAGGAGAAAAAAACTGAGAAATGAAATCAAACGGCTGAGCAAAGCCGCAGACCACTGAGTCTGCAGAGAGGCTATTTTAGAGGAATGACTGAGAGTGATGCCTTAAGAGGTTTAAAAGACCCAAAGGTCAGGACACTCCCCAAACACAAATGCAGTGTCACATTTCCCCCTTCTGCTACGAGCCTGCTATTACACACTGATCTCGGGGGGTGTCCCAGTACTGTACTCTCTTAAAGTACAGACAGAATTTCCTTGCTGTCCAAAGGCTGCATCATCAACCTGCAGCCAGCAACCTTTGAACTGGCAGAAGCTGATTGTTTTTTGGGACTAGCAGAAACAAATTTTAGGCACAATATTGATGTGACATCATCCTTTAATCCCTTAAGATTACAGTTATGTTCACATCTGTGCCTTTATATGGATACTTTCACATATTTGTCTACCCAAATGTGACATTTTAGTGTAAAATGCATGTAAGAAATATGATCTTGTTCCTATTAGGAGCTGTTGTTGTTTAGCCTGTGGCTAAATGAAGTCTAACATTACGCCTATCTGCAATTTTCTCTTTATCAGCAGGGCTCTGTTCATTATTAGCTTGCTAGTGCCTGTTTCCCCATCCAACAGTGACAGATCAACTTCATCCGTCCAATAATTCTAATCTTTTGCCACTGTTTTTGGACGGATGTTCACATTTAGGACAGAGAAGACAGATGGTTTGAAAGAGGAGTGAAAGAAGCCATCTATGTCCACTGTGAGCGACCGTCTTTGAACAGAGGCGGTGGTTTACGACACCAACTGTCTGCCATCTATAATCCGCCCACTCAGATCCTGGGCTATCTGACCTCAGTAAGTCACATGATAGAGGGGGCTAGGTCTCACAATGGGTTCACCCGAAACCTTGACTGATTGTGACCTACACCCGTTTTCACACCTTGGCTTGTTTGATTAGGCAGAGGATCAATAGGGGGTCCGTGACCCTCTTGGGGACCAGTGTTGGTCAAGTTACTTGAAAAAAGTAATCAGTAACTAATTACTGATTACTTCCCCAAAAAAGTAATCCCGTTACTTTACTGATTACTTATTTTCAAAGGTAATTAATTACTTAGTTACTTTTTAAAAACACGATTTACAACCTGAATAGGTGATAAAGCGATAGATCTTTCAGCCCAATTCTACTTTTTCTACATAATCCATCATACAAAATGTAATCAAATGGAAAAGTCTCTTTTTAAAACTTGTTTTATTAGTTTTAATCTTTTAACTTTATGCATCAAGCAAAAATTTAATTATATGCAACATTCTCTGACTGGAAGAAATTAGTTTAACATTTAAACCTATTTTCTGCACATTCCAGCACATAAAATAAAATATTTTGTGTGTTTACACTCAGTCTTTCAAATAGATGCAAGTAAAACACAGCAGAAAATAAATAAAATCAAAGTCTCAGCGGTCCTGTTGCTCTATTTTCACCTGTAAAGCAGGAGTGCGGTAGGCGGAGGTTTACCCTGGTGCAGGTGTGCCGCGGTCAGTGGAAGAATCCAGTTTCTCTGTGAGTTTCCCATTACGTCGTAGCTACTCGGTGCTTGCTTGGAAGTTTAGGGGTTTTTTTCGCTGTAAAAAGAAGTTTTCTTCCCACGCACAACAGACACTAATGTTTTTGTCACTTTTTATGGAATCAAACTCAAAGTAAGGTCAGTACTTCCATGCTTTAAACGCTGCACGCTCATACTCTCTCTGCACTCGATATGTGATCCATTGTTGATCTGCACACAGCTGTTGTCACTAACGGCGCACTCGCTTACGTCACTATCATGAGACATTCTGGCAAAAAATCAAGGTTTTAGTAACGCAGTAACGCAGCGTTCCTACGGGAAAGTAACGGTAATCTAATTACCGTTTTTGCAATAGTAATCCCTTACTTTACTCGTTACTTGAAAAAAGTATAAACAGAGATGGGCAGACTGCCCATCTCTGTTGGGGACACTCCCATAGGGCTTAAAATCTAGGACTCTCCACCATTTGACCCTAGAATTGAAGAAGCTTCTCGGATGAGAGGTGAAACGTCTTCAAGCAACTTAAAGAAGTCCAGACGCTTTTTTCCCCAAGCTCTTTAGCAGTGTTGGGACTAAGGCGTTATTAAGTAACGCGTTACAGTAACTACGTTATTATTGTGGTAACGAGCACGGTAACTAGTTATTATGCCAAAACCGGGAACGCGTTAGTCGTTACTGGGATTTAGATAGGCTCATTATTCGTTACTTCGTGTGGTGGCTATCACGGAGCTTCCACAGATTCAGTAACATTAGCAAGTGGTGGAGGCCAGCAGGTGGATGAGGGAAAGGGGAGGCAGGAGGAGGAGAGACCCGAGGCGGCTGCCGGTCCGAGTGTGAACTGAACTTCAGGTAAGAAGTTATGACCTGCAGTCTATCTTGGTCAGATATAAACCAAATTTAGGTGGAGTTTATTTTCGTTACGCTGACTTTTTACAGTCAGTTACAATAACTCTTACTGCCTACTAGCTAGCATGACGGAGTTTCTACAGCTGGGTGGGTGCTATGATGTTATTGATGTTGAACTTTATTTTGTTCATAAGGTTAATTATTATGATGCCAACCATCCCGTAAAAAACAGAATCGTCTCGTACTCAGAGAAAATATTAGCGTTTCTTATTGAGCTCCTCCTCAACACTTCAAAAACCAAAGAACTCATAATAGACTTCAGAAGGAAAAAGGCAGAGATCCAACCACTATTCATAAATGGGGACTGTGTAGAAAGGGTGGCAAGCTTCCGCTTCCTGGGAGTCAATATAGAGGAGAACCTTTCCTGGAGTGTGAACACCTCCGAGCTGCTGAAAAAGGCCCAACAGAGACTGTACTTCCTGAGAATTCTCAGGAGGAATAACATCACACAGAGACTGCTGGTGTCCTTCTACAGAGCCACCATTGAGAGTGTTCTAACTTACTGCATATGCATCTGGTACACTAGCTGCACAGGGGCTCAGAGGAAAGCACTCCAAGGGATCATTAACACCGCCCAAAAGATCACTGGCTGCCCTCTCCCCACACTGGAAGTTCTACACAACGCCCACTGTTTTAAAAAGGCCCAAAACATCATAAAAGACACCTCACATCCTGGCCACTCCCTGTTCGAACTGTTGCCCTCAGGCAGACGGTACAGGGCAATCAGAGCAAGGACTAATAGACTCAAACACAGCTGTTATCCAACTGCAATAACACATCTGAATACTACAAAAAAATGTCCATCACGCCACTCTTGTGTTAATCTATGCACGGTCTGAAGCATGTGTGTGGGAATGTATGTGAATGTTTTACTGTTATATCTTATTAGTATTTTAAGTATTCTATCTATTTTATTTATTGAATTTTATTGTTTTATTTATATTTTGATATTGCTAGGGATGATGCAATGATCGGGGACCATTCTTAATTTCGTTGTTCTCATGACAATGACAATAAAGTTTCTGATTCTGATTCTGAAAAGGAACACAGTTTGTCTCGTAATTCAGCTACAATGAAAAAGACACAAAGGTGGAGTTATTCTGTGTGGGGGGCACAAAGAAATACTTTTCTTTCTTATTCTCATTTAAAATGTCTAGCTTTTAAAAAATAATTATCTGAGTCTTGCAACAAACAATTGATAGATTGATGCATATATACCATCAGAACAGTGAACATCACTGTCACAACAGTGTTTGTTTTCATTCAAAGGCTTTATGATTTTTACTATAATGGTGGGCCGGTCTCTAGTCAAAATGCCCGGGCCGATTTTCTGTCCCAGTCCAGCCCTGTATGCAGCTCATCTGCAGTCTGGTGTTACCTACATCTTCCTATTCAGAAGGCAGAATTTCAGAGTTCTGAGTACAATCGAAAGCACCACGACTGCAGTTTTTGTGTTGGATGTAAAAGGCGCACATGACGCTGTGACGTAGGCTAGAATCATGGCAGTCAGGCGTGGGATTTCTCTCGTGGAAATGTGCACATTATTTTTTCCTTTCTATTGGTAGGTGGCACAGTGCACTTGTGGCAAGTAAGCAAGCTAGAAGACTGGCAAAGTTATGGAAGCAACACATTAACAAGAGAATTCTGAGTAAAACCAAACTTACTTTTCCTAGTAACTAGTTACTTTGAAAGTAACAAGTAACTTGAAGTAACTGAGTTACTTTTGATAGAAGTAACTAGTAATGTAACTAAGTTACTAATTTAAAGTAACTTACCCAACACTGCTCTTTAGACTACGATGACCTGGATGACTGAGAATCTTCACAGACATACTACCAAAGATACTTCTGTCAGTCAGATTATTCTGAAGAGGTCAATGATTCATTTGCCAGCAGCTGCAGAGTCTGGAGTTAAGATACTTTGCAAGTCCACTGGCAACGTTACCTGTAACATGAAAAACCAAACAGCCTTCCTGCACATGACTTCTTTGAGCTCTGTTTTCAGTCTCCACCACTCTCTGTGGGGAATATCTAAATGAGCTTTTTATCTGCAAAATACTCGTTTCATTCTAGTCTTTCCATTTCTGGCTGCCAAGAGAGTGTAAAGGGGCTTTTTATGCCTCTTACTCTGGAAACTAATAAGAGCAAAAATGAGGGTAAAATGGTGTCCAGACAGCTAATCAATGTGCTCACTATAGCACGCCTAAAAACTGAGCAGAACCACCAAATGAGCTGAAAACACTTTGTCAGGTCCAATGCTGCCAGAGACCGTTTCCACTTAGGTTTATACAGATATTTCTTGAATTGTTAGGAAGCTCTTAGAGTACTTTATGCTGGGTATTTGTATTGAACGAGGTGAGAATGAATGAACAAACAATCTGTTCCTGTGAGGGAGGCAAATGCATCTCTTCCCACTTGATGGACTAGCATCTTTCAGCTTGAAGACATCAAAAGCTCAAAGTTGAAAGATCTTTAATCAACCCGAACAAAACTGAGAGAGTCTCTGGATCACAAACTGCACAGTTCTCAGCAGCACAGCAGAACCAGGAGCAAAAATGTGGCTCAAAGTCAAAGGTTGGAGGTCAGTGTGTCAGAGATCGTTAATGATGAGTTGCGGTTCTGTATTAAAAGCGCGGCGAGGTGCCTCATTGCCTCTGCACAGCCAATTAGTACTGAGTATTCTCTGTTCTTCAGAAACTAGACTAAAATTTAGTCTAAAGTGCAGGAATGGAGATGAAACTCTCTGCAGCAACCAAACGGACAAAAGTGTATTATTTTTTCTTCATACTGCAGCATCAGAGCAGAGTCTGCAGTCGGTGGAAGGCTCAATAACTAGCAGCTCGATAACAAGCAATGACCACAAATAAAAGCTTTTACGGCTGCTCGGCTTTTCCAATAATACCAGAACACAAGAGGCTTGACGTGCCGCCTCGTATCTCTCATCTGTAGGCTGCAGACCAGCTGCCTGCGTGAAGAAGAGTTTTCATTATGAAAGTGACAAAAACAGTTTCAGATATTAAGTTGCTGTGAGGTGAAACGACTCCCACAGGTCCTGTAACGGGGAGGTTACCAAGTAATATACGGAGGGCGGAGGTGCCAGGTCTGACTGGATGTTGGAGTCTTGCTTCAATTTTTGTCAAAATCCAGTATTGACTGGGCTCATTTATCCAGAATAAATAAGGGAGGGTTCAGGACCACCTATCCAGCCCTAAATGTATCAAAAAGGAAAACTTTGATCTTATGAGTAGAGAGGGTGTGTGTCTCCTGAAAGCAAGCTGGGAGCTGGCCCCACAGGAGAGGTGTCTGCCTCCCATTCTACTTTGAAATGCCCCGTGCTGGCACGAATGGTAACGAGATCATTCACTCTGACAACAAAGCAGAAGTTGATCCAGTTTTCTTTTCCTCATTTTCGATGTTGTTGTTTCGATTGATTTCCTTTGTTTCTCGTGTCCATCTGTTCCCGTCAACTATAACGTGTTCCTCCTGTCCACCTTGTAGACACTCATTCATTACTGCTCATTAAAGGCCTTCAGCAGTGCCTCTCTCGGCGCCTTAGACTTTGTTTGAAATATCTTCACAATAACCCAGCATGTGAGCTTAAATCCATTCAGATCTGTGCACACTTACTGACTCTCATTTATGGTGACGGTAACATCTTCGAGTGTCCTTGTTGTTAGTTATAGAGCACTAAGAAGAATATTTTGCAGGTTGATAGTGTTTTTGTTCAAGTCTTATTCTCACTTTCCTTGTCCATTAGCTGTGTAATTGTTCTCATCCATCAAGCTTTTTCTTCTCTCACAGCACTTTTACCTTTGAAATGGATGGTGGTAATTAAAACACAGACCAAGAGTTTAAGACAGATGAAAGCAGCTTTTTAATTTTAGTTATCAGCTTTTACTTTCACTATAAAAATGACGACTCCTGGAAAAGTATTTTTAAAAAAAACCCCTATAGTTAAAGCACTGAAAGAATGAAGGGTAAAGCAATATGAAATGTCATGACTCACAAAACGTAATTTTTCAAAAGAAGAGTTTAAAAGTGTTTTCAGTGATGGCAGGGTTTGAAACTTTCATCTCTTCAGTCATGACAAAGGAATCCTTTCAGATCAGTTTGTACCAGTTTTAACCTCAAAGCAAAAAGGAACGAGTCATCCTGGAGACTCGTGCTGAGAGAGGAGGCAGATCTGATTAATAACTTTGGGTTAGAAATCTCTGGGCTTAATTAATAATATTTGAAATCAATTCTGCAGGGAACAAACAATCAGAGCAGTGTCGTCCAAAATGCGTTCATTGCCTCATGCTTTTAGATTAGCCGAAGGCCTTAGAGGGATGTTTTACTGATGCCAAAGAACAAGAAATTACCACAGACTACCTACAATTTAGCATGTGACATACACCATCTAAGGCTTTACCTGCTTTAGATGCTTTGGTTTGGTTCTACTGCGTGACAGAAATGAAAAAACATCAGCTTAAACCAGCTCAAAAGCAAACAAACACAAACTAAATTACAGTGCATTATATGACTACTGTACTTATATGTACTTACAGGGATGGCTACAGTGTCCAAGATCAGTGATTGGCTGTCAGGTTGGCACATTTTTAACTCACTCACACTTCTGTAGGCTTCATTCACTGAACACAGCCAATCCAGTGTGAGCATGATCATCTTGAATGTTATATTATATCCACCGAAGAGGGGCCTGAAAACTGAAGGCTCTGCCTCCCATTCTACTTTTAAATACTCTAGGAACAACAAGTAGGCCTGCAGAGCGAGAGCGAAGTGCTCTAATAGGGTGATCTGGTACTACAAGGTCATTAAGATAAGATGGGGCCTGATTATTTAAGACCTTGTATGTGAGGCGCAGGATTTTAAATTCTGGATTTAACAGGAAGCCAAAACAGGAGAAATCTGCTCTCTCTTTCCTGTCAGGACTCTTGCTGCAGCATTTTGGATTAACTGAAGACTTTTCAGGGAGTTTTTAGGACTTCCTGATAATAATGAATTACAGTCGTCCAGTGTAGAAGTAATAAATAAATGAAATAATTTTTCAGCATCACTCTGAGACAGGATGCTTCTAATTTTAGCAATACTGCAAAAATTAAAGAAAGCAGTCTTACATATTTGTTTAATATACATGTTGAAAGATAAAGGATTCATCTAAACTATGAATCATGTAGAGCTACTCTAGAAAAGCACTAGATGAATCTGCTTTGAGTTACAGTTTGTACACACTAATTGAACCAATGTTATTCAGGCGAAGGTTTCAGCAAGTGGTCAACTGGGTTTTAGTGAAGTCTTTAGACACATCAGCCCAGATTTAACTTGACACGGATTCTCAACAGAATATAAACTGTTCCCCGTTCAACATGCTCCTAAATGCTTGCTGTGTACTACAGTCTGATGCTCACAGTAATGAAGCTGCTACAGAGCATTACCCAGAGATGTGTCATTACCCAGCCTGCAGGGAGCACACACACCATCAGGCTCATCAGTGTTTACATCCCTTCATTGGCGTCAGGACACGACAGAGGTGAACCGAGGGTTGAATTGATTTCCTGTCCACCTCCCTTTCCTCCACAAACACAGCAAAATGTTCAGCGCCGCCTCTGCAGAGTCCATCTTACCCTGCGTCTGTCTTAATGCTGCGCGTGTCTCTGTGTGTTTTCTATTTTTAGCTGTCGGGCTGCAGATGTCCTTGGATTGGCTGGAAAAGCGGTTCTGGGCCATCGCCAAGCAGGTGACCGCAGGACTCACTTTCACACAAACACACATTGTCTGATTTCTTTCATTTTTGAGGTCATTTCATTGACCTGTGTTTATTGTCTAGAGGTTGACAGGAAGTTTAAGTGACTTTTCCCTTAAAAAGCGGGCTGAAGCTGACTACAGAAACACAAACCAGTTAAAGGTGTTGGTGGAGATTGTGTTTTAAGTGTACCTTAGAACATCACAGCCAGGCATTTGCTTCCTACCAAAACCTTTGAAATGTTTCTAATTCCTTATTTTGTAACCTTTGCTGTTTACATGTAGAGATTTTCTCTCATAATCTCTCAGTTAGGGGTCACCATATGAATTTGTCAGAATAATGTGACAGGCAGCAGCATCTGTTCAAATCAAGCACTTTAAGTTACGAGTTAATGTCAAACCAAATGCAGGGTCCGCTTAGAGAGACCATCCACCTTGCAGTGGTTCTTCCGAGCAGAAATAGAAACTGCAACAGTTCAAGATAGTGGATTTGATGTCTGTCAGACTGCAGGATGACAAATGCCACACCGGGGCTGAGGATTTCTTAATATCAGAGATGGAACTTTCAAAATAAGAGCATGGAGGACAGCAGAGCATATTGGAGGAGTGAAAAAGACAAAGAAAAAAGACACTAAAATCAGTTGCTAAATATATTTGAGTCTCATGCCAGCCCACATCCTACCACACATTTAACTGGTATATCTGATATACTGTAGTTGGTATAGTTAGCTGCTTTATTTGTTGCACATGTACAACCGTCTTTGCAACCCACTTTTTCCTTTTGTGCAGTTTCTAAATAAAGGGTTAAGTGCTCTTTATATTTAACATAGCATTCTGACTTCGAATGGGCTTTGTATTTGACTTTTTATTAATTAATTAAATATCTCTAAAAAAAAAAACCAGTTGGCTTATGAAACTGGTATTTGTAAATGTGTGTATATGAGAACGATGAACTGGAGCAACAAACTGCAAAGACAAACACCTGCCAGTCAAGACTAAGGGCCCAGCAGCTCAACTCAAGCTGACATTAACATTAGCTCAAAGGCTTTAATTGCCTTTTTTCTAAAGTGGATAAAACATGCGGATGTATTTTAATTTCTTTGTTTCTTTCTTATTTCCTGCCCTGATTTGGTGAAATGAAACATGCACTTCCTGTTACAGAACTCTTATTCACACCATCATTTTCAATGGATGGAGCAGCTGGGATTTCAAAGACCACGGCACTAGTTTTCTGTCAAATTATGCTAAATTGACCCTGAACACAGAGACTTCCTCAACATGCACCTGGTGGGAGTCTGGCATTGATCGGATATTGATGTTACAGCACTGATAACTTCATTGCAGAATAGAATTGAAGACTAACCGATTCACAGTTGTGTTACTTTTCTATGTCCTCTGATATAAAAACTAAGATCTGACTGAATATACAGTATCAGAGGACAAACAGAGGCTTGTTTTTAGCATCCTAATTCCCTGCTGAACTGTATTCTGGCTGTGACCTTGTACAAACTGTCTGCTGTTGCAGGTTTGATCTGAAACAGTGCAGACTTTTGAGAATATTTAAAGCCAGAGGTGCTAAAATGTAAATAAGCTATCAAGCCATCCAAGTTTTATATCTCCGCCCCCCTGTGGGATCATAAACATCTTCGTGGTGGAGATGCAGCTTCGTCTGCAGTTGGGCCAGAGTCTTCCAGGTAGTTAACAAGCAGCACCAAATGTCACCAAGTTTCCAAGGACACAGAAGAGAGTCTTGCTTGTGACTGTTCAGTTATAATCCTCCAGATTCAGAGGTCATTTTTTCAATTTTCTTTTTTGTTCATTAGAGAGCAAAAATCCTTAAGTGTAGGCGATAATTCTCTCCGACCTTTCATTAGGATTAAACCAAAATGTGCATATAGAATAAAGTCAATAAGATCAGAAGCTAGTGGATTTCATTCTTAATAATACATCAGAAATGGATTGTGCTCTTTAGTTAGTCCTGTTGGGTCATTTAGTCTAAAGAGGTCCCATTTTTGCTCATTTCCTTCTCCATGTGTCTCTTCTTGGACTTATTAAGCTTTTGCACAGAAATATCAGAAAGTGGGTGATGTTGGTACTACAGCAGACCACCATCGTAAATGACGTCTGTTTATCCCAACACAAAACAGAGTGTTGATTTCTTTTCAAGAAAGACCCTTAAGTAAATTATAACAATGAGCTTTGGTTGTAATGAACTGTGGTGCAGATAATCCCTCAGATGGTTGAACCAAACAAGAGATGTAGGCCCAACTCCAGTCTGGCCCTCCAACCTCTCCCTGAGCTGTGAAAAGGACTGAACATTAAATGTTTCAAAGCAACCAGCATTGTGGAAATGGGCTGTAAAGCGCTTGCTCCAACACCAAGTCTGCTTCTTGCCAACCGCACTCTGAAGGTGCTGCAGCCTTTTCATGTAAAATATCGAGGTGTGATTAGTTCAGGATTGTGACCGAAGTAAATAAAAGTGGCTTTCTCTTCAACTTGATTATTCATCTGGTTTCTGACTGTATTTATCCTGCAGCTTTGAGAAAATCCCCACAAAAAATTGACCTGTCAGCACCTGGCATGGTGAGGAATAGTGTCTCCAATCAGAGGAACAGGAGCTACAGGAGATAACAGGACCAAATCCCAGCCACACATTATCTAATAGTTAATGGTTTTGATCTTGATCGTCTCTGTAATAGATGTAAGAAGGTGCTAATTACAAAACCTTTTTCCCATCTGATAAAGAGAAGGAAAGATTGCTGCTGTATTTCTACCTAGTGACTCCAAGCAGAGGTATTTTTGTCATGGACTGGAACAGAGCACAAGAAGAGCCCCTTATAATTTAGGAAACAGACTTTATTTTTTTCCCCCTGATGGTGAAGATCTAATAGAAGCAAACTGAGCTCTGCAGGTTTCCTTCCTGCTGTGTAATAAGCTGAAAATTGGCTACAAACTTTTGATCCTGTTGAAAAAGTTGTCCCCAGAAGGCCGGCTAGTATTACACTCTCTCCGCAGGTCTTTGACCTTGCAAACGTCCCCCCCTGCAGTTAAGTGAAGCAGAAGCAGAGCTGCAGATGTCCCGTGGAGGTTGATGGTGTAGATAATGTTATTAATAGGAGCTGACAGCTGTGACGGGCTGGATTAATGTATTTACAGGATAGCTTCAGTGCCGACACTAACTCATCCGACCGACTCAACACATTTACATTCTCTTGCAGCTGATTTACAGTTTCTGAGCTTCGTAACGTGTCATTCCCTTTCAGTAAAAACCTCTCAGCCTCGGTGGAGTTTAAAGTTTGGGGATTAGAGGTTCTCGTCTTCAAAACAGGATGTAAAAGTATGCCTTCTTGCATTTTTATAGCAGAAAACTGATCCTGGCGAGTGGAAACTGAAGCTGTTGGTGCTCTTAAACCAAATGATGGTGTGTGACCCAAAATAAAACCACATCTTATGCAAGTAGATGCTCTTTGTGACAGTTTAAGCAGATTAAAGGGATCATTTAAGGAAGCTCGATTCAAAAATCTGAATTTAAAAACTGCAGCAGCGTGAGGGTGAAAGCTGCTGTCATCCGTCCTCACCTGCGTCGTATAAATTTTCTGTGTTTATCACAGAAACGGATTCACAGCCGAGCTTTAGTTTTCTGCAGGATGCCAACATAAATGTTTCTCATTATCTCTAATTTCTTATAATAATTACATTTTAATTTATGCATCACTCTTTTCACTGTCTGTTTCATCTTGCAGCCCAACGACACAGATGTAAGTAAACATTAATTATATTAATTATGTTGTTTTTACTGGTTTATTACTTTCCATAAAAAGAAGCATTCAGACTAAATTCTCTAAAATCTCCACACTTTCCTTTTCCTTCCCTTCCTCCAGTGTTCAGACATTGAAGGTGTGTGTCCTCTCAGCTGTGACAGTGCTGTAAGTGCACAGCAGTTGTTTCTTGTTTGTTGCTCATCACTAAAAATCATCCTCTGTGTTAGAAGATCCTAAAGAGACCCGTTTCTTTCTGCTTCTTCCTGTTCAGGATCTGAGCTGTTACCTGGTCGACAACAACGGCTTTGTCATGCTGTCCAAAGAGAGGAGAGAGGTAAGATCCACCACTCTTTACCACTATGCTTGTGGGGCAGTTCGTTTTAAAGGGACACTTCACCTCTGAATCAAATCTCTGTATTCTTCCTCTGGCCCTTTGGACTATTTATCCATCTGGATCATTTTGTTCAGGAGCCATCAGTCTGCTTTGTGATGCTCAAAGTCCACCAAAGAAATACACAGACTAAAACGTCAGCAGCAGAAACTATGATCCAAATAAAATAAACCTTCTTGTGAGGAATTTCATGGCGCGAACTTTTCTCTGATTGCTCTGTCAACCAAACTTTACGTCCTTTCACAAAGTCACATCCACACTTCAGTTTACTTCAGCAGAAAAAGATGGAAAATATCAAATGACCGCATCAGTTCCCTGTTTTCGAAATGACTGTTACACATTGTTTGGATATATAAAAATTGTTGGTGGGTATTTTGAAGTCAGAATTTTGTGTGCTTAAAATTTAAATATACCCAGCAACTGTATCTGTGCCCTTGCCTACAGTTTTAGATCTGCACTGCAGAGTCATTTTGGCCTGCGATGATTTCGAGCAGTGACTTTATAATAGCAGGGATGCGTTGACAAACATCTGAGGATGCACTGTCACTCTCTCCTATAGACTGTGTGCTTTCACAATGACGTTTGGAGCACGAGTACTCTCTCTCTCAGTAATAGTGCCTACCTGCTTCTCAACACGTAGCATTAGACAAATCATCCGGGTTAACAGACAGTTAAAGGGAGGGTGAAAGACAGGACGCTGGGGACAGCTAAATGCTGCATTGCCCGAGAAGCTTGAGTTGTGTACGATATTCAGTACAGTATAGTGTTGGTTTGTTTGTTTTTTAACCTCCTAAGACCCAAGCTCTCTCATGGCATGCATTTTTAATTTTTCTTTGCTATTTGGGCTGATTGGGACCTAAAAAATGTAAAAACAAAGAATTACAAGATTTGTTTTTTGTCTTTGAGAAAAATGTGATGTCCACATATGTGGACACAAGGTCCTAGGAGGTAAAATACCACCAAATCACAACATTTGCTCCAAGGCACTTTATACTTTTAGGTAAAGACCCTACAGTAATACAGAGAAAACCCCAATAATGCCCCCCCTGTGAGCAAGTGCTTGGCAATAGTGGGAAGGAAAAACTCCTTTTTAACAGGAAGGAAACTCCAGCAGACAGCTTGGAGGTTTGGGGAGGAAGATGAGTATGTGAAAAAAGTCAAAAAGTATCTTTACACCGAATTTATAGAGGCTGTAAATATGTAGTGTGTTTGGTATAAGAGTATTTGAAATAATCCCCAAGGACATTTTTTGAAACAGATTTTTGTTTGTTTGTTTGTTTGTTTGTTCTAAACCTTGTTTCCTATCTTGTTTTTCTAATGTTGACTTTAAATCCTGATGTTGTGTATGAAGGGAAAATGTGAAAAAAAAACAAGGCTCTGGCTCTTCAAGGGGTTTCTTGCTGTTAAATGGGAGTTTTTCCTTCCCACTGTCACCAAGTGCTTGCTAATATTGAGTCGTTTGATTGTTGAAGTTTCTCTCTATTTTTGTAGTGTCTTTATTTTACATTACAAAGCACCTTGAGGTGACCATTATTATAGATTTGGAGTTATATAAATAAAATTGAATTGAACTGACCAAGAAAAACTGGGTTTTGAATCCTCTGTTTAACCTGCTTGGAGTCAAGAAGTTGTGTTTATTTTTGATTTTTAAATTTTTAAAATGCGATCATTGTCGTGGATGTGTTGTCCGTCTGTCAGACCTGCAGTCAGAGTCAGGAGGTGATTTCTCAGCCTGACGCAGCTCTCTGGACCATTTAATGTGCTCATAATCAACATCTGGATGCCTCACAGGATTTGAGGACAGTTTGGGTCTTAATCTGTGTGCGTGTGTGATGCATTAACAGTAAACATCACAGCTGCTGCGCCTGCCTCCTTCGTCTGACCTGTGAAGCAGGATAGATCTGACTTCGCCAGGCTGAGATCACACTTGTGTTTACGTGTGGGTTTAAGTCCATCTCATCTCTTCTCAGAGAAAAGCCCTGCAAGTAGAATTTTCTTGCAAACAAGGAAAACTTACTTACTTCCCTGAAGCATGCTCACTGTGTTTTCTGTCCTACGTCATTAAAACTCAAACCTCCACTTCCATCAAGGCCAGTGTTAAAGTAAGTGGGAAAAACTCTTGGATCAGCCCTTTATGGTTGCACCATGAGTGCGCACTTGCATCATCACAAACTTTCAGAAGAGGAACAGTAAGACAATCACACATATTTACAGTACTGATGAAAAACATCAGAGGAAAAGGGAGGGTTGGAAATTGTACTTCATGTTTCTCAAATGAGAATGACTGCAATCTTTGCCTTGAGTGATTGTGCTGCAGATATTTCAGCTCCAGTTGTGTTTTAAGGACAACACTGTAATTAAACACAAAGGATTTATTTTTTAATGTTGACAGTTTAGTTTTAAAAGGAAGTTTTGCCACTCGACAGGCCTATGGGCAGTCATTTTAATATCTCTGTCTAAATCAGTGGGGATTCTTAACTTATGTATGGAATTGCTTTTCAAATCTGATATTTTTTAAACTGCATCAAGACTTCTGAGTTAGTCCTAAAATACGTTTTAAAAGTTGTTTGTTGTTTTTCCACAAGCCACACGACTTGGCGGCATCATGGCGTCATTAATGGTACAACCCAGAGTGCTAATGCAATCAGCATCTCTACTAATCCCACAAGAAAACATAACTGTCGCTCTGCTAATTCACACAAAGAATGCAGCAAATTAAGAAATGCAAAAAGAGTAGATTAGTCTGCAACCACACAGCTGAAAGTCTCATGAACCTCTGCAGTGTTACTGCATCAGCACAGCTGCCTTTTTTAGCTTTTTCAAAATTACTCCACAGATTGATGGCAGAGCCAGACAGCAGACATTTATTATATTTTTTATATAGTTTTTTGTTGTGTTTCAGTTTTAAAATCTGTAGCAGTATTTTTTCCATTAATATTTATTTATATAACAGAACCAAAACATTAGAACTGTTACATAATGATGTGATGTGGTAATTTGCAGAACTCATGTTGGTGCAACTTCATTACAGCTTGGAAGATCAGGTGGTTGCTCGTTGATTGCAATGAATTTTTGTTGTTGTTATAAACTGATTGCAAGTAGTTGCAATGCCCAGAAGTTGAATGTGCAGCAGCCTCAACCTCTGGGTGATCACTTTTAATCAATCAGCAATTTCACAGGTTGAGGGCAATAACCTTTGTTCAGACAATCACAGTCCAGCTCGAACTGACTGCAATCAGTCTCAGATAGATTGGCAACAAATAATTGCTGTCTTAATTATAAATGCAATCATATTGACATGACTTGTTTGTGTTGTGTCTCTTTGCAACTGGGGATTTCACTCTGGTTGTATTTTGGTTATACAGTATTGTGTGAAACATACTGTATGTCTGCGAAGGTTCTCAGTCATCCAGGTCATCGTAGTCTAAGGAGCTTGGAAAGAAAAGCGTCTGGACTCTTTTAATTTTCTTGAAGACGTTTCATCCGAGAAGCTTCAGGTCTAAGAGTAAATGGTGGCAAGTCTCAGATTTTAAGCCCCATAGGATTGTCCTCCAAGGGGGTCATGTACCCCCTATTGATCCTCTACCTAATCACACGAGCCAAGGTGTGAAAACGGGTGTGGGTCACAATCAGCCAAGGTTTCAGGTGAGCCCACTGGGCCATTTCCTGAGGTCAAATGACCCAAGATGTGAGTGGGCGTTACTGTTAAGCCACTCCTCATTTCTTTATATTTTGCTGGGAAAATGGGAACTAGGAATTAGGTTTATTGCTCCCTGAAATGGTGACCAGTTTGGGCAGCATGGTTGGTAGCCCTGTTACCTCACAGAAGGTCCTGGGTGCAAATCCATCACCTGGCTGAAGCCTTTCTGTTTGGAGTTTGCATGTTCTCCACATGTCTGTGTTGGTTCTCTCTAGGTACTCCTGCTTCCTCCTCGCAGAATTATTGCTTAAGACCGTTTCAAAAATGTACCAAGAAGTCTGGCTCCTTGGAAGCAAAATATAAAGAAATGAGGGGCAAGACTTTTGCACAGTACTTTATTGCTATGTGAAAGTGAAGTTTTAAAACTTGTTTAGAAAGAACAAGGAGCTGAGCCTCACTCCTGAAAAACAACCCCACATCATAATCTCCTCTCCATGAAAATGTACACTTGGCACAGTGCAGTCAGATGAGTTTCGTTCTCCTAGCAACCACCAAACCCAGACTAGTCCATCGGATTGCCAAATGGAGAAGCATGACTCTTCACTCCAGAGAACACTGTTTTACATCACTGCATCCAACACTTTGCATTGCACTTGGTGGTGTATGGCTTGGATGCAGCTGCTCAGCCATGGAAAGGTATTCCATAAAGCTCTATTCTTAAACTAATCTCATGAAGTTTGGAGGGTTGTAGTGACTGGCTCTGCAGAAAGTTGGCGACCGCTGAGCACTATACACTTCAGCACCACTTTGTTATAATACCACTAGAAGTTGACTGTGAAATATTTAGCATCAAGGAAATTTCCCAGCTGAACTCCATCTTATCACGGTACCACCCTGGAATTCAATGACAGCAACCAGTTCTTTCATGAATGTTTGTAAAAGAAGTCTGCCTAGGTACTTGATTTTAAAAACCTGTGGCCATGGAAGATATTGGAACACCTGAATTTAATTATTTGGAGTGAGTCAATACTTTTGGCAATATAGTGCGTGTTACCATAAGGTGATGTCATCCAGTAAAGAAATGTGAGGACTGCGAGTTTGCTGTCCATCTGACAGCTGCTCGTTAACTCTGGATTAACCCAGCCTGTTAAGAGCCACATTACTGAGGATTAATCCTGAACCTACCAAACTTCCATACATGCACAAACTCAACATATACACACTCTGGTACAGAGCGGCCATGTTCCAATCCCACATCTGCTGCTTCGCTTAAAGTATTTCAGCTTTTTAATTTGCCTCCAGTACAGCTGTACATGGGCACGCCTGATGTTTGTGTTACATGACAGTCTTAGTGATCTTAAGGCCAGATGATCCGTACTTAATGTATGCTGACCTTCTGGCTGCCAGAAGCACTTTGAGTTTGAGGTTACAGGGGACAAAATTTTCTATGTGTGCTGCAATAAGAGAAATAATTTAAGGTTACCTTTAGCGCCTTGACTTAAATGAGATCAGTCAGCTTGCAGTGTCTTTGGATCACTTCAGTAACTTAGTCAGCAGTCCAACTGATGTTAAAAGGATTTCATAACCTATGTTTATTTAGTCTCTACTCCAAACAAGCTTCACCCTAGCTCCCTCTTTAGAAACACCAGTTCTCAGATCAGTCTTATTAAGTTTAAGAAATTTAAACTCATTTTCATAAATTCAAATCATAAAATTGATTTTTATTATTTTTTTCATTAAATATTTCTATTTTAAAAATTACATTAATCAATGTATAAACTGAAAGGTGACACTTTAAGTAATCACCAGACCCTGTGAGTCCCTGCTGCAAGACATTCCTTACTGATACATTCAAACGAACCATATTTCAATAATAAAAACCCAATCCAGCCTTCAGCTTTTCCCCTAATTTCTCAATATTCACTCAAAATACCCAAATATTTGTAAGATTATACTCTTGAACATAACATCTATTTTAAGGGTATGAAAACCTGAGATCTAAGATCTGGGAGTGATTTGTGGAAAACAACATAAATTTGGTTTAGTCAGCATTGCGTAGATATGTCTGTGTAGGTCAGGGGTGGGCAACTCCAGGCCTCGAGGGCCGGTGTCCTGCAGGTTTTAGATGTGTCCTTGAGCCAACACAGCTGATTTAAATGGCTCAACATGTCTTGAAGTTCTCCAGAGGCCTGGTAATGAACCAATCATTTCATTCAGGTGTGTTGACCCAGGGTGACATCTAAAACCTGCAGGACACCGGCCCTCGAGGCCTGGACTTCGACACCCCTGGAAAGGCTTGAAAAAAGAAGGCGACTGGATGTCTTTAGGTTTGGAAAGATGTTACATTTCTCATTTAAAAGGCTTCAGAAGTCCAGACACCTACTTTTTTCAAGCTCTTAAGATTACCATTAAGAACCCATTTTAAATTTCAAAATAATACCCTCAGCTGCTGAAAGGCAACTTGTAGCTCCTCAGCATTTCATTCAGAGAAGAGCCAACTAAGCAGCGTATGGTGTCATCAGCATAAAGGTGCTCTTTTTATCTGTAGGCATATTATTTCCTATTTCCTATTTTATTAATGAAAAAAAATTAAATGGGGCCTAAAATTAAGCCTTGGGTCACTCTATTTAAAATCTTCAGGAAACTTGATTTAAACACATCTGTACAAAAGCCAAAGTGAGTTACTTTATCTTAAATTATCAAAATTAATTTCTTCAAACTGGCCATGAACAATCTGTAGGCAAGGGATGAGAGTTTTAGGGCTGCTTCTAATGTTTCATGTTTCAGCAGTCTGTAGTTGTGTAGCAGTTGCATTGCATTTCTATTCACCATGTATGAACACATATCTGATTTCATAAATGGTGTCCGGGGGACAGGAAATGGGAAGTCTTGACCCAGATATCTGTGACTGACGTAGCCACCGTGAGATCACGATTGGTCAGTGAAGTCTCTTAATGAAGCAAGATGTCTACAAATAGAGCCTGTAATCTCACAGACGTAAGTCTTCTTGCAGCCAGAGTAGTCGGCCACTGCTGGTCATTAGAAAGAATGCAGATTTAATGCCTTTTCCACCTTGGCTGCACTTTTCAGACCTGAAAGGTGTGTCACTCCCTTATAATGTCTTTATAAAGCCTGTACAAAGAATAAAGGTGGTATCTCGGTCATGCTGCAGGAGATCTTTGAAAGCAAAATGGAGATGCAGAGCGAGTGTGAGGGTGGAAGCATGTGCCTTGTTGTTTAATTCTAAACCTCTAAAAATGGTTATATCACACAGCCTGTGATGTTTGGATTCAGATAGGACAGTGATGGAGAAATTGTCTTGTTATGTTTATTAAAGTGTGCTGTTAGGCTAATTATTACATCATTCTATTTGTGTTTAATGCCCTCTGTATATGTATATGTGTGTATTTGTATTATACTGTTCTACATTCCTGTCCAGGAAGTGCAGATGGAAGCTGACTACAAGCTAAACATGAGGTTAATGTTTTTGTGGATTGTCCCTCACAAAAAGAACGGAACTAAAACACATAGTGAACAAGTGCCCATGGAGGTGAGAAGCTTTTAGGTTGAGCTGTTGCAAATGCAATGCCACTGGATGTTTTTGTTCAACTGGTGCAATATCTGATGAGTAGCAGTGAGATATTTGCTGTTAAATGAAAACTAGACGTTCTAGTAGAGCTGTGTTCAAGTATGATTAAAAGGAGAAACATCAGCTACATGCAGCAGCAAAATATTCTGTAACCCTAAAGCCAGAATCAGCTCATTCTTCACTATTTGCATGCCTCCTGCATTCCCAGTGGTCTTACTAAGCAGATATTATGATGAAGCACTTCCTCGATGTTTTGCTGAGCTCTGGGATTTGCAGGAAGTTTGCGGAAACGCCCCGAATCCACCCCGATGCCGAAGCCGCTGTGCAGGGCATGGTAAATATTTAATCAGCAGAGAAATTAAGTCAGTGCTGACTATAAGAAATGGGTCAGCAAGAGAAGGTGTAGTGAGCAGGGTGACAAAGCAAAACAGAAGGCTTGTTTTGGGTGGTGCTGGCCATGTGTGGAGGAAATGTCCGAGTGATGATCAATGATCCTGTCTGAGAACCTGCTGTGAGAGTACAGTGTTCAACCTTGGGGCTGAAAGCAGGTTAGACTGAAAAGTACAACTATAAGGTGTGATAATGTGATGAAATGAACACGTCTTGGAGTCTGTAGCCTGCTAGCGACCCTGTAAGGGGAAACATAATTACTGGAAACTACTTACAACTAAAAAAGTAGAAACTGACTGAATGAAACTGTTGGACTGTACATACTTTGGACATTTTAGAACATTAGTCTCTCAGAATTAAACTTTATGACACCAAAACAGCCCAAATACCTCAGAAGACCTCAAAGGTCCTGGGATATTAGTCACGCACGATCTGATATCCTCGTGTCGGTGTTGTACCCACATCATCATAATAAATGTTCCAGGTTCAACATTGCAAGTGACCAATCACATTGTTGTGATGTCACACTTTTGCGACCGGAAAAAAACGCCTTAAAAAATCTACATAAATTGCGAGAAACCGCCTCTGTCCACCGATCCAGCAATTTGAATTCTTTGCATTTCAGGATACTGTACTTTAATAAACGTTAAGCATTATACATATTGTCCTTACAACATTGGAATTTCATAAATGAATGAATCGCTTGGCTTGCAAAAGTATGACGTCACAACAATGTGATTGGTCACTTGCAATGTTGAACCTGGAACAACATTTATTATGATGATGTGGGAACAACACCAACACAAGGATATCAGATCATCCTATTAGGTCACCAAGACATGACATATGAGATATTGGATACTAGGCTTGTTTTTACAGCCCATCTCAAGCTGGATTGCATTGAATAACGAATTAGGTTAAGGAATTTGGAGGCCAAGTCATACACCTGTTGTTACATTTCGGCAGGTTTCCTAACTGCTTCCTGTGTTTTCCTCTCTTGGACCATGTTTGGAAGCTTCGCATATATCCGTACATTTTCTTCCAAATATCTGAGGCTAAGCATACATTTGAGATTATACTGTGATTATACTGTAACTATGAACTAAACTGTTTTTATGTGTTGATTTTTAATGCCACAGAGTTGGACAGTCTAACATGGGAGTCTGTGGGGACTGACTCAGTTTATGTTCCAGCCTCTAGTGGACATTAGAGGAACTGCAATTTTGACACTTTTCACAGTGGGTTCATTTTTTCGTCATGTAGGTTGTTCCTTAGTTTTCACACACACACACACACACACACACACACACACACACATATATATATATATATATATATATATATATATATATATATATATATATATATATATATATATATATATATATATATATTTGAAAGCATTCAGGGTTCACACTTAGGATCCAAGCATGCTGTTGTTCTTCTAATAAACCTTACACCATGCCGGCTTTTAACTTATTGTGAACGCCTTACTTGTAACTCACAGATTTGCAGGTTCTCCAGAAAAATTTTGTCTGAAAAACATTTAATTTTTCTTTAAATCAAAGTTTCTGCTTTTTTGTTTAGACAATGATTTCATGAATCCTGATCTTTACTGGTGGATATTTTCTCAGCCTGTTAAATATAATGAGCCAGTTTTGGTTGAAGCCCTTCAGAGGCAGCATGGAAACCTGAACCTGCCTGGTTGCCTTTGCTGCTGCGCGCCCGCCGAGCTCCTGGCACTCGTTGTGCTTTTGTTTAGTTCAGTGTGTTTACACTCTGCTGCAACTGCTGCTGCCAGGAAAACAGAGGGTCAACTTTGGTGTGTAAGCAGCATCCAACTGCCAACACTCAGCAACCTGTGAATCCTCCGAGGCTGCTGGGAGAATCCGTCCAGACAGAGATGAAGTGTGGGCAGAGAGCAGCTTGTAAACGTGAACAGAGCTGCTGAGACAAAATGCTCTGAATAATTCAGAGACTCTGGTCCTGCTGCTGCTGCTGAGCGCCGGAAAGAGCCGACACACTGCAGACTCTCAGGCTGAACGCAGCAGTGACTTTAAATGTGTCTGAAACATTCCTTATCTTCATGTAAACCTGCTGACTGATCATGTTCTATTTACATGCTATCTTAGAATAGATGAGACTGCCAAGAGAGTAATGTTTTCCACAAACTCAGGAAAGTTGAGTGTAGGAAATTTAATTTGAGGCTACTTTTTAAGGATGTGCATGCACTTAGATTACCAGCTAAATGGCTACTGGTTGACATTTATGTAGAGTCATTTGGCCTGAGCACATGACCAAGAATTTCATTTTATGGCAACAGCGCCCTCTGGTGACTATAGTAATAATAACAGGAGTAACAGAGGAGGGAAGGGTGGATGGATGGGTCAGCATGATAACTTTACCGTTTAACACCCAAGTAAGTTATTGTGTAATTTTGGCTGCAAGATTACAAAATAATTCTCATTTTTAGGAACCATTTTTATTTTCTCTCCAGCCCACAGTGGTCTGGGAGTTATGGTACTATGAACTGGGCATGGCAAAATCTAAGAGGAGCTGATTTTTCTACCTGTGTTCAAACAGCAGTACCCAGTGAATGTTTTGTGCTACTGGGATACAAAAAAGATAAAAAATAAACATAACGTTTCATTTCTATTCTTACCAGAATAGTTAGAATTTTGTCTCCAGCAAAAACTGTCATGGAGTTAAAGTCATTTAAAAGGTGCTTGTCAAGAGACTGTTGTTCCCTCATTTCTTCTTTCAAACCAATGTAGCTGTTTGAGATTCACGATCACTTATTATTATGAAACAGCAGCTTGCACATAGACATGGTAGTGTTGTTTCACCAAATGAAACTAACACAAAAAATCCAAAATAAAATAATCAAAACTGAATCTCAACATTAAAACAAAGTGTGAAAGATGATTCAGTGGTCTCACGGCCTGAGGAAAGAAACTGTTCTGAAGTTTTGCGATAAAGCAGAAACTGTATTTCTTGACCAATGATGAGCAGGCTCTGGCTGCTGTGGGTTTTACCTTTTAGTGTCCTTTGGGTCCTGCAGAGATGCCTCACAGGTATCACTGGTGCTCAGCAGACGGGTGACACTTTTATTACCATCCAGTTTTAGTCCATGAACTCCCCATTCCAGTTTGCTGTTAGTTTTACAGCTCTGTAAAAGTACTCCACACTATAAATGATCCTTAATTTTCATGTTGCTGAATTCTAATAACAAAAGCCTGCTGGCTTCATGTTGTTTTTCACAGATTGGTCGCTTCTTTGGCGAGGTAGACGGGTCCATCATGGCTTCGTTGCTCAAGATGGGAATGTTTAAAAAGTATGACTAAGTCAAGACACATTTTCCACTCATGTTTCTTTTTATTGTAAAATATGTTGGTAACTATGAAGAATAGAACACGCTTTTTTCCTGTCACAATTCAAATTGAGTTTTCTTTTTTCCAGAGTGTCGTTGTTCGACTACCAGGCAATGTGCAAGACCGGCCACCATCACGCCAGCAGCGCGCGACCTCTGCTCAGCGTGAGTCTCATTACTATTTAGCTACTGATGACAACAGAGGCTTGTCTCTTATACTATTGATATTATCTGTTGTAAATTTCTTATATACCAACACATGGTTAACATCAGAAGATTAAAGAAATCTTCTGATGGTTTTTAAGATCTTATTCTACCAAAAGTTCTCATTTCTTGTTTTACCTTTTGCAGCCATTCTACGTCATCATGGCTTTGATGAGATGGTTCTTCTCCAACGCGCTGATGTAAGTGCTAAAGAGCAACATCACATTATCACAATGTCCTACGCTGACGGGATTGTGCAACCAAATGTAAATCAATGCTTAGAATCAAATAAAGGATTATTTTGAACTTTTGATCATGCAAAGCTGCTCTGGTAGAGTACAAGAATAAAAGAAGGAGCTGGAAATGGACAGATTAGGCACACGAATCTGTGGGGTCACTCAATCTGTGACAGACAAAAAAATATATATTATCGTATATTTTGTACTGTATACAGTTTCCAACTTCATTGTAGTGTTGTAAAGGTATAACATAGGATGAAATCTACATCTCTCAGTCACTATTAATGTGCTTCTGTTCTTATTATATTAGAAACGTCTTCATAATGATGTTAACAGCAAACACACTGTAAGTCCAGGGAGACTTCTGTCCGCTTCATGTCTTCAGGGTGTGGATAATGAGCCAGTGTGCGTGGTTCACATTTTTAATATGCATAAATCTTTTTAACTGCAAACTGAACCTCCACCACTGAGAGATTTTTAAAGCTTAAAAATAAATCAAATAGTGGTACTTAAAGACTGCTGGACTCAAACTTTTAAATCACCGAACCAAAAGACTTTTACTGACTGAAACCTGCAGAGTTAAATTTTGCTTTGTGCCTCAGTTGTTTCACAGTTTACCTCACAGCACTTACTGCTGCTGGATGTCAGGTGCTTTTTTGTCTTTAACAAGGTGTTTTTGTGTCTCTGTCAGGTTCCTGCTGGACTTTAACCTCTGTGGTCTCTGGCACTCTGATTATTTTGTGGATGGTAAGCTCAGACTGACCTGACTGGTCAAGTTCTCTGACAGTGCACTTAATCACCATCAAATCTGGGAAGTCTTTGTATCTCGGGAAGTTAAATCTTATGAGGAGCGCTGGTTTGGGATTGCCTCTTTTTTCGAGGCAGCCTCAAGAGGTCATTAGTGGAGCTGCACGTTTTAGCAAATTGGTTTCATTTTCAGTCCCACAGGTCGATGCTTGCTCAGGACATTACAGTAGAGATCAGTCTGATTACAGTGGATCTAACACGGCACAACCCTGTGAAGGGGAACAACAACCACTCTCAATGTATCCCTACAACCAGTACTGGTAACTGGGGATCACAGCACCATGAGCTCCACCTCTGACTGCTGCCTGATCCTGAAAGTAACAGCAGACCATGGGAGCCAAAGGAAGGCAGGGCCATTTGGGTTAGGCCGGATACAGTCTGCTTGGTTAGAACAGGCCCCTTGTTTTTCTCTTCATAGGGAATCGCATCCTGACCTCCTGCTCAATCGATAGTTTGGACCTTACTGGTGCCAAACTGCCTCAGACAGCATAGCTCATGGGGTTACTTGAGCAGAAAAAATCCTTTACCCACCCCGCCACCATAACGGCAAATCATCCTCTCATGTAGGACCATGACCTGACAAAAAGAGTAATCCATGTGATGGGTGTCTGGGCTCCACCTTAGAGATGGGGTAAAGAGCTCTGTCTCCTCCCAATTAACCTGAGTCCATTCAGGTGGTTCAGCATCTGACCAGGATTTTCCTGGATGCCTCGTGGCTGATGAAGCGTGTCCAGCTAAGTGGAGGAACTATGTCTCTCAGCTGGCTCAGCAGCACCTCAGCATTTACCCCAAAGAGCTACAGGAGGTGGCTGGATACATTTTCTGTTATTTATACAGAGTTATGTGCCTAACTTTATCATTGCACCTCATATTAGTGGAGGAATATTTGTAGGTGGCAGCATGCTGTAGCTGTCTGGAAAAATATGTAGAGCAATTCAAGAGGTTTTCGTGCTCCTCTCAGGATAAACTCAGTGTCTTTGGTGATCCTTTCCATCGTTATCACATTAGTGAGCACAGGTGTCAGTGTCGTGTCTCCAGAGGCTGAAACTTTACAGAACAAAATTATGAAAGAAAAGGATTAGAAAAGTTTTGTTTTCATTTGGTCTCATTAATAAATTACTCATCTTCATCATCATCTCTCCATCACCATCCTCACCTTCATCACCTCCGTGTGCCGTCTGTGTCGTCACTGTGATCCATCTTCATCTGTTCAGCCAAAGCTGGCTATCACACATGTGAGTACAGCACATCTGTGGGCATCTTGTGCTCATCAAAAAGTGGGACTAGCCATCTCAATCTCAGGTGTAGCGATGCTGTGTAACGTGTGTACGTGTGTGTGTGGTGTCCACAGCTCATAAGCAGAAGAAGTTGGACGCGCTGCAACCCTGCGACACAGCTTACCCAGGCTTCATGTACGACCCGTCTGTCAGAGAGGCCAACAGCCTCAACAAGTGTGGACGCTGCCAGAAGTATGACACACACACACACACACACACACACACTTTAAAAATCAAAACAAGCTTCATTCATAGTTTGTTAATCTGGTCTTAAATCGAGGAAGTTTCAACTTAAGCATAATTGAATGATTGGCAGTGACTGACTGCGGCCTTCTTTGCGTTTCAGGATGTTTGTGGTGCAGCAGATTCCTGACAGTAACCTGGTTCTGGTCGTGACTCAGGCCTACTGTGACTGCTCCCGTCAGTATGGAGCCATTCTGCTGGAGCCCAAAGAGATCAAATATATCCTTCACATTCTCAGCAGCAAAATGCTGCCCCCTGCTGGATGCTTACAGCCACAAATACTGCAGGGAGGGCAAGACTGCATTCAGCCTGGAAAATCACATTTGTGCTGTAATCTCCTTATTTTCCCTCAGATCAGTGATGCAGTTCACTGGCACTCCACAGCCAATGATGAGAACATTAATAGATTATCTGAGCAGTCTCACAACATCTGTTTGCTCTTAGCTGAGGCTTTGAAACTTCAGATTTACGTCATGCTTTGTTTCTACAAAATTTCGTCCCCATTATATATTTATTTCACAGCGAGCTTCCAGTTTTCCTTAATATCTGTGAACATAACGCCACAGTGAAGTGCAACAGGATGAGATCCCAGAAGGTGCGGCGGCGCCCTCAGTCATGCCACGCCTACCACCCAAAGGTCAGTGCTGAGCCCCACTGCTGACTGTGAACGCAAAAGAACTGCAAGACTATTTAACAAACACAAACGTGGTGATTTTAAAGGCAAATAAAGAATCTCACACAGAAAACTAGCAACAACACATAAGCTGTGTGTGTCTGTGTGTGAAATAAAGGGGAAGCAGGTCTCAGGGTCAATCGGGTACTGATGCACCTCTGTCCTGCAGCACATCCAACAAATCCTTGAGTCAGCTGAAAAGCAGAACATCACCTCTTTTGTTAAGAGTGATTTTTTTAAGGGATTCAAATTCTTCACTTTAAACGTTCCACTAATCATTTAACAGTCGTTGTTGCAGCTTGTGTATAATCTCTAACATCAGTCCCGTCACACTTGATGGCTGTTTAAAGCAGATGTATTGGGCACAAATCCAGCTCCTTATTTTTATTCTTGGACTCCCCTAGAAGAGGTTTGCATGATGGGTCATAGCTTGTAATAATCTACTGCTTACACTGGACTGTGGTGCATCATTTATCAGGATGTCAGGATGATCTCCAAAGGAACACTCAGACTGTGGGTTAAATATCTCAGACTCTGCATCAGTTGGTTCAGAACTAAAGAAGCCAAACCAAAAATATGTTGCCTTATTTTCTAGCACTCAAGTCTGAAGTAAGCTGTTTTTAGCTCCTCCTCCCTTTAACCCAGCTGTCGTTTGATTGGCTGCCCCATGTAAATAGAAAGTTTGAGTGCATCTAAGAAAAGCAAAAAAAGAGAGAAAAAGAGAAAAACTGTGATACTGTAGGTCTACTCGCTTTAAGTATGCACAGGTTAGCATATGATGTATGCTAAAATGAGTCCAGAGTATGGACAGAAAAATCAACTTCACTGACCGTTCATACATCAAGTCATCTGCTGTTCATTCTGTAAAGCTAACTAAAGATTGTGTGGTGAAACAGGTGAACGCTGATGTACTCAGAGAAACTGCTATGAAAGGACTGAGCATCACATTTGTTTCGTCCTACAGGAGAACGCTAAGGACTGCGGCGGGGCGGCAGCCATCTCCCTGTCGCTCTCTCTCTTCTCTGCCTCTCTGCTCATCTCATTGGTCGCTGAGTTCTAAACCAAAATGAACCCACTAATCAAGATGAACATGACAGTGAGGCGGAGACTTAAACATCCAGCAGGTAGCCAAAGGACTTTTTTTTTTTTTTTTTTAAACTTGAATAAGAGACAAACTTGGACGGAGAAACTGTCTCAGCTGCTGATCGGCCTCACTTTGCAGCACAAATAAAGGGCTACACAAGGTTTTCTTTAAAACCTGTAATAGACTAAACGGACTCTGGATCAGCTTTGCAGTGGCTCTGCAGCTGGAGGAGAAATGATAAGGGGGGGACCCCCTCCTGGACAGTGCAGCCTGTGCGTGGAGACGCGTTGCCATTACACCCGAACAAGAATGTAGCACCTTTGTAGCTTTTTGATACAGAACTGATGTGTAAACGTAGAGTTTTACAGCCTCGATTTACCAAAACTCTCAAATTCGGACAAAAAAAAAAAAAAAAAAAAAAAAAAAAAAGCAGAACTTTAAACACTCAAAGACTTTCTCAGCAGCTTTAAGGGTCAAAGGTTAACAGAAGATGCCGCACGCCATATGCAAGGAAACGCTGTGACTCACTGAGGAGCGCGGCGCCAGCCTGTTAAAGATGAAGATGGAGAGAAAGTGACGTCTCGCTGATTTTGTTGGCTGAGACAGAAGCGGTGTTGCGGCTTTAGGTGGATATGAAGCGACAGCATTCAGGGATTAGTTTTTATAGATAAAGATGTACTGGGACTGTTCGGAATGTCAACACAATAAAAAAAAAAAACATTTTTCACTTTACACAGCAGCATGTTTGTGGTTTTTTCACATTTACAAAGAAAACTAAAGCGCCTTGAGGCGACTGTTGTTGTGATTTGGCTCTATAAATAAAATTGTATTCTCAGAGTCACCGTCATTGTATATTTTCTGTCATTAACTGGAAATTCCAACCTTGATCTTCTTCCCAAAACTGGTGTGACACTGATTTGCTGATTAAAACAACACTGGTGAAATGCAGACCTTATTTTCTTACAGAGCTCATGGGCTCTTACCTCTGCACCGCTGATCAGCTGCTATGTGAAGCAGGTGTAAATGCACAACAGCGCTGCAAGAGATCATGTTACGCTCATGTTAGCTTCTCTTCATTGGTTCCCTGTTAAATTCTGAATTTCACATCCTTCTCCTCAAATACAAAGTCCTGACTGATCAGACTCACATCTTAAAGACCTCAGAGCGCCTCATTATCAGGACAGAGCGCGTCGCTCTCACGCTGCAGGCTTACATTACACTACACTCTTCGAGTTTTTAAAAGTAGGATGGGAGGCAGAGCCTTCAGCTGTCCCACTTTTAAGATCAGGCTCGTCTGTGACAGAGTAGTTAGGGCTGGATCAGGTGACCCTGAATCATCCCTTAGCTACGCACCTCCACTGGCTCCCAGTGAAAGCCCGTATGTCCTATAAAATCCTCCTCACATGCCAATCCCTTCGTGCTTTTGCTCCCCAGGACTCATCAGACATTCTTCTCCCCACGCTGGACTCTACCTTCCTCAGTACAAATGCTCACTCTCCATCAAGCACTCCAGACAGCGGTCCTTTGGGAGCAGGGCTTTCACTCTGAAACATGCGCCCCTCTGAGATCTGTGATCCTCCATCTCAAAAAGCAGCTGAAATGTCACATGCTCACTGAAGCCTTTTTTCTGTGTCTAAAGAAACCTCGGGTACTTTGAAGGGTGCTCTATAAATCCAAGTTATGATTCTTGTTACTACTCTACAACATTATTATTGGTTATTATTGCAATAGGCTCAGTAGTTCTTATCTACTCCCCATGTGTTTATATATAAGGCTGCCTTTCCGTATGCCCGACACCAGCGGGTTCTTCCTCGCTGGAGCTGTACGAGTTCCCCCTCTAACATTGTAGGGGCTCCATCTTCCAATATAAAGCTTATTAATAACCTGAAAATCCATCTTAAAAATGAAAAATCAGTTTACACAAATCAGGACATGAAGTATCTATCTCCTGTGCTGGGAGACTTCCAGGAGGCGCTCGTCTCATTTGGATGATAACAGGCTTCAACGTATTCGTTAGCGAGATAAGCTTAATTAGTTTCAGTCCCTTCAGGGATGCTGCCGATGAAAATTTAAAACATAAAATAAGACGAGCCTTTAACTCTGAGGGGAACGGCTCGCGTTGGGGCTGAAATGCGACGCCTGCAGCCATCACTGACGGTCTGTGTTTCAGTATTTTAGGGGGATTTTTACTTTAAATCAGCATAACTTACACGAAATGTTCCATTTTTTATTTTCTGTTAACATCACACAAAAATCAATATGATCAAAACGTTTGTACAAAAAGAAATCCGAAGTGACGGATGCTGCTGAGGTGTTTCGGTCCGACGACTCTTCGTGTCAGTATGAAGAGTAACTGCTGTCCACAAAAAGAAAAGTTTAAAAACGATCCAGTGTTTTTAGTCTGGACACAGAAAATAATCCTCATTATCAGCAAGGCATCGGTCAGGAAGGGGTCTCCCCTTTAGAAGAATAAATAAAGGAAGAGTCAGTCTGTATGCACTGTTTAAATGCGCATCGTGTACATTCTAGACTCCTGTTTGAGTCTTAAAGGCATTCTGGAGCAAATTCCTGCCCAGATGTTGGAAAGAAGGAACCTCTGGACAAATTCTACAAGCAGAGGCTGACCAGAGACTGGTGGATCTGAGGAGGAGGTATCTGAGGTGCTCCCAACATTGCCCGTTTGCCCACTTCCTTACTTTATTTTAGCATCTAATTAAAATCAAATCCGCGTGGACGTGATGCCAGAGCAGAATATCAATACAGTTATATATTAAAATACAATTTTTAACAAGTAGTAGGAAATTATAACCACCAACCTTCATATTAGTTATACAGAGCACTAACGAGCAGTGCAGCTGTCTCAGATTGTGCGGTATGGATCCTCTGCAGGACGGACAAGTAAAGTTAAAGTTGACTGAATAAAAAGCACAATTTTATTGAAATCTGTGAAATCACCTGGTGAAATCTTGTATTTTTATGTTTAAGTTCATGAACATGTTAATTTCACCTTATCTTAAACGTGTTAAACTAGAGAAAGTTTCTTGAAGGTAGAACAAATCGGGGTGAATGGCCACGTGCTCCTCCTAAACCCAGTACCTCCCCCAGACCTCCCAGACTCTGTCAGACCTTTTTTTTTTTTATTTTGCAGCTGGTACGTGTTGGGTGTTTTTTGGACTCTAGATGGCCTGCCGTTTGTCCTGAGTTGAATTTTTGTCTTCCGCCTCCCCTCCTCTCTCCTGGTTCCAGTCTCGGAGGCCCTGCGGCAGGCTCGTGTCCTCCTCGAAGCTCCCGGTCCCCTCCACAAACTCCTCATACGTTGACTTCTCCTCAAACGGCCGAGGGCCCAGCAGCTCCAGCATGTCAGCCTTGTTCAACACCTCCCTTTCTAGCAGGCGCTTCCCCACCTGAGGATCACAGCAGAGGTGGAGCTTAACTGGTTTGTTTCAGACAGAGGATGAACTGAAGCCCCACATCTGGGCTTCAGTTCATCCTTACTTGAACTATGAATCATGGAAAGAATACTCTGCGTTTATCTGAGGTTGTGTTTTTGCATATTAGACAGTCTCACCAGCTCCACCAGGTCCTTCTTGTCCTGGATGAGCTGCAGGGTGCGCTCGTACGCTCGATTTATCAGCTCTCTGACCTCCTCGTCAATGATCTCTGCTGTCGCCTCACTGTACGGCTTCTCCATGACTACCTCGCCCTGTCGGGGGAGGTCAAACGACACCTGTCCCACCTTCTCGCTCATCCCAAACTGCACCACCTGCAAATCAGGGTGCAGAGCGATGCGTTACGGCACAAACAGCACTCTTCTGCTGGTGGGAATCAAACAGGGAGTGTGTTTTTAGTCACATGTGCGTACCTGAGCGTAGGCAGACTGCGTGACCTTCTTCAGGTCGTCCTGAGCTCCGGTGGTGATCCGTCCGAAGAAAACCTGCTCAGCCACACGCCCTCCCAGCATCATGCACATCCTGTCGAACAGCTGCTCTTTGGTGTACAGGTACTGTTCCCTAGGCAGGTACTGAGCGTAACCCAGACCCTTCCCCCGCGGGATGATCGACACCTGGATACAAACCATGTGTGGTTAACCCACAGCTTCCATCTACACCTGTAACTGGTGGAGATTTACAGAGCAGCTGGAGTCATAACAGAAACGACACAGCCCAAGCACGCACAGAGCTCCTACCTTGAGCAGAGGGTCAGCGTGCTGCAGGAACCACCCGACGATGGCGTGACCGGCCTCGTGATAGGCGACGGTCTTCTTTTCTGTGGGCTGCAGGACTTGAGTCTTCTTCTCCAGACCTGAAAGCAAACAACCCGGGAGTCAGACTGTAAGGACGTCAGATACAAACTGTCCCGTTTACCACACAAAGACCATTACAAGAAACAACCGTACACAGCCGTCACGTACTAGGTGATGTCACACTCACCTCCAATGACCCGGTCGATGGCTTGTTCAAAGTGTTTGCTGTTGACGGATGGGTTCAGGTGTCTGGCTGCGATCAGAGCTGCTTCGTTGCAGACACTAGCGATGTCAGCTCCTGATTCATTCAAACGGGAAAAAACAGTCATCAAATATAATGATTCAAAATAAAAGAACATTTTTGCGATAGTGCCGTTACATTGTTGTTATTCGATCCAACTGTTACAAACCAGTGAATCCCGGTGTGGAAGCTGCCATCTTCCTTGAAAGACCGTCTTTGTCCAGATTGGAATCCAGTTTGATTGGTCGCAGGTGGACTTTAAAGATGGACGCCCTGCCTTTGATGTCCGGCGGACCTGACAGAAGACAGGAGAGAATTCTTCCTCTGCATTCCAACTAAAACTTATTCTGCGGAGCTTCAACATGAGCATGATTTTACAGGGCACCGCATGCGTCCTCCAGCAGGCTGATCACATTGGAAAACCCAGATATCCCTCGTAGGTACATTTCGCTGCCATGTTTACACTTAATCAGGTTTCTAAATGGCATGTTCGGAGAATGCCAAGAGCAAATCAACACCTCACACCAACTGGCAGCACTGTGGTTAGTGGGAGAATGATTTGGGCACTTTCCAATACTTTAAGATGTGGAGACTGCAGTAAGGCAGTAAAGACTCTGCTTACCTATGTAGATCTGTCTGTCGAAGCGTCCTGGCCTCAGCAGAGCAGGATCCAGGATGTCCGGTCTGTTAGTTCCAGCCAGGACCACCACATTCGTGGCGGTGTTAAAACCTGTAGAAAAAGATGAAGACACTTAAATCTAATGGGGGGCTGGGGGGGATAGTATGTTCCACTTCAAAAATGCAGCTTGCCTACCATCCATCTCCACCAGCAGCTGGTTCAGGGTGTTCTCCTGCTCACTCTGACCCCCAAAGTTCCCCCCTCCTCTCTTCCTCCCCACTGCGTCGATCTCATCAATGAAGAGGATGCAGGGGGCATTCTTCCTCGCCATGGCAAACATGTCCCTCACCTTCATGAGGAGAGAGAACAGTCAAACATTCAGTGTCTGAACAGAGTCATCTCAGATGCTCCAGGATCTGCTCCGGGTTCATTCACTTACTCGGGCCGGACCGACGCCCACAAACATCTCGAGGAACTCGGAGCCGTTGACGGTGATGAAGGGGACGTTGGCCTCTCCAGCTGTAGCTTTGGCCAGCAGAGTCTTTCCCGTACCAGGAGGTCCGGACAGCACGGCTCCCTGAGATAAAAACGGCATCAGTTAAGAGTGATTGAGAGAAGTTCACATCCAAGACAAACTGCCCCTCAAAAAAACGGCACTAATTTATAAATGCCTCGTCTTTAGCCTGTATCTTTACGAATAATGACTGATTTCATTTCAGGTTTTGTTTTTGGATTTTTCTTTTCGGATCCTACAACAGGATTAAAACTGTTAAGAGTCCAGAATTTCCAACACACAGCAGGGAAAACAGCTCAGTGTTTTTACACTAATAATGTGCTCAAATAAAAGTACTTTATCTTCAGAATGGAACAAAACTCTGAAAAATGGACTACAGTAAAAGCTTTATTAATAAAATGTGCAGCAGGGACTCATCAATGTGAAATAAACTCTTCATAAGCATTTCTACACATATCTGAGCAAAGCAATGCAGACAAACAAGATTGTAAGCAAAGTCATAAATAAAACAGATGATCAAATGCAGTCAAAGTTATTGGTATCGCAGAAACTAGGGGTGGGAGATCTATTGAATACACTTGATGTATCGAGAGGTTAAAACGACTTTATTGTAACCATCAAATAAAGGCTGCCATGGAAATATTAAGTTGTCTAGACCTAATTCATGCATGTTTATATACTACCAGATATAAACAAGGAAAATATGGCGATAGTGGGAGTTTCACAGGGAGGATGTCAAACAAAATATTTTCCAAAACATGCTGTAAATCTCGTGATGCAAAAGGCAGCAGTACCACAAAAATTCCACCAGATGAAAAGTCCGTGTCTGCAAAGCTCGGATTTTTACCTTGGGGATCTTAGCTCCGAGGTCCTGGTACTGCTGCGGGTTCTTCAGGAAGTTCACAAACTCCATTATCTCCAGCTTGGCCTCCTCACAACCAGCCACATCCTTGAACTTCACTTCGATGTTGTCCTTCATCATCTTGGCTGTTGACTCGCTCATGCTAAATGGATTCCTACCACCTCCAGCGCCTCCTCCCATTGGTCCCCGCCGCAGCGTGAAGAGCAGGAAGCCAATCAGCAGCACGGTCGGGATCATGCTCAACAGGAAAGAGCTGAAGGAAGAAAAAGCAGCATTAGGAAAGCTACTTTTTCACAAATGTTATTATAGAAACTGAGGTTGTTAGGCCCTTTTTAATAAAGATTTTACCCCTGATTAAAGTCTCTGGCTGACATAATGCATGCTGCGTTTGTGTGTCCAAACCCACCCATCACTCTCAGAGCTGTAGACGACAGCAGGTCGGTGCGTTGACTCCATTCCGAGTTCCAGAACTGCCGTCTCGAGGTTTCTCTCAAATGTGTCGACGCTGCCGATGTTGAACCAGACGTAACTCTGAGGGACAAAAAACATCATGCATCATTCAACTAGAGAAAGGTAGCCTGAACTGTGCGACTTACTTGTTCCTAGGCCATTTGGGTTTTTAATCTATGCAAAATAAAAATAGTCTTTGTGCAACTTTGACATTTTTAATGAGTTAAAAACCTCAGGGAATGTCTGACAGAGTAATTAATACTGAGTTGTACTGTATGTAGCAGCACCTCACTGTGACACTTTTTATACATCTGAAGATTCCACTTTAAGCCCAAATCATCAGCCTTTCCACTGTGCTGTCAGTTAGTATGAGGCTTTTGTGCGAATATGCTCTGTTCAGTTTTCTCCAAATGTGCCAAACATCTCCACTTTGGTCTACACTGGACGGTCGGATGATGGGGCGAATTTGATGGTTGTTTTCACATGACTACTAGTGGTCAATGGTTACTCTGGTTACATTTGTTTTACTTTTTAAACTTCACTAGCTGCCCAAACTCTTTCAGGATTTCTCTAAACGTACATAACACCCAGATTGTGCCTTTAAAAAAAAAAAAAAAAAATCCTTAAACAAGAAACTTTTAGTTTTTTTAATGTAAACATGTAAAGAAATTTAACTGAATTTGGCTAATTAAACAAATTAACTGACCACAAGCAATACTTTGAAGAGCCACTAGGGGTTGTGACAGCTGGATAAAAATCTATTTCAAAATCAGTTTGAGAATTGGTTTGCTTTGCCTTACCGCATCAGTGTCGGCTCCCGGCACCAGAATGACTCTGACGTACTGCTTGTTGACGACCTCCAGTCGATCCACCTGGAAAGAGCATGAAACTGTTAACCTGCAGAAACATCAGTACAGGGCTCCAGAGTGCGACCAATTTGGTCACAAATGTGACCACATTTTTCAATGGTGTGACTAAAAAAAAAAAAAAAGAAAAAAAAAAGAAAAAAAAAAATCCTAGGTCGCACTGGTGCAACCAAAAAAAGAACTCTGAAAGTCTCAGTGTGGTCAACAACAGACACACATTATGCCCATATCGTGGTCTAAACCAATCAGAGATAGTCAGGGGCGGGACCTGTCTGATTGGCCATGGTCCAGATATTACTGTGGTCCTTCGTGTGTACGTTTGAAAGTACAGGCAGATGGAGGGAGGTGAGTAGCTTGAATAAAGCGATATCGATTCATTAAATCCTGAATCGACTTTTAAATATAAATGTATTTTGCCAGAAACTCAGGTTAAAGCTCACAAAAGTATTTCAACAACTACCAAACAGTAAATGAAAGCAGGTAACAGATTCCACACAAAGACGTAAACACAGCAGACCCGACGCATCAGAATCAGCTTTCTTTTTCTCGGCTTTCTCACCCGACGGCACGTAGACGGACATGCCGTCGTGGCTGAAAGCCGACAGCTCACTGATTCTGATGCGTCGGGTCCGCGCTTTGTGTTTACGTCTTCTTTGCGCTCGATTCTGAGCTGCAGGTTTTGTCTCTCTCCAACCAAAATTCACTGAACCAGCAGCAAAAGAAGATCAAAACTACACTTCACATTTGATAAATGTCATCATTAATTCACTCTTACTTTGCTGTTTTGCTCCCACCACGATAAAGAGAAGGAAAAAAAACAAAAAAACAACACAATTCATGCACACTTATTACCCACCAGTCTACCGTTGTTTACAGCGCTGTCGGCCGCAGTCTTTCTTGCTTTTTTTTTTACTCAAATGACCTCGGACAAAAAAGCCTAATTTCTGCTGTTCAACACTAAAATTATGCAAAAATTGCAGAATATTTTTAAGGTCATCTGCTATAAAAAGCCAGGCCAGGAAAATCTCCTTCTTGTTTTTCTGTGTTTTATTCTCAGTTACTTTGTCACAAAGGCATCTGCTGTGATGCTTACACCTCCAAGTCTCACAACTGTCAGTACTGATAAATGATCAGAATTATAATATTTCTGATATTAAGCCACCTTTTCATTTCATCACACAGACAGAGGATTGGAGGCAATGTTTGAGTTTGAGCGCCGAGACACCTTACAAAGATGCACTCTGATAATAGGGGTTCACCAAATTCAACTTGACTCTTAACTTAAACTCTGCTTTGGATTGAACGGTCCAGTGTTTACTGAAATGTAATTACAGCATTCTGTGTGTTTTGCTATTTTTGCAATCTGTGGGCACTGTGTGAACACTTGGTTAAAGGGACGGGAGTAAAAACAGCTTCCTTCATGTTGGTGGCTGGTTAGAGCCACTCTGTGACTTTGACTGGTACCATGTCATCTGTCAGCAACCACTACAATCAGGACTAAATATCCCTGCAGTCTGGGAGCAAACATCCTCACCTTGCCTCTGCCCAGGTAGCGGTGGACAAAGTCCTTCCAGCTGATCTCTCTGCCAGTGTCTCTGAAGTAGAAATACAGCAGAGCCGAGCTCAGTCCGGCCACCGTGATCGCCACGTAACGGAAATCCTTCTCATCCCAGGGGAAGTCGCCCTGCAGACCAACACAGGCACAGGAGGAAAGTTACCTGCAGGTTATTATTTGTTAATGCGATGACACGCTAATGAAAGAGGAAAGGATGACGCTGATTTGAGGAAAAATTGGTCAGCTGCAAGAAATAAGAGATGAGTAAGAACAGCGTTGGGCTGCTCGCCCGTTACGTAAAATAAATATATTGAAAACTGAGGCTGTATTCATAATTCTGTTACACTTATTTTGTAAAATAAAAACTGAATGGTTCTTTCAATGTTTACCACATACCTTCTGCATTCGCCTCCACCAGTCCTTTCCTCCTCCTCCTCTCTTCCCTCCTCCTCCTCCGGTTGGTCCTTTTTTTCCATCTGAAATTCAGAAATGTCATTTTAGCTACAGTTCCTTTTCTAGTTTCTCAGTTTTTATCCATGAAATATCAGGATATTCTTTTGTAAACTGGATTACTTATTTCAGTTTGACATGCATTTGATCTGAAGTTACAGCCCCATCCCGGATCCTGCTCACTGGCTCAAGTTGAGGAAGCTACTCGGGTAAATTTTTAGGGTTTTTTCATAATAAAATAAAAAAATAAAAATATTCTGATGGCCACCAAACACATTTTGGCCTTGCAAAGGAAAATGACCAGCAGGGGGTGCTGGAGTTGATTCCAGCTGTCATAAGGCAAGAGGCAGGGTACACCTGTACAGGTCATCAACCTGTCACAGGGCTGACACAGGTTTGCGTGAGTCTCGAGAAGCGGATTCCTCATATTGAACATCAGCATTTGAAATGTCTAATTTAAAATGCGTTATACCACAGGTGTATTTAGCCATTTAGTTTTGTTTTTCACATTCTTGGTAATAAAAAAAAAAAAAAATGTGAATAACTATTCACAATAATATCAAATGAAACAAACTTTGTGAGTTTTTTTAAATAGTTATTGATGTTTGAGAAAAACAGAAAAGCAGATCCCACCTTTGGGCTCTGTGGCGTAGAGTCGTCGCTGAGCTAACTGGAATCTGCGACAGGACAGGAAGTTAGCTGGAGTCGGAGTTATGTTCTGAAAAAGACCACACAGTCACCGCTGGTACACTGGACACCATCTACAAGCAACAACCTGCTGAAGAATGGCTTTTAGCAACTATAAACCTCTAATCAGTGGAGGTCACATTCATTCAGTGGGTCCATCCTTGACTCATTAGGGAATGAGTCAAGGACATATACTATATATTTGTATTATATATATTATAGCTAACTAATACATTCCTGGTTCTTGGGGAGAAAATGTAACAGTAACTCAAATAACCACTTTTTACAACCAACATTCAGTATGCAGAAGGGCATCTCTGAACGCACAACATGTTGAAGCGGCAGCAACAGAAGACCACCAGGTGCCACTCCTGTCGTCTAACAATAGGGCTGTAATTCGGGATTTACGGGGTGGCTTAAGTGGTACAGCAGATCATCTTCTGATTGGAAGGTTGGTGGTTCGATCCTTGGCTTCAGTCTGCTTGCCAAATACCCTTGGGAAAGATACTAACTCCAAGTTGCCCTCAGATTCGTTCATCAGAGTGTGAATGTGTGTGAATGTTTATTAGTTTGCACTTGAGTTTAGAAGTGCTTGTGTGAATGAGACATGTTGTATATATAGTTGCTTTGAGTACTCCAGGAGAGTAGAAATAAGTATATAAGAATCAGACCATTTAATTCACACAGGCTCACCAAAACTGGATAACAGAAGAATACAAAAATGTTGGCTGGCCCGATGACCCACGGTTTCTGCTGTGACATTCAGAGTGTAGGGCCAGAATCTAATTCAAACAACATGAAAGCTTGGATCTATCCTCACTTGTATCAATGACTCAGGCTGCTGGTAGAGTAACAGAGTGGAGAATATGTTGTTGGCAGACTTTGGGTACCAACTGACTACAACTTAACAACTTTACCTGAGTATTGCTGCTGACCATATCATCGCTTTATGACCACCGTGTACTCATCTTCTCACGGCTGTTTCCAAGCAGGAAAATGCACCACGTCACGAAACTCAAACCATCTCATGCTAATTTCTTAAGCTCACCCGGGAGGTCTAACCCAGTGGGAGCAAGATGTACCGAATGAAGTGCCCGTGAGCGAATAAAATGTTAAACTCATGAAGTTTTTCTTTTCTATTCTTTACGCTCTCCTGCATAGTAAGGCAATTGAGCTGAAGTTGGCCAATTAGAAGACATTGAGCTCATATGATGTTTAGCTGCTGAAATGGATTTTCTCAGGGACTAACAAAAAAGGTACAAGTATAAAATAAATATGACTTCACGATGAACGCTTGAACTAATTTGCTTTTAAGCAAAAAAAGAAAAAAAAAGACTTTAAACAATTGTTTCAACTAAACTTGGCAGGCAGTCGTCCTCGCTAGTAGCTACTCGTGCCTCGAGTTTATTTAGTTAATTAAATTTCTAAAACACACAGAAAGGAAACTTGCGTTGACTAAGTTTCTGGTGGATTTTTATATTTCTGTAAAAAAATGATAATTTTAAAAACTCTTTCGCAGACACTTTCCGTCACTTACCGGGCCGGTGGAGTTTCTGTATCCGGCTCTGAAGAGCTGTCCTACGGTCACAGCTGACAGCCTGGCCCGGGCTCCTCCAGCACGGCAGAAAGGCAGAGCGGCCGCCGAGAGAAGCCTCAGTAGCCGAGACATCCCCGCTGTGCCGCGTACCCAGATTTTCAGGCCACAAAACACAACTTTTTTTATTTAGTTGGTCTTACTTCTGTCCCTGGGATCCTTCATGTAACGCCTGCAAGTGTTATTAAGTAACAGCGTGAGATGTCAACCGGAGGATGATGTAAAGGCCCTTGAGGCTTCCCATAAAATGCCTGTCAGAAATTGTTACTGAAGGAAATATATTTAGCAATAATGAAACAGTCATATTCCTCATTTTCAAATGTACTACAGCAATATTACTATTTTGAATTTATTCAACAAAATCACATTTATTTGTGTTAAATATAAATTTATTACAATCAGGCATCATACAGGTCCTCATAGCACAGCATGTCACTTATTGGCTTAGAGAGAAAGCCTGGCTCGAGTGCTGTTACCAAAACATGCAATGACTTCGCTTCTTTCCTCATGACATTATTTAATACAGTCCCGATCAAAGGTTTAGGACCACATGCCTTTAAAAAGCCAAAATGTGGATTCATTGTCATTTTGTGTCAGGTAGTCACACTGTCATGAGTCATGACTGATGGCAAAGGAGAAAGAAAAGTTCCCTTTTTGAATGTGGTCGGCTTGTTGAACTGCATAAGCGGGGTCTTTTGCAGCGCGCTATAGCTGCTGAGGTGGGACGCAGTAAGACAGTCATTTGCAATTTCTTAAATGATCCTGAGGGTTATGGAACAAAAAAAATCAAGTGGAAGACCCAAAATTTCACCAGCACTGAGCCGGAGGATCCAATTGGCTGTCCATGAAGACAGTGGAAGATCCTCGATCCAAATTAAGGCCGTTACTGATGCTGACTGCATCCCCATAACCACCAGACAGCATCTGAGACTGAAGGGCTTCAAAAACAAAAATGTCTTCAAAGGTGTCGTCTCCTTGAACGCCACGTTTGGTGCTCTCTTGCATGGGACACTGAAAGGTGGAAGAAAGTTTTATTCACTGATAAGAAAAAATTTAACCTTGATGGTCCTGATGGCAGATGTTTTCTACGCGCAGCGGTGGAGGGGGCACCATAGTGGTCTGGGGTGCTTTTACTTTCAGTGGAACAATGGAGCTTCAGGGGATGCAGGGGCGTCAAACGGCCGCTGGGTATGTCCAGATGTTGCAGAGACCATCCCTCATGACTGAGGGCCCTCGTCTGTGTGGTAGGGCTGCCACAAACGATTATTTTGATAGTCGACTAGTCACCGATTATTTTTGCGATTAGTCGACTAATCAGATCACCATCCATTAGACGTAAAACTACAGCTTATTGCACCAGCAGCATCTGCTCTTATATAACTATCATTAGCTTACAGCTTTAAGTGTTTAAGGTCTGTGCTAACTAAAAATAAAGACAAGATGATAGTTTATTAAATTTTAATGAAATTTGCAGATTGTTTCGGTGAAGTTTAATAAACTCCTTGCTATCTAAAATATAACAGGACACTGGAGTATATTCTGGAGCATCTCACACTTCTGATAATCAGCTGTCTGCTTGAAGTTTATCCATCTGTGTAAAAACTATAACTTTAATCTCAGACAAACTGATTTACTCAGGAACAAATAAAATACTAAAAAAAAAGCCAAACAATAACATTTTAAGTTATCTAAGTGACTCATATATATTTAACCTGAGTAGCGAAAGACGGCGGTGGGTTTGAAAACGATTTGCGGGGAGTCCGGTGTTCTCACGGCGCTAGTGAGCCTAGCCCCCGGCTCGCTAACGAGCTAGTGGGTAACAGATGTCTCCGAAAACGTCGGAGCGCTTTTGAAAATATGTGGTGTCCTGATAAACTGAGCAGATATTTGAGGTTTACACAGCTACATTCTCGCCTGAAAATATGTTAAACGTTTATTTTGTGACCCAGAAAGAATAATAAGAGTAACATTAAAACTAACTAGCTGCCGCCATTGTTGGAAACTGCGCTGGGCCGCGATATGAATTCTGGGACACAGCTGCTTCTTCTTCTTCTTCTTCTTCGGGGTTTAACGGTAGCTGACATCCTTGTACATGCAATGCTGCCATCTTCTGTTTCAGTCCGTTATTACACTCTTAAATCCTGCCACTTATTCCTGCGTCTTTTGTGATCGTACAAAGTTTCAAACGACGCGTCGACTATTAAATCAGTCGTCGACGATTTTGATAGTCGACGTAATCGTGACTAGTCGACAAATCGTGGCAGCCCTACTGTGTGGTAACGATTGAGTTTTTCAACAGGACAATGCGCCAGTACACAATGCCTGCAGAACAAGGGACACTTCCAGGAGAATAACATCACTGTTTTGGACCATCCTGCTTGTTCCCCTGATCTAAATCCAATTGAGAACCTTTGGGGAAGGATGGCAAGGGAATTTCACAAAAATGGACAACAGTTCCAGACAGTAGATGCCCTTCGTGTGGCCGTCATCACCACTTGGAAAAATGTTCCCAATCACCTCATGGAAATGCTTGCAACAACCATGCCGCAATGAATTATTGAAGTGATCAACAATAACAGTGGAGCTACTTATTACTGAGTTCATGTTTGGAACCCGTTTACAGGGTTTTTTTGGTGGTGTGGTCCTAAACTCTTGATCAGCTGTAAAACAGCCTGTTTCAGTTTAAGCATTGTTTTCAATAAATTGCAGGCTCAAAAAATGTTTGGTCTCTCTCCCATTTCTTCTTATTGCATGTTGAAGCTCTACTTGGAACCTTGTTAAGAGCCAGCCATGCAAAATAAGATTTATTTGCCATTTTTCAAGTTGTCTTAGACTTTTGATCGAGACTGTGTTACATAAAAATTCTGTTCAATTTAACATTCAGTAAATTATATATATTTTAATTTTAAATCAATCTAAATAAAACATTTGGTCACTTTAAGCAAAAAGCTGTGCTTCTGTTGATTTGAAAAAAGTGTTAAGTTTCAGGTGCAACTAACTATTAATTGATCTTGTTATTCAAAGTGTTAATAAGTTACTGTTTGGTATATTAAATATTAGAAAAAGGGACACATATTGCTCTTTAGCCACTGATTTTAAGAAAATCAGCAAATACAAAGAAAAAACTAAAGCCAGCAAATGTTTTGTTTGCCTTCTTTTAAAATAATTTCAAATTATTGCCTAATAGAAATGGACTTTTCACTATACTAAAGGAACACTTAAAGAATAATAATAAATAGAGCAAGTGTGTGTGTACTATTGCTTTAAACATAATTCATAGAGATATTAAAGATAAAGAAAAATTAAATTCATTCATGTCACACAATAAGAAGAAGGGACACCCGCAGAGAATCATCAGGTATTTGTACAGAGTGGCAAGTGACCTATAATGCAGACTGTAATGGAGGTTTTAATGTTGTTTTTGATTGGTGTAAATACACTCATGAAGTGAAACTCAACAAATAACAAATGTAGCACACAATAACACCTGAGTAAAATATAAAAGAAGAGAAACCTAAGTCATGAATCTATAAAACAGCAGAAATCCATCTCTCTGCAGCTTTCAGCTTCCTCTGTAAGTGCTGTAGGAGAAGCGACTCATCAGTAGAGGGATGTGAAACCTCTGCTCCGGCTCACTGATGGTGAACACAACCTGGAAACACACAAACGCACACACAAATGATTACAGCAAGATGAAAAATGCCTTTTAATGTTTGATACAAAAATGATTTCAACAAAAACATTGGTTGTTGTAGACCCCACTGTCTTTGATGTCACAGTGTTTATTGGACATGAAGATGTGAATAATGCTGTGACATTATTATAAACACTTTGTTGAAGTAAGTATAAGTAAGTAAGAATGTTTTTAAAATTTAAATTTTCCTGTTGCTCATTTGTTGATAATGACATTTGTGTGTTTTAGGAGATTTGGCGACCCCTTGTGGTGAACAAACTAACTGCTACCAAACTGTTTCTGTTCCCAAATAAATGTGTTGTCTTTACATCTTGTCCTACCCGTGACACTTATAAGGATCTATTCACATGTGTGCGTTACTATATACCTAAATCAGACCAGTTTATTTCTTTCAGATATAGGATAGTGACACCTCATGACCCACCTCCACATAGGGGTAGAAAGAGGGCTGACCAAGGCCTTCCCAGTATGAACCCGTCTCAAAGCGGAGCTTGTACATGCCAGGAGTAAAAGTTTCTTGGTTCATGAGTCCTGGGCAGCGGCCATCTTGGTTTGTTGTCCTAAAAATTAATAATTAATAAATTATTAATTAGTTCTATGTGCAGGTTTTCGTCAGCTCACCTGGAAGAAAAGCTCTTCCCTGATTTCTTTAGTTGTCAAAAGAAATCCCCCACCCCCCCATTTCTGGCCTTTTCAGTTTCTGATTTTATCCAGCTTCAGGCTTTGAATAATAAACACGTTAAGCGGAGATTAAGCTACGTGTAAGAATGTATGAAAGCCTACCCGACACTCAGCATGGCCCAGATCATCAGCTTGGAGTCCAGTCGGTGCAGGCTGAGGGCCATCCTGGCTGCCGGGACGCCGTCGGTAGCGTTCAGCACGTGAGTGGTCAGAGGGCTGGACTCCGCCATGATCTGCTGGATGGCAGGGGACAGGTCAGATTTAAATGTGGGACCTTTAGTTACAGTAATTGACGTCATGACACCATCGTATGGAAGAATGTTCAATCTGTGAGGCCGTTCTGAAGGCAAAAGGGGATCCAAGCCAGTACCCAGTAGCAAATTGTGACCAGTGAAGATATAGAAACAATGATTTCCCTCTTAATACCAGTCTATGGTGGTCATCTGATGCTCATCTACATCTAACACCTCCATGTACAGCAATCACAGTCCTCTTGACACCAAATAGGACAGAAAAAAGAGCAATGCAACAATAACCTTAAGCTTTATTAATATGGTCAATGATATTATGTCTGCTAACTAAAAAAAGAAACTATCAGGAATCCTCCTCTGTCTAACATAACTGTTTGTGTCTTGTTTTTTTAGATTAATAAAAGTACAAGGATAAAAACCTTTTTGTCTCTTCAAAACTTCTAAAAAAATAGCCAGAGGTGCTTTCATGATCGCTGCCCACCACTTATGCAATAGTTTGCAACTGGTCACAGAGTGAAAGAGCAGGATTGTTAGCAGTGAGTCTGCACTTAGTGATCTGTCCGAGAGAGATTTCTGTTCAGAGACAGGTTGGCTCCCACCAGGCAATGCGCACAATCGGCTTGCGATCAGAAGCAGTTACCTCGGTCAGCCTCTGCGTGTGCAGTGATTACCAAAATTCTTTTTAAAAAAGAAATCAATCACCCAGCAATCCTCCCATCTTATTTTTATAGTGTGGCTGGAGCACAAAGCAGCGTTTTCTATACTGCAGCCAGACACCAAAGGGAGCTGAAGATGCTTTAGCTTCACTTTTGAGAAGCTGTGACATTCTCATCTTTATTTACAGCGATTCAGAATGAATTTACACTTCAGCTCTTCGACATCAGAGTGTTTAATGTAGCAGTCCAACGTTTGAGTGTCACACCTACACTTTCTCAATATGTCCCATTTTAGCAAATGATCATAAGGACAGATTTTGCTATAGACTCTGGTCTGACACCTGCAAATTACAGCTCCGTGCTCCAAGTTTAATAAACTACTCAGAAGACAAGGATTATGATGTCATGATATTACCTGTCAGTCATGTGACCATGTATCTCATGTTTATTTTCCTCAGTGATCACTTTAATGTAAACAAAAATGACTATGAGTTTCATGTGACACCTTCTGTGTGTTAAGACACTGAGTCCATATCAAGAGGTCTCAACACAAACAATTATTGGAAACTTTCTTGAGGAATTAAGGATAAATATGCTTCAAAATAGGAATAAAGAATATTATAAGCCTAAAGAGTTCACATATGAAGCTTACATATCATTATAAGATGACCAGAGGACACATACCACTTCTAAGTGGAGACAAGAGCAGCACATACATGCACTGGTGACACTTTAAAACACTGAAGTGCATCAGTGTGAAACAGAAACACCTCAGGCCTCATTGCTGTAGTCTATAATAGGAGAAGCCTTACCTGTGTGAGAGCTCTCCCCTCTGTTGCAACCAGTTCATTCAGTATTCCAAACTCCTCCAACCAGCTGTGGTATCACTACACACTCCTCCCTCATACACCTACCCACCATGCACTTTAAACAGACCCAGTCTCAAAGGTTGTCCTGATTCTAATAAATCATTAAAACCAGCCAAGAGAGTGCAGCTTTCCTTCAGTCAACAACACGTGATTCATTTAATCACTGGGATTGTTTTGCATGATTAGGCTCATTGTAATGTCAGACATCCCCTACTGTGCACCTCTGACTACGATTTCTTCTGATACCATTTGACTGGAAGAGACTGGAACAATCCCCACTGCCAGCTAGCATTTTAGTTCACAGGCAGAGATTAAATGCAGAAGCTTTAGTTGCTATTGTTACTGGCAGGTTAGGAATAACAGATACTGGGTGAGGCATGGGTAAATTCACAAGTTTGAATACAGTGTTTACCCACATGCAACATAAAAGATGGATGTAAAGCAGGCTTTTGCAAGTGCTGTTCAATGCTGCAGGTTTTGGTATCGATCAGATGCCAATCACATACAGGGCGATATCGATGCCGATATCAATTCTTTTAGCCTATAAAGGAAAATCATGTTAGAGGATGAAGTGTATTGTGTATTTTGTTGTACAGTTATTTTATTTTCAACTTTAATTTATATATTTATCTTTATCTTATTCTTCCCAGTTAAATTTACCCTTCATTCTAATTTGTGTTGTACAGTTATTTCATTTTTAACCTTAATTTATATTTTATTCCTTCCTAGTTAAATTTACCCTTTTTAATTTTTCATATTTATTTCCTATCTTATTCATAGCCTTTTCCTTTTTTGTTCTCTTTAGGTCACGAGCAGTTGTCCAAGCATTTCACTACATATCGTACTGTGTATGACTGTGTACGTGACAAATAAAATTTGAATTTGAATTTGAAGTGCGTCATGATTTACATGTATGAAATGATGATTCATCATCAGTTTGCAAATTCTAAAGACATTTTAATGATCACAAAATCACTGTGAGACTTTTACGCTCCATAATCTTAAGTTAATACAACAAATCATAGCTTTCAACTTTCTGTGTGTTTTCAAACTGTCCTCTAAGTTCAGTACGAGCTACGATCGTCCAGGATATGCTCGCTAGCTAGCAACCAGTGTTGCCAACTCCTCAGTAAGGAAAATCGCTATTGGTTGTCCTAAAAGTCGCTAAACGACGTCATCACCTAATTTGCATAATTGGTCATGCTAATCTAATTGTAACCTATGTTGTTGGAGAGAGAAATAACATCGTGGAAGAGACATAAAGTGAGTAAAAAACGTCCTAAATGCATTTAGAGTTTATTTAGAACTACAAATTAAATTTCTTTTAGCAATTATTGGTTTTTTTAATGTCACAATTCCAAACCTGCTCCTTTACCCGGGCTTGGACCGGTAAAAGTGACCCGAAATAGGCGCTCTGGTGGAGTTACTTTGTGTGTGTGTGTTTATAAGTAGTTTTAAAAATTGTGATCCACAAAACAGCATAAGAGTAAAAGAGTAAAAGAACTGACTGCGTTACAGCACCCGCTGCTTGTTGAGAGTAAAAGCGATACGCGCTTTCACGTCTTTTTTTAGCTAAGGGGTCTGAAAACTCGCTAAATATAGCAACAAAGTCGCTAAGTTGGCAACACTGCTAGCAACCTGTCAGACCCAGTTTCATTGATCCTTTTGCACTAGTTTCAGCCCGATACCAATACCAGCATTGGCATTAATGCTATCGACATTTGGATCAATCCGCCCACCTCTAGCTTTTGCTTCTTTTGTTTTGAAACACCAATCTGACAAGTTGCTAGCTAGCGAGCATAGCTCCTTTCACAACCACCAGTCTCCCCCTGCAGGACACGAAGAAGAATGCAGGTTTAAATTCCACTTCCATGATGGTTTTACCTTTCAGACCTGTCTTTGTGTCTAACATGGATGAAGGATTCATTTTTTAAATTGCTGCAGTGACTCGTCCAATGATATACGGTATATGGTATATCCTTTCATCCAACTCTGCCAAAGGTTTGGATTTTTCCCTATGGATAAAATGTGGGAGGTGCTTACCTTTGATTTTTGTTGTTTTTATTTTAATGTGATGCAGTTCAAAATGATTGTCTTTTGTTAAGAGTTCCTGTAGGTGGCGCTTAATGTTTCTGCCTCTACTTATGCAGTTACCCTCGTTTTTCTGAAGATTTTTCATGAAGCTCATTTTTAAACTTGACCTCAAGTACTCTGGTTGTTTATTAGCAGCATCAGATTCAGAGAGCAACTGGTTTTGTCCAGCTATGTTGAACTGTTTCTGATTTTAGCTGGCTAAATGGTAATACTGATCTCTACCCAAACCTGACCACTCACCTGCTCTCTGAAGGGGAGACCTAATTTCCATACAGTAAACTTAAAAACAAAGGAGAGCATTCCAACATATCAAATGATTTGATATGTTGAATTACTACAGATAAAATTCATAAACTCATAAAAAAAGAATCACACCAGGTCCAAATGCACCTCGTTTATGAAAAATACCTTTATTACACTCACAGTTAAATAGGTTACATTCAGCACTGAACAAACACAAAAGCACTGACAGGAGAAGCTACGGCGACGTCAAATCAAGGATTTCCAAAATGAGTCTGCGTCCAAACTCACTGGATTTCTTATTAAAACATTTAGTGTCACTTTGTTTTTAAAGTCTGAAATAAGGTTTCAGTATAAAGAGCTACTACTGTACACATGAATGTGTTCAAGTGTCACCTTTTAAACTGACAAATATTTAGAGCGTATTTACACTGACGGTTGTTCCTTTTAAAAGGTTCAGCAACTGTTTGGTGTCTGTGCTTGCCATTAAACCAATAATAAACATTATTTCATAAAATGAAAGCCACAACAGAAACCAGCAACACTGTAGTGGGAACAACAGTAATGTGTTATATATTGAATATTTTATGTGTAACTGGTCTGTCTTAATTGGCAGTGGTGTATCAAATTGTAAAAACGGGCCATCAAATGTTCAGTAGCATGTCTTTTCAGTAGGGTCATCTATTTTTTTTCTATTACCAGTTGAGTCTTTCAAAAATTCTTATTAGCATCAAAAGTACAGTTTCTGTAGCTGTAGGTGTGTCTGTCACTTCTTAGGTTTCATGTATCAATCTGGTCCTTATCAGGTCTTAAAATGACTTAAACACAACCTAAGATGAACACCAACATATGACATATTACACCGTGTCATTATTTACTGATAAAAATTGAAGCCAAACTGCAGAAGCAGTGTATGTACCCTACTAAGTTGCTTTTAGGACCTAATTTAGGAGCAAAATGTTGCAGCAATGGTTTTCTGGGCGACTCGTGTCTCACGTCATTGTGGAGGAACTTGTCTTTACAGCGCTGCTGTTGTTCATTCATGTTTTCAGCATTCATTCATGCACAGCTCTCTTAAACCAACCACAGCGTTTCAGTTGAGATGAGGTCTAGACTTTGGGCCACTGCAGCACCTTGATTTTTTTTTGCTTCTTCAGCCAATCTGTTGGCGATTTGCTGCTGTGTGTGGGATCATCGTCCAGTTACATGACCCAGTTTGGGCAAAGCTTTAGCTGCGGGACACACGGCCGCATGTGTGACTTTAGAGCAGTTTGGTGTACAGAGGATTTCATGGTCGACTCAGTGACTGCAAGCTTCCCAAATCATCGTCCCTCCACCACTGTGCTGACAGTTGATGTAAGGTGTTTGTGCTGATGTGCTGTGTTTGGTTTTCTCCAAATGTGCTGCTGTATATTATGAAGAAACAAAGCAAACTTAACATATGCTGCCATGTTGTTTTTAGAGGGAAGAAGTAGCCTCCTAGGAACCCTTCGTAGTCACACTCACTTGTTCAGTCTTTTTTTTTCAGTTGATCTGACTTTGGGGTAAATTTGCTGGAATATTTCCTCCTGAGAAGTCTGGCAGCTGTCTTGAATGTTTTCCACTTTCTCGCTGTGGAATGATGCTGTGCTTTCTTTTTACCAGGACTGTAAGTTAAACTTAACTTTTTCATTCAGCTAGATATCTTAGCAAACATGAACCCAACAGTTTTAGTTCACGTGAAGGATATTGCTACCCACACCTGCCAAACTAATCCATGAAATAAACTGAACTCAAACTGTTTGTCAGTTTATTTGTCAGTTAACCCAAGCTAAACTGAAACAAGCACATGAAACCAACTATCACTCATGATCATAGAAAAAGTACATTTCCCTATTCGTATCTACTACATGGAGCTAATGAGCTAATGCTCATTTCAGGAAATTGTCTGGGCCTATATATAACTTTATAAGTGATTTCCTGAGTGGACTGAACAGTGAAATTTACCCAGAAAGTCATAAAGCCGTGCTCACTGAGCCTGTACCGCAGAAGCATTATGTGGTCACACAGCTGGTTACACATAATGAAAACAGGCCTGATGAAAATAAACTGTGCGATAAGGAGCCGCCAGCTGGTCCCACACAGACTTTAATAACAGTGATGAGTCTGACATGAGAAGCAAGGTTAGGGTGATGAAACAGACTCAAACGTTAAGGAAATAATCCAACAGGCTCATGAGTCTGCTCTTGCCTGTGTAGCCCACTAATGCAGTGTTTTCTGGCGGTGCAGAGGTGTTGGCCCAGAGGCCAAAATAAAATAATCTGCTGTGAGGAGGTATTTAGCTGCAGAACCATCAGTATGTTTTATTAAACTTTTCTATGATGTTCAGATATTGTCTAATGTGTCAACATGTGAATGTGGATCACTGGAATGGAAAACATAGGTGACGGCAGTGCAACATACGGTGGCCCCGAGAGGTCAAACGGATTGCAACTTAAGAAAACAACCATCAATTAGCAAAAAACGCTGCAAAAGCACACAAGACACAACGGAAATAGGAAAAAACAGATTTCCAAAAGCACAAGGGAAGTGTTTCTGGGGAGACAATAACCCGTTGCAGGAACCAAAATATGCTAAGATTGCACTGGGAGACACTTAAAAGAAGTTGAGGATCTATCGGTTTTGTGACAAAAGAAAAGATGAGAGATAAGTGTGTTAGCCTAACTATTAGCCTAAAAATCCAGCAAAAAAAAGTTTGGGAACCACTGCGTTAGGTTATTGTCTCCCCAGAAACTTCCCTTGGCTTTTTTCCTATTTCTGTTTCCTTTTCCCTATTTATATTTTGTTTTTCCTGTTTCCGTTTTGTTTTGTTTGCTTTTGCAGCGTTTTTCTTATTGCTGGTGTTTTCTTAAGTTGCAGTTCGTTTGGCCTCTCAGGGCCACCATAGCAACATAATAAAAATGTCAAAGATATGTGAAAAAAATCAAAAATCAGGGGTGGAGGAGAGTCAGTCCAAATGCAGGTCGTGTTGCCAGCGTCGTCTTGAAGCTTCGTCCATCCCAGCTGTTACAGATCTGAGCGTCTGCTTCTGGAAGGAAGTGAACATGGACACAAAGGACACAAAGAGAGAGTAAAACATGCAAAAAAACTCATAAGTTGGCATGAAATACACTTTAAGGTCAATATCAGTGGAGCCTGATGATTTTAAAGATTTGGTTTAAACTACAATAAGGTTTATGTGTCCTTCTTATCCACCAAAATGACTAATCATGAAGTGACTTAAATCTAAATGACCAGCAGGGGGCGACTCCTCTTGCTGCAAAAATATGGCTGTTCCATAGAAGTACAAGGAAAAAGTGTGATCTGTTCCCAGGATTTGTACCTTGGTGAAACACTTTGCTGTTGAGTTTACAGTCGTAATATTTGATTTGAAGTCTTACTAAAAACAATATGATGTTAATTTTGGCCACTATTATTATTCTTGTTGCTATTTTTTGAGTGTTAACTGTCCCTCAATTTCTCAGCTCCACTCATCACCGTCTTGTTTCGAAAAATTAAGATGGTGAGAAAAGTCAGCATGAGGCTTCACAAATAAGATTTGTCAAACTGATGGGTGAGATTACCGTGTCTACAATAATCTTTTATAGTCCATTAACTATGTGCTGTAGGTATTGGGCAGTAAAGGAAAGAGAAAGCAGATCTATCTTCATTATAGGGCTGGATACTTAATGCGCAAATGTCCAACTTCCAATTACTGCTGACCACTGCCGAATGTGTTTCCATGTGTTTTACCACCAAACAGTCATTGGCTTTAGTTGGATAAACTTACAAAGACTCAGAACCACACAGGAAACAGTCCGCTTTTTGCATTCTTTGTTGCTTTAGCAAAAACAAAGAGCAAACACACGTTAACTGCAAAAATCAACTGATGTAAGAGCTAGTTGAAGTCTTCCACAGCAAAGTAAGTGCTACGTTACGGTAGAGGACAGATCTGGAAATAGTTTAAATGATTCTACAATAAAAGAATATTTAAAGTTATGTCATATCATATTATTATTACATCATACTGCTCTTCCTTCTGAGCTCCATTTTTATCCAAAACCTATTAAAGAGGACATATTCTGTTCATTTCCATCTCCATCTCATGCTATAAAGGTCGTAGTGTATTTATATTTGTACGTCCCCTATCTCCTCCTAAGCCAGTGAACAAATCTTGATAAAAACTTCTAGAAACATGGCTTAATGCACAGTGAGTGCAAACATCTGTATGTTTATATGCACATGTACACATGGCACTTATTCTTTATTGACCTAACATTAAAGTGTAGGTTTGCACATTTTTATTAATGGACTCTATTAGAGTAGCTCTGCAGGATTTTTTTTTTTTTTTAACCCATCTTCCTTCAGATTGGCTGCTCCTTGGAAACAGAAGGTTTAAACTGTATGTAGGCGGGGCTTCTGTGCTCACAGCTAGAGCTGTGCACCTGAGATGACCAATATTATGGATAACCTCTATCTTTGACATGATGCAGCTCTAAGAATAGGAACAAATGTCCAAAACTAAGTCTCATGAGGAATACTTGTACAAATGCTGGATCCTTTATTTGAAAGTTTGGCCCTGCTTAATAAAAAGACAGCTGTTACAGAACACATTACTTTTGGACTGAGTGCATTAGCATTATTGAGCCTGAAGTGGTTAACAAGCTGTATTCATAAACTGTAAGGGTGTAATCCTTCACAGTTAATATTATTTCCCAAATAATTTCAATGAAGATGCTCAAAAATGCACAGAAAGCTCAGTTATGTCTACAGCCATAAATTAAAGCACAACGCCCTCCAAACCCAAACCCAATTTTCAGTTTGTGTTTAATTTGAGCATCCAACATTAGATAGACAGACATGAAAGAAAACAAAGAAAAGCAAAGCAGGTTCATTTCAAAGGAACGTATAAGGCCAGGCAGCTTGCCACCTTCATACCTGAACTGCAGCATCACAGGTCCTCCTCCTGATCAGACTGCTTTATCTGAAAACAGAAAGAGAAAGTTACTCTTAACAGGACAGTGGGTTAATTAAAACACTGCTTTAGCCTCTATTTGCACATCGCCTCATGTTCAGTGCAGCCGGAAGTCCTTTATCCTCGCAGTCCACGTAAATGCTCATTTCCTGTTCATAATAACACATTGTGTTACACACACACACACACACACACACACACACACACACACACACACACACACACACACAAAGAGGTAAATGGTAATTAGCCTGCTAAAACACTCTTTTATTCATGTACACTCGGCTTCTTCCTGTCAGAGGAACAATGCGACAGATTAAGGGCCGGTCTGTTCTCTGCCTCCTCTCAGATTAATGAGGCAGCTTTGCTCTGTCAGGCAGGTATAGGAAGCCTGCAGGCTAATTCTATGTCATTATGTTTCCCTGTAAAGAAACAGAAACACTGAAAGCATCGCTCCTCCCCTCGGCCGATCTGCTCCACTCCGGTGAGATCCTGAATCAAAAGACCTGCGAGGCGACTGGTAAACACATCTTCCACCAGGAATTATACAGATGGTGTCTCTGCAGTGTGGGTGAGTCACAGATTTACTGCTGGTAAGTCTATATGACTGAGAGATTTAGGAAGACAGGTGAAAGGATGGACTGGGACAGATGAACTGTTTGAAAAAACAAACTCTAACTGGATATATGGAAATCGTGGCGGACATTATTTTTTACTTCTTACTTTCTGTTTGGCAAAAGAAATGTTTGACTGATTATTAAAATAATCTCCATAATAACTAGTGAAACACTGAAAAATAATTCTGAGAGTTTTGACAGTTTTGTTAACGCACCTGAGTCAGAGTTAGCCAATTCTCCACAAGAGGGCAGCATTGCATTAGCTGCTATTGCAGAGCTGGCCACCCCAGAGGTTGTTGAGGTTACCCTGTGGGAGGTACATCGTCTTGTTTGACTAGCTTAGTGTGTAATAGGGATACTTATGCATTCTGTGGGATAGTGATTGAGTATTAAAAGGCTTTAACTTGTTTGGGTAGTAGTAAAACATCTGTACTAGCAGTGATGGTAGCAGGCATGTAAAATTACACTATGGGTAGCTAAATTCATCCTATAAAGTAACTGAAAGGGAAAAACATACTGTGTGTTTACCCTGTGAAGGTATATTTATCCTGTGTAGTAGAATGGGTGAGTAATAGTGATACGTATTCCATGGAGGAGCCTATATATTAATTGTCAGGACCGCTATTGACAAAAGACGCTACCAGTGGCAGACATTTATAGTGGTGGTATATCTCTGAGGGGAGCAGCAAGACCTCAGCACAGAATAGAGAGGGCAGCCATAACAACAGCTCCATAAATGATTAAGTTAGGAAGTGCATGAATGGAGTATCTGGAGGTCGGTTGCAAAGAGGCTTGCAGATTGGATTGAGACTTTCTAAACAAGTCACTATAAATCAATGAATGTCAACAGGTCTGTAGGAGATTGTTCCATCTGCCAGGATTATGGCTGAGCTTTATTTTGTGAACTGTCTGTACTGAAACTATGCTCCATATACTCCATATTTGCTCTGCAGTAGTGGCAACAGTAGGAGTGGTGGTATATAGAGTGAGTAATATATGTTTATCCAGTACTGTTGTGCCATGGGAAAGGGTTTAATTTGGAATTTGTGACAAGGGAACATTCCCCAGAAGACTACAGGCAGAAGAAAAAGGAATAAAAAAATAAATAAAAAAGTTGAACCACTGAGCAAATGTGTTACTGTAATTACTTTTTATTAGGCTTACCATCTGCTGTCTTATTTTCATTTACTTAGGCAATTAGATGAGTTCAGTGAATGCAATGTCACACCATTACTGCAAATATTAGCGCACTGAAGAATAATCGCTGTGTGTAAGCACAGCACATCAGCTGTTGTACTGAAACCCGTTCAAGCTGGTTTTGTGAGACCACAGTGAAACGTCAGGAAAGTAACTGATGGAGTCCCTGCTGCCGTAACACCTGCGTTAACTGCTTCCTGCTGCTGTGTGATGCCACAGCTGTTTAATATCATTAAAAGAAGAAAACAAACTCCTATTTATTCAGCATGAGACTGTGTCTGAAAGCTGGGAGCTATTTGAAGATCGGGAGGCAAAGCTAAAATTTGGCTGTATGTGAAATTGATTGATATTGATTCTGTAAGTCAATGGTAGCATGGGTGTAGCTGTGGGGAAGCAGGGGCGTATATTTACCCTGTGGGTGTAGCTGTAGGGGTAGTAGTGCTGGTAGTGCAGCGGCTCGTCCTCACTGGCCTCCCCTGGCTCCGGACTCTCTCGCTCCAGACTGCTGACTGAACCTCGGCGAGAGGAATCCGACACACTGGGCTCCCTGCTCTCAGGACACTCTTACACACACACACACACACACACACACACACACACACACACACACACACACACACACACACACACAATATCATGCCACCTAAATGCTACATCTATTCTTGGGTATTAATATGGAGTTGGTTCCCCTTTGCAGCTACAACACTCCTTTGAGAAGACTTTGAAGTGCGTGTGGGGACTTCTGCCCATTTAGAAGAACATTTGAAAAGACAAACACTGATTTTCGAGTTGATCCTATAGGTGTGTCTTTATGAGCCTCTGTTTTGCACTGGGGCAGAGTCAAAGGTGGTCCATCCCCAAATTGTTCACACACAGAAGCACAGAATTGTCCAAAAAGTTTCGGTAAGTGGAGGCATTACGTTTTCCTTTCACTGAAACTAAGAGACCCAGGTCAACTCCAGAAGAACACCCCGCAGCGTTATCTCTCCTCCACCAAACGTTATAGTTGGCACAGTCTTTCAGGTAATGTTCTCCATTCACCTAACCCAGATTCGTCCATCAGATTTGTCACATCACAGAACACGTTTCAATAGCATCCCTGATTTCATACGATCGCTTTTGGTGGAGGATGTCAAAATGCTAACACTGATACTTCAAAGTCCAGAAACCAAATGGGGTGTTGCCGTGGCTACATCCATCTTTTAAATACAGTCCTTTTCTAACAATTTTTTTCTTTAAGCCTTTAATTTCTCCTCATTATACAGAGAGTAGTCACTGTGACAGTTCTCTGTCGATAAATAAGTGGACGTCCAACAGTGTCGAGACGTGGTTATGGATGATTTTAGGTCTCATTAAAGCAAAATCACAAGTCATGTCACAACAAAATATTGTAATTTAAATTTTTATTTGAAACATTTTCAGATCTAATGCAAACCTCTAAAAATGTCAGTTTTGTAGTGAATTTGAACCCTCATAACTCGAATACCCGCAGTATTACCTCCCTCTTCGACGACTCGCTGCATGTGTGCGAGAGAAGTTCTCATTTGAGTGTTGGAACACATTTCTAGGAAATAATCGCAAAAAACTGAAGACCGTCAACGTGTCACATCGGATAATTTCCTCATCTATTTATCAACCCGAGGAGATAAAACCCAAACACACACACACATGCACAGGGACGACACGATAACTCCTGAGCGCTGAAGGGGAGCTTATGAAAGGTTATGAGGACCGTGTTTATCGCTGTTTACCTCACTGTCATAATCCACGCTCCACTGGTGGCAGTTTTGTCATTGAACCATTACTCACAGATGCAGTATGATAGCCGGCTCACATCTGATGGTAAACACAGCGACTCTCTCTGCATCACCGAACGCTCCGACGGATCATTTGCCGTAATAAACTCAAATTTAGAGTTCAGGAAGGATTAGACCTGGATCAGTCTGATGTTTGAGGTTGATATAGGCATTTAATAAAAACGGGATGCGTGTCAGTGTCGAACACCTCTAAAGTAATGACCGAGACTGAATACGTTAGATGTTTCTCATTCGTTTGTAAACAGAAATGTAGTCCTGAATATATTTCAAAGCCTGGTTTTACATTCCTGCTAACAGGCCTTTTCATATTCTGGCAAAGCACCAAAGACAACAACTAGACTGTCATGGGCTTAGGAGATTGATTTCATTGATTTCAAACAGGCAGAAGAAGCCAGCCTGACTTCTTGAAGTCAAGTCTGACCTTGGGGTGAATTTTCTGGGACATCCAGTCCTGGGAAGATTGTGACATTACATCAACACCTGAATGCTGCAGACCAGCAAACTGCCAAAGACGTGTTCACACTTACTGATGTTTAGTTAATCAAGTACATTTGATTGGAAACACCTGACTGCTACTTATATACAGTCTATAGTTACTGTAAATCAGTCCTCCAGGGAAGCTCCAGGGGACCTGGACTTGAATCCACTGTGCAGCCAGGGCCTTTCTGTGTGGAGCTTGCATGTTCTCCCTGTGTCTGTGGGGGTTCTCTCCAGCTTCCTCCCGCAGACCAAAGACATGCACTTAGTAGTGCTAGGCTAACAGGTGATTCTAAATCGACCATATGAATGTGGGTGTGAATGGCTGTCTGTGTCTCTGTCCAGGGTGTACCCCGCTTCTTGCCCTGTGGGAGCTGGGATAAGTTCCAGCACCATGGGGGGATTAAAGAAAATAGATGGATAGATCTTACCACTACAGCACCTTGACAAATTTTATCTATGATGTGCGGTCTGGGGGTCAGTTGATGCATTTCAAAATGGAAGCAATACGTGTAGCAGTCAAGTGAAAAGTCAAGGTCTTCAGTAGCAGATGACTCATGCGGAAGACATGGAAGTAAGGGAAGGTTTGGGGTGAAGCTAATTATCCATCCATTCTCTTCTCCTTATCTTTATCAGGGTCACAGAGGGGCTGGAGCCTATCTTAGGCTTAGGTCACCAATCTGGCATTCACACTTATGTGCAATATAGAATCACCAGTTAACCTAACCCCACTAACTGATGTCTTTGGATTGTGAGTGGCAGTTGGAGTATCTAGACAGAACCCATGCAAACACGGGCTGTGTAAACAAACTCCACACAGAAATATTGCTTCACACACAGACTAAATACAGCAGCTCTAATTTTGAAAATAATTGCAATTAAGGCGTTAGGATTAAATTTTATTATTATTATTTTCAGCACAGTTCTTTGTCTCTACCTGAGCCATCCTTCCTCTGTCTGTCCATCTTGTCTACGCAGTCCAGCAGGCCATCGATCTGAACCTTGATCACTGTCAGCTCCCTTTTGATGGAAAGAAGCTCTGCCATTCTCACTGCAGAGACAGGGAGAGATGTAAGAAAGAGAGGGGGATTAATCTGGCTCATGATGCATAAAATAAAATAAAGACTGACGCATGAGGCTATAACGACTACTCAGGTTAAAAAGTATTCTATGTTAAAATCAACGGATAAAGTTATGTGAATGTGACCGGCTAATGCATGGCTTTATTTACATGTTGTCAAGTGTTGAGAAGATGAAGGCTCAAGCTGCCTCAGTGACCGCACTTGAGATTTGGTTTACTAACAAGGTTCCTTTAGTTCAACAGGAAGCAGAATGACCTAAACGTAGAAGTTGTCTGCACCAACCACCATGTGAAATGTAGAACCCAGAACTTCCCTCCCTAAGCTAATGGGGTAAGAACATTAAACAAGCAAATAAAGCTGTGAAAAACAGACAACCAGAACATTCATGTCAAAAGCAAAGGAAGTAAATCCCCACAAAGAGGCAGGGATCGATCTGAGGAAGCCGAAGAGCTGCTTGGTCTGGGAGAGGGAAAGAGACCCTTTTCTCAGCCTCCTTTAAATAGAGGCAGAACAGTTTATCAATTACTCTGTTACACTGTGAGAGATCTGTGAGAGAGGAAAAAGGAAATGAGGAAACAAACACAAGAGGAGGGTGCATAAAATAGAATACACACAGCTTTTTAGTATGCAAATGAATGCATGTAAAAACCTATAAGCAACAAATGTGCAGTTGTTTAGAACATAAAGCTAAATCTGGGTTTGAATCCTGGACCTGCAGTTTAATGTCAAACCTGCATTTGAAATTTATGTGGTGTACAGATAAGACATAACACGTGGACAGTGACACTAGTTATTAAAAACTAGGGGTGCAACGATACTCGTATCGATATTGAACCGTTCGATACAGTGCTTTCGGTTCGGTACGCATATGTATCGAACAATACAACATTTGTAATTTATTTTATCAACTTTCCTTCTGACGATGCTGTCTGTGTGGAGCGCTCAGTGAATCTGCGTTCGACTACTCCGCCTAGGCTGCACTGTCGAGCGCAGATCCACTGAGCGCTCCACACAGACAGCATCATCAGAAGGAAGAGCGCAGGGCAAGCTAGCGAGACAGAAGTTAAGCTCTCCTTGCAACATGGACCTCCCCCACCCTCATTCAGATCTGGCGTTTGGAATTATTTTGGTTTTCATGTGACGTATGACCCTGAAGGTAAGTGAGTCATGGACTAAAGTAAAACAGTATGTCGGATGTGCCACGCAATGCTCAATTACATTGGTGGGAGCTAGTGTGTTAGCGCAGTTAGCTTGTTAACGTGTTGGCCGTCTAGTCCCATGCACGGGGCGATCAGGGGTAGCTCGTTAACGGAGATTTGCCGTGTTGTGGCGTTAAGGTCATTTCAACGAGATTAACCTGAAAGCACTAGTGGGAACACAACGAATATGACTGCACATTTACGCCGACATCATCCTAGTACAAAGACAAAAACAACAAGCATGCTACTAACTTTAGCCGAGTCATTTAGACAGCTGTTAGCACGTGATTCTCCTTATGCTGCTGAGAATATAGCCCAGAAGAAGCGGATAGTATAGCTTTTATTTTGGAAAGAGCCATTTCTCTGTAATAAACTCTCTTTTCCAAAGATGAGTGATTCCTCAATCAGATACAGGGCTCGCAATATCGCTAGCCCGACGTCCCGGGGCTAGCGTTTTTCCAGTCGGGCTACCAAAATCTATCTCTGCCCTGCCCGTCCGGCTATTGTAGGAAGGAAAAATCTATGTCAATGCTTTTGCATTCTTTCAGAAATGTAGCTGGGTAATTATGTCATTGGCATCGGTGAGCCACTGTCAATATGTGACATATTGAAATCGCGTTTGAATTTGCGCTTGTTTTTTGCTTTCACTTTGCAATCGTGCGAACTGTGTATAGAGAGCGACAGTACTGATTGGTGAGTGATGATAATTTGCGCACCAATTCCTCTGACATTGTCTTATTAATCGTTAGCTTACTACGCAAACATGACAAGTGAAATCTCCCGCAGCAAGCTTAAACATGTGAGAGGTTGATCGCGCAGAGAATCGCTGAGCATTATGTGAGTGCGCGTGTAAAAGCAGCAGGATATATATTTTAGTTCTGCTGAGCCAAATAAGACAGGTCAGGGTGAAGAAGTGACAGCCAAAGAAAAGCTTACCACAAAACGGAAAAGTTATGACAAATCAGACTATAAGGCAAAAAGAAAGTGCAGCTTTATGGTTTCATGGACAAAATAATTTCTGTGGCTGCAATATGACGAGCTATATAACCAGGGCTGCACATAAGTGGTCCGCAGGTGCGCATTTGCTGTCAAAATAAAAAACACGCACAAGGGTTAGGGTTAAATTTAAAAACTGTACTTTTGAGTTAAAATATATATTTATAATTTTAATAAATGACAAATTAAAAAGGCATGAACATTTTTTTGTATCGAAAAAATATCGAACCGTGACACCAAAGTATCGAACCGAACCGTGAATTTTTTGTATCGTTGCACCCCTATTAAAAACATGGGTTTAATTTAAATTATTTGATATCCTAGCGCTGACACACACAAAGTACAGCGAGGGCTTAGAGAAGGGTGTAAAAAGGGAAATTAAAGAAAAATAGATGGTACACCCCTTTGTCTTGCCATGTTTGGGGCATCTTAGTGCCAGTCTAGACAAATCTGCAGCAGACAAAAACATTTTAGACAGCAGTGATTTGTCTGTTTCAATATCAGCGTGCATAAATCCAGCGACATAAAGAAATGTTTCTTTGCAGCTGGGTGTGGAAGAAAATCTCAAATCTCATCAGCAACAGTTTTAATGAACCTCTGTAATCCACATTCCCACAGAGAGAATCAACAACTGGTAGATGGTCTGAGCCCACAAATGACAACAGAAACCAACATGTAATGTAAAACAACTCTGAGCAGTCCTTTTTTCTTCTTCTGTCTTTGCTGCGCTGATGTGTTTCAGGGTCATTTTCTGTTCATAAGTGGGCCGATGCAAACTCAAAAGTCAGCGCTGACCGCAGTAGGATTTTACAGCTCCATGCAGATTCGAGTGTCATTCAGTGACCCGTGCAGTCGTCAAGGCCGCGCTCCTGCACCATCAGTTACTCTTAGCGCTGCGCTGCCGCCTTCTTCAGCTGCATGAGCCCTCGCCCTCGCTGTGCTCCGTAATGGACTGACTCTGCTGCACACAGCTCTCCAAATGACCCTGAAAACTACTTCAATCCTGAAAGCTTTTCGACCTCTGAAGCTTGCAAAGGCAATCTAATTTCCTTGTGATGGGGCGCAGTAAAAACTATTAAGGCTTGTAATAAACTAGTATAAACAATTCTTATTTTCCATGCACTATTAACTCGGTCTAATTGTGAGAGCTGATAGGCTCGGCTGGGTTATAGCAGGGGAGGAGAGCCCTGCGGTACAGAAGCTTTTAATGAAGAGACCATCTGGAGCACCCCCCCTCACCCGCCTTCTCTCCAGCACCCTGGGGCCTTACCACCGAGATGAGCTGTCACACAGGCGGGAGATAACATGAAACAGGGTTTTGGAGAGGAAATATCCTCAGAGTGCAGCAGGTTTCCACAGGAGCTGCAGATTTAAAGGGGGGGGGGGAAACAGGCTGAACATCACAACTGTGTACAAATGTGAACATCAAGGCCGAGGCTCATGTGTGGGTCTGAAATTTAAAAGCCGTTAATTGGTGAGGGATGTGGCGTTAAACACCCCTGCGTATCGTCCTCTGACAGCAGCGGGGAGTTGGTGTCTCTGCCCTTTTTCGATAAAAGCCTTTTAACAGCTGAACTTCCTGAACTTCTCGTGCCACAGTATTTCCCTTCGTCCTTTACCCTCGGCAGAGTTACAGCCACGACTCTGGATTTAATGTTTGCTGATGTTTTCATTAGGTTTAACGGTCATGTAGCTCTCAGTGGATGGATAAAGTGCACGTCTCTCTGGGACATGAAAAACAGTTTACTGGAAAAGCGAGAGAAGAAGACTCGGAACAGTTTGTGACAACTAGGCGCTGTGAAGGTAAAAGAACGCATATGTACAGTTAACAGGCAAGTGCTAAGCACAGTATTATTTTACTTTATTTATTTTGCCTTGTAAACAAACACGCTTATTAAGTGATTTCAAAAATCCACATGTTTGATGGAGACTTTCTGTCTTTGGTTAACAGAAACTGCCATGACGAGCCTACTGAGCTCACTCTCTGAAAGTGCAGCACCTGTTTAAGTGCATTATGAAGGACTTATAGATATGAGCGCCATGTGATTATTTCAGGAGTGTCTAAATGATACATCGAAAAGACCACGTTTTTACACAAAAAAGAGGAAAAGAATAAAGACAATTAAATCAAACAAGGATACAACTTGATCATAGGAATCATAGGATCATAGTAATTGGTCAAACATGCTGATTATAAGTTTCTGTATCTGAACATGGTGGGCAAGGGGGTTGATTGTTTGGGTTTTCACTATATTATTCTCGGGTCTTTACCTTACAGGAAAAAGCACCTTGAGGGCACTGTTGTTGTGATTTGATGATATATAAATAAAATTGAATTCACTCTTTCACTACCAGCAAACAGCCTCCTGCAACCACTCGCTGATCAGGGAATACTCATTTTCCCCTAGCGACTGATGGTTGCCAGGCAGTTGGCAGTAGGTGTGTGACTGGAGCCTTTTCTCAGCACCTGTCCTATTAACCATCTTTCCTTTCTGAATTTAAGCTGAATGAAATCCAAGGTGAAAGATCACTGTGATCACTGCCACTCAACTACACATGTGCAGGCCGGAAAAATGGGCCTTCAACAGAGTTTGAAAATAGCTGGTGAAGAGGAAGCGATGCACGGCCGCCCAAGGCTCCAAACAAATGAAAAACTGTGTTTTTATGTTGCTAAACACAAACATAGAGGTTAAACACACATCTTCACCACTTCCAAGCTGGTGGAGACAAAACTAATTTTCTTTGTTTTTGCAGGATATGAGAATGTGCATAAATATCAAAATAGTGAAATGTTACCACTTTAAATATAGAAAATTAAGCATGTCCACTGCCAGTATTGTTCAATTATTTGGGGTTAAGTTTTGTACTTTAATGCCATTTACTTAGAGCTAATATCCACGGCTACATCACCCTATAACTGACTTATAATATAAATAATACCAGAAATATAAACCTTGTAATTTTGTATCTGAAATTGTTTAAACTTTAAAAGTTCAAAGTCATTTTTCTATCAGCACAGCATCCTCTTACATTTGCTGCTGGAGGCGGAGGTGTGTGTGTTGTTGCTCCTTCTGGACGGCCTGCTGCTCCTCATTCTCAGAGCCGCTGTGGACAATGAAGAGGAGGAAGATGACGAAGACGAAGGGCGGGGCTGTTTTACAGGACTGGGATCCGCAGGGACCGAAGAGGGAACTCGCTGATAGTCAAACGCACTGAAAATAAACACACACACATGCAAGCTTTAAATACTCACACCCTCGCAGACAGAGTCCCATGATGCACCAGTGCCTGAGGCGGTAGCGTCATGCTGCTCATTTCCATCTCGGCTACTTTATTGTTACAATGAAATGAAGGCAAATTTATGTTGTGAGCAGAGTTCATCTTTATGAAGAGCAGCTTGTTTGAAGTCATTTTTATACACAAAAATCTTTGTTATTAAAGTTTTAAAAGCAGAAAGCGGAGAGGAAACAAAGAATAATCTTTTTATTTTTTAAAGGCTTTTATTTCTCTGAACTTTCCCTGCAATGTTTCTGGCTTGCAACTCCAAACACAAATCTTTAGAATGAACTTGTAAAATATATACCTTCATTTAAAAACAACAGTCAATAATTTCCTAATGTAGCTATTTTTCTTAATCTGGAGGAATCAGTGAATTTAAGTGGTGGATTAATCCACATTTGATGCTTCAGTATTGCGTCAGTAAGATGTCTGAGTGACCGAGAGATTTCTGTTATGATCTGCAGAAAAAAAGTCTCAAGGTTAATTTAAATATCTGACGACCAAAATCAAAGACAAACCAAAAACTCATCAGAACAAATAGGAGAATCATTTTGGAGTCGGTGCCCCAGCCTACCATCGTGCGAGTGTTTGAGGTCACACAGGTGTCCCAGAAGGGTTTGCATTATAAGGTGGCTGACGTTCACGTTATAAACCTCCATCTTTGCTCATTGGTGGTCGTCCAGGGAGACAGCTGGCCTCTTTTACACCTCTCTCAAAGCATTTGTGTGAACACCTCAGTGCTCTAAAAAATGTCCCTCTGCACAGCTGACTCTACGAGAAGATATGACTCTACTACTGTGCACCGTGCATCTGTAGAGTACCTGATGTGGTCTCTCCTTGATATATGCCCATGCACTCACATGAGGAAATTGAGCTCTTTTTAAATCTGATCTCCTGAGCCACGTCTCACCTGTCAGGGCCCGGAGAACTGAACCTGTAAACTTGTACAGTACTTGGGAAAAAAATCGAATAAAATTTGCGTTTCATTTCAGTTTTGGTGAATCAAAGTCCAAGATTTTATTCTGTTATTTAGCCCTAATTAGCAGCTATCTGTGTCTTTATGGATACAGACTGCGTCGGTAACCAACAAAGTCATCCTTTGTCCAGATTTGATAACTTCTGCCTCCAATAACCCAAAACGTTGGTGACCAAAGTGTTAATGTTGAGGCTTCGAAAACCAGTGGCCATGTGGTCTACAACAAAGCTGCCCGTGTACCTATTTGTTGCAAATATGAAAGGCAAACATAAGGAAAACAGGGAATACATGCAACATAGGTGCATGGAAAGTAGATTTAATACATTTCCTGACTAAATATTTGCAGACGGTCTGATGTTAAGATTTAGTTCAAATAACCGTCACACTGCTCCCTCCATTCAGAGGTTGAATATGCCAATCAAACTAATAGAGGAAGAGGTTTAATATGGGGATGACATACAACTTGTAGAGCATCACTGTGGATGTGAACCAATTACAGGCCTCAATACTAAAGAGCAGAGACAACAGGGCAGTCTGCTCAAGTGGACAGGTCATGAGTCATCCTTCAGCTCCTCTCGTTCATCTTCTTGCAAGAATGCTTCATTCCTGATATGAGAAACCAAACTATGAGGCACTAATGTGCTCTATTAATCTGCATTGAGAAGCTGAACCAATAACTTCTCCTCAAACTATTTGTATAGATTTTTTTATGATGCTTTAATGATTTTGTGATCTTTGAGTTTAATTCCCAACTAAAAACCAAATTTCCTTTTAATACTTTCAGATGCAAACGCGTATAGAAGGCTGAGGTTAGGGTAGGTTGCATGAATAAAAAAGTATTTAAAGGTTAAGAGTCTTTTCAAATAAATCTCACACACAGAGACAAACCAACACTGAATGCATCCAAGTGAAACTGTTTGAGTACATTGCATTGCTTTATGCCAAAGAGCTGCATCATTACTCCAAACTATTAAAACCCCATTAATAAGGAATGTTCCATATTCTTTCGTCACCATAAACACTCACCCTGTATTTTATTTTAAAATGTTCCCGTCGTGCTTAACTCACTGCTTTAGCAGGATATTAATTAGATTTTTGGAGAACCAAAGTTGAAGTAATATCCTGCTAAAAACATTACCTACACCTTCTCCTCCTGTTTGTTAAAAGCGATGCTGTCCAGCGGTTTGTAAAATACAAATCCATACAGGCTAAACTGTAAATATTTGGACGGGAACATGTTCTAAAAGTTATATATTTTATAGTTTATTTTTCATGCATGCACTTATGCAGTTCTTTCTGAACTGTATGTGAAATACAACACATCAGAATGATGGGATGCTGCCATTCTGTACAGGAAGCCCAGTTTCTTTTCTGTTTTGTCTTTTTTTTACTTTTTTATTATTTTAATGATTGATGATTGTAACAGGAGCAATGAAGCTCAACAGTAAGACTGATGTTTGTAAAAACAAGCAGAGATATATAGCTTATTGGATAACTTGATGCGAACTTGACATTCATGTAAGACTCATTTAATGCAAAGCATTCCTCATGGCTGGTCTTCGTTTGCATCCAAATCAGCTGATGAGATTAGAACTTGTAGCTTTTTCCAGTTTGATTTGAAAGTTCTTGTTTATTAAAGTGTTGCCTGTTTAGCTCTTATGCTAGTTTTTGAGTCCATTTTGAGTTTTATCAACTAGTCCTTAATTACAGTTTCTGAGTTTATTCAGTCTTTCTAGTTTATTCTGAATTTCCCTGTTCTTGCTTCTTACGTCCTGCTTTAGGTAGTTATTTAGCTCCGGTGTCGCGTTTTTAGTTTTACTTTTCCCTTCTCTGTCTTGACTGTCCACAGCTGTGTCTTGTTACCCTCCTATTCCTCTTATACCTTCTCAAATAGGGAAAATAAACCAGAGTTCAGGTGCAGCTGTGAAAACACTCTTAAATTGACAGGAAGTATACAGAACATACCAACCAGCATTTACAGGGTGTTTGGGAAAAATACTTTTTTCCCCACAAATGTCCAAACTAATTGTTGTGCATCACCCAGAGAACCAACGCTTTTCTCATGACACAGCATAATCACTTCTGTTTCTAAAATGTTTTGCTTATGAGTTTCTAAATTTGGGAATTCAAAACCGTGACTATTTTAGATGGTACGCCATTATTTATTTTGGTGTGTGTGTTAACAACCGTTACCTTGGAAACTATTAAGTAAAATATATAGTAATGCAACACCTATTTATCAAAGGGGACTCTTGGACTTTACCAGCATAGCTTTGCATGAATCAGACTTCAAAATCATACATATGTAAGTCGTCTTGTGGTCCTAACTTCCTTCTGATTGGCTGCCTCTTGCAAACCGTAGGTTAGGACAGCAGCTGTAATGACCATATATAATGACCATGAGCATTTAGAGTGATTGGCTCACACTTACTTGCTGGCCTTGTTATTTAAAATATGAGACACATCTGTCATATTCCAGGATATATATGGTAGAAAATAAAGAAAAACTTCAATTTAAAGCTGTATTTTAAGACACAGCAGGATAACACAAGTGTTTAAAACCTCCCCCTGAAGGAAGTTTTCATACAGCCTAGTTTTTCTCCTTACTTGTAATGAAAGTATCAAATTGATTTATAAGGAAATTAATTGAGAATGAAAGCTGTGCCATTTGTATGTAGCTGCAGTTGAAAGTCAGCTGAAAGTGAATTTGGTCTTAAATCAGTTGCAGCTGCTCCCTCTGTCGGGCTGCGTTACCTGCTGGAGGTGAGATGAAACTTTCTAAAGGACAGAGTGATTTATCTTCTATAAGCGGATAACCAGCACTGATTTCATTTCATCAAATAATCCCAGATGCCCTCCTTTCAGCACTCGCTGCACCTTCTCCCTTTTGGTGTTATGTCGCCGCTCGCTGATGCCGTGTTTTTTCCCGCGGTTGTTGTGGTCTGATAGAATGTGCTGTGCTGCGGGTGAGAGCTGACTGACAGCTCCAATTTGATGCAGGGAACGATAGAGGAGGCGACTGCGAGGATGAGGAGAAGCCTTTCGTCTCGCTGCCAACCTCTGCTGCCTATCACAGCAGCCATCTACAGCTGGAGGGGCAATGACTGCAGGGGGAACATGAATACACTTCATCTCTTTCACTGTCACACAAATAGAAATGCATACGCACACACACACACGAATATGTCTGCTCAGTACATTTTAAAAGGTTCTTCTGTGACATGGGAAAAAAAATCATTTACACTTTAAAGGCCGGGGAAAGAAGCTGTGTGCACCTACAAACATGCAGAGATATTCAGGTTCAGAATTTAACTCCATCTAGAGCCTGTTTTCTCCCAGTTTTGAGGATTTCATGCCAAATTAGGAAGCCATGAATGACTGAAGGCCACACACATCAGCACATTTAGTGTTTGTAACGTGTCAGAGGATGGCAGCGTATGTTGGGAATAATGGTTGCTGCTTTTTAACAGTTAGTGAGGTGCCATTTCTTGACACCAATGCTGAAAATGTACGTCTGCTATGATGGCCAGAACAGAAGTAGTGAAACTGAAGCAAAGCTGCATGAAGCTACGGAATCCAATGACCACAAGGAGCGTGTACTGCTGCCGAATTTATACACATTCATAGCTTTGTAAATTAAAATGGGAAAAATAAATGCACCCAAGAACCCAAGAAGAAAAAAAGCACCTGGAGGTGACTGTTGCTGTGTTTTGGTGCTCGGCAACCCAACTTTATGTGGTCTGACGTTTCCTGGCTGAGATGATGTGGTTCCTACGTACTTTCACAGCTGAAGGAGAAATAACTGTTGCAACAGTTGCATCCTATTACAGCACCACCCTCCAATTCACCAGCTCTTTACAACAACCCAAATATTTCACAAATGTTTCTAAGGGCAGAATGAATGGCTAGGTGCTTCATTTTATATACCTGTAGCAAATGGACTGGAAACACTTGAATTCAAAGACTAAGAGGTGTGACCCAATACTTTTGTCCATACCTGCCTCTTAAGTCAAGTCCTAAGTTGATGTCTTCCAGGTCCTGGATGTTTCCAGGTCAAAACTCTTCAGTTCCCAAACTCAAAAATACTCTACAGCATGACTGAGAGTTAAAAACTGTCTGAATTCTCTCATATTTAATAAAGTGATCAGTGTGGCTGCTCTACCAGATGTGACCATCAAGTTTAACATCCAGGCATCCATGAAAAACAGGACATAAAGTTATCTCACTGGTTTCCACCTAAAGATGATACACCATGTTCTGAATTAGGGGTTTCTGAAAAATTAAAACCAACAGCTCTGCTATCACTTCAGACATAAATGAAGACAAAAAACTAAACAACAGCAACAGTATGGTTACTGACGTTAGGATCCATGCACACCATCAGCTTAGTCATAATACACTGTCATTAATCTACTGCTGCATGGTTGAGATTACTCACTATATTAAAATTCCTGGTTCTTGGCTTCATGTACCCATTCATATCTTTGTTAGCCTCAGAGTGATTCTTTTCTGACCCGTTCAAATATTTGGTGTCTTGTAATCTGTGAGGTAATGGGGTGTAGTTACATTATAAGGTTTTAAAAACTAAGCTTTAAGATGTCCTGCAGACAACTAGTGGTAATAAAAACCCAGAGAGGCCGGCACTGATCACTGAATATTTTTTGGCAGGGCTTCAGATTAAATAAAGCAAGATACAAAGCATTAAAACACTTCACTAAAATGACAACAGCTTTAATGAACCAGGGATTACATGTCATCACTTAACAACTGGATACTGTATTATTGTATTAACTTCAGTTTTATACTGACTGTTACATTGATAAGTACGCAAATAAAGGTTAAAAAGCAATATAAGTGATGACTTATACATACGTATAAGTACATAAATAGTGTTTGTGAATCTTGTGTTTAATGCTCATGTCTATGGAAACCACCTGAGAGGGAACCTGATAGTTTTAATTTATTAGAATTCAATAGAGTTTGAAGTTGATGGGGAAGGTAAAAGAGAAGCTAAAAATATCAAGCAGCCCTCGTGCAAAGAGGGCTGGAACATCGTGTCGTTAAACAGAAACTTTACTGCCTGCGTCGCTGACGGTGCCTGACAGACCTGACATCTCCTCAAAGAGACTTTATTTTTATCTCCTAATAAAGTTCAGCATTTTGGTTTTTATTTTGTGTCACACAAACAGTTCAGTGCAGTGAAAGCAAAGTTCAGGCATACAGCAGATGTTTTAGGGCATTATCAGCACCCTTGATTTGTGGGTTTGTATGATCTGCACGCTCACAGAAACATACTCAGACGTCCCGCTGTGTTTGTCCCTGCAGTCACAACACATCAGGGTAACAGGTGAACGTGTTGTGCTTGTGTTGGTCGGGGGGCTACTGTACCACACTAAGCTGATAATCCGCAGCCCAGCAGATAAACGCCTATAAATATTTACAGGGCAGCAGTGTTGACACAGCTTTGCATCCTGCCTAGCTTCCTACAGAGTGAGGCAGGGCAGACTAACATTGAAAAACTTCAGTAAATCTTCAGGAAGCTAAACAAATGAATACATTACTTCTGATTATTGTGGGGGGATCTTCACAGAATGCAGCACGGGTCATATTTTGTTCTTCAACTGACTGAAAGGCTCAAATATTCTAATGCTGGACAGTTTTGTACAAAATGACATCTGATCCATGGGTAAAGCATAAAAACAAGGTGCTCAGTCTTGGCAGGAAGACCACAGACTGTATATGAAAGATGTACACAGCGAATGTGAACTTGACTAGTACTGTAATCCTGGTCTGTTAAATATGAAGGCGCATGCTGAGTGCTATTACTGTTGCCAGGTTAGTGTTTTGAAACCAGGTGTGACAAGCGAGGGGCGGATCTGTGAAATTGCACATTTTGTGATTGACAGGTTGTTAGCAAATGAGCAAATCCTGGAAAATCGTCCTTATAAACTTTCCTGGATAAAACCTTCCCATTGGTAAACGATCCACTCTACCTCCACAGCCACAAAAACACAGAAACATTTTCTGTAACCAAAACTATCACCCCCTACTGGCCATTACGAAAAATGCAAACTTATTTTTTGGCTGCCCCTGTGTTGGATTTCTAGTGTCAGAAAAGGCTACAGCTGCTAAGGTACTCATTCTAGCCAGCTGGGTTAGTATAAACTGTATACGTGTAAAATAGATGCAGATCAAAGCTGCTTTTTGGATGGTCTGTTATTACAACTAAATCTACAGGAGGCCATATTACTTCTCAAAAGGCACCAACACAGTCCAGACATCCAGATAAGAGACTCCAACTAGCTGCAACAAAGCCCAACAGACAGTAAACAGCTACAGCCGCCTGTGTGACCCTCCATTAGGACATCAACCTTCAAGCCTCACGTTATTAAAATGGATGTGTTTAAAAAAAAGTATATCCACAAAAATTAAAACCATTTTTGTCGCAGTCTGTAAACACGGCTCTGTCTGCTATAAAGTTGGACATGGAAGTCTACACGGACTGACTCACTTTCGTAGACAGTCTCAAGTGGACATTAGAGGAACTGCAGGTTGGATTAATTTCTGTCCTTTTTTTTAGCCTTAAAGTTGTCCTTTCTTCAGATCAGGTGTACTTTTTCACCTTGGACGGAGTGACTGGCTTTAGCTCTGCACAAACTGGGAACTATCACAGTTTTTAATTAGTCTTTAAACCTCCTTTTCTGATCCTGAAATTGTAGCTAAAAAGACTCTGGCACAGGGCAAACCCCTGAGAGGCATAAGTGTACATAATTGCAATGCATGAAGCACAACCAGAGCTGCCCCACACAAACAAATCATGTGGAAATTGGGCCACGAGTGAGGAGACGTGTGAAGGAAAGACAAAAGGATGATGCAAACTAGTGAACAGAGATAGGATAAGGCTGAGGGAGGTAAACAGTAGATGAGAGAGAGAGCGTGTGGATGTAAAGTGAGTGGAGCGTTTATCTGCCGGCTGCCAACAGATTTGTTTTTAATGCCGTCAGCCTCTTTCTCTCTCCATCTTCTGTTCCTCCCTTTCATCTTCTTCCTCTTAGTCTACAGCCTCCATACAGTTATCCTCCTCCTCCTCCACCTGTCCTTGGCTGCCTGCAGTGATCTGTGTTTTCAGCCCATGGCGGTGAGGTCAGACGCTGTCAGTCCACTGCTGTTCAGGTTTTTTTTATTTTTTTATTTTAGTCTTTATTTAACCTTTAACTGGGGAAAGTCAAGACAGGAAATGAGGTTGCTGGTTTTCACCAAAGACGGGAGGAAGGCGTCTGAACAAGTGCACAAATCAGGCTTTTAATGTCCTTAATGCAATTATTAAAGCTCCTAATGCTACACTAACAGGTAATAAGTAACTACAACCTTAAACCATTTTAATATTTTCTTTTTAGCCAAAACTAAGCAAAAGCAGTCTGTGAAAGCCTAAGTACACTTTATGGTTCAGTAACTTGAGGCAACGACTGCAGAATCTTGATTTTTTCATTTTTCAACCATTCGATTGTAGATTTGCTGCTGTGCTTTTCATCAGTGCTGCATTGCACGACTCAGTTTAGACTAAGCTTTAGCTGTTGCACAGATGAACTCACATTTGACTCTAGAAAACTCTGGTACACAGAGGAGTTTGTGGTGTCGGTCTTGAAAAGGCAAACACACATTCAAGGCAGCCTGAGGTTATTCATGCTCCGCTTTTGTTCACGTTGCATTTATGTCCTCGTTTGAACTATCTGCAAGGAAATCCGCTGTTTGACTCTCACTGCCTCTCAGTGTGTGATCTGGTTCATTTGCACCCTTGCTGTGAGTTGAGCTTTCCACAGCCGGCAGCTCAGGTGAGTTCATAGCAGGTGATGGAGGGAGGAAGGATAACTGACCGAGTGAGGGGAGATGATTTATACGCAGCCCGACTCCTGCTTTGCACTCAATTGTAGACTCTATCACGCTGAACTGCCGTAGTTGCAATTTTTTCCAACAAACACGGGCGCAGTGTTTGTTAGTTTCCCTCTGTTGTCCAGAATTTGCTGTGCACACACAAATAAGTCACCTTCAGCAGTGTCAGGCTTTTACAGGCTGCAGATATCCTGTAAAAATGTATCTGGAGCAAAACAAATTAACTTGTGCCACTCCCGTGTTTGCTGATTTGTGAGCTGCTGGTACTGAGAATAATACAATGAACCGTGGCATAACCTGAGACTGACAAATGTGCCGATGAAAAACACCTCAATAAAGAAAAGTACAACTCAAAATTACATTTTCAGGAGGCACAGCATCACTTGAGCTTGTCTGCTCCACAGTTTTTACTGAATAAATAACGCAATTTTTTTAAAATTGAATTTGCTCCAGACATTCGGCAACAACAAGCACTGAGACATGTCATTTGTTTTTAAAATCAATTCTATTCTTTGAAAACAAGTCAGTGAAGTAGAGCTGTGTCCAAGCAGATTTTCATTTAGCATTAAGGTCAGAGAAAAGGAATTGCTCTGTGTCTTTAACATCCATGTAAACTATTAGTTGCGAGCATGTGGTCATCAGTCACAGTGTAAAAACCACAGGGCTACTCATGATCCTTTGGATCCTGTGTGAGTTTGGCTAACTTTAGCGCTGCTGTCTTCTCTAACACATCCACACCCTGGTGGGTGGTTACACATCGCTTCGGTTACCTGGTTATATTTCACTTTAATCTGACAAACAGATATACAGATAGTGAATTTTAACATCAAAGCACAACAGCACTAGTTAGCATGGCTTTTGTCTCTTATCCTTTTCCTCCTTTTCCCTTTAAAAATTTTCCATTAAAAACAAGAGCTTCTTTTTTTAAATCAGTCAATCACAGCATAGCCAGCCAGATCTAAAATCTCGATGTTATGAAAAAAATGAGAGATTGATTGAATTTAAATAAAAAACCAAGCAAAAATAAGTACAAATGAACTGAAGAAGAAACATGCACTTACAAGACGACACTTCTATTTTCCCATTTTCCACATCACTACCATTTTAATTGAATGTAATTTCGTGAGAAAGAAAACCTTAGCTGTGAATTTAGTTCCTAAATCACAGCAAATGTGATCTCATTTTAATGAGGTTGCTTTTTTGTTTAAACTGATGCTTTTATTTCAGTTTTCCTTCACCCAGATCTCGAAAAAAAAATTGTTCTTATTTTCCCATTTTAGAGATGATTAACCAAGGACAGAGATTTACCTGATTATTACAGAATAATAAAATACTAGCATCTCACTCAACAACACTGTAGTGCAGTAGAACACTTCATATTAAACAAGTACTATAATATTAATATGTATTCATATACTTAAATTTCAGTATGATTTATGTCTTTAATATTTTATGTGTGCATGTAGAGAGATGAAGACATCTGGGTATATCATTGTCCTTCCCAGAGGCACACGATGTTAAAGCCTATCCTCATCACTGGTAATTATGAGAATTTTCAAGTATAGAAAAAAGTGGGCAGACACAGTAAAAATAGTTTTTGTTTCTGTGCAAACTACAAGAGGTCATATCTGCCAACAGCATCTCCGTGTTTGTGTGACTAAAGACAGCTGATAATGTTATTAGACAGTGTGTAACTCACAGTCTATTTTATCATTTGTAAGATAATTTTAATAAGAGTGTTTGAGGTACCGAATTCAGTTACCACTGGGTGAACCTTAGTACCAAGCAACTCTAGCGGCCTTTGCAGGCACACCTACTTTAATTCATCTATCATTGGGGGATTAGGGGTGGAGCCTATGCCAACCTATCCTACAGGGCTCCAGACTGAAATCCCTAAAGTTGAACTGAGTAAAACTTTTACTGTTAGATGTCAGGAGATTGCAGTCAACTGAGCTCTGTTTTAATAACCTGCCCAGTTAAAGTGCATAATCCTACTTACAGTGGTTTATCTCAGCTGTCAGTATGCAGAGGGAGAAGCATCCACATCTATTTACTCTGGAAGAGGCTGTAAAACTTTGTCTGATATGGGTCAGTGATTCAGAGTAGCACACTTCTGACCTATGACGGTGATAATCAGGTGAGTTGTTGAGGATATGCTGAACTTTTCTGTCATTAAGACCATTTTTGTTTGTTTGTTTTTTGCCACTGTTAGCTGCTGTTAGCGAAACTGTCTTTGAAGTGGATGTAACCTTGTTTAACTCTGACATTTAGTTAATGAATTCTCATATGATGTGAGAATACAAGCAACACTGTTTATCAGAGGAAAAAGTGACATTTTTAGGACACACAAGGCTAACATTAGCTGGCATAATGTTTGTCTATAACCAGCTGTTGTTGCTGTCTGTAAGTAACAATATCAGAAATAAATGACACAAACAAAAAGAAGCATGTTTGTGCTTCATTTTGTGTGTTAGAGCCCTGACTTCAGTTCTGAGGTTGTCGTCTGAGGCAAAGAGGAAAAAGATAATATTTTATTAATGTAGCCGGATGGACTACTGGCCTTTCTCTTTCTCTCTCTCTCCCTCGCTTGCTATACCACCCTCACTCTCTCCTGCGCTCGCTCTTGGCTACGCAACTAGGTTAATTGTGAATCCACCTGCATATTGATTGCAGGGCAGCGTCAGTCTGTATAAAAGGAAGCCAGTTTTCTCTTGGTTCATTCCTCCCGTGTTTTTGGCGAAAAGCAGAAGTAAATGCTGGGACTGATGGCATGCGAAATGCAGAAATATTGCCTCGAGAGCAGTTTGCCTGGGACTCTTGTCCCAACTTTGCTTCAGCAGGCTCCGTGTCCAGCAGTGTTGCCCTCCATTACTCAGTCGGAGATTGGGGCCTTTCCTTCTCATTCTCCATGGGATATTCGTGCTTTGCAGGAGGCTGACCCCCTCCTGAAGGGTTTCTTGGTATACTGGAGGAGGCAGTCCCTGCCCTCTCGGGGGGAAAGGAGTCAGGTCCCTAAACCAGTCATGGTTCTGCTGCATCAGTGGGATCATCTGGTGGAGAAGGATGGCATCCTCTATCGCTGGATTTTGCGTCCGGGTGGAGGTGAGGAAGCCCTCCAACTTGTTCTTCCGGAGGCTCTGAAGCCTGAGACCTTGAGGCAGCTACATCAGGATCATGGTCCAGTGGTCCTGGTACCTTAGGTGGTGGGTCGTTTTCACACTTTCCTTTGTACAGCACTGGGTGCCGGCTGTCATGATTTTCTTTTCGTGTGGTTTTCTTTTGGGTCCACAGCTACTGGTAAGTCACGGTTCCATGGTTGTTTTATGGTACTTTTAGGACACTGTCAACTATGACGCTATATTCAGTATTTTCTTAATGTTTCATTTTATTTTTGTCAGCATAAATAAAACTGTATTAATATCGGAGCCAACCTGCCTCGGTGTGCATCCTTGAATCTGTGGGTCTCTTTCGTTTTTATCTATTTTTCTTAAATATATATTTCCTGGGGGTGAAATTCCCCTAGGTGGCGTTGTTGTTTTTATTAGTTTTTATATAACCCCTCCGACCACTTGGTCACATTAAGATACCGGTGGTGCTGTCTCTTTCCTTCGCATTCTTGTTTCTTTGGTTAAGATACCCTCTCAGACGATAAAACAAAGCTTTGATCCTTCATATCTGGAGAATGAAAGTGCACACAATGCCTTTTGATTCAAATTGAAATGACACGTGAACGTCTACAACTCCTCTTATCCTCCTTTGACCTACTGCATACGTAAAACACGATTACTTCAGAATACAGATGGTTTCCACAAACCTGCTCCTATGTATCTTTTAATACATTAATTATAAGTGAGTGCATCAATCTGTTAGATGGCATTATTACACAGTATCTATGTATATTTATGATTATAGTATCCTGTTTTTAAGTGCTAACATCTGTGAACTGCAGATGTTAGCACTTAGTACTATAACAGTTTCCTGATGAACAGTTTTCCTGACATTATCTATAACTTGCATGTCAGATCATAACATAATGCTCACTTACATTTGAGACAAGTGAACAAAAACACATTTCTTTTTGAAGTTTTAAGACAGTTAAATTTTTAACTGTGGTCTGTTTTTCAGCTCAATAGTGCAATCTGTCATGTTGTAGAGAGAGGCAGCCATTTATCTTGTTTTTGATTGTCTCTTTTTATGAGTAATTTACTCATATTTCTGTTTTTTATATTTCTTTTCATTCTCTTCATTTTCTTGACTCTTGACATGCATCTGTCTGAGCTTTCTGTTTCTTTTCCATCTCTATCTCATTCTTGCTTTTCTCTTTCAATAATCCTGCTTGATTTTAATCTTCCCAGCTTAGCTCTGTCATTTCCTCCTCTCTGTCTGTTTGGTGCCTGATATTTGGTTCTTTATGACTGTATTGTGTTGCTGAATGTGTGCCCATTTCTGTTTTTATCATAGAGCAAAATATTCTGAGCTGGTTTGGTGGTTTGGTGGATGAGAGGCCAACAGCTGCACTCTTCTTCACAAAATGCCTCTTCAAACTGGCTTAAGTTTGAGCACAACAAGGTCAAACTGAGATTTTTATCTTTTCCCAGAGCCATGAAACAGCTTTCTGAGACAAGCAGATCCTCTCCTAACCACAGTCTTGTGTTGGCTGCCAACCAACAGGAAATCACTTTGCCACTTTGCAAGAGTCGAGACAATTCATGTTCTCAGAGGGTGACCAATTTTCACCTCTCAGCTGTAAAAGTGCAGTCTGAGTCACTCTGAAAATAACTTTTAGAAGATGCTGAAAAGCTGCAAACGTGAGATTGGAGGTGGTTCAGACCTGATGAGCAAATTGTTTGGGGAACATCAAAACAAAAATATCAGCTCAATTGTTGTGTGGAGCGTCATTTTCATTCTCAGGGTGTCAAATGCTGCCATTAGGTCAGAATCTGCCGGGCTGTCAGAGAAAACCTGTTACACTACATTAGCATTGGTGCAGTGGTGGTAGTTACACTCGCAGTAGCACAGAAACAGAGCAGGGGGAAAAGAGAGCGAAAGAGAGCCAGGGACAACAACAAGAGACAACATCGTCACATTAGAAAGGTATAGTAATCATCCACAATTATTTTCAGTTGCGGGTGATAAAGGATTCAGAAAGTTTATTCATGCAGTGAATCCTATGTATGCAATTCCAAACAGAAAAACACTCTCCCAAAAAATCATCCCAGGCCCATATGACAGAATGTGCATCCTCTTTTTGTTTTCATATTTTAATTTATATTTAATTGTGTTGTGATTTGCAGTGTTTTGTGTTGTTTCACTTTACATTTCTTTAAAAGGAGAAAGCTGAAAATTTAAATAGTTAGAAGTTGAAATGTAAATAGTTGGTTTTTGTATTTTATAGTTTATTTATTACATTTCATGTGGAGTGCATAAATAAAAGTATATTTACGGTGGCCCCTACAGATGAAGTGCGTACAAACTCCGAAGCTCTTACAAACTCCAAACCGCAACGGAAGTGCTCCAGGATGCTAGGGGCAGTGTTTAACTTTTCTCACCTAGTGGCTACACAAGCCAGGAAGTACCAATGACCGGACTTGGTGTGTGGTAGTAACAGGTAAATGAACCAGCAAAGGTGTACTCTCAGTGGCAAGGGAACAATAAGAGAACAGCACCACCAAGGCTGGAGATGGAGCAATACTGGAAGAGCATATGGGAGAAGGACGCAACCCATAACGGCAATGCTCAGTGGCTAGTGGATCTGAGGGCAGACCACAGCGACCTCCCCGAACAGGGTCCAGTAACCATCACAGTGGCAGATATCCAAGAAAGGGTCTCCAGTATGAAGAGTTGGACAGCACCAGGCCCTGACATGGTTCACGCCTACTGGCTGAAGAAGCTGACTGCACTCCATGAGCGCCTGGCAGCACAAATGAACCAGCTGCTAGTTGACGAGAGACACCCGGAATGGCTAACCGAAGGCCGGACAGTCCTGATCCTCAAGGACCCCCAGAAGGGACCGGTCCCCTCCAACTACCGACCAATAACCTGCCTCAGCACCACATGGAAACTCCTGTCAGGCATCATAGCGGCTAAGATGAACAGGCACATGGGTCAATACATGAGCGGGGCACAGAAAGGTATGGGCAAGAATACCAGAGGCGCAAAACACCAGCTACTGGCAGACCAAGCAGTCAGCCGAGACTGCAGGACCAGACTGACCAACCTGTGCAATGCCTGGATTGATTACAAGAAGGCCTATGACTCAATGCCCCACACCTGGATCCTGGAATGCCTAGAACTATATAAGATCAACAGGACCCTGAGAGCCTTCATCAGGAACTCAATGGGGATGTGGCGGACAACACTGGAGGCCAACCTCAAGCCCATAGCACAAGTCACCATCAAGTGCGGGATCTACCAAGGAGATGCTCTGTCCCCACTGCTGTTCTGCATTGGCCTTAACCCCCTCAGTGAGATCATTAACAAGAATGGCTACGGATACCGACTATGGAACGGAGCAGTTGTCAGCCACCTCCTGTACATGGATGACATCAAGCTGTATGCCAAGAGTGAACGAGACATCGATTCACTGATCCACACCACTAGGATATACAGCAATGACATTGGAATGTTGTTCGGACTGGAGAAGTGTAGTCGGATGGTAACAAAGAGAGGGAAGGTAGTCAGAACTGAGGGGATTGAACTACCAGAAGGCAACATTGCAGACATAGAGGACAGTTACAAGTACCTGGGGATCCCGCAGGCAAATGGGAACCATGAAGAGGCCGCTAGGAAAGCTGCAACCACCAAGTACCTGCAGAGGGTCAGGCAAGTCCTGAGGAGTCAGCTGAATGGTAAGAACAAGATCCAGGCCATCAACACGTACGCCCTGCCTGTGATCAGGTACCCTGCTGGGGTAATAGGCTGGCCAAAGGAGGAGATAGAAACCACTGACATAAAGACAAGAAAGCTCCTTACCATGCATGGAGGGTTTCACCCCAAGTCCAGCACCCTGAGGCTGTACGCTAAGCGGAAGGAAGGAGGCCGGGGACTGGTGAGTGTCAGCACCACAGCCCAGGATGAGACAAAAAACATCCACGAATACATCACGAAGATGGCCCCAACTGACAGCGTGCTCAGTGAACACCTCAGGCAGAAGAAACCCAAGAAAGAGGAGGGAGACGAGGAACCATCATGGAAGGACAGGCCCCTGCACGGTATGTATAGATAGATAGAGAAGGTGGCTGATATCCAGAAATCCTACCAGTGGCTGGACAAAGCTGGACTGAAAGACAGCAGGGAAGCACTAATCATGGCAGCACAGGAACAAGCTCTGAGTACAAGATCCGTAGAGGCTGGGGTCTATCACACCAGGCAAGACCCCAGGTGCAGGCTGTGTAAAGATGCCCCAGAGACAATCCAGCACATAACAGCAGGGTGCAAGATGCTAGCAGGCAAGGCATACATGGAACGCCATAACCAAGTGGCCGGCATAGTGTACAGGAACATCTGTGCCGAGTATAACCTGGAAGTCCCGAGGTCAAAATGGGAGATGCCCCCAAGGGTGGTGGAGAATGACCGAGCTAAGATCCTGTGGGACTTCCAGATACAGACGGACAAAATGGTGGTGGCTAACCAACCGGACATAGTGGTGGTAGACAAACAGAAGAAGACGGCTGTAGTGATCGATGTAGCGGTTCCGAATGACAGCAATATCAGGAAGAAGGAACACGAGAAGCTGGAGAAATACCAAGGGCTCAGAGAAGAGCTCGAGAGGATGTGGAGGGTGAAGGTAACGGTGGTCCCCGTGGTAATCGGAGCACTAGGTGCGGTGACTCCCAAGCTAGGCGAGTGGCTCCAGCAGATCCCGGGAATAACATCGGAGATCTCTGTCCAGAAGAGCGCAGTCCTGGGAACAGCTAAGATACTGCGCAGGACCCTCAAGCTCCCAGGCCTCTGGTAGAGGACCCGAGCTTGAAGGATAAACCGCCCGCAGGGGCGTGCTGGGTGTTTATATATATATATATATATATATATCAGGGCTCTAGAGTGCGAACAATTTGGTCACATATGCGACCAAATTTTTCAGTGGTGCGACTAAAAATAAATATTTGGTCGCACCTGTGCGACCAACTTAAATATCTCTGCAACTCTCCGTGTGGTCAACAACAGACACACATTATGCCCCTATCATGGACTAAACCAATCAGAGATAGTCAGGGGCGGGACCTCTGATTGGCCGTGGTCCAGTTGAAAGTGCAGGTGGAAGAGAGAGGTGAGTAGCTTGAATAAAGCGATATCAATTCATTAACGAATCCACACAAAGACGTAAACACAGAGTGGACCCGACGCATCAGAATCAGCTTTGTCTCTCAGTTTCAGTTTTCAGTTTTATTTGTCATATGCAAGTTAGCACAGGGTCAACATTGCAATGAAATGTGTTTGACGAGCAGCAGTCACTCAGCAGCATGGTACAGTAGGAGAAAATATAATAAAATAAAATAAAATAATAAAGAAAATAGAAAAATAGTAAGGAGCAAAATATTAGAGAGACATGGTAAAAGAGAAAAGATTACTAAATATATATGTATCTATAAATATAAATATATGTACACTAGTGATTAAATAAGAAAATCTTGAAAAGAAATATGACGGGAGGGCAGATGGGATATTGCACAGGAATGAGCAGCAGAAAATTACAGTATTGCACTTTTAAATATAAATATCAATGACAATAAAGTGGAGTGACCAGTGCAGATTAAACTGCTTTCTCACCCGACGGCCCGTACACGGACACGCTGTCGGAGCTTAGCGATTCTGATGCGTCGGGTCCGCTCTGTGTTTACGTCTTTTTTGTGCTGATTCTGAGCTGCAGGTTTTGTCTCTCCAACCAAAATTCGCCGAGCCAGCAGCAAAAGAAGCAGCAAACTGTGCTTCACATTTGATAAATGTCGTCATGAATTCCCTCTGACTTTTGCTGTTTTGCTTCCACCACGATAAAAATCACACTTCCTGCACAGCTCTCTCTCTCTGTGTGTACTTCAGGAACAGTTTCCCGTCTCAAATCTCTGTTTTCTGCATTATTCATTCGCTTATTACCCACCAGTCTACCGTTGTTTACAGCGCTGTCTTTTTCTTTTTTCACTTAAATGTCCTCGGACAAGAAAGCCTAATTTCTGCTGTTCAATACTGAAGAAATTTAAACTTATTAAAATTGTGCAAAATTGCAGAATATTGCAGAATATTTTTAAGGTTATCTGCTATAAAAAGCCAGACCAGGAAAATCTCCTTCATGTTTTTCTGTGTTTTATTCTCAGTTACTTTCACACAAAGGTATCTGCTGTGATGTTCACAATTCTGATGAAGTCTCATGTATCAATACTGATAAATGATCAGAATTATAATATTTCTGACTGTCTGAGGCTAAATTGAATCAAATCAGGACTTTGAGAACCGGAATCGAATGGATTATAGAAATCAGTGATGATACCCAGCCCTAGTGAGCCTGATCTGTCTGAGATTCATAGCCAGTGCTCTGACACGGTGCCATCAATCTTTGAATGCTGAAAAAGCACAGTGTATCCAGGAAACACATTATATGTGTTATGTGACGGCTGTGTGCAGGCAGGAGAAGGACCCAAAGTGCAGACTCCGGAGACAGACGTGAACTCAAAAAAACAGCTTTAATGCTGAACTCAAAGTAACAAACCTCCAAAGTACAAACATTAACGCAGGCAGGGAAAAACCAAAACACACAGCATAAGTGAGGGTAGATAAGAGTAGATCGCAACAATGACAAACTGAAACACAGGGCTTAAATACATAGAGGGAGCAATCAGGGAATGGACAACAGGAGGGGAAACACAGCTGGGGCAAATCAGAACTGACGAGACAAGGAAGCGTAACCTGAACACACTGAGATAAGACAGAGACCTTCAAAGTAAAACAGGAAACACAACACAGACTGAACTAAAGACACAGACTCGCATGCACTGCAACAGAGGGAACAGAGATGTGGGACCAGGGCAGACACAGACACTGACTGGACACGGGGATATAGCAACTAAGGATACACAGAGACGCGAACTAGACAAGGGGATACAGCTGACAGGGGAGACAGAGCAACTAGAGAAGACAGAGACATAAACCATAAGACAGAACTCAAAGAAACCAAAGACTAGAAATTATAAATAATATAATAAACTCAAAAACCCTGGGTCAACGACCCAGGCATCCTAACAATATGCTGCAATAAATGCACTGCCCGAGTGTCCCCTCTCCCCACTGCCTTTCAGCAACAGACAGCAGCAAACAGGTCGTCAGAGGAGGCCAAGATGATGATTACGTTTAACATTTTCTACAATATTGAGCACTTTAAGCACAAGTTTGTTAGTTAATAATTTAGAAATGAATATTGTCTGTATGGACTTCCCCCCCAAAGAAAGTGCACATGTAAAACTCAGGTGTTAAGCGATGCGGTTGAAAAATTGGAGTGCACCTAACTTTTGTGCCGGTACGCCTAAATTTTTAAAGTTAGGCGTACCGGTGCGCCCATGTCAAAAAGTTAGTCTAGAGCCCTGCATATACATATATATGTATGTATATATATGTATGTATGTGTATATATATGTATGTGTATATATATGTATGTATATATTAGAGATGGACCGATCCGATATTACGTATCGGTATCTGTCCGATACTGACCTAAATTACTGGATCGGATATCGGAGAAAAATAAAAAATGTAATCCGATCCATTAAATATCACGAAAGCACCTCACAAAACTTGCAACACGCCGTAACTCGCCTCAGAACGTTAGCACGTCGGAGCAGTATGCATCACGTGATAGAGCGGCTGTGGCATGCGGGACCTGTCGGTGGTCTGGATAGCATGACGGCTGGTAACTGTGCAGGGGCGGAGCTAGCAAAGTTTAGCCAGGGGGGCCGATAGGGCATTAACAGGGAAAAGGGGGCACAAAGACATACTTTTCTTTCTTATTCTCATTTAAAATGTCGAGCTTTTAATAAATAATTATCTGAATCTTACACCCAAAGTTTTAATTTGATGTAAAATGAATAGAAGTCAATTACTGTATATATATATATATATATATATATATATATATATATATATATATATATATATATATATATATACACCCTAGTAAGCTATAGTACTTTTTCCTTTGGGAAGGTACCATCTGTGCAGTCTGCAATTTTGTTGAAGAAAGATGTTGAATCTATTTAATATTTCTTGAAAAATAATTGATTTCTGTGCATTTTTTTTCACACTGCATCAAATTAAGGTTGATTACGTCGATTAAGCATCATGAGGTGGAGCGTGAGGGGTGGTTCCCTATTTTTTATTTATTTATTTTTGTTGTTGCTGGGAGTTGGAACCCTATTAGTTAGGTTGCTTAATATTTACGCTAAGTACTCTTTAAAATACCAGAATAGGGAGGATGGTGTAGGTTTAAGTTTATTAGATTGATCAGTATTGCTGAACTATGAAACTTTTTTTTTTTGCATACAGGTATAACAGAATAGCTTTAGTGTAGTTGTTGTTTTAAACTTGAGTATGAACTTATACAAAATGCAGCAAGATATTTTAAAAAACAGTTTTGTTGATTAAAAAACACTATATCGGATTCATATCGGTATCGGCAGATATCCAAATTTATGATATCGGTATCGGTATCGGACATAAAAAAGTGGTATCGTGCCATCTCTAGTATATATACACACATATGTTATGTGTGTGTATATATTTTAGGGGTGCAACGATAAATGTATCGATATTGAACCATTCGGTACAGTACTTTCGGTTCGGTACGCATATGTATTGAATGATACAAAATTTTATATTTATTTTATCAACTTTTCTTCTGACGATGCTGTCTGTGTTGAGCGCTCAGTGGATCTGCGTTCGACTACTCCGCCTAGGCTGCATTGTCGAGCACAGATCCACTGAGCGCTGCCCACATGCATGCACTCAAGCTAGCAAGACAGAAGTTAAGCTCGTTGCAACATGGCAACTGCCTCAATGCCACCCGAAGTTGAACCTCCTCCACCGTCATTGAAATCTGGCTTTTGGAACTATTTTGGCTTTCATGTGAAGTTATGTCGGATGTGCCACTCCATGGTTAATTACATCGGTGGGAACACAACAAATATGAATGCACATTTAAGCCGACATCACCCTAGTGCAGAAGCAGACAAAAACAACAGCAAGCACGCATGCTACAAACTTTACCCGAGTCATTTAGACAGCTGTTAGCACATGATTCTAAGAGGGCAAAAAAGATCGACAGGGCAATTGCTACTTTTATTGCTGTCGACATGTGACCCTTTTCTGTTGTAGAAAACACCGGGTTTCAGGAAATGCTGAGAGTACTTGAGCCCCGTTACAGTATTCCTTCACAAACCTATTTCACTGATACCGCAGTTCCTGCTATGTACAAGGAGACAAAAGCCAAATTAGAGATGGCAGTGTCAGCAGCACCCGCTGTTGCTCTAAACACAGACGGCTGGACGTCAAGAGCTACACAGAGCTACCTGACTGTCCGGAATGGCAGATGAAAAACTGTGTTTTGCAGACACACCTGGTCAAAAGTCACACCACTAACGACTTAGCCAAAGGTCTGTCTGAAGCTGGGGAAGATTGGAAGTTAGTGCAACCATATGTGATAATACCTGTAACTACTGACAATGCTAAGAACATAGTTAATGCCGTCACAGCTGCTGGACTGGGGCCACAAATCGGATGTTTTGCGCATACTATTAATATAGCTGCTCAGAAAGGAATGGCAGTGCAGAAGGTTTCCCATCTCCTGGCAAAGATAAGAAGAATTGTCTCCTTTCACAGAAGCACAACAGGATGCAATGTGTTTAAGAAAAAACAGCAACTGCTACAGCTTGGTGAAAAAAAAATGATTCAAGATGTTCCAACTAGGTGGAACTCTTCTCATGATATGATGGAAAGATACCTTGAACAGCAAGCAGTGTATGCTGCTATGGCCGACAACACTGTGAAGAAGAGTATGAAGTACATTCAGAATCTAACTCAGGAAGAACATGCACTGTCTGAAAATCCTGTTACAGTCATGAAAACCCTAAAAACTGTGGCAGTCATGATGTGTGAAGCGTCATCTCCAACAGCTTCCATGATCCTGCCACTTAAAATGAACATCCTGAACTCTATGGCGCAGTCTGGTGATGACAGCCCAGCAGTGAGAAATGTAAAAAAAACAACAACATCAGGGAGAACCTGGAGCAGAGATACGCTGATCGTGTCCTTCAGAATTACCTACACAAGTGCACAGCTTTAGATCCACGATTCAAGTCCCTGTGACACTTGGATGATGTCACTCAGCTAAGAGTCTATGGAGCACGCACCACAGAGCTTGTCCTGAGCATTGAACAAGTACTTTTTTTTTTTTTTCATTTTTGAAATTTTATTTTGCTACTGCTTGATTTATAAATATAAAAATTTATAATATTATTTAAACAAATACAACAGTTTGGTTGTTTATATTTCCTCAGGACCAAGCTGCAGGCACAACAGAAACTGCGAGCTCCGCAGAGACTCAAGCAGCAAACTCTTCAGATTCCCCAACAGCATCTCCACCAGAGAAAAAGTCGGCCATGAAGGAGTTGTTTGGAGAACTGTTCATGGCACAGGAGCCAAGGACCAGGTCTGCAGCCGAAGTGGCAGAGGAGGAAATTAACTTGTACAGTTTAGCAGACTGCATTCCCACAGATGATAACCCACTGAGATGGTGGCAGGAACATCACAGCTTCTACCCTCATCTTTCCAAGTTGGCACAGTGTTACTTGGTTGCACCTGGAACCTCTGTCCCAAATGAGAGGGTGTTTTCCACAGCAGGTGACATTGTCACAGCAAGCAGATCTGTACTGTCAGCAGAACATGTGGACATCCTAATTTTTCTGAAGAAGAACATGGAAATTGTGTAAACTATGTTTTAGTTTGTATTTAAGTGGATCTTTTATTTAAGTTGTTTTTGTTGTATATGCAGCTAAGTGCTAGCACTCCAGAAGATGAGTGTAAGGGGAGGTCCATTAAAGAGTGGTTCATTTTATGGAGACCTGATATGTTCAATATGCTCCCTAGAATATACCCCAGAAGAAGGGTATAGCATAGCTTTTATTTTGAAAAAGGACATTTCTCTGTAATAAACTCGTTTCCAAACTCTTTTATTTTTTTTAAATTATTTTGTTGCTTCAGCAACATTTAATTTAAAAACTGTATTTTTGAGTTAAAAGAAATATTTATGATCTTAATAAATTACAAATTAAAAAAGGCATGAACATTTTTTTGTATCGAAAAAATATCGAACCGTGACACCAAAGTATCGAACCGAACCGTGAATTTTATGTATCGTTGCACCCCTAATATATATATATATATATATATATATATATATATATATATATATATATATATATAGATAGATAGATAGATAGATAGATAGATAGATAGATAGATAGATAGATAGATAGATAGATAGATAGATAGATAGATATATATATATATATATATATATATATATATATATATATATATATATATATATATATATATATAGATACACACACACACACACCCGTTGTGTTTTGGAGTTTGTACATGCTTTGTCTCTAGAGGCCCCCGTATATATTTATATATAAACGAAAGAGCCGTCTGTTTTTAGTGAGCCGAGCCGAAAGAGCCGCTTCTGGTCATCCAGAAGTTGGAAATGCAACAACCTTCACCTCTGAAGGGCAATCAGTGTCAACCACCATGTGACTGCACGGATTACCTGCCAAGAAGCAACCTGTCTCCAAACAGTTGCAGTCCCTCCCAGTCTGACTGCACACACACAGAAAGATTGGCGAGGGTCTGCAGATAACTGCCGTCTTATTTATAAATGCAGACAAATTGTTTCTTTGATGCAAACATTTCAAAAGCAACAAGGTCACAAGTTCATTGCATATGGTAATCATTTTTGGTCATGTCACAAGCTCCAGCCGCTGTTTTCCATAGTTGATTGCGACTGTGTGGGCTGAGTTTGGGGCACCAAAACTACTTGGACAGGTTTAGAAAAAGGTTCAGTTTTGAGTTAAAATTTGAAAATGCAGTGTTTTTTGTTTGAGTGGCAACAAACCAAACTGAACTTTACCAAAGTGCCAGTGCAACTGAACAACACACATTTAACTTTGTATAGATCACTGATCATTGATCCTTCTTGGGGTCTCCCCCATTTAAAAAGCAGTTCTATGAACCATTCATGGACTTACCGGTTATAGCAGTCATCCGGGTATTTGTCATACTCCATGTCATAATCAGATCTGAGGAGAGAGCAAGAATAAAGAGCTTAGAAATGATTGGAGGAGGATATTCTTCCAACCTGATGTTGGAAAACTATTTGTATTCATTACATAAAATGTTAAAGATTGGACACGTGCAGTCTTCTTGGGACAAACTGGGTCATTTGTTCATGTTTTAATTATTCTGAATCAAATAACAGAGAATGTCAGGTTAATGTTGGAAGGTGGATGGATGGCTCAGCAGACTTTGAAACAGAAGAGTGTTTGTTTCCTGTTTCCAGTCACTAAAGGTTTTCCTTTAACCGTAACCAAAAATCACATCATCACTGACTTCTATCAACAAAATGATACAGTTGCACTAAACATACTGTGATTTTGTGCCAGGCTTTGTCAGCATTGTCACCAAATAAGAGGGGTGTATTTTTGAATTGTGAGAGACAAACGAATCAGTCCTGCTCATTGGGATGTTCTAGATGTAGTGGAAAACAACTACACTACTTTTGAGATGCACACACAGTAAAGCTCACTAGTTCGAGGTAACCACTGATTCTGTTCAAATGTACACACGGTTTAAGGTATTTTTATGTTCAGATCTGACACACAGTCCTTCTTCAGTCTGAGCTTCATGAAGCTGCTCAACAGGCTGAGCAGACCAGATGGCATCCAGACCTACTTATCCCAAAGAGCCTCTGGGCAGGGCTGCACTAGGTTCATTACATCAACAAAGCCACAGGCTGCTTGTACATGTTCTCATTTTCATACTTCTAGGCTGTGCTGGCCCAAATCCCCTAAAATAGTCCAAATGAAGCAGTGGCATGTGACATGAAGCAGCTCAGATTTGGGCAGAACATTTTTGCAAACAAAGGGCAAATGTTTGGTCACCCCTGCCTCATCCTGACCACATCAGAGTTACATTAACTGACTATTTTCCAGCACCGATGGAGTCTTTTCAACAGAAAAACCTCAACGCTGAACTGATTGTGGCTCTTAAATGCAGCACTATGAAGAACAGTGCTGTCAGTGTTGATGGTTTGCAGGGTTAATTTTAAGAGCAAATTTTGATTTAGCTTTAGTTAGAATGTGGGTATTGTTTTAGTTGACTGAATATCATAAGATTATAGTAGATGAATGATACGGTTGACCAAAAAGTGTAAAGAATTTAGTGTGTTCCCTGGAGGGGCTCACAGAGTTTAAACAGCATCTGTATATGTATCCATGTGTCTACTGTTCTCTTCCTCCCAAGGATTGAAAAAAAAAAACTGAAGGGCGAGAGAGTGGCGAGCATCCAGGGTGTACCCTGCCTCTCACCCTAAGACAGCTGGGATAGTGGAAGAGAATGGATGGATGTTTCAAATGTGATCAGCTGTACAAGGAAATCACTTCTGATTGGATCACTTCTAAAGTCGGATCTGAATATTTTATAGTTTTTATTCGTTGATGAAAGTAGCGATTTTATCATAGTTTTGCCTTTGTGCATTTATTTTTATTTAATCACTTTGTTGTTTTCATCAGAAAAAAGGTTATTAATGAAAACTAGTTAACCATGTCACAGAGTGCTTGAGCCTTTGGATTCAGCTGTTATTTTGCAGCAGTAATATTTATCAGTAAAACCCTGATTGGCAACAAATTGCTGCACAAAGATTATTTTTAGTTTTTATACTTTACCTACAGTTTGTGAATAATACAGTTTTATGTATAGTGAGGTGTTTTAATAGTGTTTTATTGCTTCCTTCGCTAAAGGAATAAAAAAAAATTTAACAGCATTTTTTGGTAACATAGTAGCTATTTATTTAATTATACAGTTAATAATATTTTACAATTATTCAGCCAGGAATGAGTGCAGAAAGATGAAGAAATCCACACAGAGTGAAGCAAACTGCAGGAGGCTGTCAGCATATTTAAAAGAATAAAAGACAGGCGGCACAAAATGGCACGTTACACTTCTGTAAAAGTCACTGCACGCCACTGCTTTCATAACATTAACCCTACACTGCTGAATCCTCCATCACAATCTTGGATCTTCTGCGATCACTACAGGGACAGAGGCGTAGGTGCTCCTGGGTGCAGAAGCAGCGCACACTACCGGATTATCTGTCAGTGAAGTGAGATGCTTCCTGGTTTAGCAAGCTCCTTATTGGGAGACTTTTGATCACAGTCTGAAATGACACCGGTAACTTCAGCACACACTGCGGCAAAGAGGGGTGAGCCATCAGAATAAAATAAACAGGAAAATTTATCTACCCGCAGAAATGCATAAAACAGAAAAATATATCAACTCTGCATCAACCTCCCTTGATGCATCTGATTATGCTCAAACACCGATTTAAGTCCATTTAGCTTTTATTTCACCTCTTTAAATGCACTGACTGCAATGTTTTAGAGGCTCTGTTTTAAATGCAGAAAAACAAAAACTTCTGGTGGTTTTGACGTGACACCGTCTGTTTTTTTCTTTACTTTTCACCATGAATGTCTCTGTCATAAAAATATTAAAATTTAAATAATTGTTAAAATGTCATTATGAATTATTTGTGGGACACTGAGACGAGTCCAGTCATGCAAAAATCCCAAAAGGTAACAGACATGGAAACTCTGAAGTGATAACAGTCAGAGAGAATCATCGAGACAAAGGAGAGAAGAATCCTTTTTTAATGTGTAAACCACTCTGAAAACAGGTGGCACAACTGGACCTGATAACAACACAGAGAAGAAAAGTGCAGCCCGGACTTGTGGCACTATTCATCCATCCAGCTGTAAAATCAATAACCGTCTCACACAAACACAGCAGAGATGAACCTCTGTAACTGAGGACCGAGCTTAATAAAGATAGGACAGGAGGAGACGCAGCGAGGCGTCCAGAGAGCCGCACAGGGATGAACAGACAGAAAGGGGAAGGCTAATAGGAAAACAGGAGATTTGGGGCAAAATCCATGTCCTTCCACCATCACTCTGGCTGCTGCCATCATTCATCTTCATCAGCAGCTATGGGTATTAATCAGCATTTAACAGCGGCATCGATCAGGCGCCACCTTAGAGCTGCGGCTCAGTCGTGCATCTCCTATCGAGCTTTGTAAGAGCAAAGCTCTAAACGTGACTATTGATCTGTGGGGCAGTTCTGCTCCTCTGCGCCGGGATCACACTAAACAACTCTGTTATGGCGCACACTGCTGGTTTATCTGTGCAATTAGTTTTGATGTTACAGCTCACCTCAGCGGATGTGCGCCACTTTGATTATGAGCACATAACAGGCCATATAACTAGCTACAAACTCCTCTTAATCCCAGTAAAAAATATCCTTCAGGCTGTTCTGCATTTTATATATGCGCTCAGGCCGACTGTGGCATGTTTAGAAAAATGAATTTTTTCTTCCTCGTGACTCCTGGAGGTGTCAGAGCACTTGTCGCCTGACTGATTCCACAGCAGCTTCATGAGCATTTAAAAGACTCCAGTAAAAGGAATGAAGTGAAGATGTTGTTTAACTCTGATCTAGTTTGAGTGGGCACATTTAAAGTTAATGTATTTCCAACACCCAATTCTACAGGCACTTTGAGAAAAAATTATTATTATGGGGTTCACATGCTTTATGATTATCTGGTATATATTTATCATGTGTACCATCTATTCCCAACTGAAGTCATTCAAATTTTACCTTCATACTCTGAATATTTTTATAGAAGAAGGTTGTAACTTGGAGCCTTTTTATTTACCTCGTTTATTTTTTATAGAATATTAACCCATCATAAAAATTCAGAAGTACAAAACACGCACAGAAAATTTCCAGAATGAAAAACACATTTGAGCATTTCTACGACGTAAATGTTACTGAGATGATGGAAGCTGAACGAGAACTTTCACATGCTCTGTCTTGGTTTGAACAGCCACCTATTCCATAAAAATCCATCCTCTGTCACAGACTGTGAGTCGCTGCAGTTTTGCTACTGAAACGATGATACCTCATGAAAAAAAATTGTCACGGCGGGGTGCGCCGATGTGTGTGGAAACAGGACCCAAAAGCAGATGATGACGAGGAGTTGTAAGGTTAAACAGAAAAGTGAAGCTTTATTTAAATGACGGCAGGGATAAACCAGGAAACCAAAACAAACTGGCAAAACACTAAGAGGTACTAAAACCAAAAACTATAACTGTGGAGAAAATAAACAGGCAAAGACGAAAACTAAGGCTAAGGTCAACATAACAAACGACCTGACAATGACATGCAGAAAACAAAGGGCTTAAATACATACAAGAGCTGATCAGGGGAAGTGAAGACACATGGGGGAACAGCTGACAAACATAACCCTAATGACAGGACCAAGAGAGAGTGAAACTAAATACAATGACCAAAGAACACATGACACTGTCAGAATAAAACAGGAAACACTGAAAACTAAACATGACAACACAATAAGACAGACCTAATACGTGATGAATGAATACAAACCCCAAAACATAGAAAACCCAGGAACAATGACCAATAACTGCCCAAACTAAAGGCAAAATAGGAAATAACCCAAAAACTAATAACATATCAAAAAATGAGAAAAATACAAAGAGAACTCAGAGTGCTGGGTCGGAGACCCAGCCTGTGACAAAAATAACCTGAAAAAGGGCAGATTTCAGCCTTAGAACTTAAACAGTGCTATTTTTTAACTCACCCATATGTTCAAGGGCTGGACTCAGAAAATATTCATAGCATGAAGGTAAAATTTTGCATAACTGGCACAAAAACAAATCAACCAGCTGGAACGGAACATAACTTAAAAATGAAACCATATGCACAGTAAAGTGATGTCCTTGTAGATGACAGCGGGAGGAGGAAGAAAGTGTGTGTGCACTTCAGAAATAGTTCAGACTTTGACTAACCGGGTCACGAATTCTCTCCAGAAATGGCTGATGAGCTTTCAGATGTATTTCGTGGCAGTTTGAGTAAGTGCCATTTAGTTAAATTATATTCAAGAGAACATAGATGTCTACAGCCAGGTAATATATTCAATGCTGTGCAACACACACCAAAATATGGATAAACAGCACTGTGGCCCAGAGAAGTAATTTAAACTCAGGCCTCTTCAAAAATAAATGTTCTGCACTCATATAGCACGTTCGAACTTTAGCGTTTCTGTGAGTACTTTGCAGTGTAAAACACACACACATGCATGGCTAACAAGCAGCGGGACACACTACACAAACATGCATGAACTTTGATCATCTGGACAAATGCTCTGAAAGCAGTCCAACACAGACTGTGCTTGTATTTTATTTCAATATTTCATTGGCTAATCAAGATCAGGAAGAATTTACAGATTGGAAATTTTGGTTCATTCAGGACTTTTTGCAGCTCATCACAGATTAACACAACCTCTGCAGCCGTTCCAGATTGGAGGAGGATTGGAAGTAATCCCATGACATACATCTCAGCTGGCAGTGTTCCTGATGAAATTACTCAAATCCACCTAATCGGTCCACAGTATTTAAAGATAGAAAGCTTTTATTCAGCAGTTTTAACACTTATATTGTGGAGTATTTTGGTCCTTTCAGGGGCATTTCACAACCTCTGCCACAGAGGTTAAGCTGCAGTCTCTCCGTCAGCAGCTTTCACTGAGGTTTAGTGGACAGGATCAGCCTCAGGCTACGACAAGCTAATTAGATCAGGAATATCCAGATTTGAGTCCTGAGGGGGTAAAAGCGGGGTCAGGCGCTGAATTCAAATTAATTTAAAAGTGCCAAAACACTTTCCACAGCCCTCGGGGTGGATTCTAAAATATTAATTTGCCACTCTCTACAAATAAAACACCTAATTTGAAGCACTAATTGCTTTTTAAAAACAAAAAGTTCAGGAGTGTAACACACATGTGACGCCCTGAAATAATAAACATAATTAATCAAATCAGGGGGATATGTTTAAAACAAGTTTTAAAATAACCCTGAAGCCTATGAAGTCATGAAATTAACAGGGTGTTTCCAAAGGTCAGGGTGGCGTCTTCCTAGCCTGTGTGTACCTACATGGATATACATTCCCACATCTTCACTGTCATGCTGAACGATGTTACAGGCAGCATAACGACTTCTCCAGACCCTTTCATGTCTGTCACGTGTGCTCGGGGTGAACCTGCTCCCATTTGGGAAAAGCACAGGGTGCCAGTGATGGACTTGCCAATTCTCATATTCTGTGGCAAATGCCAATCGGGCTCCATGGTGCTGCGCAGTGAGCACAGGGCTCACTACAGGATGTTGGGCCCTGAGGCTATCCTCATGAAGTCTGGTTCTGATTGTTGGGTCACACTGGTGGCCTGCTGGAAGTGATTTTGTAGCTCTGGCAGTGCTCATCCCGTTTCCTTGCACAAAGAAGAAGATACTGGTCCTGCTGGTGAGTTAATTGCGTTCTACTGCCCTGCCCAGTTCTCCTGGGATCGCCTCCATGCTCTTCAGACTGTGCTGGGAGACACAGCAAACGCTCTGGCAGGGACACGTATTAATGTGCTATTGTGGAGCAGTTAGGCTACCTGTGCAACCTCTGAAGGGTCTAGGTATGGCCTCATGCTACCAGTAGTGACACTGACCCTAGCCAAGTGCAAAACTAGTTTAAAAAAAATTGTCAGAAAAGATGAGGAGGAAAGAAATGTCAGTAGCCTCCGTCTGTAAAACCATTCCTGTTCTGGGGGCTGCATCATTTTTGCCCTTCATGTGCACAGATTTGCATGAACAAGTGCAGAAGTGATTAACTCTTGATTTTAATTTAGGAGCTTTTAAGTTTGCTTTTATCAAACAGGACAAAATTAAACTTATTTGTGTCACATCTTCACAAATATGAAACTGTAACAAGAAAAAATATGATACATGATTTAGATTTTCTCAAGAAAATATCACAAAGCCATCTGGATCCAGGGACTTTTCTTTGGTGTCCGTGTCATTTGGTATTAAATTAAGTAATCTTAGTGTATTTATCAAAGACACTGAAAATGTTTACCTCAATATTAAGAATATCTCCAGATTAGCAGGAACAAGCATTTGTACTACTTGCTTCATCACAGACGTTACAATGAGGAACCTTCGCGGTTGAGACTATTTCCTGTGATATCACTGCTCAAAGTTAATGTTAGAAAAAAATTATCCTGAAGAGAAACAAAATGGTGAGATGCAGATGCTTGGAGCTGGTGCATTGATGTTGTCGGAGTCTTTAACAGAGCTTAAATTTGTTTTTCAGCCCTGAACATTTAATGTGTGTGTCTGCCGTGCTTTTGCTGTACAGGTCCGTCGTGGTGAAGATGGAGCACGGTGGAGCTGTGTGTCTATTACACTTTTTAGAGCAATGGTCGGCTGCAATGTTCGATCTTACGACCGGCACGGGAATAAGTTTGGATTGTCTTTTTATGCTTTCCCAACCTGGAAGCAACATGAAGGAGCTCATGTATCGGATATTACCAAACGAAGGCGTCTAGCCTGGATAGCAGCCGTGAGACGAGCTGATATCAAGTTCTGTTACGTCTCCAGATATCAGTTGGTGTGCTCACGACATTTTCATTCCGGTAAGTTCTAAATATGTTCACATCACACTTTATAGCTGAATAATATCATCGTTGGTGGTCTCGGAAGTTATAGAAATTGCGATCAAACATAGAATGGAGTGACTTGATTGGCTGATGTAAAGACAATAAATGAAATGAGACAGGAAGGACACAAATTGGCGTTAATAATTTGCCCGATTATCAATGTGTTAATTTGCATGTACTTTACAATTATGGGCATATAATATGATAACGATATTTTAGCAGTTCAATGATAAATGTGTAATATTAATTATGGTGGGGGGTGGAAAATGGCTATTTCACTCGATGCACTCCAGCTGACTTACTTTGACGACGTACTCAGAGTTTGGCGGCTTGAAAATAGCCAAATCTTGCACCCAGCCATTTGTAAATTGGATGTGCGCCTCCAGTGACTTGTAATTACGAAACTGGTTCGCTGTGTAAGCGCTTACTCCACAAACAAGATACGTGAAGATATCGGGGTAGGACAGTGGCGGTAAGTCGTCTGGGTCTTTACTCCACTGCCGTATTTCATATGGGTCCAGATTTGCGATGCACTCTATTTTTTTTCCAAGTACCGCTGCTTCGCCTCTGGACGCAATCGGTCTCTATACCGTCCGTTTTCTTTTGAGCTGCTTTTAAGCATCTTTCTTGTCGTCGTCGTTCCAACACAGTGTGTTTGTTTTGATTCGTAGACCCCGAAAATGGAGCTGCGCTCCCACAATGCATTGCGGCGTGACGTCAACTCCAAAGCCCTATACTGGATTGGGAAGCCGCTGTAAAATTCACACTGCAGCTCAACAGAACTATAAATGAAACAACTCATTTTGATTCAGAGTTCGTTCATTAACTGAATTCTCCGACCACTTCATTAGTAAAACAAACCAATCAAATCGTGTCCGTCACTGGCTCGGCCAACAGAGTGCTGCAGGAATGAGTCTGAAAACCCAGAAATGAGTTAGTATTTTTGGCTTTTTGGCTCCCTGGTCAGTGGGTTATGTTGATGGCTTTTTGGTTAGATGCCTGAAGTGTGTTTAAGATGAGCTTTAAACATAACACAGAGTTTATCTTCTGCATTAATCCAAAAGCTGTTGGAAAACCCCACTCACAGGTTTGCCCGTTTTCCATGTCTCACTGACTGATTGCTGATGTATTCACTGACTATCCCACTCCCATTTATCATTTCCCACCAGCTAAGAGGAGAAGTCTAAATTCAAGAGCTCAAATATTCTCAAATGTGATAATAATTAATGGTGTGCTGATTCTTAGCAGTAAATTGTTATTTTACAAAGCTCTTTATTATTATTGTGTTTTTTTTATTGTTATTTAATTTCTTTGTAAATGTTTCCTCAATAGTAGATCACTACACGCGTTGGTGCTGTGGTATAAAATCCAGGACGCTATAAAAGTGTAGAACCGAGCTCCTAATCACACAGAAAAGCCGTTTCAGGTGTTAATAAGGGCTTTAATTTGCTCTGCACTGCACTGCTGTAGACCCTAATGGTGTTATTATCGAGCTCCGTGGCTTTTCTCCTGATGGGAATAATTACACAGCAGCGAGGAACGTCAATGAACATCATGGACAAACACACTGAGAGAGAGCGTTTGTCGAGAGCGGGAGAAATCAATGATGTGTTCAAACATCCCTCCCCCTCTCCACAGAGGGGGATGAGAATCTGCTCGCCGTTTTGTAAAGAAAAACGCGGAGAGAGAAAAAAGCATTTGAATGTTTACAAAGTGAGCAAACATGGCTGAACTAAAACGAACAATGGGAGGTGACACGGCGAGGAAACGACGAAGAATTTGCATTTTACCAACCACCACTTAATGCTAACCCTCCTCCGACGCTAATGATAGCATTCAGCATCAGGAACCCCCCTCCGCTGCTTGCGCTCTCACGCGCTGAACATCAAATCAGTGCGTGCGCGCTCATCAATATTCATGTGCTCCTGAGTGAGTGTCAGACGGCAGGTGAGACCATGCTGTGCACTTCCAACGGTTCCATTTATTCTGATTTACTGCTCACCCTCAGCAGCCCGCCGCAGTGTCATAAATCAGGCGGCGTACCGTAGCTTGGCGAGGAGGAGGTTAATGGGCCATTCAGCCGTACTCGGTCCGAGCAGAAAGCCAGGGCAGGGGGGAGACGTGGCTCGGCTGGTGAGCGCCGTGAGTGTTGAGGTCACCGTGAGCTGGCTGCAGGAGCACTAATATTGTTTTACAAATACAGCTTATGTCAACATCTGAGAAAACCTACAGTTCAGCAAATACAACAAAAAAGTGTCTCAAAAAGTAAAAGAAAGCAGTTTAATCTGCTGTTCGTTTATATAATTAAACCAGATTTAACAGGGCTATGAAATTTGAGTCGCCTATGGATCTGAAAGTACAAATCCATTCACTCATCCAAAAGAAAACTCACAGCTGAAGCACTTTGACTCCTTGGATTGCCGTAGTAACACATTGCTGTACATTAGGAAAAATCCCCCAGTAAAGCACTCCAATCAAATTATTTGGATACATAATGAATGTTTCACACCATCAAATTGAACAATTTCTATGAAACTTGAAAAATTCTGCTAATCTCCGTGTTCTTCTTACTGGGCACTACCAGAGCAGCTTTGCAATAGTCACAGTTATAAATAATCCCTGTTTAGCCTAACCTGACCTTAATGTAGCCCCTCAGTACATCCTGTGCCAACTTTCTCCTCCGAAAAGATTGTGAGGCTTCTGTGCACACCACCAGTTATGTGCGTAATATGAGCATATTAGTGATATCCACTTTCTACAATATCCAAAACTGAGTAGGGGAGACCGGGGATAGTTGTAACATTTTTGACATTTCTGTCTGTAAATTGGAGCTTGTTTAAGGTAGTGGATTCAAAATGTAATGCAAAGTATTTACATGTCTCTGCTATTAAATAGTGCAGCTATTTTCTCTGCAGCACAATTACCCATTGCATGGTATGGTCTCAAACACGAAGAGTGAAATGTTACAATTAACCCCATAGTCTGGGTTAGTTGTAACATATCCTGGGGTAAAATGTAACACAATGAAATAAGGGTACTAACAAAATATTAACATGTAATCTTTGTTTATTCAACACATGAATGCACTTAGAGCCATTTATGTAGTTATGTGTGTGTGTGTGTGACAGAATGCAGAAATCTAACTTTTGAACATATTCCAACCCCCCAAAAAAGATAAATTATGGAATTTTCTATAACTGAATATTTCATTCATTTTGGTTGGTCTTCCTCGAGTTTGGCCTCATTGGCTCAGTGGGCATTATAACCTACAACTCTTGCACCAATTTTGAACATAACAATGAAGCTGAAAAAATGTAGTTGTTCACCAGCATCGCAATTCCATTACTTTTTATCCTGGCTTACCTTGGTGTGGTTTGCAAAGTGCTTCAGAAAGATGAGGAAATCTGTTTCTTGCACCCATCCTGATTTATTTCCACTACCAGTACTTCCTACTGGTCCATCTCTGACACAGTGGTCTGCATAATGTATGTGTGGGAACACAAACAGTGGAGGAATTGTGTTGCCAATGGCATTAACCGCATATACAAAAGCGACCAGTGAACCTCTCTCTGCTGATGTCGTTGCCCCAACTTGTTTAATATAAGTTAAAGTAATAGTGTGGTAAGTTGTAACATCTGCATTATTGTTACAACTAACCCAGACTGTTGCTGTTACAACTGACCCAGACTCCTATAGCCATGAACTAGCTAACATTACAGCCAACGGCTAAAACACTAGCACTAAAGACTTACACAGAATATATCCCCATAGACATACAAATAACATAATTTAAGTTTGATGAGTTTAACTGCAAAGCAGATAATGCTATTAGAAATTGAAATAAAGTAGAAAAACTTACTTTTTGGCATACAAATTACTTTTTTTCGTGTTAAATTGTCTGTGTTTGACAAAATGTGCTGATTTTTCACATGTGATAGCAGAACTGAATTGGGCATGCACAGGATGAGTCACATCATTTGAAACTTAGCTCTGATTGGAGAAATTGGAAGTGTTACAACTGACCCACGTTACAACTATCCCCGGTCTCCCCTATTTAAAACTGTAGAACTGAGCTCATCAACAGTCTGTGGTTCAGTCCACAGCTATTTGGAGAATAACACACATTTGCTAATTTTCTGCTTCCCTCTGTATACCACAGTGCATTTTAAATCAGTGAAGACGTGACTCAAGTACACATTTCCAGCTTTAAGTCAGAGTATTTACTCGCTCAGTGAAAAATACTCTCGAGGAGGTAGGTGTCTTCTTGTGAAGATCTACAATCAAAAGGCTCCTTTATGAATGGAAATCGACTCTTTTTAACAATGTGCAAACCACTGGTTAGGTCAGATTAGCTCTTAAAAACATCTAAACGCACCTGCAGAGTCCAGGAAAAAAGATCTTTGGGCAGATGGAACCAAGGTGAGTGATGGGAAGAGAAAAGCATGGAGACGGTGAGAAACGTAACATTTACCCTGTCATTTCGTAGCTCAAATGGCTCACACTCCATCACTCTTTACATCTTATTGCCTGAAAACTGACAAATGTGACTTTGATGTTGAGCACAACTTGACTGAAAACAGATGAGTTGATCAACATGTGTAAGATTGCCTTCCTCTCCCTGAGCCTGTTCTACTGGAGGTTTCTTACTGTTAAAAGGAAGTTTTTATTTCCCACTGTCGCCAAAGCACTTACTCATATAGGATCATCCGATTGTTGGGGTCTTCTCTGTTTTCTCTGTATTATTGTAGGGTCTTTACCTTAAATTTGGTACTTGGAGGCAATAATATTTAAATCCTAAACCGTTAATGCGATACTTTTGTTAAACTCTTTGCAACACTGTGCACAAACCTATGGCTCTAACTGTGACTGTAATTCTAAACTCACCCCCCACCCCAAATACTACTATGTACTACTAATACTATGTATTAGTAGTACATAAACTACTACAAGCAGCATTCAGAAATGTGTGGTAATAATCCCAAAGACAAGTTTCAGGCAGAATATATCCATGGCTCAAACTTCTAAAGCTATTTATTCTGAAGCTATATATGCAGAGCACGCATACAGATGAGAGGAAGGAAGGCTGTAGTTCAAGGAGAAAGACAAAGCACAATCGGATGCGAGAACAGGACAATGTACGGCCTGTGCTTAAACCCAAAAGGTGTAAAAATCCCGGGAAGTATTCAAAGTGGGAATTCAGACTAATTATGAAATATGAATTGCACATCCTGCATTGTGGTTTCTGCACTTTGCTAGATAAATGCTTTAATACAAAAGCACCAAAAACATATTTTAAAGTGAAAAATAATTTGTTTCACTGCATAATAATGGACGATGTGGGGATTATCCTTTTCTCACATTCAGTGAACATACAGAAAAAGATGACAGACGTAAACAGTTTTAAATCTTTTCTCACTGTGAGCTCCAAACAGGACCTGCCGGCCAACCTGCGTCCACAGTCTTATCTTAATTATATTTAAACTGCGTGTTTTGTTTGCATGTAAACACACTCGGCCATTTCAGAGTCGATGAGGTGAAACCGGCAGCCGGCAGCACAGCTCCATCAAAGGCGACATTTAAATTTAAACAAGGAGGCTGTTTAGTTTCCTCTCTTTATCTTCCCTCCGAGTGTGTGTGTGTGTGTGTGAGTGCGTGAGTGTGTGTGTGTGTGTGTGTGTGTGTGTGTGTGTGTGTGTGTGTGTGTGTGTGTGTGTGTGTGTGTGTGAGTGCGTGTGTTAAATGGTTTTTGTTTTCTTGGGAGTTTTTTGTGCCGCCTCTTTATCGAGCTGTTATTTTTCTCCTCAAAAGAAACGCTGATTCATCTCTTTACGCTAAACGCTCATCTCAGCAGGGCGATCGAGGGACAAGAAGACATAATTACAGAGTTCTGCTCGGTGCCCTCGCTCTGTGTCTCTCCCATCATCGCTATCTCTCTCTCCATCTCACCCTCGTCCTCTGTCTCTCCTTTGATTTCTTTTTTTTTGCCCTCGCGTAGTTGATGTGAAGTTAATCAGGAGGTAGGAAAACACACTTTGCAGTCTGAAGGTCTGCCTCCAACAAAAGCGCAGATCAATGTGAGGACTGTACAACCCCAGAGCTGCCGGGAACCTGAGAGGCCTCCCCATCGGTTAATTAAATGCTGATTCACATGGATTCAGGAGGCACCGACCTGCAGGCAGCCCTGCACGTGGAAGGAGGAGGCTTCACTGAAGTCAAAAGTTCTCTTAAGATTTTTGCAGCTGATAGAAAAAAAGGAAACAAAATAACGTCTCAATTAGAAAATGAGACAGACAGCTATGGAGCTGCAGGTGAAACGGTGGCTGGAACCCACTGAGCGTTTCCCGTCAGGGACACAGTTGTTAAATGTTTCCCTTATTGGACGTTTACAATATCATCAAAAATACAAAATATTGCTTTTAATGCCGTAATTTCACTTGATAGTTAAACACATTTTAAAGTGGACCTACTAAGTAGATCATTACCAGCTCCATGTCTTTATTCTTGGACTGCAGTAGAGCAGCTTTGCATCATTCACAGTTCTACACATTCGTATGTCTCATCCACGTTATGCCATGAACCATTTTAATGTGAGGAGCAGCAGAAAATCTGTAGCTTCTTGTGAAAGTGTTTTTATTTAACTTTATTTAACTCCCAGGTATGGCACGAAAACATCGAGGGAATGTGTCCTGTCATCAATCCTAAATCGACCAACAGCCTGCCTGCAGAAGAAGAACGCTGGAATTCGATGTTTTATGTGTAATTTAATGGACACTGGTAGCAATGCACATGCTCAAGTCTACCTTGTGGACTCACACACACCACTCATTTACATGTACATTACATCCACTCATTTCATACAATAAAACTGTGCATTCATTTAAATATTGTGCATATTGTAATTGGGTTGTATTTATACATGTGTGTGTATAGTATATATCTGTGTATGTATCCATATTGATTGTACTTTGGTCATTGTTTGAGTCATATACATTTCAATAACAATAAATTGAATCTAATCTAATCTAAAATTTCTTTCTCTCTAAGGAAAAACTAGAGAATTAAAGTGACACTTTATTTAACTACAGAGATACAGTCCTGTGAAAGACGAAGTACGCCCTGAGATTCAGTCGCTTGTAGAACCTCCTTTAGCAGCAATAACTTGAAGTAATGATTTTCTACATGACTTTATCGCCCTCTCACATCACATCACATTTTGGCTCACTCTTTACAGAGCTGCACTGAGGTTTGCAGGATTCATTAACAGCTCTCTGAAGGTCCCACCACAGCATTTCGGTCAGTTTGAGGTATGGATTCGTTGGCTTTGCATTATTGTCCAGTTGGTTTGGTCTGAGCTTTAGCTGTCAGACATGTGTCCTCAGATCTGACTCTGATATACAGAGGAGTTAATGGTCAACTCAGTGACCCCCAGGTGCCCAAATCATCAGCCCTCCATCATTGTGCTGACAGTTGGTTTGAGTTGTTTGTGCTGATATGCTATTTTTTGTTGTTGTTGTTGTATTTTTCTCTCTAATGTCCTGCTGTTTATTCTGGACAAATATCTCCACTTCTGGTCTCATCTGTACAAAGGACATTGTTGTGGTGGGTTTTTCAGATACAGCTTGCAAACCTAAGTCATGCAGCCTTTCTGGAGAGAAACAAGCAACACTCGTTCAGTCTTTTACGAATTTCACTGTCAAGAACATTTAAACTGCCGTCCGAGGCCTGTAGAGGCTGAGATGGAGCTCTTGGGTTTTTTGCAGTTTTTCTGCTTGGATGAAGATTGTGGCACACCTGAATGCTCCAGACCACCAAACTGCCAGAACCTCTGTTTTTCTAAAGGTGCTCACTCTTACTGGTCATCAGTTAATCAAGTGCATTTGAGTAGCAGCACCTGACTACTACTTGACATTTTAATTCTTATGTAAGTAATGAGGGTGTACTTAATTTTTCACACGACTATATATCTGTGTCAGGGCAAGGGGCTGAACATGAGCCTAAAATGTTTGTCTAATATTTTTCACCCCAATTTGCGACATTATATTACAAAATACAAATTACAAATATTCTTGATTTCCTGTGACCCTCCTCCCGTCAGCAGACAGGTTAAAAAGAAAATCATGGAAACAGCGCTGTGCCAAACTGGCACATCACACGAGTGTGGGTCTGTCATTGTGTGCTTGGATCCTGAGCAGAGGACTGGACGGCAGCCCCAGAGACTAAAGCGTTGAGCCCGGATCAGTTTGGAAACACCATCTGTCTGTACATCAGTAATCACATTCCTCCAGCATTAGAAAGCACAACCATAACATCGATGATGCCTTTGGAAAGTGACGCCTTTTTTTGGAGACCTAAAATTTTTCAGGAGACTTGATTTTAGAAGAAGAGCACAATTAGTTTTAGGCTGTTGATTAGCCATTAGGATTTAGCAAAAGTGCTAAACAGGCCGAAGTGCAGGACATCGACAGAACACAAAGAGAACACATAAATGTTTAAATTGAGAAAAGTTACCATTTTAGGAAGAATGTTAGCTCATTTTGACTAAATAAAATAAATAAATGGGTTTGTGAGAGTTGCAAATCATTGTGTTCTATTTTTATTTACATCTTACACCCTGTCCCCACTTTTTAAGAGGTGGAGTTATGAAGAACAGCACTGAGAACACACTCAGCATTAAGGATAATTAACACATATCGTTTGACACAAGAGTCGCACGAAAAAGCTAACAACCATGATCCATCCATTCTCTTCCACTTATCCAATCTTAAAAACCGTAAAACCCTCAAGCAGTCAGCAACAAATTCAGTCTGAATTGTTTTTTTTCTCTTCCAACACCAAAGTGAATGTTATTGACTGGCCTGCACAAAGCCTGACTTGAATCCCATTGAAAATGTGAGGGGTGAACTGAAGCCAGACGACCATCAAATCTGGAGAAGCTCAAGAAATTTTCCAAAGAAGAATCCGCTGGGATCGCTCAGGAGACGCATGAGAGACTCGCTGAAAACTACAACAAATGACTGCAGGCTGTTATCCATTCAATTCAGCTTTATTAATTGAGTGCCAAAATTACAACAACAGTTGCCTCCAGGTGCTTTATATTTTAAGGTAAAGGCCCTAAAATAATAGACAGAAAACACCATAAGAGTCCCGCATGAGGAAACACCTGGCGACAATAGGATGGAAAAACTCCAATTTAACAGGAAGAACCGAGCTCAGGGAGGAGTGGCCAACTTCCGTGACTGGTGGCTTTTTTTTTATCCCACAGAAAGGATACAAAAAGGTTAAGTACTGACATCAGAGGATATAACAGTTTTACCCTGGTGGTTCTTGTTTTTTGTGAAAAGTAAAATAATCCAAGCTTTCAAAATAAAACTAGGATGTTTGGAAAAATGATTCTGTTCTCCAGAAGACATCAGGTTTCTGATATTCCACTTAGTAGTTTTGTGCTTACTGGAAAAAAGTCACAATAGTTAGAAGTGACCAAAAAAATTCAGGGTCCTCAGAAGTACAAAAGTATTTGTGTGTCTGCATGAGTCCCAAACACAGAGGATGCAGCCATCGATCATATCTGAGAGATTCAGTAAAGCTTCTGTGAGAGGCGGCGTAATCGCACAACAGTCCCTCTGTGTGTGTGTGTGTGTGTGTGTGTGTGTGTGTGACTGTCATGTCATGTAAGCCAGCAGCTGCTGGACTTTGTCACACGGCTCATCCACCATGATGACAAACACCCTCGCCTCACACTGACATGCACTCAAAATAAACAAAGATTTGGAGCGAGACTAAAAAACTAGAGCAATTACAGTTCATTTGGGTTTTCCACAGCTGTGGAAGTTTCCACAGCTACTTTTAGAACTATTAACACAGAATTAACACATCAAAAAATGTGGCAGTCCAATAGAAACGGACTTAGTACAAAGCAGCAAGAAGAAGGTGAATGAAAAACCCAAATGGCATCACTTCTCCACCTGTTTTCTAATCATATCAGCTTTTATTTGAGTTACATTCAAGCAGAAACCTCCTTATGGGAACAATGATGTCAATGCAGTTCCTCTAATGTCCACTAGAGGCTCCAGCAGTAAGTCAGACTTCAATGTTACAGCACAAATAACCATGTTCACAGCCTTCTACAAAAAACAAAATTGATTTTTATAGATAATGTTGCAGTTTTACACATTTATCTCTTGCATTTAAACTGCGTGAGGTAAATAAAAGTTGCAGTAGGTGGGCTCACTTACGATCACACTGAATTAGGGACTCACTTTCCTAACCCAGCTAATCAGCTCCGGTGCTAGAATTAGCTGATGACTCTCTAGCTGAGCTTACCTTAAGCCCACCAGTCCCACATCATTCCTCACCCTGTCATCCTCTCAGCTCCCAACAATCAGCCATGCTTTCCACCCCTATCACCAGCCAGTCCTCTCAATACTTTCCAGTCATTTACCCACATCGGCCAACTTGCACTGTCCACAAGCCTTGATCCCTACAGAAGCACCATAAACCGTGCTGTGCGATGCTTCTTCCACTTCTTTGCAGTAATAACAGGTGACACGTGGTATTTTTGGTATTATTTTTGCCAGCATCTCCCTTATGACAACACAAACAGCGTGTTAGGCTATCATAACAATGTTAACAACAACCACTTGGCAAAATCAGGATGTCCTATAGGTTACAGTGAGCTTTCTGATGCAGATCAAACAGTAACTGGATTTGAATCAATCCTGTATTACTGATATAAGAGTAAACTGTGCACTACACTGTGTGGAGGCATCTGAGCAGTTAATCGTGCCCTTTGATTAACGATCATCAAACAATTAAAAAACACAATGCCACCTGCGGTCGTGCTCAGCTCTCAGCATCCCAGAGAGAGCCATGTTTTTTCCTCTGCACTGTTTAACATCACCGGTGCAGTGAAGTATTGATAATGTATAAGTCACGCCACACAGCCCCACTTCCTTCACCTCAGACTGGAGCTCAGAGCCTTCCCCCAGAGTCTCGGTCTCTGAAGCTTAGAGATGCATACGCTGCTTTTAAAAAGTCTTTCTTGCTAACATGAAAGGACGTCTGCAGCGAGGAAAGAGATTTAAAATGCAGGATGGAGCAACCAGAACCTCACAGAGGGCTTCAAACTGTGAGACAGACCTTTAGAGGATGAGGGACAGAGTTGAGAATCAGAGCGTAAATAATTATTCAGACGATCACACATTTATCAGTGATTATACACCTAAGCATCGCAGTTAGGAAGTTTATTTTTCTAATGTTCTTTATGTTATCTTGCAAGAAAACTGTCATAATAGTTGAATTTTTCAAAAAGAAAACCCAAAAGTAACAAAATTATAAATTTTGAAACTAGGATAATGATAGATTGAGCTACAGAGAAAGCAACGTGTGGCATCATTCAGTTTGCCAAAAACCTCAGACACAAGTTTACCTCGTATCCAGGGCAACAGAGCTGGAAGCTAAAACAAGAAAAAACATGCTAAAGCACGGCGTGTTTTTAATTAACCTGAAAATACTTTCACTATGGGCAACATTTAAAACAGTTTAAGTATGATGATTAATCTACGTGTACCTTTTGATTACTGTTAAATCAAAGTAGCTTTAGAGAAAACTCAAATATTCTTAGTCACCCTGTCATCATATTGTAATGAAATTTCTTTTCTCGGGATGCTTCCTGCACTGGGGTCGGTGCTCTGATGCACTCCAAAATTGGCTGCTGCGAGATGACGCTCCCATTTCAGAGATGTGCAAAGCGACAGTGTAATTTGGAGGGTTAACAGCCTGGAAAACATTGTTTGCCTTCCATTGAGACATTTGTGTTTTGCACTTTGCTTGGATTTTTACTTTCAGCTTGAATGCTGCATTTTTATTTCATTTGACTCAACTTTGTACTTTGAAACGTGCAGTACCTGCAGTACTTTTGTCATGCAAAACTTGAGTGTAAAGAATTTGAAGTCCACTTTGCGGGTTTTTCTTGACTGAACTCTCCTATCTGTGCTAACAGTGTGATTACAATAGAGGTTTGGAAAAAAATATTGCCTGGTCTGATTAGTCTCAGTTACTTATCCAACACTGAGATGGTAGGCTCAGACTTTTTATGTAAACAACACGACACCATGGATCTGTCCTGCTTTGTATCAGTGGTCCAGGTGCTGCTGGCTGTGTATACCTATATGTGTATATCTATATACCTATGCAAATGGGAATACTGTTTTTAGGCACTGCAAGCTAATGAGACAGTTGTGCACATGGTTCCCATTAAGACTCCTTGTAAAACCCCTCCAAGACCCCCTGAAATTACACCACGTTTTTGATTACAGAAGAATTCTCAGGAAGTTTGGGGCTTCCGCAGCAGCTGTGACAGACTCGCCAAACTACTATTTTCCTCTGATGAGCAAACATTACTGAACTTGGGTCGACACGCTGCCGGTTTTTGCATCATCACGTGAACTTTCTTGGCTTGCTACCTGTGAATACTTCTGTCAGTGATAAATGTTGTAGCTACAATGAGCTGCTGTGTGTTTGTACCTCAGGCGAGAGCTCTGCTGCTCAAAGCAGGTTTGGTGTCGTTAGTTTTGATTAGGACACGGAGAAGGAGGCCGAACCCATCTGGAAGACAAGCTGGGGTGTTCAGACGGAAAAATGTCGCAGAAAACACACACTGATGAATAAAAGTCTGTGTACCTGCTCTCCATGTGGCCAAAAGGCTGAAACTTTTTTTAAAAACAATTAGCACATTTGAAAGACAAATCAAATGTAATTTGGCGGGAGATTTCTCGAGGTCAAATTATATAAAAAAAAGACAAAGTGGGAACAAGCTTTGTCCATTTTTCTGTGTTTGTGGACGTATTGTTAATTCTAGCATCCACAAACATTCTCTGGATGTTTGGGCTGAGCTCTGACTCTCCACCTTAGTTTCTCATGATGGTAGAGGTTTAAGAAGTAAAGCTTATTTAAGCCTGCCGCCTTTTGCAGGCTGTGGTAAGTGAATTATGTGAAATCCTGAGCAACGAGGGTTCACGCACAGTGAACTGTTCCCACTGGCTCCCTCCACAGATCCTCACAGCCTCTCTGGGGGTTGGCTGTGCGGCTGCCTGGCTGTAAATCCCAACTCTGGCCGTCGCTGAGTCGTGTTCGTCCCGGCTTTAATCCGTCCAGCGGCGTGCGGCGGTGGGATTTGGAGGACAGTTTGGCTTTAGCTTCCATGTAAACAGAGAATGAGGTTAAAGCTGGGGACAGCTGGACCGTCATTCACTTTCAGCCTCAAACAAAATGCCAACTGCAGCACTAACAACCACAGAAAACCAGCATTGATAGAGCTGCTGTTCTGGTGGTACTACTATAAAAACACAAGTTTAACATGTAATGTTAGCAAAATTACTCCAAAGAATTTAAACGACATAAAGGATCTCGAACACTCAAAGATTCAAATGCACGTCCCTGTATCGCAGAGGAATGCTGTCTCTGTGAACCGCTCATGGATGTCTTCTAATGTAAATGGATTTACTGAAGCAACACTAGTTGTACTTGTTTTTTGGATAATTTGGATTATGGTATAATTCCCTGTAATTAAATGGAATTATAATTTAATTACGTTTAAATTACAATTATATGTACCTACAAATACATAAAGGTTGGTTCACTAGAATAAGGGGGTAGGGAGTCAAGTTTTTACAGGAAACAAAGAAATATTTATACTCTAAATACATTTATGTAGTGTGTAACTTCAGATATTTTACAGGAAAGCAGACAGAAATTATTCTGTACATAATTTTAACTGCAGTGTAAATAAATTAAAGTCTGTAATTTCATGGTAATTTTGCAGAAAAACAATGTTTCTCCATCTCACCTCATAGGTCTGCTGTAGCTTTTGGTCAGGGGCCATATCATGCACAAGACTAATGTTTATTTATTTATTTTAACTTTAAACAAATTTCATTAACTAAATTATCAATAAACTGTTTCAAATCTCTGCTAAATAATTACTAAAAAGTGAGGGAAATTGAATAATAGAACATCATGTACATAAACATAATGATGATAGAGATGTAAAAGTGCAAGATTGAACACTCAGTAATACGGGCCTCGCTCCTCCTATTGTTTGTTTTTCCACAAAATTCCTATTAAATTGTGCTCTACCTAAAGGTACGCATTGCTTTACTTAGTGTAGTGTTTATCTATATCCATACTATGAAGTAATAGCCTTAAATAACATTAAGCATTAAATACATTTAATTTGATAATAATTCTTTCTTTGATTCCTGTAAAAATCAGACTTGTTAGCCCCTTATTCTAGTGTACCTACCTTTAAGTATTTGTAGGTAAATGTAATTACATTGTAATTCAAAATAAAATACCTTTATAATTATAAATGAAATGCAGGGGAGTCGCATGTCGTATTGTAAAGTTTTAACAGATTATGTGTCAAAGCTATTTTGATAGAATGATACAAGGCTGAAAAACGGGGCCTCAGCAAAGGCTCATCAACACAACACAAAACACTATTACTGGCCTTCTTCCTTCCCTGGATTACACTTCTAAAAACAGGGAGGGAAGTTTGGTCTGAATTTCCAGAATTACAAAACATAAGTTTGCACTTGTATGGAGACACTGGGAACAGCACATTTTCTTAGATACAGATTTTCATCCAAATAGACTTTTCAGGTGTCATATTTAAATAGTCAGGTAGGTTGTGTGTATAAGCATCACCTTGATTTGTTATGCTGTCTACTCATCAAACGTGTCTGTTAGATATTAATGTTTCTATTTGTAATAAAGGTTCAGTATCCATCAGATTACTGCAGTGAAGGAAATTAAGCAAGTAAGCAAAATGTATCTACATATACGTCTCTGTTAGTTTTCATTCTAGAACAAAGAACCATTGAAAGGTTTTAGTCGGATGACCTCAATGACCTGCATGATATTTATTAATGCAGGAGTTCACTAATGTCAGCAGACGTGACTATGCAGAGCTCTCAAAGTAATCACCACTTTGGACCATTTATAAGTGACTTACTGAGACTAGTTTACAGTGAATTACAATTGGACACGGGGGAATGGGAGGCAGAGCCTTCAGTTTTCAGGCCCCTCTTCTGTGGAACCAGCTTCCAGTTTGGATTCGGGAGACAGACACTATCTCTACTTTCGAGATTAGGCTTCAAACTTTCCTTTTTGCTAAAGCATATAGTTAGGGCTGGACCAGGTGACCCTGAATCCTCCCTTAGTTATGCTGCAATAGACGTAGGCTGCCGGGGGATTCCCATAATGCATTGAGTTTTTCCTTTCCAGTCACCTTTCTCACTCACTATGTGTTAACAGACCTCTCTGCATTGAATCATATCTGTTATTAACCTCTGTCTCTCTTCCACAGCATGTCTTTATCCTGTCTTCCCTCTCTCACCCCAACCGGTCGCAGCAGATGGCCCCGCCCCTCCCTGAGCCTGGTTCTGTTGGAGGTTTCTTCCTGTTAAAAGGGAGTTTTTCCTTCCTACTGTCACCAAAGTGCTGCTCATAGGGGGTCATATGATTGTTGGGTTTTTCTCTGTATCTATGAAGCGCCTTGAGGCGACTTTTGTTGTGATTTGGCACTATATAAATAAAATTGAATTGAATTGACACCATTCAACTGAGGCACAAAACATGGACAAAGTAGTATGACAAAGACTATTAACATGGTTATCAAAGCTAAGAGCCTGGTCCAATGTAATAAGTACATTTCTGACTTTTGATTGAACCAATGATGGCCAAGATTGTTGATCACAGTGGCAACAAAGCTGTCAAGAGCACAAACAAGAACTTATAATGATAATGATAACTGATAATTATTTTTGCAACATTCTGTGAAGAAATAAAACGTATAACTGGATATCATGTCATATGTAAGATATGTGACACCTTTAAAAATGCCCAAAACAGAACCTTGAGACACACGACAGGACAAGATAACAGAGGAGAACCCAAAGTTTTCAGCAATGATCAATGTGAGGATTTGGATGATGCTGTTAAATCAAAAATGTTCATCTTTCCTCGTCAAAATTTCATTAGAAATTCTAAGAAGAGCAGCTTCTAAAGAGTGATGATGATAAAATCAAGAACTGCATATATTTTTGTTGTTGTTTTTAATGCAGTGGCGTCTGATTCACATTTGGTTACTAAACAGCTGTGAATGAAGCAATAAAACACTTTTAAGTCAGTTACATGTGTCTGCATGTAAACTGTCTGATTTCTTTCATGGCAAACTTCACGTCTTTATTGTCACACTCATCAACTCTGCCACCTGATGTTATCATTGTAAACCTGTGATGGACGCTAATGATGCTTTAATTAATTAACTCAGAAGGATGAGAAAGAAGGAGATTTGGTCGTTAACTTACTGTTAGGGAGCAGTATTTTTGACATTAATACTAATTTCTCGATGGAAAAATATGAGACAGCTTCTGAACACAAGCTTTGTTTTCTGGAAAGTCTAAGGAGGACATCTAGATGATGTTTAAGATTGATAAATAATCATCTCAACTATCAAGCTCAAGCTATCAAGAAAGGCTGCTGGCTTGTTTGTTTGGATATTCTTTATCTTTAGTTGTTTTTTTAACATTTCCACATTACTTCTTTTGAGTTCTTTAAGATTTATTGGTATTTATAATAATAAACGTATTAAATTATGCACACTTTTCAGTAACCGGTGCAAGATAATGTACAAACGTGCAAACTTTCTACTCCAAAGCAATCAAAGTGTCTTCCTAAAACCGCCTTTTCTCTACCTTGATGATGTACCACTTCCACCTGCACTGAGATTATGAGATGCTACTGCTTCTCTTCATCTTATCATGTCTCTAAGGCAGATCTCTAAATTATCAACAATGCATAGTGACAACTGCAAAGCCCATTTCCAAGCAATCCCTAAACTTCATGCTGGAAGTTTCCTCCAAGATTTCCCTCCAAATGTGTTTAAATGTCAACATAGAACCAGCATAAAACAATTTCCAGCTGAGGATAGTGAATAGAATTCCTCTTTAGGACACTCTTTAGTCAAACTTTCATTATTTTTAAGCTTATTTCATAGTGTTGTGAGGGTGCAAGTCATGATCTTTTTCATTATTTTTAAATTGAAGTTTCTATAAATGTAACCACAGAAGCAATATCTGTAACTCAGGTGGAGTGGTAGATATGCAGACGCACCTGTCAATGGCGCTGCTTCCTCTCTTGGCTGTCGTGGTCCGACCGGCTCTCAGTTCACCGTTCATCCTGGCGTCTGGAAAACAAACCGTCAAATTAAGTTAGACACTGAGGCCTGGTGTCTCAGCACCTGACGCGAGGAAGACGGTAATGGAGTTAGACATAAAACACTGCCTGAACCCACAGCTGACACACACACACACACACACACCTGTATTACTGACAGTACACTATCCATCACGTTACGTGGCATTACACTGACATACTTTCCTAGAGACTCACTCTTACTTTGGCCTTAAAGCAAGTCTACAAACACTAACTAAAGCCATAAGCCACACACAGCTCTCACCAGAGGTGTGGACTCGAGTCACATGACTTGGACTCGAGTCAGACTCGAGTCATTAATTTTATGACTTTAGACTTGACTTGAAAAAATGTTCTAAGACTTGTGACTTGACTTGGACTTTTACACCAATGACTTGGGACTTGAATTGGACTTGAACCGGTTTACTTGAAAAGACTTGATATTTCACCCCAAATATAAAATTTAACATGCATATTATATAGAGATTGAAAATGTGACGTCATTCACGGGTAGAACCGCAAAGGATTCTGGGAACTCGTGGCAAGCGGTACTAGCGCACGCAGGCTTTCAATTAAAATCAGTCACACAGCGATAAAAAGAAACACAAAAATGTCAAGAAGCCGTTGTATTATTAACTGCAATAGCCGGTCGCATGACAGCCACGGGAAGCCGACGGGTAAAGAGATCGGTTGTTATCGGATTACGTCGTTGAAGAGAAATTGTTCGAGCCATGTTTCCGAAGTAACAAAGAGGCGACTGGATTGCAGCCATTCAAAGATCAAATATAACGTCCTAGAACACTCCAGCTCACAGGTTAGTCTGCTCCAAGCATTTACATGAAGGTCAGTCTGCTGTTGTAGTTAATGCGTCATTTTCATAACATAATTGGTGATATAGGTTACAAGCAAGTCTGGCGCTGAACAGAAATTGTCGCGCTATGCTCCTTTATTTATTGTGCATAAATAGTAAATTATCCTGACACAATATTGCGTTTCGCTTCTGTTATTATGGTACACTGACAAAAACATATACTTTTATTCACAGGATAAAACAGGTTTTTTGTATCACTAATTGCCCAGTGCGATTACAGCATACAATATTATTGTCACTGCTACATTTCTGTGATGCTACCAGAAATTATTTCCACTACTAATTAATTACCGTTGAGCTCAAAGGTTATATTAATAAACGGTTAACGAATGTGTATTCATGAAGACGATTTGTGAGACTGGTAAACTTATGATACGTACGATGGTCTTTCGTTCTACACGGTGCATTTCAAGGTCCTGCACCCATCCGTCGGTAAACTGTACCTGGGCTTGTTGCAGTGACCGGAAGTTACTAAACTTCATGAGTGTATGCACTCACTCCAAGAACCGTATAATTATAAATATGCATATAAATATGCTACGATGAGATAGCTGACTTCATCTAACTAGCAAATGTTGTCCAGGCTACGTTGGTGATACAGTTTTTTTTAATGTGTATGATATTTTTGTCATGCGATTTTAAAGCTGGTCCTACAACCGCATCCAAGAATAACATGCAGCTTATCTCAGAACTGTCGGTGAAAATTATTCTTGGAGCTAGGTTTAATTGAGCTGCATTTTAAAGAGGTGCAATTTCACAATTTGTGTATATTTTCTAAGTTCACTATTTTGTCATGTGTTGAGAAAAACACAGATTTTAAAATTACATGGTCTAATATTTACATTTAGCATAACTGCAACATTATTTTTTCGTTTGTTTCTTTTAAAGACTCGAAAGGACTTGAAATTCAAAGTTTCAGACTTGTGACTTGACTCGGACTTTTACACCAGTGACTTGAGACTCGACTCTGACTTGCCTGACATTACTTGAGACTTGACTTGAGACTTGAGGATAAAGACTTGAGACTTACTTGAGACTTGCAAAACAATGACTTGGTCCCACCTCTGGCTCTCACACAGCACTTGCACGACTCCCAAAAGTAAATTAATAAAGAAAAACTGTACCACAAACAAAGTGCACAGCTACACACCCTCCCTGTACACAAACACACACACACAGCCCCAGCGGGCTCAGCCGGCGGCCCTAACGAGTGGCCAGAGCAACTAATTGGCTTCCATCTGTCAGACTGGAGTTAATTTTCTCTCACATTCATGCTGCTTTCCTCCTATCAACAACAAGCATGTCTGTCAGCCAAAGAGAGCACAAAAATGGGGTATGCCCTAACAAAAGGGAAGCAGAAAATTTGATTTCAGAAACCCCTGTAAACTCTTGTGCCGGGCTGTTACGTCATGCTGCCGTGATAAATCTCTGAGGTTGTGTCTGGAAGTTACAGCAAAGAGAACGGGCTCCAGAAAAATGAGAGAATTACTCTCCTGAGCAAGTTTCATAAACTGAAAGTAGACATAAATCTGCAAAGGGGAAAAAATTGAAACCTTATCCTGGGGCAAAGTCCTCCAATTTGTTAAATGTTTTTCATGGATTTGTTTATTCATACATACAGGACACGCACAGTTTTTATGTCGCTCTGACCACAGAAGTTGATACTGAGGCTCTGTCTTCATCCATTTAGATGGGAGCTCCCCAAACAACTGCCCAGACTTATTACCAAGTATGACTTTGAGTTAAAAAGTTGCAATCTCTGGGGTCACTGAAAGTTTCACTTCCATTTCACTTCTTAACATCCAAAAAGCTATCTGTAACCATGCAGGTATGCTTTGGTTTACATCTACCTCATGAGAGAAAGTTTCTCAAACAAGACTCACTGGCTGAAAAGATGCTAAAATATACCCGACTAGCATCTATTTTATCTAGTCGGGTATATTTTATTTTATTTATCTCAAAGTTGGAGATGCAGCATTGTCATCATCTAGACCAGGGGTGGGGAACTCCAGGCCTCGAGTGCCGGTGCCCTGCAGGTTTTAGATCTCACCCTGGGTCAAAACACCTGAGCCAGAGCCTGATTTTCAGTAGGTAACAAAGCAGTGATGAGCAGCCTTATTTCTACAGTAGAATCAGTGTGGTGATCACAGTGGAGTGCTCTCTGGATTAATATTAGAATGAGTAGTATAATAAATGACGTTTTATCTAAGGCTGTACATGACCCTAACCCTATGTTTGTGAGAAAGGCACAACTGGCATTTTGAAACAAATGTGAAGTTTTTGATGTGTCACTTGGAATTAATTTTTTTTTTCATTCCCCCCAAGTTCAGATTTGGTCTCGGCATTTATGATGAGGTGGTGACCATCTGGCAATCACTGATCAGGAGAGAAAAATGTGTGTTCCCCAGCCAGTTGGCAGCTAACATGAAATTAAGTGCTAAAGCCACATTTACTGTATATACTTATTTAGGCTTAGACAATGTTCAGTGACCCCCTGAAAACCAGCAGTCTAGGGGAAAACGTATATTCTAAGACTGGTTGGTGATTGGTTGCAAGAGGTTGCTGGCAGTCGATAGCGTGATATCGGTTGCAAAGAAGTAAAGTTTGCTACACTGAACGCCTCCTTGCACTTGCATTGGTCGCTAGCAGATAGTCATGGTGTCCTATAGTTTGCATGGAAGACAGACATTCTTTGAAAGCCACTGCAGGCATCAGTCTGTCAAATCCTACTCAGAATGTAAATATTCTGCTAGACTACATACTCTACATACTCTGGCTCATGTAGTTTGGCATTAAAATCTAGGAGAAGCTATCACTGTGTTGTGAAATCAGACTGTTTTACATGAACAAAGACAGTAACATGGAGGCAGCTTGGCTCATGCTAACTGCTAACTGAAGCTTATCTTTCCATGATTAGTTGCTGTTGTCATGACAATTAACTAAAGACACCTAAGTGTGAATCTAGTCTAAGTTGTTAGATGCAAGATATTAATTGTTGAGATTTTTCAAACTAAACTTAAGAGGTGGTCAGCTTGACCAACATTAGCATACATGGAGCTACGCCATTGTTTCTACGCCATTGTCAAGCTTATATCTGTTGCTGTATTTTTGTAAAATATCTTCCTTCCAAAGTATTTCTCTGGGTTTCTTTCTGTCCTCTTTCCTTCAGATTTGAACCATTCAGGCACCATTTGGGTTTTGTAATTGAAAGCTGAGAGCAGACTGTCTCTCACGACCTCCATCAGCGCTCCATATTCGGCTCCGAGGACCCCCCGCATGTCAAACCATGTTTGGTGGGACAGCAGGTGGCCCGTCGCCTCCCTTCATCCCTCTCTCCCTGCTCGTATCGCTGACAGTCTGCGGCAGGGTTGTTTATTGCTGGCACGCCGGATGCAGCTTGTAGGACATTAGTCTTTTAGTGCGAGGTTTATGAGTGCCGTCACTCACCATCTGTTAACTGCCGGGGTGCCTTTAATCGTTCCCGCCACCAGAGATCGATAAGCCTGCCAGGTCGCCACAGTGACTGCAGCGCGCTGAACGGGTGACTGAGTGATTACAGCTGTTTCATTGCTTATATTGCATTGCATTGTTTGGCTGGCACATAAGCTTTATAGGGTGGAGACAGAGAAGAAGAGGAGAAATGCGAGACGAGGGATAGAAGAGAGCGATGACAAGATAATTTCACACCCTCCTGGTTATTGGTTTTAAGGGACGAGCTTTTCAGAGTTTGGCAGGAAATCCAGAGCAGAGCAGAGGGCGGGTGCTGGCGTTTGGATGAGGCCAATAAGGCTACTTCTCTCTGTCTATCTGTCTAAGTTTTTAAAGAGCTGTCAGAGAGCGTCCGTTCGCTCTGCAGTGATGATGATGGTCTGTCCGCCTCCATCAGATTCATGAAAAACACAACATTTATCAAAATAGCAACAGCAAAAAAGGCTGTGAAAAATGTATACTAGGCTAAGTAACGCCGACATTTTCTGTGGAATGTGGATGGCTGCTTCAGCAGTTAAATCAGTTTATGACCCTTTATCGGCAGAATACCTGTATCTGCATTTTGCACTGATGAATCAACTGGCCACTTGTATTGCAATCAACATTAATCAGAAGCTTGTGTGTTGCTTTTAAAACAGTCTGAGGCAAAACACAACTTAATACTTTTTATAAAATGCTTCAAACTTAGTAATAAAAGGTTTTAATATAATTCTAAGAGAAAATGAGGATTACAGACATGATTTTTGGTGAGGAAAAGCGCATAAAATTACTTTTTAAAGTTGGAATGAGATTCACATCGTTGAACTCTTGGGATCAATAGCCACTTTTAATATTATTATTATTTTACTCATTTTCACTCGCTTTGTGTTTATACATCTCTCTGCATTTAATCATTATTTATTCTTAATCTCTGGTTCTCTTCCACAGCATGATTGCTGCAGCTGGTTGGGGGCAAGGGAAGCCAGATGTTTCTTCCTGTTAAAAGGCAGTTCTTCCCTTCCACTGTTGCCAAAGTGTTTGCTCATAGGGGGTCATCTGATTGTTGGGGTTTTCTCTACTTTCTTTCTTGTGTAATTTTAGGATCCTTAGCTTACGATGTAAATGTAACAAATTTCCCACATGTAGGACTAATAAACGTTAACTTATCTTAACCTCCCAAGACCCGAACTCTTCCACAGCATGCATTTTTAATTTCTCTTTGATATTTGGCCTGATTGGAACCCGATGAATGTAAAAACAAAGAATTAGCAGATTTTTTTTACCTAATTTTTGTTTTTAAGAAAAATGAGAGCCACATATGAGGATATTCATTTAAAATTTCGATAGAACAGTAGCAGTATAACGTCTTCATAAGTGGATATCAGGCCCTTGTGGAGCAAAATTTAATATTTTGGTCTAAATAACCCAAAATGTGATGTCCACATATGTGGACGCCAGGTCCTAGGACAGGGGTGGGCAATCTCAGTTCACGAGGGCTGGTGTCCTGCAGGCTTTAGATCTCACCTTGGGTCAACACACCTGAATCACATGATTAGTTCGTTACCAGGCCTCTGGAGAACTTCAGGACATGTTGAGGAGCTAATTTAGCCATTTAAATCAGCTGTGTTGGTTCGAGGACACATCTAAAACCTGCAGGGACACCGACCCTCGTGGACTGAGATTGCCCACCCCTGTCCTAGGAGGATAAAGCACCTTGAGGCAACTGTTGTGGTGATTTGGTTTTATATGAATAAAATTGGAACTGTTTCTGCCTTAAAACTTTACTCATCAGGTCGAATCAAGTCTTTAAAGGGGCCTATTGCTTCTGGTTATTTCCTGTCATATATCTCATGTTCCAGCGCTGTTCTCTTCTTTGTCTTTCGATTGCTGCCTTTAGTGGTTGCCAGAGCCAATTCATCTGTCTCTGTCTCATCCTATCCCTAGCATCCTCCTCTGCCTCACCACCCTCTACATGTCCTCCTTCACTACATTTATAAATCTTCTCATCCATTGTCCAACACTTCTGCTGCCCCTCCTCTCCAACTTTCTCTCGAAACCGCTCAACCTCAGCTGTCCCTCTGATGTACTCATTTTTAATCTTGTCCATCCTGATCATCCCAGTGAAGATCTTAACATCTCCAGCTTGAAAACTGTCTTTGTCCAAGCCATATATCCTAGTAGATCTCACTACCATCTTGTAAAACTACAAGTTGGCTGTTCATATTAAATATGCCCAATGAGGTCAGTGTATGTAGAGTGATCTCTTTGAGTCAAAAACTCGGGCTGCAGACTGGTATTTTATTTAATTGACTCTTGGATGTCACAAAAAGGGGAAGTACCTAATATGGTCATCTCAGGAGCAGAGCTTTGGCTCCGAGCAGAGAGACCCCACCCTCCAAATGTCCAAGCCTTTAATCTGCAAGGGTCAGCCAATCAAAAGATTAAAGAGAGGATGGTACCCCAGGATGCAATGTCTCTGGGATACTTTTTTCTTCACACGACTTTAAATCACACCAAGAGCATTTCTAAAGTGCCGTGTTTAGTCTGCACGGGGTCTTTTATTTTGTGACTTGATGAAGCTTCTGTTCATATTTTTAGTGACTGGAAGTGAAGAGCCACTTCTTGCTGCACCAAGGCCCAGCATAAAGACAAGTGTGAATCCAGTGAAGCAACTCGTGTTTTAGGACAAAAAACGGAGCTGGTTTTTGGTTTTAGTTGACCTCATCTGTGGATGCACCCACTGCAAACATTTATAACTCAGGGTAACTCCTTGAAATATATCAAACTTTAGATAGTTTCATATTTTCAGTGTATTTAGTTTTTCACATCTTTCAAGCCACTGGAAGAAGATGAACTGATTTCGAATAGAAATAAATCAATTTATGTAACTGTTATCCGTCATAAAGATGTCAGTTTATGAGAGATTAGGAAAATATGGTGGGAATGGCTGACACATACCAAGCTGACTTTGATGTTTAGTGTAATCTGTGTGATCATATACAGTGTTGAATTGCTGACTATTCTGCAGTATATTGCTATCGTACTGCCACATGAATTACCTTAAAGTGACAATATGCGTACATTACTGTCTACATACATTAGAAAAACATCCTCATTCTATACGTGACAGACAAACGCAGCCATCAGCGCCCATCTGTCAGCTCCTTAATGTCTCCAGGAAGAAATAAAACAGGAGCTTCTCATCCACAGCGTCAGTCTGGATGATCGGTGTGCCGATTACAGATCCATTCAGTTTCCTGTTGCAGCGATCTCCTTATCTCCTCTGCATCCTGCTTTAGTTTGTGACTTTATGTCTCTGATGTTCATCCTGCTGCACTAAAAATTCAGTGTCACAGCTCAGGCTTTCAGAAGATGGTTGACGTCTTAAAATCATTTATCAAAACTGAAAAAGTCACATTGTCGTCGTGTTCTCCACCCTGTGTTAAACTTAAACTTCATGTGTCCTGACTTCTGCTTTATTTTGGAATTTTTATATTTTATTTAATGCCTTCAGCATCTGTTTAAAAGTGTTACTGAGTCCCAAATATTTTAGAGATGCCTCTTCAGCCATGTTCACACCACTTTTACAAACTGTGACACTGATCTGTCAGTGTGGATGGTGAGGATGTTACATGTTTTTCAAGGATGCATAAACACAACCATGAGCTTAACTCTCATTAATTAGTTTTGAGTCCCAAGAGGAGACAACATGATTGGATCTGTTATGATTAGATGAGTGTTTAACAAAGAAAAGGACCTCAGAGTCACTGTCCCTGTGCTGCTGTAGTTAGAGCTTTGTTCTTATTGCTGGAAAGAAGTCAGAAAAACAAAGACTCAAAGGGGACCCACAAGGACCAGACAGAGGTGCAGCTCAGGGGCGTGATTTCCAGGGGGATTAGGGGGTTTATGACCCCCCCCCCCAATAATCAAACCCAACCAATATAATAATGGATTGCATTTTATATAAGCGCTTTTCGGGGCCCTCAAAGCGCTGTACAATTCCACTATTCATTCACTCTCACATTCACACACTGGTGGAGGCAGCTACAGTTGTAGCCACAGCTGCCCTGACAGAAGCGAGGCTGCCATATCGCGCCATCAGCCTCTCTGGCCATCACCAGTAGGCAGCAGGTGAAGTGTCTTGCCCAAGGACACAACGGCCGAGACTGTCCAAGCTGGGGCTCGAACCGGCAACCTTCCGGTTACAAGACGAACTGCCAACTCTTTGAGCCACGAACCCCCTCCCCAATAAAATTATGAATTATCTTGCATAAATAATGTTGATTTTCTTTTGATCGTTTCAGGTATTACATGCATGGTTAATGCTGAGAAGGAGAACATTTTAACCCAAACAGTGACCATTTCCTGAATCTAAGCAAGTAGTTTTCAGGTCTTAAACCTAGCCAAAGTCCGATTATAGAAAAGAAAGTTTGATTTAAACCCTCTTAATATAAATTAACCTGTTATCGCTGGGTGGGTGTGTCAAAACAGAAACACCAAAGGACGCCTTACCTGTGAGTCAGAGACACCGGAGACATCTGACAGAACAACAGCATCTGAGGTCCTGAGATCAGAACATGTTGGTCATTTTCATGTCTTTTTGTGTCTCTTCTAAGGTGAATGTTGATAGTATTTGATATATTTTAGACTCACACAAACACTTTGAGTACCATCAGGAGGTATTTGAGTTTGTTTTCTTTGACATGTGGACAAGAAGAGGCTCAGACAAGCTGAGATTCATCACTGCTGTGCCGCCTTTAGTCATACCAATCCTTAAAGATTATGATGCTTACATAAAAAAATGTTATTTTTAACATGTTCACGTTATTTTAAAAGTAACCTAGTTTCTGTCTGTGCCGTGTCAAAAACGTTCTGCACCAACAAAGCATGTTCGGAAGCTGAAATCAGCAGCAGAACATATCCACCATACTTCTTGAATAAGTTCACATGGGCACAAAAAACACATCCTGGCTTAAAAAAGCTGTAAATGACTGATTCCTGCTTTTGAGAAACAGCACTGTGTTTCTGAATGCTGTCTAACACCTGCACAGACACCCATTCAGACAAGTGATGTGACAGCATCTCACTTTAGAGCGATGAAGAGGCACAATTTAGTCTTTCAGTGAAGAATGAGATCAAACACACGTATTTCATGTCCATCAACACACTCACACGCTGAGACCACTGTTCCTCATGTGAATGGACTGGTTTTTACATGTCACTTTTCTACTCGAGCAGTCAAAGCACTTTTACACAACATGTCACATTCACTGCTTCACACACACATTCATTCAAGCATTTTTTCTATGTCTAAGTGCTTTATTTCTATCTATCTTTCACACTCCAATGAACACATCAGAAGCAACTCAGGTTTCAGTATCTTACCCACGGATACTTTAACATGCAGACCGAAGCAGACAGGAATCAAACCTTCAACCTTCTGATCAGTAGATGATCTGCTAAACCTCCTGAGCCACAGCTAAAGCTCTTTCAGCCCACTCCTCACATCAGTGTAAAGGGCAAAGCATCTAGTTTCAGCCCAGCTCTTGCTCCATGAGTTGTTTCCATCACATGAACACTTGGTCACACCTGAGATGCACACCTGCACATCACTGCACTCCCGGTGAACCCTAACCACATCGTTCTTCACTCTCTCAAAAACACACTCATGTAACTCTGTGTCTGCGTGTGTCTGTTACTCACATCGGTCTTGGTGGCAGCCGCTTGTCAAATGGGTCATAGCAAGAGGAGAAGGAGAGGAGGAGAGAAATAAAACCAGAGTGTGAATCCTCCTCCTCCGAGAGAGAGGCTGACTGCTGAGTATGGCAGTGGGCTGTACCACCTAACAGCAGAGGGATGGAGGAGGCAGGACCAAATTATTTGTCTGCGGGAAAGTGGGGAGGAAGAGTGAGTGTGCATGCAAAAGAGAAAAATGTGAAATCACCGCTTCAAGTGTTGTAGAGAAGGACACACAGAATCAGTGGAATGAAATATTATTCAAAGGCACATTTCACTTAACTTGTACTTTAAAGTTTAAGATGTATTTCCATTTGTTGTGTACCTTTAGCTGTAACAGCAGGCAGGTGAGCCTCAGTGTTTGGCTGATGGAGGTGTCACACCACCTAGTGGATGAAAGCAAGGTTGTTGAAGGCTAGCAGAAATTGAAGTGCATGCTTTTCTGCCTGTTAAAGCAAAACCCACTGTTCTGCAACACTACTGCATTCTGGGAGGAGGTGATCGCAAACCAAAAGGGAGAATTGTTATTTGAGTTTTGTAATTATTCCCCCACATATATAGAGAATTAATTTTCTAGACAGAACAAATATGATTATCCTGAGCCAGAGTGCAGCTGGAGAGCTGTATTAATTACAGTTTGATAGTAAACTGAAAGATTCAATTCAATTTATTTATACAGCACCAAATCACAACATAAGTCACCTCAAGGTGAGAAAAACCCAACAATCAAATGACCCCCTATGAGCAGCACTTTGGTGACAGTGGGAAGGAAAAACTCCCTTTTAACAGGAAGAAACCTCCAGCAGAACCAGGCTCAGGGAGGGGCGGGGCCATCTGCTGCGACCGGTTGGGGTGGGAGAAGGAAAACAGGATAAAGACATGCTGTGGAAGAGAGACAGAGGTTAATAACAAGTATGATTCAATGCAGAGAGGTCTGTTAACACATAGTGGGTGAAAAGAAATACTCAATGCATTATGGGAATCCCCCAGCAGCCTACGTCTATTGCAGCATAACGAAGGGAGGATTCAGGGACTAATAAATGTAACATCACCCATTTTTCAACATCAGCGTTTTGGCTGACATCATGTTTTGTGTTTTGGAAACCAGAAGTCACTATTTTAACCTCCAGATGATATCCACATAAAAAGATGTTCCAGAGGTTCCAGGGGCTCCAATTAGCAGCTGGGTCACCATCCACATGTCAATCAAAGAGGCCACACCCCTAATAATGCAAACTAAGCTGTTTTTTGTAGCCAGGTTAAAGATGGTTAATGGGAGTCGAGGGGAACAACCCACTGCTGGAGCTTCAAGTGGAAATTAGGGGAACTGCAGTTTTTGCTTCTTCCAATGTTCTTCTGAATTAATGTTTCAAGCCATAATCCATCTCAGAGTTCAATGTCTTTAAATTCCTAACAGGGTGATATTTATCTAAGAAAAGAATAAATAGGAGATTTAACTCTAATGTGTTGATGAAATCAAAGCCTGCTTCTGTTTCAGCAGCCCTGCTGGCCCAACCCAGCAGTCGCCATCTAACTCATCTTTAATTACAAAATACATTAAATGGTTTCATTTTAATTAAAGCTGTCCTTTCCAATTAAGATATGATGATGAGGAGAGCAGGGCTGTCTCCTGGGCTGCTTTATTTATCTTGGAGTCAGCCTCATGTCAGCAGCTGGCTAACGGCCTCCCCACATGCATTTCAATGAGCAATTACCCATCAGACCACAAGAGGTGTGGGATAACACACAAGAAAGGCTAATTTTATGGACTAATTTGAAAAATCAAATGTGTTTGTCTGTAGAGAAGCTGCAGATTTTTAAAAAATCTGTTGGGCGCACCAGTCTCAATGGATGGATGGATGGATGGATGGGCAAGCCAAAAGACATAATCTTTCCAGCATTTCTGGAACTGCCTCATGGTCTTCCTTCCAGTAGGAAATACCTGGAACACTTCAATTTAAGTTTTTGTTTTCATTTCATTTAAAGTTTCATTTAATATTTTGCTGTCTAATAACGGCATTTATTGCAGTTAATAGCATGAACAGAACAACATCAACACAGGAGTTAAACCCTCAGCACTGCTGCAATGACAATTCAAGTAACTGCTCTATGATGAAGGTCTAATTAATTTTTTTTTTTTTTACTCGAGCCAGAGATGCAGTCCATTTTAATCCACCTGTCACTCTACCTGCTGCTAATCTCTCTGCTGAGTGGAGCCAAATAGAAAATATGCAAAATCACACCTGCAAAGCTTTTCTCTCTCTCTCACACACACACACACACACACACACACACACACACACACACACACACACACACACACACACACACACACACAAATCTGCAACAAAAGATAAAGTATCCAAACAAAACCCTAAATCCATAAATTATTTGATTCTACTTACAGAGTTTAGAAATGTTTTTAGAAATCTGAAATGTAACAGAAATAAACCAAAATGTACAGAGAGATCATAACATGTTTTCATCTGTGAAGGGTTACACTTCACAGGTATCAATGATGGGATAGTGTTAGTTTTATTAAAATTAACACAAACTATTGTAAGAAATTCCACCGTAAGTCCCCAGCCATTAACATCTCTCGAATCATTAGCAACCCATCTATTTAAGGTTTGTTTAGTTTAAGTTCAATCCTTTTTAAAGAAGTTTTGCTTGTTTGGAGCCCCAGTAATGGAAAAACTGTCATCTTAATTGAATCAATGAAAAGCCATTTGCGAGCTAATATTATCCAGTTTTTGAAAATGTACCTATTTAGGCTTGTGGCAAACAAAAGCCATTACCAACCTCTGGTAGATTGATGGGGACCTGGTAGATGTCCAACAAACTTACTCCACCATTCATGTAAAAATTAAAAAAGAAATGTTGGTGGGGCTGGTTTGTTTCTTTTCATGGCACAATGTTTTATGAGTTGGCATTTAACTACAAAAATGGCAAAAAGAAACTATGTGTTTGGATTCCTTGATTAGTGCATGTATTCTGGGCTGCATTCCCCACTGATTTATCTGAAGGCCACTGTGACAGTCATCGTGTGGGTCAACACTTCTGGAGTTTAATCACCACTTTGGCACTGTTGGGTGAACCGGATCTTATGTCTTGAAACTTAAATAAGGAGCCTAGAAGCTGAATTTTAATTTACAGTCCCAACTTTAGGGGGTAAAAACAGAACTGAGCAAGAGTTGGTTTTTAGGGTTTTTATCGTTAACTTGGTTGCCCTGGGTCTTTTACTGTGTTGTAGTTGTGTGTCTTACTTTGAAAGAAATATTTACGCGTTACTATAGTGACCAGAGAGCATTAAGGGGCAGAGAGGAGGATGTTACTCTCAATATTGTTGGTGCATTTCAGGTGGATGCTGCTAATAAAGTTGCACAATTACACAGTGAATTCATGTTTATTATTGTACTTACAAAATACCACAGTTTTTGTCTTGGTCGTATCATTTTATTTTGTTGCATTTATCCGCGACACCTTAAAGGCCGGTCCGTGGAAATATTGTCTGACATTAAACCGGTCCGTGGAGCGACAAAGTTGGGGACCGCTGGCCTAATGCCATCAATTTCTTTTGACCTTTTTGAGGAGGAACTTCCAAAATCCCAGTGCACTTCAGACCCAGCAACAACTCAGACAAAAACCCAAGGATGAAACATCCAAGCACAAGCTGAACAATGTAGTGCAGTAAGTAATACTAAAACATTTGCAAAGGAGAAACCAAACAACCACTCCACAAGCACGCGGCACAACACAGGAGAACCACCTCAGCAGGATAAGACCCAGCTCCACATCTGCACCTATCCTGACCCATGTGACCTCAACAGTGTTGGTCAAGTTACTTGAAAAAAGTAATCAGTAACTAATTACTGATTACTTCCCCCCAAAAGTAATCCTGTTACTTTACTGATTACTTATTTTCAAAAGTAATTAATTACTTAGTTGCTTAGTTACTTTTTAAAAACATGATTTACAACCTGAGTAGGTGATAAAGCGATAGATCTTTCAGCCCAATTCTACTTTTTCTACATAATCCATCATACAAAATGTAATCAAATGGAAAAGTCTCTTTTTTTTTAACTTGTTTTACCAGTTTTAATCTTTTAACTTTATGCATCAAGCAAAAATAAAATTATATGCAACATTCTCTGACTTGAAGAAATTTGTTTAACATTTAAACCTATTTTCTGCACATTCCAGCACATAAAATAAAATATTTTTTGTGTTTATCCACGAGTTTCTCTGTGAGTTTCCCATTACGTCGCAGCTACTCGGTGCTTGCTTGGAAGTTTAGGGGGTTTTTTTGCTGTAAAAAGAAGTTTTCTTCCCACGCACAACGGACCCTGATGTTTTTGTCACTTTTTATGGAATCAAACTCAAAGTAAGGTCAGTACTTCCACGCTTTAAACGCTGCACGCTCATACTCTCTCCCACAATCGATATGTGATCCATTGTTGATCTGCACACAGCTGTTGTCACGAACGTCGCACTCGCTTACGTCACTGTCATGAGACATTCTCGCAAAAAAATCACGGTTTTAGTAACGCAGTAACGCAGCGTTCCTACAGGAAAGTAACGGTAATCTAATTACCGTTTTTGCAATAGTAATCCCTTACTTTACTCGTTACTTGAAAAAAGTAATCAGATTACAGTAACGCGTTACAAGTAACGCGTTACTGTAACGCCCATCTCTGGACCTCAATAACTCACATGATGTCAGGGTAAAGAGATGTCTCGCAAATATTTAACGTCTTGGCTCATGATGTGACCCTTAATGACTCACATCATTACAGTGTGGATCAAGACCCTCAGGACCACCTCCAAAGGCACAGCCCAGCCTAGAAGTTTTTAAAATGGAACAAGATTCAGGTCTAGGTACCAGGTAGCTTCAAACACATAAAAACAATCTGTAGCCTCAAATCAAAAACAATTCTCAATTACATTCCCTCATTTGAAGTGTTTTTTTATCTTACTCTTTTAGTCATCCACATTTGTAAACTCATTACGTGTGAATTTCTGTTCATATAATTCACCACTGTTTCCTGTCTTGGGCAGGACACACTTGGAAAGCAGATGTCATAACTCATATAATCCTGGTTAAACACAATTTATTTCCACTGAGTCCCTGCAAGCTGTATTAAAAAATTACAGGCCAGAAACTGACTGATTGCAAAATGTATCCAGAACCAATAAGGAAACAACAGCAAAAACCTCAAACAAACATCACAAACACAGAAAACCATCCGTCAGTTTGCTTCTGCCTGAAAAGACAAACGTGAGTAAATCATCTTTGTTTTCAGAACTCTCAGTTCTCATGTGGTTTGGACCAAAGCATCAAACTATAATCAGCAACTTTGCCAAAGTAAATTATCATTTTCCAAAGTGCGGTGGTGCCACATGTTTGTGAAGAGACCTGAATTCTTTGGTTTTCTGAAAAGACTCAAGCTCCACCTGGTGGACACCAACCAACATCCATAATTTGTCAAGCCAGACTGTTTCTTCCTTTTGTTTTAGCTGTTCCAGTTAAGGATTACCACATTGGATCATCTGCCTCCATCTCACTCCATCTGTACCATCATCCTCTGTCACACCAACCCTCTGTATATCATCATCATCATCATCATCATCAACTTTATTTATAAAGCACTTTAAAACAACCACAGCTGACACAAAGTGCTGTACATTGGAACTGTAAAATAAAATTTCATGAGATATAAATAAAAAACAAATAAAAGAAGAGTGAAATCATTAATTAAATAACTACTGCATTAAAAAAAGAAACTAAGTCTCACTGAGGTTAAAAGCCAAGGAATAAAAGTGGGTTTTAAGACGTGATTTAAAAGTGGACAGTGAAGGGGCCTCTCTAACATGCATGGGCAAATTATTCCATAATTTTGGAGCCACAATAGAGAAGGCCCTGTCCCCTCTGAGCTTCCTCCTGGATCTCGGTACCTCCAGGAGCAGCTGGTCAGCTGACCTGAGAGACCAACAGGGTATGTGGGGATGAAGAAGCTCAGAGAGGTAAGGCGGGGCAAGACTGTGTAGGCATTTAAAAACAAACATGAGAATTTTAAAATTAACTCTAAAAGACACAGGCAGCCAGTGCAGAGAGGCCAGCACAGGGGTTATATGCTCTCTTTTTCGAGTTCCTGTTAGGAGTCGTGCAGCCGCATTTTGAACCAGCTGCAGACGTGAGAGCAATGACTGACTGACCCCCACATAAAGTGAGTTACAGTAGTCCAGGCGGGAAGAAATAAAAGCATGGATCACTGTTTCAAGGTGCTGCCTCGAAAGAAAAGATTTTACTCTTGCCAGTCGCCTTAAATGATAAAAACTGGACTTCACCACTGCTCTGATTTGGTTGTCCAATTTAAAATCACTGTCCAACTTAAAACCAAGGTCAGTAACAACAGATTTAAAATAGACTTCCAGGGATCCTAAAACAACAGAGGAGGACTCACAGGGACCACTGGGTCCAAACACCAACACTTCTGTTTTCTTTTTATTAAAATTTAAAAAGTTTCGAGCCAACCAAGCTTTAATGTCATCTAGACATGTCAAGAGAGGTTTTATGGAGATGGCATCCTTGCGTTTTAGTGTCAAATAAATTTGGCAGTCATCGGTATAACAGTGAAATGAGATCCCATGCCTTCTAAGGATAGAACCCAGAGGCAGTAGATACAGAGAAAAGAGCAGTGGCCCTAAAATTGAGCCCTGTGGGACACCACATGACAGAGGAGCAGAAGACGATTCGTAACCGAGAAGGCTGACAGAGAAAGTTCTATCTGACAAATAAGACCTAAACCAATTGAGTGCAGTGCCACCAATACCCACTACATCATGTAATCGAGAAATTAAAATATTGTGGTCTACTGTGTCAAAGGCAGCAGTTAGGTCAAGCAAGACAAGAACAACATGGTTACCAGAATCACATGCCAGAAGGATGTCATTAAAAACCCTTAGTAATACAGATTCTGTGCTGTGAAGGGTTTTAAAACCTGACTGAAAAACCTCAAAGATTCCATTTTCATCTAGAAAATCTTTCAGTTGACTAAAAACAATTTTCTCTAAAACCTTGGAGACTAAAGGCAGCTTGGAAATAGGCCTATAGTTCGCTAAAACTGTGTGATCAAGGCCAGGTTTCTTAAGCAGTGGCTGTACTACTGCATGTTTGAAATTTGCAGGAACCACACCAGAAGACAGACTGCTGTTAATAATGTCAAGGACATACTGTTGTATACTAGGAAAAATTTCTTTAAAGAATTGTGGAGGGACAGGATCCCGTGGGGAACCTGTGGGCTTAATATGGCGAACCACATCCTCTAAAGAGGAGAGCGTCACAAGCTCAAACTGAGTGAAAACAGCAGCGCAAGGGACAGAGACAGAGGGGTCAGAGTCAGGAGCTGTGATAAGAGCCCTGATGGTGACAACCTTTTCAATAAAAAAGTTCAGAAAATCATTGCAAATCTCAGGAGAAACTTCCAAACAGACATTCAAAGGAGTGTTGCAGGAATTGCTGTCTTGTGTGTGACTGGGTGCAGTAAGGAGTGTATGTAATGTGTGTGTGAGCATGCGCGTGAAGGAAACGCGGGGAGCGAAAGAGGAAAAAGAGAGTGAGAGAGTGTGTCATGGGTAGAGGGCGACCGGGAGCAGCGTTCTAACGGGCTACAGGCTATGCAGTGTGTTTCCAAAGTGTGCAGTACTGTTATTAAAGCCTCATCTCTTCAGTACTCTCCGGTGCCTCGGCTGATTTCTGTCTGCCTCACTACTCCACAAAAGTGAAGGGAGTTAACCCCGAAGGAGGACAAACTTCGGCCCTGGAGGAAGCATCTCCCCTCGTGTCTCCCGACCACAGTCAGGGGACTGACGGCGAGGAATGGTTAACACTGGCGACCACGAAGGGACCCTCTCACGTTGTTAAAGAAGTGGTGAGCACAGAGAAAAACCGACAGGCTAAAGCGGCTAACAATAAAGCCGAGTGACTGTAATTACAAGTGTATTAGCCCGCAGCTAAGCTAACTCACGATGGCCGCTGCTCGCCATTCTCGTGAAAAGTACGGACTTGAGACCAATTACTCCAACCCGTTCATATCGCTGACCAGTGTCTCCGAGGGTGCCGCGAGCATTAGGGAAGCTAACAGAGACAGAGCTGTGACTAAATGTGAACATATGAACCCATTCCTGTGTGCCGAAAGTTGTGCTAACACACACGCTAATGGAGAGTGTGTATTCGCGCCGCCCGATGGTCCTGCCCGGCCGCAGTTTTCCCGCACGAATCCCTTCGTTGATGCTGAATGCCGCAGCTACGGCCGTGAGAGAAACACAGGCAGCAGCATGAACTATTATCCAGCTCCTACTCCCCAAATGAAAATCCACTATCCAGACTCAAACCTATTTTCCTCCGCTCACATGGACAGTTTTGTACACAGCACACCGGCTCAGTTTAACGCAATGTTAAATACACCCATGCAATGTATGCCTTCCAGTAGCCTTAATGAAGCCATTAGCTATGGGGAAATCACTGCACAGCATAAACCCCGCTCGAAACCAGGCAAGACCCGCTGTGTGCCCCGTCAGCCCCTATCTGACAGTGAAGAGGACGGTGACACTAGAGAGAGAGTCCCCACCCTACGTCCGGGCCAATATGACGGCACCACACCGTGGAAGGAATTTCTGCACAGGTTTGAGAGCTGCGCTGAAGCCAACTATTGGTCAGAAAAAACAATGACAACTCAGCTTAAATTCTGCCTAGTTGGAGCAGCAGGGGCCATTATCCACAGAAATCCCTGCTCATCCAAATGGGATTACCGCCGCCTGGTGGACGAACTGGAAACTGCATATGGCCCTTCTTCTGACCATGCAGCTGCTGTTGCTGTAGAACTGAGGCAGCGAGTGCGTAAACCTGGTGAGGCCCTGCATGTTTTCAGAGATGACATTTATGGGAAAGTGGCTGTTGCATATGGTAATAGAGCAGAGATTGAACAAGACTCTATAGCTGTTGAAGTTTTCACCAATGGGCTGGGTGATGCAGAAATAGTACAGAAGTTGCTAGAGAGGCACCCAGCCACACTTGCCTGCGCATACGAAATAGCCCACCGACACGAAACCACTAAAAGGGCTGCATCTTATGTAACCAGTGCCATGCAGCAAGGAGCCCGTAACGCAGCTGAACGCCGGCCCCGAGCTGCCGTCGTCAGAGAAAAAGACAGAGATGAGACTGTTGCTGAGCATGCACCTGCAGCTAGCCCCTCACCGAATCGTTTTGTCCCACACACACCCTCGACAACACCGAACAATCACAGAAATTTTAAAAGGAGTGGGGTTCACTGCCATAACTGTCAAGGTTGGGGCCATGTCCAAAAGCAGTGCCCTTCCCCTCACAAAACCACCAAGGCCTTAACATTGAACAGTAGCCCTTGGGACAGCCCAAAACCCACTGTGCTCCACCTTAAGTGCCAAAGCCAAGAAATGAGTATCCCCATGCGCCTCTACGAAGTGGAGGTATGTGCTGTTTTGGACAGTGGAGCCCGGAGGAGCGTGCTGCCGCTGCCCTACTACAACTCCATCCACCCAGACGTGAGACCATCACTACAGCCCTCAGTTGTTGAGACCTTGCTTGGTGTGGGACCTGGGGACGTGCCGGTGCTAGGTGAAGCCCAGATACCTGTCAATATCAACAATCGACAGGTGGATGTTGATTTCTTGGTGGCAGATATAGCAGGAAATGAGGTGCTGCTTGGGCATCCCTTCCTCACTCAAGCTGAAGCACGTCTTGATTTTGGCAAACGCCGCATCATCCTTTTCGGTGAAGAGGTGCTCTACTACCAAACCGAAGCCAGTACAAAGTCACACGCAGTGAGAATAGCTAGAACTGTGGTGGTGGAACCGGGGCAAGAGTATATGGTGAAAGGCAACGTGCATCCTGGTGCAGCAGCTCGAGGTGACATGATGCTTAGTCCCACCAAAGGTTTTGTTGAGAAGCACAAAGTACTTATCGCCAGAGTCCTAGTCAACGCACAGCCTTCTAAAGCTGTCCCACTTCGCCTTTTTAACCTTGGCAATAAAGCAGTAACAATTAAGGCGGGATCCATTGCCGGGCTCCTCCAGCCAGCTGAGGCCGTGGAACCCTCCATGGTCTCCCCAGCTGCAGACTCTCTGACCAGCCCTCCTGTGGTTCCTCTGCACCTGCAGGAGCTCTATGCCCAGAGCTCCACAGACCTCAATGACTATGAACAGCTCCAACTGAAACGCTTGCTTTGCACTTATGGACATGTGTTTTCTACAGGGCCTGCTGACCTGGGCCGAACCAGCCTTGTGCAGCATGACATCATAACCCGTCCTGGTGCCCCAGTCAAACAAAATCCACAAAGAATGGCAGGGGAAAAGCAGCAAAATGCTGATCAGCAGATCTACGACAGTCTACAGAGCGGTCTCGCCCAACGCAACTGCAGCAGCTGGGCCTCGCCCATCGTTATGGTGCGTAAGAAAGATGGGACATACCGTCTCTGCATTGACTACAGGGCTCTCAACGACCGCACCATAACAGACGCCTACCCGCTGCCCCGCATCCAGGACACGCTGGACACACTCTCAACTGCCAGATGGTTCAGCACATTAGACCTCGCATCTGGCTACTGGCAGGTTGAGCTGACGCCTAGAGCACGCAGGGCCGCCGCTTTCTGCACTAGGACAGGCCTCTTTGAGTGGAACGTCATGCCATTTGGACTATGCAATGCCCCGGCAACGTTCCAGCGGCTGATGGACCGCGTCCTGGCTGGCATGCAGTGGGAGACCTGCCTGGTCTACTTGGACGACATCATCGTGCTGGCTAAGGACGTGTCGGGGATGCTGCAACGGCTTGGCCAGGTATTCTATAGACTTCAACAAGCTAACTTGAAACTGAAACCTGCCAAATGCTGCCTCTTTCGCCGCGAAGTTGCTTATCTTGGCCATGTGGTATCCGAGCATGGTGTGGCTACCGACCCCAGCAAAGTTCAAAAGGTTCAGATGTGGCCCACACCTACGTCCATCCAGGAGGTCAGACGCTTCATCGGCCTGGCCTCATATTACCGCCGGTTTGTGAAAGATTTTGCCTCTATAGCCGAACCCCTGCACAACCTGACCAAGAAGAATGCACATTTTCAGTGGCATGCTGAGCACCAAGCAGCTTTCGACAAGCTGAAGTGTCGACTCACCTCTGCCCCTGTTCTTGGCTATCCACTTGACCATGGAGAAATGACACTAGACACTGATGCCAGCGACACTGGCATCGGCGCGGTGCTGTCACAGATGCAACAGGGCGTGGAACGTGTGCTGGCATATGGCAGTCGTAAGCTATCAAGAACTGAACAAAACTACTGCACCACACGACGTGAACTACTAGCCGTCGTGGATTTCACGTCCCACTTTCGCCAGTATCTCCTTGGACGGCCTTTCAAAGTGCGCACAGACCACAGCAGTCTACGGTGGCTAACAAAAATGAAAGAGCCAGAGGGACAATTAGCTCGATGGCTCGAGAAGCTTGCCGAGTACAACTTTGAGATCATCCACCATCCAGGTCGAGTGCACACCAATGCTGATAGCCTCTCCAGAAGACTCATACAACGCCATTCCGACCCCAGTCAGATGGCCAGGTTGAACGTTTCAATGCCACTCTCCAGAAGATCCTGGCCTCCACAGCAGAGCGTTGTCATTGGGACTGGGACCTGATGATCCCGTACGCTGTTATGGCCTACAGGGCGACCAAACACAGTGCTACAGGTTTCACCCCGAACTTCATGATGTTTGGCCGAGAACTGAGTGAGCCAGTGGACCTTGTCGCAGGTCTACCTCCTGATCCAGGCAACCAACCCTCAGTTCCAGAGTATGTGCAGCAAATGCGTGAGCGGCTGAAGCTGGCCCACCTCATCGCCAGGGAAGCCCTGGGTGAGTCAGTCAAGCGGGCAAAAAGGCAATATGACAAGAACTGTTGCCACACACAGTATAAGACTGGAGATCCTGTGTGGTATCTCATCAAAGGAACACGTCACGTCAAGAACAAGGTCAGAAAGTTCCTCCCATCGTATGAAGGACCATTCTTTGTCCTGGGACAATTGGATGACCTAGTTTATCGGATCCAGAAGAACCCAAGGTCTAAAGTGAAAGTTGTCCACCATGACCAGCTAAAGCATTATCGCTGCCGCGAGCCACTGGACAATACCTGGGTCCTTGATCAGGCTCATCAGTGGTCCCCTACAGAGGTCCCACCACCAGCTTTAGAAGATGACCCAGCAGACCGTGATCTGGGTCTGCACAGTCTGTTCTCTACTGCAACTGGCAATGGCCCCAGCTCCTCTCAGCCTTCTGTCTCAGTTGCAGCTGATCCCGCTCTGGTTGTGGTTGTCCCATCGTCCCCTTCCCATGTAGACCATGAGAATGGTGGGGGTGTGGTGGGTGAGCCAGACCACCCGGGCCAGCAGTTTCAGCGACCAACTCGTCGGCGCAGAGCTCCAGACCGGTATGGAGTGTGGATCACTTAACTTGGTTTACCTACCATGGACAGTTCCAAGTAGGACTGAAGATTCGGTTCAAGTTTAAATCGTTTCAGCCTCCTATACTGTTAGCTACAATGGTTTAAAAGAGTTTTTTTTTTTTTCATTGTTCCAGTGTTTACATTTTTTTTTAAAAAGTATCTGAAGGACCTACGGGGTTATCTACATGCACTTATCCATTTGTATTTGTGCCTTCCTAGATGCTAGGATAAGTTGGTTATTCCCGGTCGCCATGTAATAGTTACAATTGTGTAATTTCTTTTCTACTTAACAGCACTTGAAATGCTTTATTTTGCACATGTATGTACACCTTACTTGAGCCAACCTCTTTGTCACTGAAGTGCACTCGTTGATACTATACCTCACCTTATATGCGGTAATGGCTAACACTTTTATCTCCTGTGGGCTCCAAGTGGTAAAGGGGATTGTGTACCAGTTTTATGCATTACAATGCTGGAGTGGAATTATTGTTTAATTGCCATCCAGAGTGGGGGTAGTGTTGCAGGAATTGCTGTCTTGTGTGTGACTGGGTGCAGTAAGGAGTGTATGTAATGTGTGTGTGAGCATGCGCGTGAAGGAAACGCGGGGAGCGAAAGAGGAAAAAGAGAGTGAGAGAGTGTGTCATGGGTAGAGGGCGACCGGGAGCAGCGTTCTAACGGGCTACAGGCTATGCAGTGTGTTTCCAAAGTGTGCAGTACTGTTATTAAAGCCTCATCTCTTCAGTACTCTCCGGTGCCTCGGCTGATTTCTGTCTGCCTCACTACTCCACAAAAGTGAAGGGAGTTAACCCCGAAGGAGGACAAACTTCGGCCCTGGAGGAAGCATCTCCCCTCGTGTCTCCCGACCACGGTCAGGGGACTGACGGCGAGGAATGGTTAACAGGAGTATTAAGAACAGTGTCAATGGTCCTAAATAACACACGTGGGTTATGACAGTTGGAAGAAATAATATTTGCAAAATATTCCCTTTTTGCCTCTTTAACAGTGTTCTGGTAGCGATGCCAGCAGTCTTTGAGAATTTGAAATGATACATGCAGTTTATCCTTTTTCCACCTCCGTTCTGCTCGACGACATTCCCTCTTAACAGCACGACTGCTCTCATTAAACCAAGGCTCAGGTTTAGCCTTAAGCTGCCTGGTTTTTAAAGGAGCCACAGGGTCCATGATTTTTTGACAGCAAGAATTAAACCAGGAATGTAGGTCTTCTGTGTCAGAGGAAACAAAGTCAGAAGGCCCGCCGAGCTGATTAAAAGCAGCAGAAAACTGCGCAGCAGTGGCGGGGTTAATAACCCGACAGCACCGAGTAGCAGCGCCAGGTTTAACTGCGGTATATGTCAAACCAACGTTGAATAACACAGGCATATGATCTGAGAGTGCACAGTCACAAATCTCCAAGTCAGTGACAGGCAGACCATATGACAGAACAAGGTCCAGTGTGTGTCCGTGCTCATGTGTAGGGCCACGTACGGACTGTACCAGGCTAAAAGAGTCAATAAGGCTTAAAAAGTCCTTTACCAGTGGCTTATCAGGACAGCATACATGTATATTAAAATCTCCAACAATAAGAACACTATCATAGTTGGGCATAATCCCAGCTAAAAAATCAGAAAAGTCGTTTATGAAGTTCTTATTGTATTTCGGGGGGCGATAGATGACAGCGCAGAAAATCGGGTTTGTACGACTCACCTCAAATGAGGTAAGTTCAAAGCTGGAGAACGAAGGCTGTAGAAAACACTGCTTACATTTAAAATCCTTTTTGTAAACAGTCACTGTGCCTCCACCTCTGCCTGACGTCCGTGGCGAGTTAAAATAGCAACAATCCACAGGTAAAAGTTCAGATAGGACACTGGACTCACCAACACTCAGCCACGTCTCAGTCACACACAGAAAATCCAGATCACGGGAACTGAAGAAGTCCCGAAGAATAAAAGTTTTGTTTAAAAGTGATCTGGCGTTCACCAGGCCAATCCTAACGGGAGCTGGAGTTGGCGCTCGGGGTTCAGGAGGTCCAGAAACCCGCCACAGCGATCTCAGATTCCGATAATGTTGACAGCGGAGGTTTAGCCTGGGAGGGCATGGGCAGCGAGGCCGAGGAGCATCATCATCAAAGCCGACCACAGGCACCAAACAGGTATCAACAGGATCCAGAAAACGCCGAGACGCAAACAGCCTTGGCAAGAATCCATGTACTGGTCGGAAAACAGCAGAATAATTCTTTAGGTAAACCTTTAGCTTCACCAGGCGACCGCTTCGTTTACCCCGGCGACGAGGACGCTTTCGCCGGGAAGGTAGCGTGGGAACCCGGTACAGGTAACCCGGGGTTTCCGATGCAAATGGGGGCAGGGGTTGCTGCCCACCAGCTCCAAAGGACACAATATTTTGGACCACAGGTTTGAGGTCCAATAGTGTCTGGCGATCATACCTCAGCAGAGACTTTGTTTCATGGATGACACAAATTAAAAATAACATAAACAGGAACAAACTTGGCAGTGACAGACAAGCAGCCACACACACCGGCGCCATCTTGCCACGTGTGAACACAAAGTTCAAATGTACAAATGCATCAAAACATGCATCAATCTTCTCTGTGGTCTTCTTCTCTTCCTTCTGCACGGCAGATTGTCCTCCACCAGCCTTAGACTTCTCTGCCACTCCCGACTTCCTGATGCAGCACCACATCTTTCTTAGCACCTAATAATATGTATGCAAACATGCCATCTGTAGCGCTCTTCTCAGCATGAAGCCATACTACTGCTCACTGATCATCACTTTCACTTTACTTTCACTTTCACTTTATTTCTAAAGCACTTTAAAAACAACATAACAGCTGACCGCAGTGCTGTCCTTTCTTATTTGTCTGAAGCAGATCAAACAAATAAGAAAGGGCAAGACCATTAAGACACTTAAAAACAAATAAAAGGATTTTAAAATGGATCACATCTCTTCTTAACCTAACCTCAACAACTCTTTTCCTTCCACATGCCATGGCTCATCAGCTTTATCCCTCTGTAGTTACTACAGCTCTGCACATCACGCTTGTCTCTGAAAATCAGTACGAGTACACTTCTACATTCCTCAGACATCCTCTCGTACTCCAAGGTTGTTTTAAACAATCAGGTCAAAAAGATGATTCCCCTCTCTCCTAGATTTCTCCACCACTCCACAGGTATGTCATATGGATAATTTTCCACTCTTTATCCTTTCCATAGCCGCCCTCATTTCCTTGTTACCAACCCTGTTAGATTTGTATTGTTGATTGTCATTTATGCTTAGAAATATTTACTTATATATGCTTAGAGTTTTGTAATTAGTTGTAGATTGGTAGAGGTTTTGATCCTTGATAGTCTGCAAACTTTGTGTGTATTAGACAGCACTTTGGGAGCATGAGAGGTCATACCGTGTCTTATTATTTTATGGTAGGATTAACGTAGTTGCGTCTGTTCTAGTCTAAGTGCTCTTTGTTTAGATGAACTGCAGGACTTCCTCACCGTGTTATCTAGGATGAACCATCTAGGGTGAGGGGGAGGCTACCCTCTTCCTGACCAAGGATGTTTGACCCTTTGATCAGCAGTCCACACACACACACACACACACACACACACACACACACACACACACACACACACACACACACAGGCAAGGTACTCTTTGTGTATGTAGACGTCATATGTTAATGAACTTATGCATATTCATGTAACCTCAATAAAAGGACAGTGATACGGGAGAACGGACGAGAGCTACTGGGGTCAAGCGAAGGAACGGTGCCTGTCCGGTTCTCTCCCGTGCACGAGTACCATGAAGAAGTTTGCCTACTTGTGTCTTGCTTGCAGTGTAATTATGTTGTCTTAACGTTCCAGCGAATAGGTTTATGCTACAAACCTATCATTAATTGGTCCTTCGATGCCGGAGCCCTGGAATCGCATTCACCGAGGGGAGGAGAGGCACGCTGAAAGACTGACGTCAGCCAGGAAGTTCCTGTGGATTCGCTGTATGTCTTTTCTCCTCGATGAATGGCGATTGGCGGGATTCGAGGCTGATATTACACGCTAAGCAACACCGAGTAAGTTTAGAGTCCAACTCTATAACTGTACGTCTTCGCCGCTCAGTGGGGCGTTGTCCGTGGCCGCTTAGTGGGGCTAAAATTACGTCTTCGCCGCTCAGTGGGGCGTTGTCCGTGGCCGCTCAGTGGGGCTAAAATTCGCCGTCTAAGTGGGGCGATGTACAAAGCCGCTCAGTGGGGTTTTTTGTACAGAAGCATTAAGTCGCAGAGTTGCGCAGTTCGAACTTTTTTTTTGGTTCGCCGTCTTAGTGGGGCGAAATTTAGACCGCTGTGTGGGGTACTGTAGTGAGTTCTCCACCGCTCAGTGGGGTGTTGAGAAGTTCCGCGGGGTCCAGATTGTGCTGGACAGTAGGCCTATTTTGTGTTGTTGTCATTGTCGTCGTTGTTGTTGTTGTTGTTGTGTGTGAGTGTGTGCGGAGCAGAACATGTGGTCTGTGACACCGACTGTTGTTGTTATCATGGGTTTCTAAGCAACCAAGAGTGAGTCGGAGGGAGACAGACGTTTGTGCTGGACTTTGCTCCTGGCAGCACAAAGTATTTATGTAAAAAAGAGAGAGAGCGACGGCTCCACAGCTGCGCGGGTTCACGCGAGCGCGGTCACGCGGACCTGAGCCGTGCGGTTAATCGCAGGCTTATAAATGGAAGAGATTCAAATGTTAGAAGTTTTCAGAAAACACACCAGCCTTGGAGAGCTGTGGAGAAGGCCAGCCCACATCAGCAGCACTTAAGATATGCTCTGGTGAATGGCTTTCCCCCCACCCCTTGCTGACACAATGTTTATTCTTTAGCTTGCCCTGATCGACAGCAGCCTGTGTGCCAGACCATAGATTTAATTGAGGTGGATAGTTGTTAAAAGTAATCTACATTAAGCTTGTGGTTGCTTAAATTCAGTACAATGACATGTGAGGTGAAGTGATATAGGTAAATATTTAAACTCATGAAGTGCATAGAGGCACTTGACCTGTGTGGAAGACGGTCGTCTTATTATGAGCCATTGTTGAGATATAGAGCACATCTGTGAAAACAACTAATATGCTCAACCCTGTATGAAACATCTAAAAATACATGATGGAGAAGCTGTGTTGAATATGTAAGTGTAAGACTTTGCCACTGTGGGCAGAGCATGCAACTACTGTGTGATGTCGCGTTGCAGTTTTGTTTTTGTTTTTTGAGCTGATGAGCAAGCTACACATTATCAGATCAAGAGCTGTCTGAGAACTACTCAAAGAGAGGGAAACAGAGAGTGTGCAGCGTTTCCATGAGCAGTTTTTCTGCACCTTGACTCGTGTGTGTGTGTAGCATCAGCATCATGTTTTTGTTTATTTGTTTTGTTGGATTAAAAATAATTAAATAAACTGGTGATCATGCTTATGGATCACCATGGCACATATCTCCAGCCATATGGTTTATTTATGCAGATGAAAAAGTGAGTGTGAATGTGTCTGACATCACAGTGTTTTTGTGCACTGTGCAAAAGTGATTGCCTCTGATTGTGAGTGAGAGCGGTGATTTTGCAGACCACCAGCTATTGTGAAGAAAAAAAAAAGAGTGAAAAAGAGACAAATTACATTGTAGACGAAGAGAAATAATCATAGGAAAAAGGTTTTGTGTTGATCAGCCGAAAAACAACTACAATGTCATTTTCTGCTTTTAAGAAAGGATTGTTCACACAAACACAGACAGAGAGAGAGAGAGAGAGAGAGATGTGTGTTGATTAAGCAGTGATGATAATAATGAACATGTTTTAGTTTGTCACTTTCAGGTGAAAAGCAGACCTGTATCAATTTTCCACATGCAACAGTCGGAAGAAAGTTATAGTTTAACATCATTGGAAACATGCAGGCCAAGTTTCTGGCTGACTTATTTACAGTGCCATGTGTTTCTCAACCTCACAAGCGAGCTCACTCCTCCCTGAAGATAAGAAATGCAGCTCCAAAGCAATAACATGATAAAGAGACAGCAGCAAGTCCTGAGCACAAAAAGTCCCAGCAAAGCAGCAGCAATGTGGATAAACAGCAGCAGAAGAAGAAAGCAAACCCATCTTCCTGTCTGATTGGTTGAATTTCACGGAGGGGCGAGCAAGATGGCAGCGTGAAGAGGAGTTTTTGTTTGAGTTCTCAGCACGAGACACTTATTTGACGTCTTTCTGGCCTTCGGGACTTTTTTGGAGATCAGCGCGCTAAACTTGCTGGATCTGAGGCCAGGGTCTGCGGCGGCAGCATGTTGAAATGCTCAAAAAGGACTGAGTGACTCGGGCAAGCCACATGCGGCTAGCGACATGAAAGAAATGGACCCTTCATGATGCGTTCAACGTGCCAGCGCTGTGGTGGGAAAGGCTCCATCATAAACACGCCCTGCGCCCTGCGCCGAGGTTCAGGCCAAGAAGAAGAAGACGATGACTTCCAAGCCCAAGAAGGTCGGCCTCAGCGTGGGCGAGCTGATTGTGAAAGCCGTGGCCGCTTCCAAGGAGCGCAACGGCCTGTCTGTGGCCGCTCTCAATAAGGCTCTGGCTGCCGGAGGCTACGATGTGGACAAGAACAAGGCCCGTGTTAAGACCGCCATCAAGAGCCTGGTGGCGAAGGGCACTCTGGTGCAGACCAAGGGCACCAGGACCTCCGGATCCTTCAAGATGAACAAGGCTACTGAGAGCAAAGCCAAGAAGCCCGCCGCGGCCAAAGCCAAGAAACCGGCAGCAGCTGCTAAGAAGTCGCCCAAGAAGGCAGCAGCAGCACTTCAGCTACTAGACAGGACAAAGCTGAAGGAGAACTGCCGGGACTGTTGAAGTGGGAGAGGACAAAAGAGTGAGAGGACAACAGAGTGAGAAGACTAGGTGAGAACACATAGGAATTATTTAATGTGGGAAATCAAAATTTGGGTTAGCAAACCTGGGGAAAAGAAAACTGACTGCTTAAGTTGGAAAATTGAGACTGAGTCTGAAACATTGCGAAAATAGAAACATATACAAAATCACACACACACACAAGCAGAACATGCATTAACCCTACTAACAATTCCAAACACAAAATGACTCATGAAGACTCATAGCACATTAGTTAAGAAATGATTAAATAATAGCAGAGAAGTGTGTAGGAAAGGCAGCTTTAAGAACATGCTCTGCTGGAGATGCAGCTCCACAGACATGCATTAGACCTGCCTAATAACACAAACCCATGCAATGAAAATTAGCTTGTTATCTTTCATCAGTGTTAAAATAGTGTCAATTTAGCAGACACTTGTTATTAAATACTGAATTTATCCAATGCAAAAAATTGACTCTCCAGGTTGCAGGACAACAGTTTAACTTTTGTGGGAAAAAAGATCCTGGTTTGACCAACCAGTGATCAGACAATAAATTTAGTTGTTAAAATGGTAAATTGGGAGAAGCTTCCTGCTTGATTGAGGCAGCACAAGTAATTTACTGTATGAGGGAAATTGTCTTTTGTGATACTATTTTGAACATGCTTTTCTGTCGTCCTGTCAACTTAGTGGGTTAATAGCTGATATGCAAATTAGTTGATCGGTTTTAGATTAATGAAAGGTGACTGAATTCTAGTATGAGTGAATGAGATGTGTTGGAGTTGTTGTGTGTTGAGTGGAGACTCTAAAACACTGAGTTTCCTGTTTTGATGTGCGAGTGAATCCTGTATTTAGATACACAACTCTGAATACGTCAGAACAAACGTCTTTTGTGAAGTGCATGACAGCATGTCACATGTTTTATGATGAAGGGAAAAAGGAAAAATTGAATAAAATAGATCTGTGGCTTAAATGAGTGAAGAGCACAGACCGGGTGATTAAACTCATAGCTAATATGACATTAGGGTTATGTTGTGTGTTGCGCAGTTGATGGTTGGTTTGGAGTGAATCTAGCTGATGATTCTTCTCCTGTTGTGAAGATGATGAGGAGTTTGTGTCATGACTTAACAAGGCCTTTTTATTTTGATACTTTCACAGTGCACTGAGAGTTTGGTTTGATAATCTCTGTTATTTTTTATTTTTCATTTTTGAACAAGCACTGATTTTTGCTTGTGAATTTCTTTTCTTTGAGCAGATCTGCAAGTCGGGAATTAAAAGCGTTACACGTCGTCAAGAAAATTGTTGCAAGTGAGTTTCTCCACATTTAAAATGGGCTCAGGAGAAAGCCACTTATTTGGGACAATTAGGAAATGAGAGTCCCCCCCAAAAAGGATTCAACGAGGAAATCCAGTCTAAATTATTTTTCTTTTTGAAATAACGTCGTTTTGCTGAGCGTGGAAACGAATGCGATGATAATTTCCACAATTAGCAAAAGAAGGAACCACTGAGTGAATGAGTAAGAATTTTAAAATAACTGACTGACTGACTGAACATGACTGTGTGAAGCTAACCCCCACCTGACAAAGGTGCAGATGAACCCATGTGTTTCCTTTTACAGGAGCAGAAAGATGACAGCAACACTCGAGGTTGCATGATGATTTAACCTTTTAAATGCCATTTTCTGTGTCTGTGCATTTATCAGGTGTGTTATTCATAGGCTTGAGTTGCTCACAGAGATAACTGTGACAAAGTATGCATACGCCTGCGCAAGCGCTAATATTTGCATTTTCTTTTCTTACAGCATGCCAGTTCTTCATGTGAATTGATGATGCGATTTATACCAGGACAACTGGTTGATGTTTTTTCCTACTACAGGATTTCTGGGTTTATGTGTGAGGAAAACTGTGTTTACGGGTTATGAGTGGTGATGCTGTTGCATTGTGTTGATGGGAAAATGTGAAGGTTACTTTGATAATGTGAATAACATGTGTGAAATTTCCTGTGTTGAGAACTGGTGTTACTTCTTTCCACAGCTAGGGTTGACTTTATGGTGTTTTTATGGCACCTCTGGAACCTGTTGACCTGTGTCTGACCTCTGTCTGACTACAGTCAATGTGTATTGCTAATGTTAGTTTCTTTGAGAATGCTGTGGAAGATTCAGCTGAAACGGACAAGTGACATGAGTAAAACAAATAAGAGATACAGTGTTTCTGGGATAGTTTGATATGGGCTCATTAGCTGGCCACTTTTGAGCCCATAGTAATATATAAGTGGAGTGACTTTGCTTAAGAGCAGTCACCGATTACATTAATGTTGCCTGAGTACATGGGATGATCCATGTCTGAGGCGACTTATGAAAATAATTGTAGTTTACTGATTTGAGAAAACCTGCACATGACACTTGTCTTGCTGATGTTGAATGCTTCTTGTTCTTATGATACAATTGTTTACAGGTATGGAGTTTGATTTTACTTCCAGATTTTGTTTTCCAGGCCATGATGGTGTGTATGCAGGCTCCTGGGAGAGCCAGGTGTTAAGCAAACTTAATATGCAAAGCACACTAACATTTTCATTGCAGGATTATAGGTCCAGGGTGGTGCTGCTCCAGGGGAGGAGATGCCCTGATGTTGCCTGGGATATGATCTAGCTAATCTTTTTCTTTAAGACTGGAATCCAGGTTTGGTGAGTTGACGCATGGGTGTGTCCATGCGTCAAGAGGGGGGGTCCAAGGATTAACATTAAACAATGTTTTTTATTATTGTTGCAGTGATTTGTGTGATTAGCCGTTTTATTTACAAATATTAAACCTATGCAAGTGGTGCACCCATGTTCAGATGAGGCTTTGATGGCCTATAAGTGAAGTTCACTGAACTAAAGAATGTGGTTTGATGATTGTTGACACACTCTCCAAATAGTTTGTCTTCCTAGCAAGGAAATACAGGTGCAGCAGTAATCTCCTGAGAAATCTTCAGAGGCCCAGTGAGAAGCGCATAGCTGACAGGACCAGGCAGTGGTTGAGGTCAAAGATCAAGCTGGTTGGGACCCATCATGAAATCAGACCTTGGAGCCACAGCAAGGACCATGAAACTGCCTGCAAAATAGAGGAGAGGATCGTCCACAAGATGGGAGAGAGGCTTCAGGAGGATCAGAGATCATCTTCAGCACAGCAGACATCACACAGAGAGCTGTGCTACTAAGCTTCCAGGAAATCAAGAGGAGACTTCCCACAGCAAGATTTTAAATACAATGAAAGATTCAATATTGACGCTGAGGAAGACGACTAAGGTGTACGACGTGCTCTGCCTTAAACCTTCAGCAGCGTTGGAACATAAACACTCAGGGGATGAGGAGCGTGCCAAGCTCCATCGACAGCGTAGAAGGAGTTCGAGGATGACATCATGATTCTGTGAAAAGCACAGGAACCAGAAGCTATGGTGGTGATAACAGCAGTTTCCTATGAACATCACCTAACGCTGTGCCACTGTACTGTGCATACGATGACACTCTGAAGGCTGCTGGGATCATAATAGCAGTAAGACAACCCTGCACCCTTTCCACAGAGGTGTTTTCTGCAGAGTATGGACAATGAAGGACAATGAAGGAGTCATAAATATCCCCCTCACAGGACGAAGGCCTGAAGTGAGGTAATGGGAGGCCATAAAACTAGAGTGCTGAGAGGTCTGCAGCTTTGGAAATAGCTGAGAACCATGTTGACAAACAACAAAACCAACTGGTATGTTTGAATGTTTATTCTACATACATTTGGACTCTGGTCCTATGGACAACGATGGAAACAACTGGAAGAGACATTCATGACGCCCTGCAGAACTCAAACCACTCTGCAGAGAGACATGTGATGTGCACACCTGGAGGAAGCATTACCAAGCTGAGATGTTTTTGAAAATGTTACTTTTTTATTTTCACTATTAAATTAACAATTTCTTTGTTTGCTCGTAAGATGCAGTTTGCCATGAGATGAGCTCAATGAATGGGATAACTGCTAATACATTTGTTGAACTGTGTACCTTTTCAGTAATTTAGGGTGATTTGACATATGCTGAGTATAAAAATGTTTGCATTGAAACTGTCAGACATGAGGTATTCATACCTGGGAACTTTTCAGGCATAAAGGTCAAAAAGGGGGGAAATGTTAGATTTGTATTGTTGATTGTCATTTATGCTTAGAAATATTTACTTATATATGCTTAGAGTTTTGTAATTAGTTGTAGATTGGTAGAGGTTTTGATCCTTGATAGTCTGCAAACTTTGTGTGTATTAGACAGCACTTTGGGAGCATGAGAGGTCATACCGTGTCTTATTATTTTATGGTAGGATTAACGTAGTTGCGTCTGTTCTAGTCTAAGTGCTCTTTGTTTAGATGAACTGCAGGACTTCCTCACCGTGTTATCTAGGATGAACCATCTAGGGTGAGGGGGAGGCTACCCTCTTCCTGACCAAGGATGTTTGACCCTTTGATCAGCAGCACACACACACACACACACACACACACACACACACACACACACACACACACACACACACACACACACACACACACACACAGGCAAGGTACTCTTTGTGTATGTAGACGTCATATGTTAATGAACTTATGCATATTCATGTAACCTCAATAAAAGGACAGTGATACGGGAGAACGGACGAGAGCTACTGGGGTCAAGCGAAGGAACGGTGCCTGTCCGGTTCTCTCCCGTGCACGAGTACCATGAAGAAGTTTGCCTACTTGTGTCTTGCTTGCAGTGTAATTATGTTGTCTTAACGTTCCAGCGAATAGGTTTATGCTACAAACCTATCAAACCCTCTGCAGTTCCTGATTCTCTTACTGTCTTCCACCCATCTACTTCTCTCTAACTTTCTTCTCTTCTCTCGTTAGCACATTTCTGTCTCTATCATTAACCACCCTAACCTGCTGCCCATGCTTTCTTCAATCTTTCCTCACTGTACACATCACCTCCCAGTACTCCTGTCTACTTTCTTTGAATCCCTGACTATCCTGCTCTTTCTCTGCTAACTTCTTCCTAAGTGATCCTGTATGTCCTCAGTCCAAAACCAAGTCTCCTTGTCCCCTTTCCTCTGTCCAAAGGTCACATCAAACACCTTCTTTGCAGTTTCCGTCATCACTACAGCCATTCTTATCCAGCCATCTAGCAATTCTCCCCACCACCCAGAGCCTGTATCAGCTACTACACAACATCTCCTTATCACCTGTTCCCTTCAGCTACATGTCCAATGAAGTATGCTCCAATATAATATCAGCCAGCTCTCTCCCTTTACTGCTCATAGACAATACATCCAGTCCCTACTCTCACTACACTTTCCTGCTCTCTCACTGCTTTCTAACATGCCTTCCCCCTCTCCTCTTCCTTTGTCGTTTGCCAACAGTAGTAAAAGTTTTCATTGGCACAAGCACGACATTCAGGATAACTTACTTTTTTTTTCATCACTTTTCTTCTCTTTACTTTCTGTCATAAAGTGTAACCAAGGCGAATCCTGATATTAAACAATTAGAGGAATGATATCTTATTAACAGAGAAAGGTGCTAAAACAAATGTTTTTTCAGCTAATGTGAAAAACCTGAGGGACTGCTTTAAAGCCCAAAAAAAGATGAAGGATTATTTTCATAATCATAAGAATCAAGCTGTTCTAGAAAAGTCCCAGAATAAAAGCATGTATTTCCTGTGGTGTCAGAAATATAACACTTTGATGTTGTTGCATGATGATCATCATCATTTGTTCTAGTCGAAAATGCCAACATATGTTTAGTTTTTAAAAGTTTAAGATTATAACGCTTAAGAACTGAAGTCAGCTATAGCTACATCAGGATCACCACAAAACACCTAAAAGACAGACAAAATTACAAAACAACACCTCTCCACTCAGATGCTCCGTTTTGTAAGAGCAATACAGAAAACCAATGAAATTAATATTTTAACAAATTTCTTGCTGTAATAAAAAAAAATCTGTTAAAAGTTTTAAAACCTGGAAAAAAGATGACAATATGAGCCTTTCACTTCATTCCAGTGAGTGCTTCACAGCTCCACCTGTTTTCCAGGAGGTCTCAGGCTGTCTTTGGTGATACTGGCTGATGAGCAAAGCACAATCTGATAGCTCCATGTGGGTGTTGTTCCCGCATAATCAGACTTAATCTTGGTCCACATTCCACATTGCAAGTGACCACTCACATTTCTGTGATGTCATACTTTTGTGATGTGGACACACCGTTACACCACACACTAAACCCTAACCAGAAGAGCTTAACCCTAACTATAGCGCTACAACCCTAAGCACGATCACATCCCAACCCCCAGCCCCAATCCTAACAGCCTTTTATTTACAATGTTTTCCTGAGTGCTCATTGGCCGTTTTTGTTTTTTTACACGTCACAAAACTATGACATCATAACAATATGCTCACTTGCAATGCTGAACTTGGACCAACATTAATTATGATAATTCAAGAATAACTCTAATAAGAGAATAAAACTAAAGCATCTCTATTTCATACCAGCTGGTATCTGGTATGAATACCCAACCCCCTTTTTGGGGTTTGTATTCTGTTAGTTTACTTATGATGACATATCTGTTATTTAAGCACATATCTTGTGTGGACTCAGTGTTCTAATTTTAGGCATGTTAAAAATCAAAATGTGCTTCTTTTTGTTTTTCCAATAATCTTCCATAAAGACAGTTTTTAGCTGTGCAAATGGTTCTTTTGTGTTTTTAACAAATGCGTGAAAGAGTGTGTGTCCCTCTGCGCTCACTGCACATGAAATTCCAGGCTCTTCAAGGAAATTCAAGGCCTTGTTTGATGGAGTTCAATCATCTTTTTTATTTACTTCCAATTAAACGTTATAATTCCAAATTCAGCAGATGTGTTTTTCCTTTTGGGGATTTTCATGTGTTTAGGGTGCTGTATAGGAGATTATAGTGTGCATGCATACTCTGCCATTATCATACCTTATATATGACTCTGAGTTTAAGTTGAAGTTTGGACTTGTAGCAGCTGCAGGGTCTTTTCTAACATCTCTTCCAGGATCTCTACACCTCTTTTTTTTCTCTTTCTGAGTGGGGGATAACCGAGGCGGGGGCTTCTGCCTCAGATATCGCTGCCTTGTCATTTAGGAGCAACATGACATTATGCTGCAACGAGGCGAGTTTGGGGTTTCAAAAAAAGTGGGGCTTTATAGTGACTGTAATTGGAGCAAGAGCCACATTCCTGAGCTGGAGAGCGAATCTGAAATACTCCCCAACAACGGGGGATGATTAAAAGACACCACTGCCAGCTGACTTCTCCTTATAATTTAAGTCTATTTCTGGATTTGCTGATGGTTTATAAAAAAAAAGAAAGAATGGACAGCATGTTCCAGATGTGGGCCCTCCTTCTTCTCCTCCTCCTCCTCCTCTGGCTTCAGCTTCCACCTCCAACATGCCTGACAGGGAGGTGGGTGGAGGTGAAGGTGGAGGTGGAGGGAGGGTTGTGAGGGAGCGCAGGAGAAATTTGGCAAGTGCCCTTGAAAAGAAAGAGCAGGAGAAGAGATGGTTCAGTTCTGAGGACGCAGCAGAGGAGCTGAAGACGGATCATCATGAGGATGGAGTTTTTTTCCAGGATGAAGGCTGCTGGGGTCATTACGCTGACGATGATGATGATCAGCCTTCATCAGATTTATTCTTCTTCTGCTCAGGTTGGTACCGGTGTCTGACCTGGTCATGCTTTTTAAAAAAATAAGAAAAACGTGAAATCATCTATATTTGGACCGAAGGTCTCATAAGACTAATTCAATATAATGTATGTATTCAATCGAATTCAATGTAATTAAAAAAATTACGACTGTTTTTCTTAAATAAAATACATAAGAATAGTTCTTATCATGTTTGCATTTTACTTTTATAGCTTTTAGGCTATAACACTTTAATGTTCCCAGTCTTGGAGATGATATTCCTGAAAAAAAAAGTCATCCCCTAAAGCTAAAATAATGCATGTTTAACATGTCAGCTGACCCCTCTCTAATTAGTAGGACACTGAAGGAACAATTTTGAGTAAAATGAAAATGAAATATATGAAATCAAAAGTTCATATAAAGTTCAAATAAAAAAATCAAGCAAAATGAAGTAAGTTTAATTTTTTTTTTTACATTGTACTCATGTAACAAAATTTCATGGTAGATTTACATGTAATCTAATTACTTAAGTCAGCATTTTGGGTCTAAATGTTTTTTGAGTAAAAGTTGACATCAAAATGATTTTATATCCAGGTTTTATTTCTTAGAGAGTCAAAAAAGTTGGAACATGATCTGATCAAGAGAAAGATCGTGATCTTTTTTATATTAAAAATATATTTGAGATTATTTATTGAAGCATAGTGCAGTACCACACACTATGATTATAGATATAACAAAGAAAAATCCATTTAGCTCTGTAAATTTGGCCATATGATGTTCATAATCATCTTCTCTTGCAAGTCCTGAGAGCTTCAAGCATGGCTGATATTTTTAGATTCTTCTATGCTAAACATAAACATCAACTCGTTTTTCAAACTCAATTAAACATTTATGCAGACAATCATCGCTGATGATGAGAGCTCGGTCTCCAACTAAGACTGAGCAGTTTTCAAGAATCCAGTTTTCCAACCTGAAGGCAAAGAGCAGCAGGGACACATGTTTCTCAGCATCTGTAATATCCAGATGTTTCTGAGTCAGAACATTCAGCAGAAATGACCTGACCTGGAATTTCAGGCATCACAAACACATATCTTCAAACTGTAGCTTTGTGTGCTTCAAAAAATTAAGATCAAATTGAAGATTCATCTTTCTGACATGTTGGAGAAGGTCCAGCTAGAAGCAGAAAGTATAAGACGACACATTAGGAGTTCTGCTCAGAGCAAAGGTGCACAGGAGCATGACCTTGAATTTGATTCAGGTAAATTTAAATCAAGTGGAGCTCTTTGAACTTTTTAATCTTGTGTACCGTTAAATAATGTCCAAAAAACTAAAATTAAAAAAAAGAAATTCAACGACTATGACACACCCTTAGCCCTGGTCAAATCAATCAAAGTGCACGAACAAATTCTTGTTTTTATTGTCATTAGAGTTTGATTACTCACACCAACACCAAAGTCTGTTTAAATACATAGTAGCTGCAGCTCAGCACGCAGAGCTCAGGTTCACCCTCCTTAGTCTTCACTGCCTGTAAGAAACCAAAGGAACGCCTCCAAACACCGAAAACACAAACCACAGGTTCGCTGTGTGGCAGCAGCGCCGAGTTAAGCTGTGTTTCAACAGTGATTGTGAGGCGAGCGGCCGCTTCTGGTTCAGTTTTCACCCAGGCTTAAATGCAGCTCTGAAAAACCTCACCTCTGTGTGCAGACCTCACACCTGCAAACAGAATGTGATGGTCATCTTCTGCCTCTAGCCAAACAAATTATTACAACCTTGGAAAAACTTTGTGTTTTCATATTTGGGCCTAAAGATAGAATTAATAGTAATTAATGAATATTTATTGTGATAGGAGGCATTTAGAAGTATACACCCACATCCACCGTGCACATTTGAGCTTGAGTCAGCTCATGGTTTTGGTGTTCTGGCCCCAGAATTTACTCAGCTTATTATAAAAGTGCCAAAAAAGACAAAGATTAGATGGAGGAAGGCCTTCTCTAACCCCTCCTCGTCCCGCCCCCACAGGAGTGTCCATCCACTCACGATCTGCTGAACTCGCTGCGGCAGGTGGAGAAGATGCTGGCGGTCCATGAGACGTCCTACCAGCAGAGCCTGCGCTCCCTAAAGAAGAAGATTAGCACCCTGCACAACAGCACCATGGCCGTCTTTAAAATAGGTAAAAAAATAAATGGTAAAAGTGGGAGGAGTTTTTGGTGTAGTGTCCCTGTGGCGGGGCATGGTTTGTGGCGGAGCTGCAGGGGAGGCTGACACACTGGAGCACCGTCAGTTCCTGGTGTCTGTTCCAGATGACCACAGGGTTTGAGCTGGTGTATAACTTTTCTGAGGTCCAGCAGGTGGATTAAGATTATCTCAGACAGAAATGTTTTGCCTTGCAGCATCCTGCCCCAAACCGGATCCCCCCGCTCACGGCCGCAGACTGGGCAGGGTATTTGGCATCGGACACGAGGTCCACTTCCTGTGCAAGTCCGGCTATGAGCTGATTGGTCCTCGGACCCGAGTGTGTCTGGAGTCTCTGAAGTGGAGCGGTCAGCAGCCCATGTGCAGACGTGAGTCTCCGGAGGTCAATCACAGTTCTGCTTCAAAGTTTTGTGCTTCTGTTTTTTTAAACCTGGTTTTTCTTTTCAGACCTCAACAGCACCGCCAACTCCCTCCCCTCCTTCTCTCCCGCTTCTCCCTCCTCCTCCGCCTCCTCTTCGTCATCATTTCCTGCTTCTGCTGCTCTGTCAGCATCCTCTTCAGCAACTTCACTTTCTCACCAGTCACCCACGTCATCCTCTCCCTCCTCTTCAGTACGACCCTCTCACTGCACACACTTCCTGGGCTCCACCCGCTGCACCTGTGACGTGGGCTTCACCATATCAGGCCGTGACAACAACATCTGCACAGGTGATCAGTCCATACCAATAACCACCACATTAACAAAACGCTGATCATTCTCAGCAGTTAAAAAAATCGATTTTCAATGTCTTCGCTTGAGAACCAAAATTGTTGGATGTAAATTTTCTTTCAATCAACCGACCGATTAATCAACTAGAATTTTGCTTGTGTCTGTTTCAGATATCGACGAGTGCCATCTGTTTCCCCTCGGTCAGCCTGGCCTGCTCTGCGTCCATCAGTGCGTGAACACACCCGGCAGCTTCCACTGCATCTGTCCGTCCGGGTACGACCTGACCAGAGACGGCCGCAGCTGCACAGGTCAGAGTTCAGAGGTCATCCTGTTCTATTTGGGGAATGTTTAAGATGGCTGCGCCCTTGTAGTTGTACCTCTCACCTTTGACCTTTCGCATTCAGACATTGACGAGTGTGAAAACCGGATGCACAACTGCACAGCAGACCAGCTGTGTGTGAACACCTACGGAGGTTTCCAGTGCGTGACGGTGGAGTGTCCTCGCTTGAAAAACGCCACGTACATCAAAACATCGTCCATGTAAGAGTACTTACCGACCTTTTTCTCCTCAACCTTCCTCTGAGCTGTTCTCTTCTATCTTACCTTCTGTGTCCCGTTTGTGTCTCCATATCTCCACATAAACCTTTAGTTTGTACAATCTGAAAGTTTGCGAATCTCACTATTTACTTTAAAGGCAAACAGTCTGAGTTTCCAGTTTGCAGCTCACTTTTCACAGTTTCAGCACTACTTGGCAAGTAGTTTTTGATGGTGGACAGACAAACTGGCATCTTCCATGCAAAGTACTGGTGACCATGGCAACCTGTGGTGCCTTAACAATAATAAAAAGGTTTTTGGTACAGCACCAAATACCTGTTTGCAACCAGTTTCACACTAGAAGCAACCACTCAGCAGTGGGTCGAGTGCTAGACACTTTTTCCTATCAACCGATGGTTGCCAAATGATTGCCAACCAGTCTCTAAGTCTGTGTGAGTGGGACTCACTAATATTAACTCGAATAAAGAAAGGTTAGAGTGTGATTTGATCCCCAAAACCAAAACAATCTGTCTGTGATTCAAATGAGCTCAGTGGTGTGATATTTGTCCCATTGGTCAAAAATCAGTCCACATGCTGTTTGAGGCAATCCAGACAGTTGCAAAACATCTGGAAACTCTCCAAGTTCTATGGACTTCGTCTATTTGTCCAACAACTGTGGATGAAAACAAAACTGACAGTCTGAATTTGAAACTAGCGAACAAGCAGTCAAAAGAATGACTGCCCTGAACTACACTCAATTTAAATCACACATCGAGAGTGCAATTAAACAGCACCCAGAAACACAAAGACACAATCAAAACCATAAACCTGTCACCTCAGAAGAAAAAGAATCAGACATAAAGTCAATGACAGGGACAGCGATAAAGAAATATTTGACAAACAATGACCTCGACCTCACAGTTAACCACTTCCCTCCTCCACCCATCTCTTAGCTCTGGTAGAATCTGGGCTGAGAGTCAGGCTGAGGTTTGGCCTCAGATGAACTGCTGAGTTTTCAGGCTCCAGTTAGCTGATCGGTCAAGAACCTTGAAACGTGTTTACAGCACTGGACGTGTTTACCACAGCAGATTGTTCAAGTACTTTTTCCACACCTGGAATCACGGAGATGCCAAATTGCAAAAATTCCCCCAGTCAAACCCAAGAAACTGCAAGACAAATACAGTCAATACAGTAATTGCATGAAAAGCAAATAATATGAGGATTGACCTGATCACTTCTTTGTGGGGAAAACCACCAAAAGAAAAAATAAACTATTGGGAGAACTTACTGTAAAAGTTGCCCATCATTCATCTTCAATTTGAAAGAGGATGTCAAAGGCATGTAATCTGAGCGAGCCTTTTGTTGGACTCACTAGCTAAAGAGGGACTTGGATAAAGATGATTTAGCAAGCCACAAATTCAACACAAACGTTTGCAGAAAACAGCTGTTGTATCATCTGTTTCCTGTATTTTGGTCACAAAAAACATGAAAATTGCAGGCACACAGGCTCTCCAGGGTGTTTGGCTTAGTTCAAGGGTTCTGCAAAATATTTTCTGAGAAGATTTGCAGTGGAAACGTTACTCTGAAGTATTTTAACTATAAAATTTTAACACATCAATTAAAAACTAAGAATCATTTTGCATAAGACTAGAACAAAAGGCAGCAGAGGAAGGATAAAAGACTGTATGTAGTGAAATTCCTCACATTAGTGCCATCACAAAAGAATTTCTAACTTTGATACAAAACCTTTAACAAATATCAACCCTTGATACCATTTTACAAATGCGTCAAATATTAACATTAACAAAAGCCTCTCGAGGTCAAATCTTATCTAAAATATTTTTTTAAGATTTGCATGATTCACAGTTCAAAATAAATCTTTCATTCATTCACGCTCTGTCTGAAATGAGCTGTTTTAACTCACCCCAACCCCCAACCGGCTGCAGAAGATGGCCCCGCCCCTTCCTGAGCCTATTCCTGTCGGAGGTTTCTTCCTGTTAAAAGGGAGTTTTTCCTTCCCACTGTCACCAAAGCGCTTGCTCATAGGGTCATATGATTGTTGGTGTTTTCTCTGTATGTATTATTGTAGGGTCTTTACCTTTACAATATAAAGCGCATTAAGGCAATTGTTTTTGTGATTTGGCGCTCTATCAAAATATAATTGAAAATTGAACTCCTAGGATAACTCTCTCTGACCACTTAGAGAAAAAATATACATATAAACTGTGAGTTTAGTGGCAGTCCATGTTTCAGACCATCTGAGCTTTTGGCTCACAGAGGTTACTTGTATATATGCTGAGTTATTATCACTCAACTTTTGTTATGTTTAATATGAACGTTCACTACTGGGACAGAACATATATGACAGAAAACACTAACTCTGTCAAACATTTCAGCCATGTATGTCTAAAAAACACCGTCCCAAACCTAACTCTGAATCTGGGAGGGTGCAGAGTACGCCTGCACTCTCTCCAGCATATAACAAACAAAATCATGTGTTCACTTTCAGTGTTTGTGTCAATTTCTGAGAAAAGCAGGTCCTTACCCATGAGTACAAGAGCAGGGTATCATTTCAGGAGACTAGGATCATTTCAGGATTTTAACAGATTACTCTGGGGATGACTAAACAATCATGGCGTCTCTGGAGAACCATAAACAATCAGACTGGATTCTACTATAGAGGAGACAGGAAGTCGATGAAGATGAAGAATACAAGAATGCGTTCCAACCCGCAACCACACTTTGTTGGAGATGTAGAAGATGTTTTTGACCCAAGACTGACCTCAGATGTTTTTTTGCTAACTATGACTCACAAGCTAACCATGAAGTGTAGCTTTACGTGGTAGGAGGCATTAGCATGCTGAAGCTAATCAGATTAAACTGGATTAAAAAGATATACGTCACAGAGTGATGAATATAAAAGCATTTTACAGGAAGTGAAAAGAGTTATTCAAAACCAATGGGTGCCCTCAAAAGAGTCATCACAAAGACAGAACGATAGCTTGAAAAGTTTGATTAATTTTCTCTAACTAATAATCTGCACTTCTCTCAAATTACAGCTAAATCACCTTTTTCAGATCATGTCAAGCATCCAAACAGGTTTCTTCTCTCTCGCTCTCTCGTTCTAATCATCATGTTTTGTCTGGTTTGCTGTATCAGCTAACTTTTTTTTCGAACTTTATTTGAAATGATAAAGCGAACAGTCAGTCATTCCAGTTCAGTTTGTACAGTAGACATACAGGGCAAATAACAGTAACAATATACAGTACAATGAAGTAAGAAGGATTATTTCTGAATGAATTTCAATCAATGATAAACCTTTTTTATTGGAAGTCAATTTAAGAGAGTTTAAGTAATATTCAATTTCAATCAAAAACAAATTAAATGATGAGTTTTGAAATTTGTATCAGCTAACTTATCATATAAGTAGCACTAACACATGACACTTTTTTATTAGAGTTTAGCATCAAGTCCTTCTGTGAGCTCGATCTAGTCAGTTAAGAAACGCTGGTTGTGTCAGTTGCTTTAACGACAGGTGCAGTAGAGGGGCAACCATGAGAAAACTCGAAAACAGGAATGGTTTAGCTTGAGGCGATACGTGGACCTCACAGAGGTTTCACAGGTAATCCGACTCCTTCAGGAAGGCACATCAGGACATTCCTGGGTTTTCGTGCATTTTAAAGACCCATTTTTACTCCTTGGCTTTTAATTCTGTAGGAGTCTGTCATTATTTTATTCTTATTATTTTCCTTTCCTTTTAAATGTTACCTGATTATTCTATTGTACAGTACTTTTAAAAACAACAACTGTGGACCAAAGTGCTATATAAATAAAACTGATTTGATTTGGATCTTTGATTTTTTAAGCAGTGCATGTGAATGTATGAGGCCACATTCAGGCTTGGGAACGGTGGACTCTTTATGATTGCAATAACCCTCAAGTGTGAGGTGACATCACAGGGTCCATGTAGTGCTTTAAAAGTAGACGCTACTCTGAAAGCTGTCTGGACATGTCCAAAAAGATGGTCTTAAGGAGAAGTGAGCCAGTTTTAGAAAATCTTTTTGATCACATGTTAGTTAGTTGTCCTTCTGTAATTGAGTATGTTGAAATCTTGTTCTTCCATTTATCCAATTCAGTGCTGCTGAGGGCAGCTGAAGCCCTGAGGCCTCGGTCTGCTGTTTTTTGTACTTGTTCATCTTAGATTAGGACAGAGAGCAGGCCGGTTGTTCCATAAGAATGACTAAAACCTGTGAATAACTGAAAACCAATAATGTTTACCCTCTTTGTGTTCTTTCAGGCGGTGTGAGAGGAACCCGTGCATGCTGGGAGACAAGCCATGCACTCAGGCACCAAACTCCATCTCCTTCCACTTCCTTTCTGTAGTGTCCAACATGTCCGCCCCGCGCATCCTCTTCCGGGTGTCTGCCACTCGCGTGCTGGGCGACACGCTGCGATTCGGCCTCGCCGGCGGTCGCGGCCGGGGCCACTTTAGTGTGCAGCGCTCGGGCAGACAGACGGGCACCCTCCTCCTGGTGACGCCCATCAAGGGGCCGGCCACGCTAGAAGCCGAGGTGGAGATGAGCGAGCTGGAGCACAACACCCTGCTGGGCCGCTACCTCACCAAGGTCACCCTGTTCGTGTCTCCGTACGAGTTTTAGAAAGGAAGCGATGACGGTTACCCGGGGTTTGTAGGAGGAGATAAGCTGAACTCTGACTGTACTGATGAAGACGTTTCAGGGCAGGATGAAGAGTGGACGTGGAACCACTGAGTGTTTTTGACCTCTTTGTAGGTGACTAACTGTAATTTTCTAGTTCTTTTCAAAAATATGAATTTTGTATATAGAGCATAACATAGCCAGATCCAAGAAGACCTAATAGTTAGTATTTAGGATTTTGAAGTGGGCCTGCTCTGCCTTACATCATTTTCTTGACATATGTGTAATATGTTGTTTTTGAACACAACCAGATAAGTTTCAGATAATGAGGTGAGCACATGTAGAAGTAGCATCACATTCTTCAATATTTTAAATTATTTTGTATTGAAAAACAATCTTTAAAAAAAAAAACAAAAAACATTCTAACTAATCTAATGTTTGTTACATGTTCGTTTTTAAGAGTCTGTTCTCTACCAAAGTCACTTCTGTAGAAAGCTAACACTAACTTGGACTTAGACTGCTAGGATGCTACGCTACACTGGCACTACTTAGTGCACCATTCTAAGTATGGATGTTAGAGTACAACCTGTACATTCTCCTTATTGGTTTAGTTCATATTAAAAGGTTTAATACTGCTTTTTACACACATGTTTATACAAAACCTTCCTTCAGTCATATAGAGCTACTCTACGGATGCCATCATTAAAATATGGAGCTGGAAATGAGGAAATTCAGTGACCCTGGACGCAAAACAAAAGTCAGCGAACTGGAGCACAAATTCAGCCAAACCAGTTAATTAAAGGTTGCGCAAATTATATGTTTGAGAAAGTCCTTCCATCACCTCTGAAAAACTACAGGTCAAAGTTCATGTCACTTTCAATTTTAAAACACATGCAGGGATGTGTCGCCCACATTTGTTTTTTTATGTTTACAACTGTGGTTATTGTTTTCCAGTCCATTCACTGGAACAATAAAAACCATAAACAACACATCCATTCAACCATCCATCATCTTACTTCCACTGATTCAGGTCAGGAGCTAGTTCCAGCTAGTTGAGCTAAATGAACATGAAAGGAAGCACAAAGGTTTATGTAACATGTTCAAACAACTGAAGCTGATATCATCACTTATTCAAAAGTTCTGTTTTCTCAAACTCTGTAAGAAAAATGAGGCATTTTGTGTTTTAATATTTTCTTGTGCTGAGGATGTTGTGGATCTCATGAAAACAGTGACTCTGTTTCCTAACTTTAACCACATGATAGCAACCTTGACTTCAGCGATGACAAACTAAACCTCAAGCTTCACTCGTGTGCAGGAATCAAACTACTTCTGGGAACCAGCTGTGTGCAGGAGATAAGAAACTTTTATCCGCCATTTGAACAAGTTAAATGAATTCCAGGAACAAGTTCATTATCTTGTTCTCAAATCAAATCAAATCAAATCACTTTTATTGTCACATCACATGTGCAGGCACACTGGCACAGCACATGCGAGTGAAATTCTTGTGTGCGAGCCCCACAAGCAACAGAGATGTGCAAACACAACAACACAAACGAGCAAAATACAAGAATGGCCAACCTGAAACTAATAAATATATGTACAATATATAATAGTGTATGCATTTCTGGATGTGTATACTAAATATTTTCCTACGTGTGTGTGTGTGTGTGTATACACATTTTTACAAATTAAATAGTAAAAAATAATAATAATAATAAAAAATAATAATAATAATAATAATAATAAAATATATAAAATATACAGAGTTGAATATGTGCAAAACAAGTGGCATTTATATACAGTGTGGAGTGCATAATGTTGAATGTTCTCAGGAGGTATTGGTGTGATTTTGTTTTTAAGGGTAATTGTATTGTGAAAAGAAGTTATCCTCTTGTGGGAAATGAGAACACCTGGAACGAGATATTGTCTTCTGGGAACGAGTTAGTTAAATGTTCCCTTCATAAAACATTTTTGAAGCTCTGTAAGACCATAAAAATGTATCCAGCATAATGAAAAGACATCATTTAACCCCGAACACAGCTTAGCACATCTAACCGTCTGTAAATTGTCTAAGCAATCGTTTTATTGGATTTTCCAATGATTCAAATACTGAGAAGCATTTAACCCTGTAACGTATTTGACATGAGTTTTTGAGACCTCTACATCATCAGTGTGACGATTTTTGTTCCTAAATAAATTGCCCCAAAACGCTGAATGGAATAAAGTAAAATAATTTATATGGCAATTATTTCATGATTCATCAGGCTTTGCAAGGTGAAGGATTCTGGAAAAACCTGCGGTGATTTACCTGATGATAACGTCATCAGAGGTGCTGATACACCGTGGCTGTGCAGGCTCAGCATTTTTACTCTGTATTAAAACTTCAAGGTCTTTGCTGATACTGTTTGCAAACTTTGTATTATGATTTTCCCCAAACTACAGAATAAACACATTTACCTCGACATCGCGTCAGCCTTTAACATGTGCCGAGTTAAAAGCTGTAAATAATGGAAGGTATGTTTTTTGTCTTGAAATGTTAAAAACATAAACTGTAGTTTGTCTTTTGTGCAGTCTATGACTTCCATGCGTTTCGGTCTGCAGGGCTGAAGAATTTAACACGGCTCTGCGAGACGGCCCGAAGCCTCCACGGGTCAGACAGAACACATAAAAACAGGCAGCACAAACGCAGACATGTATGTTTACCCTGCATGCCTGCAGAGAGTCTCACAGAGTACAGAGAGCACAGCGCAGAACACAGATGTTTGAGGAGAAGCATCCACACTGCCAGATCAGCCCCACCATGAGACAAGGGGAATATCATGATGGAATACAACGTTCCCTGCATTTGATTATTTTCCCCCCTTTAGTTTAATTGGAATCACTTCATACGTTCACATCTTTAAGTACCTTGTTGTGGTCTCAGCTTAGTAACGTATCAAAAACTCTCCAGAAATATGCAGGCGGTTTTAAAGGTCTCATTAATTCAAAGCAGTTGGTTATTGTAGTTTTAGCAAGTTTAATGCAAAGATGAGGAAATGCTCGGTAAATTGAGAAAATACGTAAATCACATTTATCGTCCTCGTGGAAATTCTGTTAGTCTTTGCAGCAATGGCCAGATGAATGCTGCTTAGCAACAACAAGGAAGTCACCACGAATCAAAACACCGCCAAGCTCGAGAGTCACGCACCTCACATCAGCCAGGTTTGTTCAGGAGATTTAGAAAAGATATCAGTGTTTCAGGAAAAGTGGTCCACCACTGACGACTCACAAGCCTGTGTCAGGGAGGGAAACTAGGCAGAGCAAGTTTAAGGCTATCACGCTTATTCACATCCCACTCTGACCTTTATGCTCTTTGCTTCCAGGTTCATCTGCAGGATAGAGTTAGGCACTCAAAATACTTTGTTTTCATGGTTCAGGTACATCCATGTCCGCCTAAAACGTTGCCCTACCTAATAAAGCTTAGTGTGAAAGTCAGAAGAAAACTGTTCTTAGGGGAAGTAAAGATCTACTCTCAGTTGTGAGAGTGTATCAAAGCACCTGGATGTGTTCGTTCAGGCCTTCACTGATGCACACACAGGTGATGTCACCCAGTATTTCAGTTTAGACAGTGCTCGGCCCCACCCAGTTTGAAGGGAAAGCGGGTGGATTCATGGCTGCATCACTGTTGGGCGCTCCGGCTTTTGTGCACCATTTCATTCTGTGAGTGAAGGTCTATTGTTCTGGATAATGGAGCGAGTGCTGTTCACAAATAGAAGCAGGAAAGACCAGAGTGAAAAACACTGGAGCCGCAGGCTGCAGAGGGGAAGCCAGATTACAGCAAAACGCCTAAAACAATGGTGGGCTGTAACGTAAAAGGTACTGTGTGTGATTTAGTTTGCACAACCGCAAAACATGTCCTTTAATTCAGAGGAAGTTTCACTGCATTCATTCACGTTTTGGGGCTTAACTTTGTACTGCATTGTGCAGCGAGCAACCGAGAGAGTCTATAGTTGGAGATGAGAGTGAAGCCACAGCACTGCAACTGTCTGGATGTTGATGTTTGAGGCCACTGACGGGATTTTGCTTGAGAGCTGCAGTCTGACAACGAAGGACGCCACCACATGGTTTTGATTTTTTGTGATCGCCCACTGCAAACTCAAACTTTCAACCACGGAGGACAGTTTTAGTCTCACGAGGCTTTGATTAGTCTCCGAGGCAGTGTGGTATATAAAGTGTTTTTAATGATGTGCCTGGTTACACAAACACTAGTTTAAATAGTTGGGCCACCTTGTGGTATAAATTGGAACTACATGCAAGTACAGCCCGATCCACACTTTGCTCGAGCTGGTCTCTTCCAACACTACACGCAGATTTTTGGACACAGCGGTTTCTTAAGATGAGAACTTTTAACCTTTCAAAATTAAATTGGGATTTTTTTTTAAGCTTCAAAAAAAAACTGAGCTGAAGCCCCACAAACTGATGTGAAAACAAAGAAAAGTTTTACCATAATTACCTAAAGAATAGGAAACTTATTTCCTAAATGTAAGGGTCTGTTCTGAAGGCATCTTAAACTTACTCATTGATGCCACATAAATATCACTTCAGCAACCGAAGTGCATTTTTAGCAAATCTCAATTTTTCCATATTATAAAAGCAGACACATATACATATGCCATATACATGGACACCCGCTCTGGCTCCTATTCATTTACATCCAGATGTCACACAAATACCTCACTGTAGAAACAAACATCTGTCCCACTTGGAATCAAACATTTCCTCAAAGTTTATATAGATGCACAAAAAAAAAAGCACTACATTTAGTGCAGGGCTCAAGTATTACCACATGTACAGATATTACATTTCACAGCGTAAATTCTGGTTGAGCCGGATTTGAAATAAAGAAACAGTGGAGTAGAAACCTTGCAGACTTTATTATTATCATTAACAAACTGTCCAATTTTTCATCTGTACAACAACAACAAAAGAAAAAAAGTGGACAAAAAAAACCCCAAACCAATCAGGAGCTCAATGGATTCAAACAAACAAACAAGAGAGTTTTACAAAAAGATCGGTCAAATACGCCACACGTCACCCTCTGTTGGGTGCAACAGGTCGTCTGGGATGTCCTGTACAGCGGGGCGGCGGTTAGGCACACTTCGATTTAAAAACAAACAAAATCTGATGGAAAAAAGGCATTTCAATGAAGCAGAACGTCTCATTTACAAGCAGAGAGGGCAGCGCTCACCACGCCAAGCTTCAACAGTTAGAAGGGGAACGGTACATGTAGTTTACAGTAAGTTATCGTCACTCAGTATCATACACATGTACATGTGATCAGCTCACGCAGGGAGAGGAGAGGCCCTCGATTTAGTGTTTGCTCACACGTGTTTATATGAGACTGAACGCCTCCTCGGGCATCGACCTGCAGGCTGAGCGTCGCAAACACGCCCTCCGAGCAATCCGTCCTCCTCTACAGAACCACAGACTATATATGTCTGTGTATATGCTTTTACAGAGCCAGAGTGACCGTATCTGGACGAGAGGGGAGAGTTGTAAACTGTGTGAGTGTGCATAACCTGCCAGTTAGTGTTAAAGGTAACATTTGTAACACTTTCACCACCAGGGGGCAGAATTCTTCCAGGGGGTGTACTGAAATATTTCTGCCTTCCCTTAAGAGACTAAGAACATGCTCTTAATCTCTTGCCTTGTTGCCCCATCTCGTGGTAAAAACTGGTATGCACCTGGCAATATCTCATGCTTTGTTAAATGCTGTTGAGACAACTTTACAGTAACAGAGTCATTAGTGGCAAGTAACAAGCGAAAAAAATAAAGACAATGCCACGATTACTAAAGCAGAGACCTGTTGGATGGTTTGTTAGAAGAATTACCTGCACGTCAAAGTCATATTCATTATCATCATCATTATCATCATCATCATCATCATCATCAAAGGAGAAGACACCCGAAACACGTTCCAGAGCTCAGTGATTCCAATTAGTTGCCAGTGTCGGCACACCCTCAAAGCACCCTCACCCAACTTTAAGTCTTCACAAAGTTGGACCAGGTGAGCTACGAATGAATTTACCCAGAGTGCAGCTATGAAGGAGAAACCATCTACAGAGATCAAAATGATTTTTGTGACAAGCTTTAAACATTTTTATTTCTGCGGTAACCTTGAACACTGACTCATGCTGGAGTCGGCATCAAGTTGACAATGGCGGAACTGCATTCTGCTGCTCGACACTGCCTCAGGTGAACCTACACAACTTCTGTTGAACTGATGGATGTTCATGTTAAAATTTAAAAAAAAAAAAAAAAAAAATTACAATGTTTCTAATAACGAGGCCAGTGTATGTACAGTAACTGGAAAGCTCAGGCTTCAGGCTGCTCTACATCCTGGATCTGTATGATGAGAGAGAGAAAAAGAGAAGATATCCTTAATCCGGTCATCTCAGGCACACAAGCCTTACCCCCATCTGCTGCTCAGACCTCTTTCTTAGGAGGAACAGTCAACCAGTAGGAAGCAAATAAAGATTATTTGGAACCAGGAATCATGCAAAGTGACTCTGGTCAAGCCCAAGAATAAAAACACGGAGCTGGAGGCATGCAGCATTTCAAAATCCGCACTGTCCCACGTGAAAATCCACTAGTTCCTCAAGGAGTTCGACACCTGGAGGTGTTCACACCTTTGCTGCCTCCCCCCGCCCTGCCTCTCCTCTCCCTCCTCCCACCCCCCCTGCAGGAAGAAGGGAGTCTCGCTGGAGAAAAGGCAACCAGAGAACATTCAAATAATAGATGAAAAAAAAAAAAAAAGTAAACAAATAAATAAGGCTATGACAAAACAATATATATATATTTATAGATATTTAAAAAAAAAAAAAAAAAAAAAAGAACGAAAGATGTGCAATGATTCCAGTATCATTTTTACACAAAAATGTTCACATCTCTATAGTAATCTAGAATTGTTTCTTTTTTGTCTTTATTTTTTTCCTGCATTGCTTCTCAGCTTTTTCGTGCCAACCAGCACAAAACCGACAGCCACTCTGCGCGGCGATGGGCGGCAATCAAAACGTCTGGTTTCCATCCCAGTCTGAGCAGAGTGATGTTTAAAAAAAAAAAAAAAAAAAAAAAATCCCACCCGAGATGGCAATGATGGGAGCAGCAGGTGGACACACACGGTGCATTTATGACACAGGCTGTGCTGTGGGAAAATAAGACACCGGATTGATGAGGTTTCTCCATCTGGAGAAAACAAACAAAAAAACCCAAGTAAAATAACCACAAGCGATTCCGGTTGTAGCGAGTTGGCCAAAGTGTGTGAGGTGCAACTCTGTGGCCCCACCCTCGCCTCTTTATCTGTGGCTCGGTCGAGGGCTGGCTGGCACCGCCCACTTGGCAGTCCCTTGGCGATAAAATCTAATATGAATCAGCACAAAAAAAAGAAGGGGGGGAAAAAAGTGTAATAAACTCCAAAAACCTGTTCAAGCAGAAGGAGAAAACAATCTGGCGGCATAAAGACAGTTCAAACTACTTCTGGGAACCAGCTGTGTGCAGGAGATAAGAAACTTTTATCCGCCATTTGAACAAGTTAAGCGGCATAAGGATCTCACACACACCCTCACAGCAACACACACTCGCGCTCACACACACATACCTTCACAGCAACACACACTCTTATCAATAAAATACTGGAGTCATTAAACTGCTCTATTACACATGAGCATTTGCCCACCCTGCATTCTACACATTTACACCTACGCATTTCATTTTTTCACCTTGACTTATAACCGTTGACCTCCGACCCCACATTCTTACCAATTCCCCTCCCTATCCTTGCCCCTTAAACCAACAGCAAAAAGAGAAAGAGTTAAAAAACAAACAAAAAAACCCTCCAGATATATCAGATAAGAATGTGTGAAAATCTCTGACAGCTAGGATTGTGGGTAATGTCATTCCCATGTAGATGGCCCCAGCTGTGAGAGAGGGTGAAAAAGCTTGCAGGAGGAAAGTAAAGACGATGCGGCGGACTTTCAGGAGCATCAGGGGTGAAATGGCGAGGAGGTCTTTTTCAGTTGCGGTCGTTAAATATGTCCTGACCCCAGAGGGGGGGGCGGAGTCTACCTGTCCTTGAGCTCCTGAGTGACTCGCTTGGTGAACCTGCCGCAGAACAGCCCCATCATGAAGAGCAGCGCCACACCGGCACAGATCACGGTCAGGATGTAGTTCTTGGACGGCGATGTCATCACCTGCATGGCCAAGTCCCCAAGTCCCTCAGCAGGCGCCACCTGGTGGACGGCAGAGAGAAAGAATTAAAAGCCTGTGTCATTTCAGAGGAAAAAATAAAAGCACCTTTAAACTTTTGTGCAAATTACTTATTCAAAAATATTTCAATAAAAAATAAAAATGTGTTCAATCGCCCAATTATGAGGTAACAGCATGTTGAATTAAAGTAATCAATTTCAAAATAAAAGTCTCTTAAAACTGACTCAAAAAGGTCAAAGGCGACAACTTCAGGTTTAATCTTGTGTTTTCAGGTTTAAAGCAGGTTTAAAGCTGGTTTTAATGACCACTAACATAGCAACCTATGCTGCAGGCCTAACTTACTCTGGAGCAGGTAATGTGACGATAAGAGAGCAAGACATACAAAATCACCACCAGTCAGAGCTCTGGAAAATAGCACTCCCACTCTTGGAAGATCCTGCGATAGATTAAGTGAAGCCAAATCATGTAACTCGGTCCTTGTTATGCTGAACTTGATTGATAGCACCTGCAGACCTCCACCCTCCTCAAATGTGCGCACGTGTGTCACAGGTGTTTCCCTGCTCGGTGCGTGTACCTTGGCAGCGTAGCTCCACATATCGATGCGATCCTGAAGTCTCTTCTTGCACTCGGGCTGCAGACGGATACGTTTGTCCTGCAGCGCTTCCATCAGGCACGACATTTCTGATGGGACACAAAACTTCCATTAGATATAAATAAACTGAAAGACAAACAGAATTTGGATGGATGGATTGTAGTTTCTGTGTATTATGCAGAAGAAGCAGTTTGTTTCTGCTACCTTTTCTCTACCTGATTAAAAATAAATAACATTAATTTTGCTGACTCCTGCAATGCAAAGTTTGCCCTTCTTTTGTTCTGACGGCCGCTGAATAGCAGCCAGTCGTTGAAATAAAAAGTGGGATGTTTGTTTTTCGTGTCTGAGTCACATGACTTCTGAGTGAGTTTGACTCACGGCGTCCTTTGCCGGGTGGGATGGCAGCACAGTGGTGTTTGATGTCCAGAGCGCAGGCCGTGTGAAGGACGGGGTCGACATAGATGTCCGCCTTACTCTCCTTCAGCATGTTCAACACCTCCTGCGGGGTCAGCGTGGGAGAGGAGGGAGCGGGAGAGGAGGAGCATAAATGTGTTGTTAGAAAAGCTTCTAGAAAGAAAGGATCATGAGAGTTGATTCTGTAGTGCGATTCCTCCTTTTCTTTATAAAAGATTCATTTAAACATTGATGCCAGAAAATAGCCACAGTTACATCACTGTAACTCAAAGAGGTATGCTTGATTTCTATCATAAGAATAAGAGTTTGTAAATGAAAATGAAATAATAAAAGAAACTGTTACTTTGCGTCTACAGCTGAAACTGAAATCCAAATGATGGTCTGTTTGTCTGAGTGGTCAGTGAAGGCAGCGGTGAGCTCGTTTTACCTTCTTACATCCTTCCTTCTTGAGCTTCAGCAGGTTGATTTTCAGACATTCCTCCACCTGTCCTGTCTGCTCCTGAGCTGCTGCCTCCTCTGTACACAGACTGGAGATCTGCAAACACACAATAATCAATAAAAAGCCATTAATGCTGTCAGAGCCCCTCTGAGCTCCTGCCTGCTCACTGTGAGTCACATTCTGGCTTCTCAGCAGCGCTTCAATAATCCATATTTTTAAACTCTGATGATATTTCTCTCTTAAATCTGTTGCCTCAGTCACGATCCAGTCATCTTTTGTTCGACATCTTCTGACAGAACGAAGCGTAGGAGCAACACGTGTGCATGAAAGAGATTCATATTTTTACTCTTTGTTTAATTTTAGCACTTGTGTTGTTTTCATGAACATATTTAGCTGCTTTTTGCATGCATGCCTTCAAATGTAAAGGTGCACAGGAAGGTCATATCCATGTTTGCCCCCTCTAAATGATCCAAAAGAACCCAGAAGCAAGTAGAACGTAAAAGTACAGCTGATATCTGTGCAGTAATTTATTACCAAGCAGCTGGCACCTCCTGCTGGAGACATGACTACATCACAGTGAATGTCAGCCGTTTTTATTCCTTAATATTTACCCAATAAGAATAATTATGACGCATGTGCTCGGGCACAAAATGAACACCTGAGTTAGGATGGAGTGATGGGAAGAATAAACTGTGTGTCACAGTGAAAGTGGAGAGCAGCAAACCTCTTCTGCACACTGGATCTGCAGCTGAGGGTCCAGTCTGTAGTCCAACGCCGACTCCTGCAGGATGACCCGGATCTGATCCTCGCAGTCAGGAGACAAACGCTGCCACACACACAAAAATAAACTTTTATTCCACAAATAACTCCTTCACCATCTACAGGCGGACTCACCAACGCTTCTCATCTTATTGTGATTGATTAAAAGTTGTGTGGATAGAGAGCAACACTCTCTTGCAGATCCGGGGTTGCTCAAATTAAACATTTCTGAAGTTTCAAATAATTATTCAGCAGCCAAAAGCTCAGAGTCTTTTGTCTTCTCTGGGATCCTAATGATCCCAGACAATGAGGACATATCAGAAATAATGTCACAGGTATAGAGGTTGTTCAAACCTTCTGTTTACAATGGGCAACCAATAAGAAGAAAGCTGATTTAAGGGGGAGGGACTTAAACAGCTAGTCTCAGTCAGAGGATGAACTGAGGAGCTGCACTAAAGCTACTTCACTGGAGACAAAGAATAAAAGTACAGATCTGGAAATGAGCAGAATAACCCCCGACCCAACTATTCTTAGCTGTAAGTGTATGATCAACACCTAACAGATGAAACAAATAAATTACAGGTCCATATTTGTTGAAATAAAATCAGTTTGAATGTTTTTGCTCAGTGAAGCAGCGTCCCTAGAGCCAGTAAAACCTGGATGTGAGGTGTGAAACTAATCTAACACTGTGGTTTGGTAAAGTCAGCCGTGGCTCTCACCTGGTCAGCGTATTTAAGTTTGAGGCAGGAGATGACCTGACCCTCCAGCTCGGTTTCATCCTTGGCCTTTTTTAGGATGGAGTCACAGAACTTCGGGATGTCGGCTTTGCAGGCCTTCCTCAGCACCGGGTTCAGCCTGTAGTCTGGAAACAAACGCATAACAGATGAAAATCTGATCTCATGCTAACAAGCAACACTTCATCTGTTCTCTCACCTCGGCTTATTTAGACTTGAGCTGCTTTATTCTAATTAATCTTTCCATTTCATTTCCATTTCGTGTGTGTGTGTGTGTGTGTGTGTGTGTGTGTGTGTGTGTGTGTGTGTGTGTGTGTGTGTGTGTACCTGTGTTCTGGGTGATCTGTCGCTTGGTTATCATCTGCTTGCATTTGGGATCCATCATCTCGCTGTTCTTGTTCTGCTTCAAACACTGAAGAACGTTCTTCCCCTCTGACTCTGTACAGAAGCGCTGAACACATCAAACAGCCCGTTACATTCGGCTCAATCACAATAACAAACATCAAACCCTCGTGGACCCACAATTAAAGAAACGCCCACCCCCCCAGGCCCATATTTAACCAAAAGAAATCCTCCGTGGGGCCACCGACACCAGAGGATCATATAACGAGTCTGTGATGTTTCTGGTCATTTGATGAAAAACTGTTTTATTTTTCGTCAAATTACAAAACAGCACAGAGAAGATGGAGGATAAGCGTTCCCGATGGGCAGAGACAAACACCATCATAACCCAGAAACAAGATTGTGATGATGAAAAGACTTCAGCCAAGAGAATGTCTGAGATGATCCATCCACAACATAAGGTTAGCCATTAACACACTGCTACATGGTCTGAATTACTCGCTAAGAAATAATCCTGATCCTAAGATTCATGTCCACAATTCAGAGTGAAGGAAACTGATCTTGTTTTTCTTCTCTTGCTTACTCTGATCATGTTCTTGCAGACTCTCATCAGCTGATAGTCAAGTTCAGAATCAACCATCTCCACCTCCTGCAGCTTGAAGACCTTCTGGTGGCATTGCGAACTCAGCTTACGCTTGTTCTCCTTCAGACACTCGATAACCTGCAGAGATGAAGCCAATAAAGACATAAATGAATAAATAAATTCTTTTTTGTACAGTTCAGACTGTTTAAAAATTTTCTTCAACTCCTTACATTCGTACTTTGTATTTTACGGATTTATCAACAAAAGTTACAGGTAAAATCTACTGGCAGTAAAATTGTTTTAGGTTTTAAAGCTGCCGGCTCTTTCTTAACACTTCATTCGTTCAGTGTTAAGGAAACACTTTTGTCTGCACTGTGGCGGTGGCGGCTAAAGTTTGGTTCTAACATGGTCCACAGAGTGTTTACAGGTTGTTTTTAATTATATCAGAAGAGATGCGAACGGCAAAAATAACGTTCTGGGTTCAACTCAGGAGGATCCTTCATACTCATTAACTAGTGTGTGTGTGTGTGTGTGTGTGTGTGTGTGTGTGTGTGTGTTGACCTGTGCATTCCCAAAGGCCACGTTCTGACACAGCCTGTTGATGTCGGTCTTGCAGGAGTTGTACAGCTCCGGTTCCAGACGGATGTCCTCTGACTGCAGACGTTTGAGGTAGATTTGGAGAATTTAAAGGAAACAGACACAAAATAAAAACTTTAAAGACACGAAGGATCTCTGCTCGCTTCAACAAAGCACACCTGAAAAGAGAAAAAACACCAGATGCTCCCAGAAGGAACCTTAGACGATGCCGTTTGCTGCTACTTTTTACTCCAGGTTTGGAAAAGTGAAAGGAACATAAACTAGATCCGCTCATCTCAGTTTACTCTATTTACATTTCAATACGCACCTACTGACATCAGGGTATCCAAGTGTTATTCCATCTTAAGATTTTGACTTCTTAAGTCTTTGTGCTGCATGTTTTCTATCTATATATCTGTCTATCTATATATCTATATCTATATCTATATCGAGAGAGAGAGAGAGAGAGAGAGAGAGAGAGAGAGAGAGAGAGAGAGAGAGAGAGATAACCGTTTTGTTCATTTTCTTGTGTCTTATTGGGTTTGTCAGTCATGTGTGATGTGCTGTGAACTGCACAAAAAGATGTTATAAAACTGCAGCTGCTGTTGCTGTGAACTAGAACCATCTGCACATGCGTCCTGATAAAGAAATATATTTTAACTGTTTTTACAAACACGGGTTAAATCTCTTTTATAAACTCACAGAAAACCAAACATACTTAGCCTAAAAATAAAGGTTCTAAAATCATTTTCTTTTAACAGCATGTTGGGCTGTTTCATACGTTTCTGGGCGGTTTCTCGCTAACCAACAGCAAACCTGAGGACGTTACACTGCCCGACTGTGACAGAGAGTCAGAGAACATACCATCTCCACCTCCTCCACCCGCAGCTGTTTACGACACTTGACAGACACTCGCTGCTCCTTGGCGTCCTGCAGGGTGTCGTTTCTCACCGTGGTGCTGAGGCAGATCACGACATCCACCCTGACAACGACAGGAAGTCACAGAGGTTCACCCGACCAGTCAGATTCAGTATGATCAGCAGATGAGAAAAAAGTAAAGCAGGAAAAGCAGAAAGTGTCCAATTCAAAGTTTTAATTAAAGAAAAAAATGAAGTAGAAAGATCTGTCTTAGGATAAACTGCTGAGTAACAGTGAAGCTCAATTAAGCAAATTACACCAAATACATTTTTGGGGAAAACCACAGCTGGAGATGGACAGAGTGGAGTTTAGTGGCCAGCATGGGTGTGAATTCATCTGACCCAAAGCTTACACACCAAGCTACAGCTACATGTTGTAGCTATGCACTGTCACCAGGGGGCAGTGTCAACATATTTAGAACAACCAAAGTGGGCTTCAGCAGCTTCAAAGTGAAACAGAGGTTTAAATAATTAGTTTTCCACTGAAGCTGCTGCCTGTACTTCTCTTAGTGCTTCTTTCATCTTTAAAAGGTGCAGTCAGTCATTTTCTGAGTTTATTTTAAAAAAAAAAAAAGCAAAATAAAAAACATTCATGTCTAATTACAAGTGTCCACATCCAACAATGTTAGATCCACTCCACAACTTCACTAACACCGGCTGAGCTTACCCACAGAGGAGTAAGCTCAACAGTTCACCTCAGTGTCGCTGTTATCGGTCAGAAGAGAGCTTCTCTTACTCATCGACCGATCTTACACACACTCGTTCTACAGCCTCCTCCAGAGTGAATAGACACCAGTTGATGTAAACAGCAAACTGGCAGCCGACACTCACTACAGATGGATGGCAGCCAAAGCTATTTGTCCTACAGCAGCCACCGTAGCTAGACTACATACTTCAGTCAGGAGGAGTAAGATGACAGAATTCAGTTCGCTGCAATCTAGTGCTGTAATTTTCCCCCTCGGTGAACTTCCTGTTGAAGCCCACTTTTCAACCTGTATTGTATGTAGAAAGAAAAACTATGCAACAGACCCTGAAGTGGTCTGCAAATCCAGCACTAGGTTCAGATTAGCCTGTCTAAAACCCATCTTTCAATATTAACTGCAGACCCCTGCTGGCCTGCAGCATGCCTGCCAGGTGACAGAGGTGAGAAGGCCCAGTAAGCAGCGGACTGCTTGAGAGACCCTCAGTGATCTGCAGACTTAAACTACAGGAAACCAGTAAAGATCCATCCACAGGTTCATGCTTGCAAACCTGAAAAGCTCTTTTTCCATCATCATAACTTGGGAGTTATGATTTTCACAGACATCCAATGGACACGAGTATCACCATAGCTAATTATGCAATGCAGATAAATTTCTCCAATGCATAGAATAAAGATCTGTGTGAATGTAGCATGCAGTTCAAGGAGCTTTGAGTGGTCAACATCAATGCATAAATATACATTTCCACCAACTGCAGTGTTACAATCTTAGGTTTCTACAACATTTACATTCTCAAACCCAGAAACAACAACTTAGAAGTGATCACAGAGCAGTGCGGAGTTCTAAGGCTTGTGAATCCAGATAATTTCCTTTAAAAAATATCCTACATGTGAAACTGTCCTCAGTGTTTGGACTGCTGGATGGAAAAAGGCTGCTGGCAGCTCACAGTATAATTCAGCCATCGGTCACACTCTGAAACACAGAGAGCTGGAAACCTCTGCAGGTCTAACAGGACTGTATCTGACTGGACACCACTAACACAAACACCTAAAAACTGAGGGTATGTTTAGAAAAACAACCCAATCAGACAGTAGATTCAGATTGTATGGTCACATATCCAATCAACTGTTGGACATACTGGTGCTTTTTGTATTTGTGATATCTTCTATGGCTGATTTTGCTCAAGTCTGTATTTGCCTTACTTCTTCTTGATGTTGGGACACAGTTTGAGGACGTCTTCCTTGCAGGCTGTCTTGAACTTGTAGGAAAAACGGAAATCTTTAACCTGAATCTGTGGACAGGCGGAAGGGCAGTCAGAGCAGTTGGTTATTAATGATTTCAAGAAGCTGCAGGAATATTACAGCCTTTCTAAACTGATAAGATTTTGCATAACAAAACATTAGGAGCTCATTCTTCTTCTACTCCTGCACCAACACATTTCCATCAGTCTGCTCACCAGCTGGAAGTGTGTCACTCCCACGGCACACTTCTCATTCATCTCCTTCTGGTGTTTGTTCTGAACCAAACACTCCATCAGATCACCAGAGTCGATCTGGTTATCAGCCACCTCCTGCCAGGCGCACAGAGAAAAGGAGAAGGAAGACTGAACTCATCGACGACTTCCTCTGAAATATGTTGAAACTGACAAAAGTAATCAACATGCTGTATTTAGCAGAAGATGCTTTGAAAGAGCTGTGAAAAATGTGCTTCTCCTCTAAAGTGCCTTAATAATTTCCTGCACACTGCATAGATGCAAGATGGTTCAAGTGAGTTAAAAAATAAAAATCAACGTCTTATTCATCTGATCAAAAATAACCTCTCAGTGTGACGAGAACTTGTTCATGAGCATTTTAGCAAAGTACAGCGAGCTCTTCGTGTGGCGCCAGCTTTGACCAAACACAGAAACTTTGAAATTTTGTTTTGTGGTCAAGAACTTAGACCACACATGGGAAAACCCAGGTCAGGGACCATTTCAGTCCAGCCCCCAACATCCTAAAAACAAACAAATAACCCCTCAGAAGTTGTAACTTCAGGGGGGCACAAAAGGAGAAGCACATATATATTAATAAACCAGACAACACTGTGGCAATAAATAAGAGGGCAGCTTTGGAAATGACTGTCTCACAACTGTGAAAAGATGAACCTACTGGAAGGAAAACATGAGCTGTGAAAGGACTGCTGGTTTGCAGAGAATTTTCAAAATAAGAGCACGGGGACTGTCCACAAGAGAAAATTTGATTTTGCTGTTACAGATGAATTTTTTTTAATTTAACTAGACTGCAAAATATCCTCCTTGGCAGGCCTTCAGCTTTTTGTGCATCATGCTTCAATTCCATTGTTGAGTATATGGCGTCTCTGACCTGCTAAGGAAAAACGTTACGCGTCGCAGCTTCAGTCACAGGAACATCAGTTTGCTTGGAGGCTGTTGTAGAGTCTCAACCAAACTTAGTATATTCAACCAAAACACAGAAAATGTCCAAAGAATTGAAGTTTGAAGGAAGATGTGCTCATCAGTTCATACTTACATGGCAGTGGGCCTGAATGATGGGATCACAAGCTCTCATCAGCAGCGCCTCAATCTGAATATCCTGCAGACGGAAATCACAAACTCAAAATGACTTCAGCCAGTTCAGGTTTACCTGCTTTTATCAGAGTGGGACTCAAACTCACTATTTCAGTCCAAATGTCTGCGTACTATACTGAGAAGTTAATTATCAGGTTGATGCCCCACCTGCTGCCTGCCAGTAATTCAGTGCAAATAATACAACTTTTCAGACAACTGGAAACTGGTTTGTAAACACCTATAAAAAAGGGCCAAGTCTTTTTTTTAATCATCCTTAATCATCTTTAACTACATACAGAAAATTTATGCAAAACTCATTTCAAGCCCTTACTTCCTTTGATTTTAATACCTTTAATGCCTCAAAGGAACCTTGGAAACATCAGTTGTCTCATGTTTGTGCCTAATGTTTTGCACGTTGCACGCTTTAAAGAAACTGCAGTGTGCGGAGACAAGCTAACCTCTGACTCCAGCTCGGTCAGGTTTCCCACCACCTCCTTGCAGTCAGCAACCAGGTCGTCCAGGTGGTCCTGCAGGCACTCCAGCTCCTGCCCGGCGTCCGTTTTCTCGCTGCACCACTTTCCCAGGTCAGTCATGCAGCGCCTCTGCAGCTCAGGGTCCAGCTTCACATCCAGGGCCCTCTGGTGGAGAATCCTCTGCACCTCCACCTTGCAGTCCCGGGAGAGCTGCAGGAGGACGACGATGACGACATCGTCATCAAATTACCCACCAAAGTATCGGCTGCTGTTAATCACGGACACTGTAAAATGATACTCCACCCAAGATTTTCAGTGTGTCTGTCCTTCACATTTAATCCTCAAAAGCCTTTAGATTTGTACGTTTAATTCAGTATTAACAGATAAAATGTGAGTGTGATATTGACATTAAACGTTAATACTTTTGTGGCACTTGTTTTTCGCCATTTATTTCTCATTAACAAAGACGACAATGGCGGAGAGCAGCATTGCCTTTCTACTAATCAAGTCTTCATTATCAGCGTTGCACTGTATACAGGTCTTTGCGATTTTTGAGCTCTTTAAAAAGCTATTAATGATTTTGTCACACTGTATTTCTCCAGTCTGTACTTGTAATGCAGCTGCACATTCCCAGGTTACTAAAATGCATTGATATTAATGACCGCTGGAGCACAGACACCTGCTCAAGGTGTGTGAAACTTCCCATATAGGCCAAAACATTTTTTGCAGCAGGCTGTAAACATGTTTACAACATGTTTAGTCTATGGGGACCGACTCTACACTCAAGCCTCAAGTGGACATTCCAGGTACTGCAGCGTTTTACAACTTCCTGGTTTTCATGGACGTTTCTTCCTGTCAAAAGGGAATTCTTCCTCCCCACCACTGCCAGATGCTACACAGAGGATAATTAGATTAGCAAGGTTCTCTCTGTAACATCATAGGGTGTTTAACTAATTTCACACAACTTGTTACAAGCCTCAGCAGGACTGGAAAAAAACACATTTTGGGTGGAGTATCACCTTAAACACAGCCAGCGTTTCCTACACTGCTTGTTTAAATCAAAGGCTTAATTTTGCTGCAGCTGAATCATCAGCATCACCAAGTTTTCCGTAAGTGGATTGTCATATTGATTCTTCACTTCAGGGTTCAGCAGCTCACTTCAGCAATTAAAAGCCAGCTCCCACATGCACTGAGAGTGGGTGGGAATTATCCAACACAATCACTTCTCCTCTACAAACCACCAGTAATCATCCAAGATGCGATTCTGTGAGCAGCATCATGAGATCAGCAGCAGTAAGAGGTACTCACCATCGAACCATGGTTTTCCGCTTCAGACTCCCCACTGGGGAACTACGAGAGCATTCTGTGGTCAGAGACTTCCTGTATATATTTGGCACCTTACATTTACCTCTTCACACATGCAAGTTGTTGTCAGTTCAGGCTTAAAGCAACTTTGTGTGTTTATATTAAATAAAGATTAAAGTCACTTCATCTGAATTCGTCACAGCTGTCTTCACCTCCTTCAAACTGCAAACATTTCCAGTATTTTTCACATTTGGCAGAAATTCATCAGACTAAACAAGGGTTTAACTTCTGTATCTGCACTTTTAGGCTGAGCCTACAGATAAGTCACAACCTTGAGAACAAAAACAGAAACAACTGTGCAGACACAGAAAACTTAAAGCAAGGAACATTTAAATGACCTTTTATTTAAAAAGCCTAAACTGTAGAAAAATGCACTTTTTTAACTAATTTGAATTCAGAGGCCTTTCAAGCCACTGAGAGTATACAAAACGTTCCCCCTGTAAATCGCTTATTTGGCATAAAAATGTCCAAATTAGTCCAAAAAACTGCAGTGGTCATTTGAAAACAAAATGTACACTGTACTAATTGCAATACTGTAAGCAGTCACACAATTAAGGCAACACTTCACTGAGCCACAGTGCACAGTCTCTTTATAAAATTAGTCTACTTTCCTAATGTAAATAGAGCTCCATGAATGCCCTATAAGCCAGGTTTTTGTGCTTTACAGTTACCTCTCCTGAAACAAACTGTTCTATTAACAAATCTAAAACAGCACTTGGAGATCTCCAAGTGCTGTAACCTTCACATTTAATCATTAGATTAAATCAACGGCAGAGACTCACCCTTCGTCCCTGCTCCAGAGAGCGGTAGGCGTGGCGGTACAGGCATGAGAAAATGGCACCAGGTGGCATCAACTCGCTGGTCTCATTCCAGCCGTGAGTGTGGCAGAGTCGGGATGCATCGGACTGACATTTCTTGTACAGGATCGGATCCAACCTAAGCAGCGACACAGGATGTAACAGGCAGATTAATACCTGCAGCTGTCTCTTTGGGACTAAAGCACAGACAGAATAAAAGATAGACGAAGATCCTGGCTCTGAAACGTAAAACCAATGCAGAACTGTCTTAAACCTACTTTAAAAAAAAAAAAAAAAAAAAAAAAAACACCAGGGGGGCGGTGCTTGTGGTTGTAAAAATCCTTCCAGTCCCACAGACATCTATGAGAAAAACCACCCCGTCTAAATGCCTCCCTAAGTTCAGGTTCACTTCAGATCCTCACTTGTCAACTTTCACTTCAAAGCAGATGGCAACAGCAAAACTCTCAAGGCTTCCAATCAGCACTTTACTAACAAGTGTTTTTATACCATCTATGGTCGCAGTATTAAATGGAGGCAATCAACTAACCAAGAATACTTTTACAGCAGCCTTGTTAAAAAGCAATACAACTAAAATGATCAATTACCAAATACCAATAAACTGATATACTAAATTGAAGATGATCATCTGAACCTCATTAATGTCGAAAATAGACTTTCTTCAGCCTGTCGGCAGGACTTACTTCCAGTCTCTGGCGATGAAGTACTGCAGCTCCAGCAGTCTGTGCTCGCAGTCCTCCACCATCTTCTCAGTGTACAGATGTTCCATGAGACACGACAGGATCCTGCAGGATCAGGAAACACAAACGCATTCACATCTCAGCCACACGGCGCAGCAGCCATAAGACCTTGAACGGTCGGTTCTTCTTCAGGTTTTTATCCACATGATCATACAGCAGGTGGGATCATTGCACTTTCTACTGTGTCAAATTTTAGGATTTCTATTTGCTGGATCCCTCTCCCTCCACGAGGACTCACATGGGGTCGCCGCTGCGGATGTGTTTGCATGCGGTCTGGATGACGGACTCACAGGCCTCGTTAAGCGCCCGATCGATGCGGTAGTCGGCCCCGGGGTCGGCTTCCTGGATCAACGTTTGCAGCTGTGGACGGAAAAAATATCATAATAAAATCAAAAAGTGAGCGCAAGACATTACACGACATTCTGGGACATGTAGGAATATGGCTGTGGGACGGTCAAACAGTTGTGTTCATGCAGGTAAATCTGTACAGTGATATCTATGTAAATGTTTCTGTAACCATACAGTGAATATTATAAATGCCATCTCACCGCCTTCTGACAGCTGGGATCGATGGCGCCCATGTCTCCTCGGCCGACCCTCATTAGGCAGTGCAGCGTTCGTCCTTTGCGGTGCAGACCGGAGCAGTGACTCTCAATCTCACTGCGACAGTGCAGCACGATCTCAGGACTCAGAGAGAAATCCTCCATCAGCATCCGCCTGTAATCCATCATCTCACCCTGACACTCGCCGCTGACCACACGACCTGAAAAACACACACACACTGTAGCTGTGGTATCTCGTTTAAGCACAAAATATTCAAACACATTTCACAAAAACAACTCGAGGAACCAACCTGGAAACTGACTTCTGAGGTTAAATGAAACTAACCTTCTACCCTCACACAAACTCGACAGTTTTACTTTGTCTGCCTCAGACTAGTCTTCAGCAAAATAAACAGGAGCGGGTTCGTAGTGGAGAAACAGAGCAATGACTGACATGTAATTGAGCTCTCAGTGGCCTCTGAGTGCCACACAAACAAAAAGGGACATTAATTAGTTGCTGGAGCCAAGAGCGACAGATAAAGGTCTGCTCACCTCGATGGACGGCTGACTCCAGACACAGCAGAAGGTAGGACAGGCGAGCTTCCCTCGCTCGGGGCATGCTGGTGTCCACGTTGCAGTGGTACTTCCTCAGGTCCGACTTGCAGGCTTTGGCCAGCGAGTAGCTGACCTTGTAGTCCTGAGCAATCAGTTTCTGTCTGGTGGTCAGCGCCTCGCGGCACTGATGACACACAACATACACAGACACTTATTACACAACTGAATGCTCAACGAGTCTGATTTTTAATCTGCAGGAAGGCCGTATCCATCACAATTTGTACACTTCATTGTTCTGTAACCATCATCACTATAAGACTTTTTCCCCATCACCAGGAGATGGAAAAGGTTCATTTTAAGTATTTTGTAGAGGAAAAAAAATCTCTATAAATAAAATGTGGACACCGTAAATGGCACTCACCCTCTCAGACATGGAATCCTCAAACTTGTGATTGAAGAGGCATTTGTAAACTCTTCCTTCCCCAGCCAGAGTCTGGAAAAAAAAAAAAAGAAAAGGAAAAAGTTCATCAACTTTCAAATTCAGTCATTTTAAGGTGCTTTACTAATGTTAGGTAACAACTACAACTTCTCTTTATCCCATGTGACACAGAAGGCAGCAACTAACTAACCAACTATAGGCTTTACCAAAAAACAGAAAGACTGAAGGTTAATCTTAAAAAGTAGAGCAGCTGAATCCAAACTGGGAGCTGGGTTCGGAGCACACGGGCCTGAAAGCTGAAGGCTCTACCTCACATTCTAATTTTAAATCTCCCAGGAACCACAAACGAGCCTGCAGTCAGAGATAACTATGACGTCTTTAACGTGAACTTTCAATTCAGTTCAGGAGTCAGTGAAAAGAAACCAACGTGGGAAAACCGCAATCTTTCTTTATAGTTTATCACTTTGGATCCACTGAAGAACTTTTTTTTTGAGCGAGTAACAAATGAATAATGTCTTCCATTATAATATTTAATAATGTAGTTGGGTAGTTGATACTGTCAGGTACTGTTAGTTCATTTTAATTTGAATGTTCACAAAGTAATTTCTCCCTCACAGTTTAAAGGTTTGTCTTCTAACTTTCAAAGTAAATAAAAACATCTGGATTTTTCTGATCGTTAACTTCTCGTGCTAACGTCATATAGTCTCGGCTAATCTGCACATTCAGAGAAACACATTTTAGCTCATCTTGAAACAAAGGGACGTTAATTTGAGAAGACCCTAGTTGGATGGTACTTCAGCTTACAAATAATACAAATTTTGCAGTTTTTTTTTTTTTTTTTTTAAATAGGATATAGAATATTTAAAAAAAAAAAAAAGGTAGATCGGGAGAAGAGAACGTTAGAAAGTGTTTCCAGAATGTGACATTTAAGAGTATTACTGATCAATTTAAAATAATTGAATAAAAGAATCCTCTGAGCTCTAGAATAAAGGATTCTTACGTTTTCACAGAAGCGTTCTCTGTCGTCTCTGCAGGAGAAGTAGAGGTAGCGGTCCAGGTGGAAGTCGTCGGAGGAGAGCTCGGCGACTCTCATGATGGCCTTTTTACATTCCTCCCTGATGACGTGCGCCCCCGCCTGGTCCTCGACTTCACGAACCAAACCTTTTTCCAAACAGGCGATCACCTCGCCCTGAGAGTGGACGTCCTGTGAGGAGGGCAAAGGTACCACAGTTACTACTGCCGGTGTGGCTCAGCTCCGGTACGACAAGGATTCGTTTCCAGACAGCAGCTATTTTAACATTATTACTTCATTAGTCCAGCAGATATCTACACTTTTTCCAGCTTTGTGCCCCAATATCATGAATTATTACAAGTGCAGCAGTTTCCTGCCTGTGAGGAACAGAAACTCACAATGCAACTTAAAGAAATGCATTGTGGGTAAAGGCTCATATCAGTCAGTGGGAAAGGTGGGTGGTCAAAACAAGTTGGTGCATTTGAAACGTCTCCTTTATACTTATTCAAAGTTGATTGGAGTTGGTGTAAACTGAATTGAACAGCACCAGTTTATTTTTATTTATTCCATCTATTATGTAATGTGTCAAAGAGAACATGCACATTGGGTCATGCAGTTCTCAATGACACACACCAACCTCATCTCCTTTGTCAGTTCTAAAGATAAGCCAAGAAATGATATCAACAAGCTATCTACAAGAAGCCGGGCCGCTTCGTATAGTGAGATATCACCAAATACAGAGGTCAGCTGCAGAAAATAAATAAATTAAACACAGTTTCAGCGACCTTTTGTGCTTCTGCTCTTGGAAAACGTTTGTTCTTTGTCAGCTAAATGCTCAGGAGGCTCAGGGTTTGCTTTCCCGTCCAAATCCACATAAACACCTCATCTATAAAACAATGGCTTTACTCGCTACTGCGCGCGCTCCTTTTCCTCAGTTTTTGTTTCCTCCTTTGTCTTTTAAGCCTGTGAGATCAAGGACTAGATAAGAGTCCAGATGGGCTTTATCTTTTTATATTCAGGAATCTAGGAGAGTGCAAACAGTCGTTTCATCTCAACCATCTAGTTTTAACAACAGGTGGAAGACAAATTTCTGATTAATTTCACAAAGTAGAGAGCTGAAGCTTGATTTTAAAGTTTAACATCAAGTTAAAGCTGAGTTAATAACACATTTTCTCATTTTGAGAATCAGTTCATAAACAATCCTGCCTCGTGTCGTTTCAGTGTGCGAGAAGTTAAAGCGCCAACATGGTCTGTCCGATTTCCACTCAGAGCCACTGTGACAAATTTCTGATAATGAAACTAAAAGCACTCCCGCCCACAGATAAATCATCCTCTCTGAGCTCTAATCGTGCCAACGTGATAATAAGTGTGTGTCTGAGGAGCTTATGGAGCTCTGCGGCAGGGAAACACGTTCAGTGGAAGATCGATTCGCTCTGCTCGCTGACAAGCTGCTACAAACTCCTCTTCTCTCATTTGAGCTCAGTCCACTTTGAGTTTTATCTGCTCTCCGACCAAAATCCAGCAGGTCAGTAAGAATATGAGCAGCACTATAAACAATCTTCGATGTACAGCTACGGCGTAGTTAGATCTCATGTCATCTTCTCTGACACATCGACACACCTCCAGAGAGGCCGCCATTTTTAAACCTCTGCTGTAAACCTGCAACAACTGTGAGATTTCCATTTGAAACATTCATCAAGTCGTGCACCACAAATTCACCCTCCAGCATCAGAAACACATCCTGAGGCATCTGGGAGCGCTCATTCAGCACAAACTACTTCAACTGTGGTGTGTGCAGCAGTCCATTTGGTGCTGCAGTTTCTTTGGACACATCAACATAAGATTCCTGACAACCAGCTATAGTTTCTCCTGCAAGATCTTGTCTAATTCAACCAAATTTATAACAGTTAGGGCTTCGATTTATATGAACCTGTGACTAGAGCTCGCGTCAATATTTTAACTTTTTTGTATTGTATTGAATGTTTTCAATAATTGTCACGATATAGGTTCACATTAGTATCCTAAGCAAGCACCTGTTGGGTACAAACTGAAAAAACAAGTTGAAATAAACATTAAAAACTAATAACATTCATTTTTAACAGCTCATACAAATGAAATGCATGATTTCCCCCCCCCCAAAAAAAACAACAACAAACATGGCAGATTATTGGTTCGTAGGTATTGACTCAAGTTAATGGGCAATATAACAATGTGCAGAACATTACTGACTACAATCTCATCTCCATCTCCTAAAAAAAATAGAAGAAAAATAAAGTAGAGAATTATCTAATCAAGCAAATGTTCTGAATACAAACCCATTATTTATACATCTAACAACATGAGTGTAAATAAGAGCCAAAAACAACGAGTCAGCGACACAGATGTTACTCCACCAATAACCAAGCAGCACTAGTCAAACACAACAAGCTTCTTTCTCTGAAGTCCGACATCCCTTCTCCTCACCTTCTCTCCGGTGCTGATGCTGCCACATTTCAGCGTGTTGATGTCATCGCGACACTTGCCCATGAAGCCGCAGATCAGCCGGTAGTCACTGAAAACAATGGTGGTCATCTTGGTGATGTACTGGTTGCACTGGTAGTCGGTGATGTTGCCACGGTGATCTACAAGGCAGGAAACCAGGTAACCTTTCCCCAGCTCCTCCGCGGCACATTCTTTAATCTGAATGGAGAAAAGCGAAGGCGACACTTCGGTGAGAGCTGAAACATAAACCTGCCTTTAAAAGCACCTCGTGTCACCTGTCCAGAACAACGAGGTCTGAACACTTCTGATTAACTCAGCTTTATTTTTACACTTGAATGTACCAATGTCCTTTTTCCTACAAAAATCTAGAAATTGTGATTTTCATTGAAAAAAATAAATACATTTTTAAAAGTTCTCCATTTGTATCTGTGCGCTTTTCTTCGTGCTACCTGGTACTGCACTCCAATCGTTTCTAGATTTGGACCTTTTACTGTAATTCATGCTAAAGGTTTACATTGGTGAGGGTCGTGAACAGATTTTGCCCTTCCATAGGAAAACCACCCGGACTGAAAAGAAATATCTGTAAGCAGTTTTTCCTCAGTGCTGTGTGACAACTTTTCAATGGCAGAAAAATGTGTTTGTCCCTCTGCAGCCATTAATTAAAACTAAATAAATAAAATCCAATTAACCACTCATATTTTCCAACATGCCCATCACTTCCAGATCAGGAACCAGCTGAAATTTTATGATCTATGATTTTGTCCCAAAGCACAGAGACCAACAAACACAAAACTACTGCGATGGCAATGAAAGCATTGAACACGAGCAGACGATGAAAGGAGGAAGAAAAAAAAAAAAAAAAATGGATTCACACATTTGCTTTCGTTTGAGTCCACCGATTGGCTGAACTCATCGAGTGACGCCTCGTTCACGAAAATCAAAACTGCCATTTTTGAAACCCGGCAACACACCGTGCTCCCCGAGTCTGACGGAAAGCCACAGACCGAGCAGCAGGGATATCGTCAACGTCCACCTATGTTGTAGCGTTCGTGTCACATACTAATTACGTCATAGGACGCTCGGCAGCGTTGCCATGACGACCACTCACATTACGTGTTACTCAATTGTAAGTGAAAACCTGCCGATCCGAGTAGGTACTAATCTGGAAAAGTGGCTTTAACCCTTTAAGACCTACCATAGAACCAAGTCTGCCAGAACTTATCTTTATATTTTTACATGCTGTGGAGCCATTTGTGGGAGCATTTCAAGTTGCAATACATCAATACAACCGTTATAGCCCAAATTTTAAGAATATGTATGCATTAAGTCCATAGAAACTACATAAAGTGCAAAAAAAGGGTAATAAAGTACAAAAAATTGAAAATCGTTTTTGGTTTTTTACCATATATTTCTAGTTAGAGAAATTTAAGAGGTTTATCCCTCAAAACTGTAAATACAAAAAAGTTGCACAAAATAGTTTCCAACAACAGGAAATTTACTTTGATGGTCTTCATAGTTTTATTTTTGAGATACACCAATTTTTATATACTGCAGGAAAAACGAAAATAAATATTATAATGCAAATTTGCAAAAAAAAAAAAACAGCATATGCATCAAAATAAACTATTTCCAGCAGTGCAATATGAGTTCTAAACATCCCAGAAACTATTCAGAAAAGCATAAAGTCAAACATACCTTTTAAAAACACCAGTATAGGCTTATAATGCCCCGAAGGTAAAAAAACAACAACTACATTTTCCGCGAAAATGACGTCACTTCCGGTTTCTGGCAAGTAATGGCGGAAATGCAATAGATCGCGCTGACGTCTATTCCAACGTAGGAAGTGTTATGAACAGCTGATCGGATCGGCAAAGCGTGTTTCTGGAATATTATATTTTTGTTGCTGCAAGTGCTTTTTATGCAGTTTTTGCAAAGCCATATGTGGAAGGAAACCGTGACCGAGGACAAGCTGATGCCATAAGATGTAAGTACAACTCCTCCGGTTTCATATGCAAAAAAATTATTGCGCTAGCTTACGAGGTTCCAGTTCTACAAGGATTTAAAAATAGTAACGCAAAACAGAGCGTGCCCGCTCCGACCGGTTTTAAAGGGTTAATGACTTAACTGGTCAATAAAGGTTACACTGACTAACTCCACCACCTTGTAGTATTACACATAAGTACCGACCAGCCCCGGCCCCGATTCCTCTGACATCTCTTTGACATTTTGGACATAAAAACTGGCTGCAGTTTCTTAACATTGTGCTGACAGCTCTAGTTCCTGATTTTAAAGTCTACTCCAAAATCACAGCAGTCTTAAAACTTCTAAATTTGCCAGTTTATCTGATGTTCTTTTAATCGTTTGGAGGCTTGAATGAAGACCATCAAGTTGAGCTGCAGAGATTTGTTTTTAGCGACTGACCTCAGAGATGGTCGTCTTGCACACCTCCACCGCTACAGACTCAAACTTTGGGTCTGTGGTCAGGTTCAGCTTATAGTTCCACAGCAGCTGGGGGAGAGAAGATACGAGGTATGACAATTACACCAATAAGGACAGAGTGGAGAAAAAACCCAAGAAAGAAAAACAGGACAAATAAAAAATAAAAACAACATTTTAACATGTCAATCATTTTATATTATAAAGTCTTTCTGTTATTTAATGTGACAGACATTCATTAATGAGACAAACTTCTGGATAGCGGGGGGGAAAAAAAAAAAAAGCAGTAGTACCGATGTTGGCTATCGGTTGTTTATATGAATCATTACAAAACTTGTGCATACTTTTAGTGGAAAATCATTGCGTCATAAAATTATAAGACATCATAGTGCATGCTAGGAGGTGGAGTGTGAGGGTAGAGAGAGAAGAAAAAAAACCCACACACTTACATGGTTGCAATCTGTAGCGATTTCAGAGTCCTGAAAGAGGAAGAGAAAAAAAAAAGTTTAGCTTCTTCAGAAAGTTTAATTATTGGGTCTGAATATTTGAGACTAAACAGAGAGGACACCTAATTACTGAAATTTTGCAATCTATAACATCCCATAATCCACTGCAGTCTTGTGTGTTGTGGGATGGTGCGTTCAGGCATTCAGCTTCTTGCTTCAGTGCGGTCACCGAGGCATTTTCCTGCAGCTCTGCTTTGACCCGAGGTGACCCCTCCCCCGACTTCCTGCCCCCACCCTCGACCAGAGGAAAACTCACTGTGTGGGTCTGTGAAATAACAGCTCTGCAGATGACCAAAGACTTTCTGACCATTTACCACATGGTAGCCACAGTCAGCTAGGAATAAACTGCCAGTGTGTTTGTGTGCTCTTTTTACAACGTATTTTACACACTGGTGTGACAATGCTCTTCACAAAAACAGTGCAGTGTGAAGAGGGGGAGGGGGAGACGGTACACGATAGTACCGTTGAGTTTTAAAGAGCACTGGGAGGACTCCGTTTGTAAATGGGAACCAGACTGACGCAGAACAGCAGGACGAGAAAAACAAGCAGCATCTACAAACTGACACCAATTAAAAAAAGCTAAGTGAGAGCGATGTCCCCCCCTCTCTCTCACATCGCAGAGTTCAGTCCCCAGAGAGGGGAAAGATGGATGAGGCAAAACATCACCCGCTGCTTTCTGGAGGCTCATTTCGGACGGCTGAGATGAGCATTATCGCCAGCGCAGGGTTAATGCTCGTCTCGTGAGGAGGAAAATGACTGTGAAACCGCGCTGGTTACTGCCTTGTCAGCCATGCTGTTAGCCATTTATCACAGTGTTTGCCCTTAAAATACATGTTTTAAAGAAGCCCACACATGCCACTTTTCTACTTTGTATTTTTTTGGTAAATCAGATTGGGGATACAGGGAATGATATGTGGCGATCCTAAATACCACATTACTTTGGACGTCTGACCTCTTCTTCAAGGTCAAATAAGGTCAAACTTTCGCAAAATGTCTTATCTTTAAAACTATGCTTAACCCTTTTTTTTTTTTTTTTTTTTGAACCCGTCAGCGGGCTCATTTCACAAACCCTTTTTAAACGACTGTACCTCTGTTACCCTCTCTGGTAGAGACAAAATTAAATTGGTTTTCAGAAGGAAGTGAAAATGAGCTTTTCGGGGATACTCGGCGTATCACAGTAACGCAAACCATTCACAACGTACTGCAGTCTGAACACAGGCCGAAAAATCCCCTCTGCCGAGATGTGCGGTTCACATAAAGGGTTCGAGTTAAACTGCCGTTGTATTGTCAGCATTTAGGAAATGACTGTGATATATGACAAAACCAAATATCACATTACAGTTTGCATCCAAATATGTCACATCTGATCTCTGATCTCACTTTTACATTTCATATCTGCCTTTGTTTCATGTTAAACCCAAAACCTGCTCCATCTTTAAATAAAGTATTACCAAGATCAAAGTCTCAAAATGCTACTGTTCTCATTTTTACAGCACTAAAGTTTTTAAAGGAAAAAAAGAAAACAAAATGAATATATACAAAATTAAAGTAAATATTGCCCAGAGAGTACATGATTTTCTTTAAATCTATATCCATTTTTGTTTTGGACACAACAGAACGATGTAAGAGCTTACAGTTCTTGTTGTCAGATCATAATAGTGAAAGCACACGCAAGAAATTAGCTTTACAAGCAGCTGAGTTTAATTTATCTATATGTTATGAATGCTGCCAAACTAGAAAGAAAAGAAAATAGTTTAGTTTAATATTTCTCGTCTTTGGAGCTGCTCAGTCATCCAGGTCGTGGCAGTCTTGTGAAGTCACCCTGAAGCAGTCCAGCTGCCTTCTTTTTTGAGCCCTTAAGACTTCAATATTTCTCCCACTTCCTGACCATCAGTGCTTTGTTGGAAAGTTGAGTGTGTCAACATACAGCAGTACAAAGCTGGGTGGAGAAACCTGGAGGGAGTTGGACAGCCTGACGCCACATCAAACACTGCTGGACTTTTGTTTTTCCACTTTTCCCCCTCCATTTCTAGCCTACAGGAAAAAAAACCCTCATTTGCACACGCTCAGTCCAAAGGTGGAGTGAACAGCTAAGTATCCCATCACACTGTTGCAGAACAAAATGTGAGTCATGTGGACATCTGCGCAGCTTTATCTCAGGATCTGATCGCTTCAAAAAGCCAAACTGTTCACATGCAGCTGACCTGAATCCCGATTGTTCCACGAATCCATCTCTGAGTTTGCAGACTCGCTGAACACGCATTACAACTGTGATCTAACACCAGAGTAAATAAACCCTCTCACTCCTCAGACACACCCATTCACATATTTGAGATGTTCAGCCTTTTTGTTTGCCAGCTTTAAGGCTCCGCTCGCCAAATGTGAACAATTTGCTAAAGCTGCCTTCCCATTTAACAGCTGCAGCTAAATTAAACTTAATCAGCTCTCCTCCTTTGTCTTGGGGAAGCTGGTGTGAGGCTGAGCTATAATTGGAAACGGGTGAGAGAAAAAGATAGGAGAAAAATGACATCATGTGAGAGAAAAGGAGAATCCGGAGGGGGGACATGGCCATTTCTGACACCTTCTCAGTTATTTAGCTTAAAATATAGACAACAGGGGAGGGGAGGAAAGTAGTCTGTTTACTGGAAACAAGAAAAAATTAATGTTTAACTAAAACTCAACACATTTGCATACACTCCTGAGAGAAAACAAGAATCAGCAAAAGCAGGCTGTGCGTGAAGAAAGCGCAGCAGGAGGAAGTGTTACAAACGAAACCCTTCAGTGGACATGAGCCAACCAAGAAGAAAAGCAAACAGATCGAAACAGTCAGCCTGAGCAAACAAGGAACTGCATCCTGTAAGCTGTGTGTGGTGGATTTTTATTGGCCAGTTAAAGATTAACCAGTGCAAACAACCACTTTAAAGCTTTAGCTTCTTCTCTCACATTTTTAAAATGGCTATCTGCAGAGGATGTGCACTCTTGTTTTTGTCTAGACCAAACAAGCAGTCGGAGAGTATTTGGGCCAGGAGTGTGACTGATGTGTGCGTTACCACTACCTCCAATTTCACACACTGACACCTCATCACACAGTGAGGAGCTTTAAAAAACAGGAAATTGCACCTATTAAAATTTCCTTTGTCATGCTTCAGCCATAACTGTTGAACAATTAGTTTTCTAAATTATATTCCAAAAGCCAGAATAACACCACAGTATTTACACAAAACTTGGTTCTTTTGCATTTATTTCGAGGACACATCTAAAACCTGCAGGACACCGACCCTCGAGGCCTGGAGTTGGCCACCCCCGGTTTACAGCTATCTATAAAACACGATGCAGACTCTAAGCAATACCATCAGGAACGCTTGCGACTGGTCACAGCTACATTTTTAAACATCACAATGATCCCAAACACACTGTCAATGGAGTATACCTGGATAAAATTGCAAAGTGGAACAGTCATGGATTGGCCTTCCCAGAGCCTGGACCTCAACAATATTAAAGCACTGTGTGGGATCATTTTGACAGAGAACAGAACAAAAGCCAGCATCCAAAAAAAAAAAAAAAAAAAAAAAAGAAGCTTTGGATGTCCTTTAAGAAGCCTGGAGAAGTATTCATAAACACTGCTTAAAGAACAGGAAACTTTAGCCTCATGTGACTTCAAACTTTTTATCCAAATAGTCATTCTAGTGTTGACAGGAGGTGACTGCCATTATTTCATGCTAAGCACTGTTGTTGGATAAGAAACACACAAAGTGAGAATGGCTTTATTGTGAATCTGGTTGCATTAAAATGTCATTCATGTGACCACATAAAGTAGAAGAGAAGCCAACAGATGTTATTGTTGGCCACATTAGCTGCTTACACTAAACACATATCGTTCTCTCTTCCTGTCATGTCGTCTTGAGCTGAAATAAACCCACCGTAGCTGATGGGAGGGGGGCGGGGCTAAGCAAAACCATACAGCTGTAAAGGAAATCCAAAAGTAAACGACGAAACAAGAGCACAAAGTCATCCTTTTCTTTAAATTTTGATTTTAAATAAACTGCGCAGCCCCGTCGCTCAATTATATTTGTCATAAAGCATGTGGCAGAGGCGTGCTCCCTCATAAACACCAACATTCATCACGTCTACTTAAATATGACATCCTAATGCAGACAACAGTAGGAAACCGCAAAGCTTCTGATAACAAGCAGAGTGCTCGCTGCCTACACATGCACGCGTGCGTTCATAAAGATATTATCACTGTTGGTGTGAACACAACAGTAGGAAATATCATTTTTAGACAAATGTCAATGCTGAACCTGAAAGTAGCGTCGCAGAAACACCGGATGATGTTTCTTAGCAACCTTTTTCCTCCTTCTTGGCTGAGGAACAAAATATCCACACAAAGTAAAACCTGCCCGCTTTGTTTGGGATAATCAAAGATCACATTAAAGTCGCTGCACAGAGGCGGTAATTCAGTTTCAGAGATGCTGAGGTATCGCTGCTTTATTTATCCGACAGGTCCAATTACAGACCAGCTCCAAGAACATCGGTGAACTTTATTCCATTAGTCTGCTTTTTATTTGTGCTGCATTATAAAACCCTGGAAGTAAATGGATATCTAAATCAGATAAAGCTAGTGGTACTGTTAGGCCAATTATTGGGGCCAATATTCAGCATTTTTCTACTTATTGATATTAAATCGACATTTTCATCTTCGGCTGCATATCCAGGTCCATGCAGACACACCCACAGCTACCTCAGCTATTTATCTCCAGCTATTCTAGGTGGAGGACAAGGTGTTCCCAAACCAGGCAAGAGATGTAATCTAACCAGCATGCCCTGGATCCACCCTGGAGCCTCCTCTCAGTAGAATATGCCAGAAATACACCTGGGAGATACCCGAGTCAGACCCCAGCTTTAATATGGAGAAGCACTGGCTCTAACTTTGATGTCAAGCTGACGACGTTGTTTTATCTGCCAGTTGAGTACCTTCTCAGTATTTATAACGTAGTGTTCACACAAAGTAAATACCTGCACGCTTTGTTTAGGATAATCAAAGATCAGATTAAAGTAGCTGCACAGAGGCGGTAATTCAGTTTCAGAGATGCTGAGGTATCACTGCTTTATTTGCTTTATTTACTTGTGTTGTGCCACCACAGCCGGGTTAAAGACAAGTGTTTTACCGTTGTTTAAATGATATGTCAGTATGGAAGATGAATGGTTCAAAGATTATTAAAGGGGGAAATATTGTTACAGTTCTATAAATTTGATTTTATGGAAAGAAACAAAAACTGCTCTCTGGTGTGAGGATAGGAAAGTGGACAGCTCTGTAGTACAGTGTTTGCATCACTGCTAATAACATCTAATCCTGACAATAATTTTAGTTTTTTAATTAATAAATTCAAAAATGCACTGATTGGATTCTGTGGAGCTTCTGATCTTTGCCAACTCATCAAACACAGCACTCCAGTTGTAAACACAGCTCCTGCAGCCTTAATGTGCCAATTAGTAATTATGGAGCTGGGCGGAGGAACAAGACGAGGCTCAGCGGACAGGCCGGAGCAGAGCCTTCGCTCTCTGGGGCCTCCGCCCTCTGGACTCCCTCTGCACCACGTACACAAAACCACAACCACCAGCAGCAGCCCTGACAGTGGGCAGGACGGAGACACAAAAATGCACCGAGTCTAAAAGCAGCTCTCAATCTCACTCTCACACCTGCAGAGTGCCAGCTGGGCCTTATACACATGATGTGGGCAGGCTACAGGGCATGCAGAGTGGGCGTAGAGAGGCAAGATATCAGAACCCCTCTCCACCGCTGTCACCGCCCCCAAAAAAGCTCGTTCTGACTGCGTTCATCTCATAGCGTGAAAACAGCAGAACTGAGACTCACTGAGGGTTCGGGAGGCCGACTTCCCCTCCTGTCATTTGCTTTGTCCGCTCAGCGGAGTGAGAACGGGACAAAAATATCCCTGCAAGAAATGACTGGGAAACCCAAAGTCTATCACAATATCCCAGCTGACCAAAGAGGGTCATATTTACAGCACAAACTATGCTGAACCAAAACTGATTTGTTTGCGGATTTTAAAGAGATTAAATTTGTTTTTCAGCCCTGAAAATCTCATGTAGATACCTCCTGTCCTTATGAAGCTATGAGTGTTCAAACATGATAGAAACAAATAAACAGCACCAAATACTGTGAAGGTAAAATTTTGCATTTTGCTTCTGATTCCAAGGGGGACGGGTAGCACTCACTGATTTTTCATGATAGTACTGTGTTAATGCCCCAAAGCCTGCAGTATTTTATGTCTTAATGCTTACTTTTTTAATCTCTGAATCTTAGGTCAATCACTTAATGATTTTCTCCCTTTTCCCTGTTAAACTGCAAAAATACTGCAGTAGTAAACATGTAAGGCCCAACAAGCTTCATATTTTACAGTGAATCAAACATCCTGTACAGCAACAGTGGGGAAATTTAGGCCTAAAAATAACATTTTCTACACAAGTAAACCTCCATAAACTGTCTTAGCCCACAGATTGAGTTCTGAGCATTAATTTGACAAAAACAACCCCCACCCACTCCAAAACAGAAGAAGTGAAGAACCAATCAGCTGGTCCAGATGCACAAAGAAATTATTCCAAGCAAAGATGGGTATTAACATTCACAGGAAGTCAGAGCAAACAAAACAAAAGACTTCAGCTGAGATCAAACAAGCGTCTAATCCTCTGACTGTGCGAGTTTGTCTTTTTCCACCCACTACAAACACAAACTGTTTCATCTATCACATTAATTTAAGTCATGACCTTAAACACTGTTCTCAGTGACATTAAAAAGGAATGGAAAGGTCTTGATGCAAATTAAATAAAATCCTCCAGAAATCGCTGCAGATGGCGCCGAGACAGAAAATATCATCAACCTGCCGCCATTTAGAACAGCGAGGGCTCGTTTTCATTCCTTCCTCACTTCTCGTGTCGTTCTCATCTCTTCTCTTTTTACTTATTTTTTTTAAACATGTTTTAAAATTTCTGGTATTTCTTAACATACTTTTAAATTTCTGTCTGAAAACGTTAAGAAAGTGCTATCCATAACTTTTATTATTTCGAAACGAGGAGCAATCTGACATTTTGTTCTGTCAGAAAAGAGTCAAAAGCCAAAAGATAAACAGGAGTAAAAGGTTCAACTCTGAATTTTTCACATTTTTTTCTTGAAAAATGACCACAAACAATTACTAACCTGGTGATGTGGTAATTCATGCCCAGGGTCTAAAACCCCAAAAGAGATTATTTGCAGTGAAAAGCAGCCCTTTAGAGAAGCTAGAACTGGAACATTTTTACATGTAAATGGCCTTAACAGTAGATGAACATGAGTAACAAGAAGACAACAATACCACAGCCTTCTGGGTGAATGCAGGCCATCTGTACTGACACTCAATATTAAAACGCCTTCATAAATTCATTTTTTACCACCTCCCAAATCCTGTCCACTTAAAAATCTACCTATAAGCAGCTCACTGCCCTACATTTTTCATAAGCAGGCTACAAACAAAGGATTTCAGGATGACTTTTACCAGCCGAGAGGGCGCAGTCTTGTGATTGTGAGTAAGCAGATAATGGGCACAGCGAGAGGACCCGTCTTAGCTGCTCTAAGCTGCTGTTGTGGCGTACAGAGAGAGGCCTCTGTCTGCTGCAGATCTGCTGAAGACAAACAGCTAATGAGCTTAACTGAGAGAGCGAGCAGCCAGAAGCTGCCACACCAACAGGTCTCTCATAAGGAGCTGTCGAATGAGCTTAAACAAAGCAGCTGAAGTACACATTCCTTAAAACAACTCTCTCTGGAACACATCTGGATGAAGATGAATAAAAGCGACCATGAACGTGACTCAGTGCTAACAGTCTCCCAAATCAATCTGAAGCCACCACAAGTTCAACTACATCAACCTGATTACGTTTAAACCATCTGCTGCACCACTGGCAGCAAAGCTAAAGATCTTATTAAAGATATTTTTAATGTGCATATAATTTTTATGATAACCAGTAAGATTTCTAAAAATAATGAACATTTAAGAGGCAATTTTAGAGGTTTTATGAGTTTTATAAATGATTCAGACTCATTAGAGACTGTAAAACGTTCAATATAATATATAATCACAATATAATCACATTTTGATTGCTTGCTTTACGAAAAATGTGTCAAATGTGCCCAAAATTACAGACCCAACTGTAAATAACTTCATTATTACAGAAGTTGAGTATTAGGGAAAGTTTAATTAGGATGTTGCTTCAGCTGCACTAAAATAAAGAAGGACGAACAGACTGAACAGGGCAGCACCTACATTTTCAAACTGACCACACAGCTCCAACACATTTCATGTTCGTCGAGCCGTCCGACCTCTGCCTCCAATTGCATCAGACCTACGGCCACTCTCCTTCATCCACAGTTCAGCCTTCTCCACCTCTTACCTCCTCCGGCCTGAAATCTCCCCCTGACTGAATATTTAACCGATCCAACATTTATTTATATCTGACATCAATCTGATCCCAGCTCAAAAGAATCGACTGAGCATCACGACAACAGACCAGTCGATTCAAATCAATTCTATGTTGTTGTTATTTTTATACTTTTTTATTATCTAATTATTTGGGGGAGGGATTTGTGACAGCAATGATAAAAAAGTGATATTTGTGAGGTAAATGTTTCTGCATTAATGTCCTTCAGAAATCAAAATGTGGGTGGTAACATAAAGAAATAGTGATGCTTGGACTGTGGTCTTTGCTTGGCATTATCCAAAAGACAAACACACACAAACACGCTTTTCAGTATTAGATGCTGAATGTGCTCATGCACTGATCGATGCATGAGGATACAAGGAAAGGAAACAAGGACAGTGAGAGGCTCTCACACTGAGCTGAAAAGAGACCTGAGAGCTGTGCTATTTACCATTTACTAGAGCTGGGCGATATGAGATTTTTTCATATCACGATATGTTTTTTTCATTTCAGGCGATAACGATATCTATCACGATATAAGCCAAATAACTATATTTGTAAGATTTAAATGTGCCGTTGCTCACAAGTAAAATGTGAAATAATCAGCAGCTTGTTTTGATTTAAATATTTATTTCCCATAATAAGTTCAACAGGGTAGATGTACTTAAGGAACATGAGACTTTTTCAGATAAATAAAGGCAAATATTGCAAACTACACAAAAGGCAGCCGCTAAAGCGTTTAAGTTTCAAAATAGAACAAATGAAACAGACTAAATTGTCAATTCCACTTAGAAACAAAATATTAATTCTAAAAATAAATCTTAGTTTGTTTTACAGAAGAACAGACAAAACTGACTAACTTTTGTCAATATCAAATAAACTGAGAACTAAAAGGAAATTCTCAATCTCTCCTTGTTGTATAGCTGAGCTTTTCAAACAGTTTTAACAGTTACTTTAGTCTGACAAAAGCCGAATGACGAATTAGCGCTTCCAGTCAGAGACTGAGGCTACGTCCACACGTACACGGGTATTTTTGAAAACGGAGATTTTCCGTTTTCGTTTTAAAAAATAATCCCGTCCACACATAAAGGCAGAAATGAAGGAAAACGCTGCTATGAACATGCCAAAGCAGCAGGTGGCGCTAGATTCCTAACCGTGCAGAAATGTTGGCCAATCAGAAGTCTAGAAGCCTCGGTGGGAAAAAGTAAACAAAGCTGGGGCATAGAAGCAGAACCGAGTCGTATGTGTGGAGGGACAGTAACTGTGTGTATATGTAAGCATTTAAACACTGCAGAGAGTAGAATTAACAGTAACAGTATTGTAGAAATTCATTTCACCGAAACAATAACGCGGCGCACAGTGTGACGCATGCACCAGTTTATTGTATTTCCAGACTTGCTTTCGGCACAATTTACAGTGCACGCTACTCTGTTTTTTGTCAGACTTGAAATAGCCGAAATACCTTCACACTACGGAACTTCTATGGCTCTTCCGTTCGACAATCTCTCCGGCATTGGAACCATCATCTGTTTTCTCTTCGGTCACGCTCGGTTGATTTTTCTAGTCGGCACACTCATTTCCTCCATTACGCGCTGGCTCCATTACCCGCTGGCTGCTTCCCAAACAAACACACGTGCGGCTTGGCACTTGTGCTGTACGTAACAAGTTACGCGACGTGACGCTGCGGCTGTGATTGGTTCGGCTCTGCGCTACTTGATTTGGATTGGCTGACCTTTTTTTTTTTTAAGAGGACAAGAGCGGCGAGGTCTATCGCGATAGCTTAATTTCTCTATCGAGTAAAAGTTATATTGCGATACATATCGTTATCGTTATATCGCCCAGCTCTACCATTTACTAATAAAAATAAATGTGTATTCTCAGATGCTTCATTTTTTACAGTGGTGTACACAGTCAGGCTCCATGCAGAGGAACAAATATCTTTGTGAAGGCAAAGCTCTGGATTTACTGATTATCTTCCTACTCTTTACAGCCACGAGCTGTGGGTAAAGACTAAAAGGATGAGACAGAGGACACAAGCAGCTGAAATGAGTTTCCTCTGAAGGGTGTCTGGTACTCAGTATGACAAGGTACACAAAGGCAAGATATCCATATTTTTAACTGGACTTGAAAAGAATGTGGGGCAGCACGGTGGTTAGCACTGTTGCGTCACAGCAAGAAGGTCCTGAGTTCAATTCCACCATCAGGCCGGGGTCTTTCTGTGTGGAGTTTGCATGTTCTCCCCGTGTTTGCGTGGGTTCTCTCCGGGTACTCCGGCTTCCTCCCACCGTCCAAAGACATGCAGCTTGTGGGGATAGGTTAATTGGATAATTCAAATTGCCACTAGGTGTGAATGTGAGTGTGAATGGTTGTCTGTCCCTATGTGTTAGCCCTGCGACAGACTGGCGACCTGTCCAGGGTGTACCCCGCCTTTCGCCCTATGACAGCTGAGATGGGCTCCAGCGCCCCCGCGACCCTGAAAAGGATAAGCGGAAGCGAATGGATGGATGGATGAAAAGAATGTATTGGTAGATCTCCAGTTAAGTTAATTTCATAGGTGAATAGGTTCGCAAATTAGGGCCTCGTAATGTCCACTGTAATGAATAGTTCTTATGCCCCTTTTGTAAAATGCTTTAAATTATGTACAACCAGAGCCAACAACTGCCTGGAAAGTGAAAATGCATTATAAAGTTAAAAAGCTCATTACTTTTTTTCTACATATTGTTTTATAAAGGCATACAGCTTCCTGAGAATGAAAGAGGGATTTATTTGCAGGACATAAACAGCTGTGGTAAGATGCCCACATTTTCTCAAAGACCAAAGGTGAGGAGATTTATTATTTATCCTAATTTTACTAAAACTATCATCCTACCGTCTATCCATAATGTCAATGTGTTGCTCTGATTAGACATCAGTGCAGCTAGTCAAACCAGGTACCTTCCCTGTTTAACCAGGCCAGTCATTAAAGTCATCAGATGTACATAATTCCAGCCACTGTGATAATCTAAAAGAAAACCTTTCTTACAGAGTTTTATTAACCGTTTTGTTATCTTCATATTGATACACATATATAAAAATACATATACTTTTATTTCTATTAGAACTAAAGATAACATCACAATTTAATATCTCACTGTACTGTAAAGCATTTTTGGGTTCCTTTTCAGCACAAGCTTCCTCTGCTACTGCAAGAGTACAAGGTTAGATTTAAATGACTTTTACTGTAAAAAAAAACAACAACAAAAAAACAAAAAAAGTTTATTCTTAGATTGGTGCACATCTAAGAACATCCCAACATAAAACGCTGCCTCTTGTGGTCAAAGCTGAAATCACATTTCCAGGGGGTAATTACAAAAGGTACCTTTAACAGCGCCAAGTCAACACTCACAACCCCCAAAACCACAGAGAATAACGGGGCTGCACAGAGAGGCCACCAACAGCCTTCCCCAGGGGGGAAACCATCAGACAAAATAAGTCCTAACACTTCAGTCTGTCTCACATCAATCTTTAACACATAACAACCGCACACTAGGTGGACAACACCCCTATCAATCACCATCGGGGTCTGAAATTAAAAGTAAAAAAAGCTTAAAATCACCCAGCAGCAGGTTTGGTAACGTTATCTGGGTTAGCATTTCGCCAAGGCTACCAGAGCTAGCGACAACTGCTGCCGAACAGTTAACAGCTTTAATGTAAAGTCACTCGGTTTAAAAAGTTACTCGGTTACCCATCTGTCCACGCCAGAGTGCCGCTGGGTTTCTGCGGACTGTTATACCAGCAAAGGAGCATTTTTCTTTGATAATTTGACATTTAACCGCTAGCTAATCCGAAACATACGTGGTGTTTTAACTACTCCGTAGAGCACCAACAATCCACCAGTTTTAGCCCAATATTAAATCCCTATAGGTACTCTGATCCAAGTTTATAGTTAATCTGAGTCGGTAATATATTCAGATAAATTCGGCCTGTTAATAGTCCAACTTTTATTTAAATGGTAACCAGTTTCTTTTTTTCTTATCCACGTCTCACTTTTCCAATTTGAAGCATTCAGTTGAGACACAGTTCCTTGCATTCCTGGCACTGTAGCACGCCGAATTGAAAACTAAACTTCAACGACTATGAAAATGTTTTGAGTCCTCTCATGCACTGGGTGTTACATTAAAAACGATACAAAAAATCATAAATTGCTGTAATTTTGCCTGGCGTTTGGCGTGACGTTGTCTGGTTGCTAGCAGCTAGCTTTAGCTCGTTCTGCAGGCACACCCTGCCTCTTTCTCCGGGATTAAAGCTACCATTCCCGCGAATATACCTCTTTCCTGTCCTGGAGACACTCCAACACCGCCAGGTTATTGTTCCAGGAGTGTTTGGGGCAAAGCCGGGTCAGGTCGTCTCTGCACACCGCCTCCTCAGCCAACTTCCAGCCGGTAGAGCGCCTCCGAGACAGCGAGGCCCCGGCGCCTTGGTTCCTCTCATCGACTCCAGGGTTCCCCGCCTCGAGCCCCGGACCTCCAACTGGGTTCTGCATTTTATCGACACCGGCAATAAGTTTGGAAATAGCTTTGTTTTGAGCTTGACTCGGATGTACAAACAAAAAGATGCACATCAAGAGCAGGAGCAGAGGAACACGTATGCAGTCCGCCATCTTCACAGAGCCAGTCAGCCTGCTGCTGCTTTCAGGAGCTGTCGGAAATATGGGCACTGAGGATAAAGTTCCAGACAGATTGTTTTCTTCTAGTGAATAGTTCATAAATATTGAATAAGTCCTCGTGTGTTCATGCTGTGAGTCATCCAGCCATGGAAATGTCTCTTCCTGGCATTCTTTATGATATTAGTTTAGTGTAAAGTTTAATCTTTTATAAAGTTAATTAGTTAAATTAAAACCTGTGAACACTGCGTGTAAACTTGATGTCTAAACATCATACAGTGTGGTTCAGAGCAGTTCAGTTACTACTGTTCCAGTTTAATTGGTGAGATCTGTTTACACCTCCCAGTCCGGATTAAAGCTGCACATTTGGTCATGTTTCCTCTGCCTGGAAGTATGTTATGATTAAAGACCTTTCAGTCACAAGACTGCTGCATTTGTTAAGCTCACAATAACTTATTTGATTTCAAATTCATATCAGCCTGAGAACGGAGATGGATCCAGGCTGTTTTCAGGGGATGCTTTTTATTTCAGGAAAGAACACAGCACGACGTTCTCAGTCACTCTGATGTGTGAACCTGAAACACACATGTAATGGTAAGTTTGGACTTTCAACTGATTCATGTCTTAAAATGAAAGTGTTATATTGGATGTTATGGAAATAAATAATTGTAATTGGTATTTTCATGCAGACTTTTCGAAGTGTGCATTGAAACGGAAACAAAACCTCAGTGTTTCTCAAATATCATTAAATATCATCAGCTGGGCATTTTCAGCCCTCAGGAGTGGTATGGTGGATCTCTTTATTAACAGAACTCTTCTTTTGGCTGCTCCGTTTAAGGGTCACCATATACGATCATCTGCCTCCATTTTACCCTATCCCTGTGCTAAGGATAGCGCGACAAAGCGACTCTGCGGTTTCCTTTAAGGTAAACACATAAAAACATTAACTAATTAGAAATGATAAGCTTAAGCCGGTAATTCAAAAATAATTAAAGAATAATTAAATAATTAGAGTAGGAATTTCAACTAAAATGCTAGTGGCAGAGGTTTTTTTTTTTTAATGTTGTTTTCTTATTACATGCACCTTTAAGAACAGCTGAAAACATGTAAAAAATTATAAGCTGTGTCCAAAGCTGTGGTACTGCACACAAGAAACCACTTAAACTTAAGTGATGTGGCACCCAGGATCAATCAAGCTCTGAGTTCAGACTGGATATTTTTTAATAAGAAAGTTAAGATTTTAGGAATAACACAAGGACAAACAGTAGTCAAACGTGCATTGAAATGATGTTGCATGCATGCCGTTCTTACTGTCTGTGCAATATAAATCAATAAGTCACAGATAAATGAGCGTGGGTTTAGGATGACTGAAAGCAGAATGATGTGGTTGATAAATGTCTGAAGCAGAATGTAGGTGTAGTTCAGTGTACTTTCTTCAAAACAAAGGAACTGTTATATGCAGTGTTGGGTAAGTTACTTTAAATGAGTAACTTAGTTACATTACTAGTTACTTCTATCAAAAGTAACTCAGTTACTTCAAGTTACTCGTTACTTTCAAAGTAACTAGTTACTAGGGAAAGTAACTTTGGTTTTACTCAGAATTCTCTTGTTAATGTGTTGCTTCCATAGCTTTGCCAGTCTTCTAGCTTGCTTACTTGCCACAGTGCACTGTGCCACCTACCAATAGAAAAAAAAAAATAATGTGGATATTTCCACGAGAGAAATCCCACGCCTGGACCGTCGTTGACCACCGCCATGATTCTAGCCTACGTCACAGCGTCATGTGCTCTTTTTTACATCCAACACAAAAACTGCAGTCGTGGTGCTTTCGATTGTACTCAGAACTCAGAAATTCTGCCTTCTGAATAGGAAGATGTAGGCAACACCAGACTGCAGATGAGCTGCATACAGAGCTGGACTGGGACAGAAAATTGGCCCGGACATTTTGACTAGAGACCGGCCCACCATTATAGGAAAAATCATAAAGCCTTTGAATGAAAACAAACACTGTTGTGACAGTGATGTTCATTGTTCTGATGGTATATATGCATCAATCTATCAATCGTTTGTAAGATTCAGATAATTATTTTTTAAAAGTGAGACATTTTAAATGAGAATAAGAAAGAAAAGTATTTCTTTGTGCCCCCCTTTCCCTGTTAATGCCCTACATGGACCCCTGGCAACACTTTGCTAGACCCGCCCCTGCACAGTTACCAGCTGTCAGCTGCTTAGAAAAGGATCCTGGTGTTATTTGTCTCTCAGAAACAGTTCATAACTTCCCTTCAACTCATTCATGTCACCTAAAAGGTAAACCTGTTTCTCCATCACCTGCCCATCTCTGATGATTCAGTAAGGACATCTCCTGGTTTCATCTTCATGTTTCACTCTCATCACATATTCAAACCGATATCATGACCAGCAGGTTTACAGCTGTGGCTCCAGCAAACATCAGCTGATACTAGAAATTAATATTAAATATATTCTAACAGCAGCTTATTAAACTTAAACGTGCTGCTGTTGTTTACCGCGACATCCGCTGGTTTCCTCTTTCTGGCGCAAAGTGGGTGATAAACAAACAAGAGAGAAAAGCCGATCAGCTGATCATTGATCAGTTTCATGATTGAAGTAGAAACAGGAGAGGGAGGGGAGAGAATGAGAGAAGAAGAGGCAGCTGTGCAGCAAAGACACAGAATAACTGCAGCTTTGTGTCTTTTTCATTGTAGCTGAATTACGGGACAAACTGTTCCTTTTCAGCTCAATAGGAATGCATAATATTTTCTCTGAATACCAGACGATTCTGTTTTTTACAGGACGGTTGGAAACTCTAATAATTAACCTTATGAACAAAATAAAGTTCAACATCAGTAACATCATAGCACCCACCCAGCTGTATAGAAACTCCGTCATGCTAGCTAGTATGCAGTACGGAAAAGTCAGCATAATGAAAATAAATTCCACCTAAACTTGGTTTATATCTGACCCAGAGAGACTGCAGGTCATAACTTCTTACCTGAAGTTCAGTTCACACTTGGACCGGCGACTCTCCTCTTGCCTCCCCTTTCCCTCCTCCACTACTTGTGGCTAATCTGTGGAAGCTCCACGATAGTCGTGTGGTGACTATCGCGGTAATCCCAGTAACGACTAACGCGTTCCTAATTTTGGCATAACAACTAGTTACCGTGCTCGTTACCACAATAATAACGTAGTTACTGTAACACATTACTTAATAATGGTTAGTCCCAACACTGGTTATATGTAGCCAGTTTTTTACAGTTTGCAAGACTTTTGGTTCAAAACTGACAAATTATGTATATTGTCATAGTTTTGAAGTGGCCAGTTTTTTTTTAAACAATAAAAAAAAACAGAAAGAAAAATCCCTTAAGAGAGGAGCGTTTGTCGGAGTTTTTTTTTTTTTTTTCCCCCAACAAAAAGCTTTTAAGAAGATAAGATGTACGAGCAGTCCATGAAGGCAGCATCTAGCTGATTTGCTCAGCTGGCAGAAAAACTGAAAGTTTCTAGACTGAACCATCCCACAGTGACAGGCCACAGAGTTCTAGTCAGCACATTAATCTCATGTAGGAGGCTCTAACAACTGATCTGGTGGTCAGTCTCCATCGTAAGCGCCATAGTCACGCTGAGAGACCAAATGTCAAAGAGCAGGGAAACAGTAGAAACTACCAACACCTATTCACAGGTCAATTTTACACTCAAAGTCTCACAATCTGAAACTAAATCTAGTTTCTGTTCAGCATCCATCTTTGATCCTCAGCATAAATCAGTCTAGATCATAATTTTAGCTGATCTGTTCTCTGATAATCCAATGGAGAAGAAATTTTTCTACAGCTGATAATCCCTTGAGATTATTTGGGGGGAAAAAAATAAAAATACTACATATGAACACACGTTAAAAAAATAAATGAATTACACAGCAGTTTAAATCCAACATTTTGACTTTATTTAAAAATAACACATTTTTATTATTAACTTTTGAAGGCGTACACAAACAACTGGTGGCAAATATACATATATACAACTTCCTTTAAAAAGACAAAGAAAGTAAACTTTTAAACGACAGCAGATTACTTTGGCACTTTGTGATCCGTGTCAGAGGGCTAAATAAAATCTGACTCCGATAACGAGCCACAGAGATGGACAGAGTTTGACAGAAATGAAAACCTGAAATTTTTAAAAGGCGGACAAAAAAAGAAAAGAAAAGGGGGGCTTATGTTGAATTTTTGGGGAAACTCTGAAAATCTGATAAATTTAGCATCAAGTGTTGGAAAGTCCTGCTTGAACTAACCGAACTCACTTTCATGACAAAGATAGACAAGTTTGGCCTACATTCATGTTTTCTTTCACACACAGACATTATTAATCTGATCTTTGGCTCCTGAAATCACACTCATATGTTGAACAGAAATGATCCGCCTGCGTAATTTGAATCACTTCAAAAAGAAGAAGCGATGAGTGTGAAACGCTTCCTCAGTCCGATCACTCGCGGTAACCTGTTCAGCGGTGTAAACGCACAGGTAAAAGTTTAGCAGCATTACATTTCCCACAGTTCCTCACAGATGGCGTCCTTTCCTCGTGGGACTGAGGTTTGTCTCTTGGTTTTCTGCTCTTGTCGCATTCACCCACTCCTCCCACTTCACTCCCACTTGTAGAGCTTCAGCATTTTCTCCGTAAGCGATGCCAAAAAGTGCTCGCCGTTCACAGAAAACGGGCTGATGTCCAGCACCGGGAGGTCGGCTGGAAGCTTCTGGCGCAGACCGCCGCTGCTGGCGTCCCACACCTGAGGAGGAAAAGGAGAACGAGATGACAAATCAGACAGAAGGAAACATTTAAGCTTCAAGCTTAATATTCAAGAAAAAAATAAGAATATTAATACAATTTTAAAATCTAAAGACAACATCAGAACACCTTTGGCAAAGTCAAAACTGGAAACTGACTCATCAGAAATGATCATATATAAAGTTTAAAAAGAAACATTCAAGAAAAAAAATTATCTAAACTATCAAATAAGCAAGTCTCAGTAAGTGTGACTGTGAGTCATTAAGTAAATAATTAATTGTGTAAGTAGGTCAGTAACTAAATATGCAAGCACATAAGTAAGGTGTTAAGTGAGTGAGTGATTAGCTAAGGCCTCAGTGTCAGTCAGAGACGCTGTGGCAACCTCTGGCCTGTGGAGGTGAAATGGGATCTAAAGAAGGCGTTGCACCAAAAACCACCTTTGTGATTTCTTTAGTTCTTAGCAGGTTGTTGTGAACACCCACAGTTTGCACACCTTTACCAAGCAATTAAAATAACTGTGCTCAAAATACGAGCACAATTAAAAAGAATTTGGGCTAATATTTCATAAAAATAAAAATTACATTTAAAAATTATTCAATCAAAAAAAAAAATCTGGGTTAAAAGAGAATCACTGATTTTCCTTAATTTTTAAGGAATATTTAACCCTTTAAGACCTACCATAGAACCAAGTCCGCCAGAGCTTATATTATATTTTTACATGCTGTGGAGCCATTTTTGGGAGCATTTCAAGTTGCTATACAATCATTACAGCCTAAATTTTAATAATATGTATGCATTAAGTGTATTACATAAATTGCAATAAAGTGCAATAAACTACAAAAAATTGAAAATCGTTTTTGTTTTTTTAACATATATTTCTACTTAGAGAAATTTAAGAGGCTTATCCCTCAAAACTGTAAATACAAAAAAGTTGCACAAAATAGTTTCCCACCACAGGAAATTTATTTTAAGTGTCTTCATAGTTTTATTTTTGAAATACACCAATTTGTATATACTGCAGGAAAAACAAATATAAATATTATAATGCATATTTGCAAAAAAAACAGCATATGCATCAAAATAAACTATTTCCAGCAGTGCAATTTGAGTCCTAAGCATCCCAGAAACGACACAGAAAGTCATAAAGTCAAACATAACTTTTAAAAACACCAGTGTAGGCTCACAAGGCCCTGATGGTAAAAAAAAACAACAAAAAAACAAAACTACATTTCCGCGAAAATGACGTCACTTCCGGTTTCGGGCAGGTCATGGCGGACATGCAATAGTTCACGCTGACGTCTATTCTAACGTAGGAATACGTTCTTATGAACAGCTGATCCGATCAGCAAAGCATCTGGAATATTATGTTTTTGTTGCTGCAAGTGCTTTTTATGCAGTTTTTGCAAAGCTTTATGTGGAAGGAAATCGTGACCTAGGACAAGCTGATGGCATAAGATGTAAGTACAACTCCTCCGGTTTCATATGCAAAAAAAAAATGATTGCGCTAGCTTACGCGGTTGCAGAGCTACCAGGATTTAAAAATAGTTACGCAAAACGGAGCGTGCTGCTCCGACCGGCTTTAAAGGGTTAAAGAACATAAACTCTCGGACACTTGATGTTACTAAATATTACAAAATGTAATTGGGAATTGAATAATTATTACATTTAATAAATAAAACCATTTAATATATTTCTTTAATTTAATACATTTATTTATTTTAATACATCATTTAATACATGTAATTATTAAATTATATTTAAAATAATTGAAATTACACAAAAAAAACCAACAAAAATGATATGGTATTTATATTTATACATTTCAATTAATTTAGAATGCAAAAATAATTTAACGAAGCAAACCACAAATATTTTATATAAAACAAATATGAATAAAAAATACTAAATTCATTCAAATAAAAGCTGATCATTTATCAAAATATAAAATAATAATTTGCTCTTTCAAATAACAGACAAATGTAAAAGGACTGACCATAGTGGAGTTGGAGGCCTCGTCCCCGGCGCAGACCAGCGTCCCGCCTCCGTCCGGACTCCTGAAGACGGCGTTCTTGGTGAGCAGTTTGCAGGACGAGCCGGCATTGAACGTCTGCACCGGCTCGCAGGAACAGCTGGGCAGCTCACTCGACTCCTGCTGAGGGGTTCGAGTCAGCGCCATGAGGACACAGCGCAGAGACGGATTGGAGCGTCCTGCAGGACAGACGATGGTTACTCAAAAGGTGCCATGAGAGGGTGTAAAGTTTAGATCACGTGACACCGCCTCCATCTTTTACCTACATACGTGGTGTTCTATCAGGAACTGAGGGGTCAGGGTCTTACCGGGCCTATAGGTGACGAGACAGTGTCGACTCTCCGTCTCCACCTGGATGTCGGTGCAGCCAGAGGTCTCCAGGGGCAGGACGTGGGGCCTGTAGGTGGCCTCGTTCACCTGCTCCCAGAAACACCCGCCCTCCAGAGAGCCAGCAAGGAGCCCCCCACATGGGAACGAGCTGGACGCTGCCCTCGGGACGTAACACAGAGATGCCACCGGACATCTGGAAACATCACACACCCACAATTCAAAGTTTTTAAGTTGAGTGAATTTGTGAAACTGTGGTTTAATAAAACTTTTGGTCTTGCTCGCTCTGCCTTCGTATGTTTTTTGCGTACCTGGAGCGCAGCGGCACGAGCTCCTGCACGTGCGTGCTGGTGTCTCTCGTGTCGTAGATGAGCACAGAGCCGTTGCTCAGGCCGGCGTAGATGTAGTTACTGTTGTCCAAACACCAGCAGCAGCTCCACACTGGTTTACCCGCATTATAGGTCTGAACCACCGTGTTGGTCAGCAGGCTGGAACAAAACAACAACACATTAACTCACAGGCGCGCACGACTCAACCCTCTGTGAGGCTGGAGATGCTGACGTGCTCGTACCTGGTCAGTTTGATAGTGTTGTCCAATGCAGCAGACAGCAGCAGGCTGTCGTTCTGCCTGTTGAAGGACAGACCTCGGATCTGTTTGCTGTGGATGGGAACGTACTGACTCGCCCTCATGTTCACCACACTGACCTTCTTTACCCCGCACCCTGAATGGAGGAAAAGAGGAAAAAGGGGAAGTTGAGTGATTCAAAACACACACACACACACACACACACACACACACACACACACACACACACACACACACACACACACACACACACACACACACACACTAACTCGGGTGATCTATTAGTGGAACTTCTCTCATTATGTGTGCATGTCTAACGCGACTACATTTACACAACTAATGCGGGGTGAAACTGTTCTTCGTGTCTGGTGTGAGCGATAAAGAATCACACTTGTCAAGTGGAAAGAAGGATGTCTCACCGGGCACCAGCGTGGTGTGAGGCGACGGCTGAGAGGCCAGCAGGCAGCTCAAAGGTTCACAGTACGATAAAACCCTGCAGCCTCCGGCCTGAGACACCAGCACCGCTTTGGAGAAGCTGTACTGAGCTGACCTGGAGCCGTCCGCCCTCTGAGACAGGCTCAGGACATGGGAGGAGGACGAGGACGTGGAAGAAAAGAGGTTCCTGCTCGTCTCGGTTATGAGGGCTCTCAGCTCCTGTACGAGGGAGAGAAGGCAGATTATTAGCATCACATTCTTCACTAAACTAAAGCAGAGGGAGACTTACGCACTTTGATTGTGTTTAAACAAAAACACATGAAATACCTGCAGCTCCTGCTGTGCTTGTCCGTATTTGTTGGTGACGACCTGCAGTTTGATTTTGTACTGAGCCGACTCCAGTTCAGCCTTCCTCCTCAGCGACTGCTCCTGCTCCAGAGACCTACAAACACGTTGTTGGGAATCAGTCATGGGACTAACAACCCACAGACTAAATCCACCTAACATGTCACTATATTGTTACTGATCCTGATCTACTGAAATCTAACAAGAACAGCACAAACAAGGACAGCTGAAGCTGGCTTTAGACAATTATTCATAATTTTTGCCATTTTGACAGCAGGCCTGTGAATGCAGACTGGGAAAAAGTGTGCAAGAAAAAACTGAAAGATTCATTCTTTTGCTTTGTCATCGTGACCTAAGTTTCATTTTCAGGCTTGTCAAACAGGCAACTGTGAGCTGGCTGCAGGTTCTGTGATCCGTCACTGTAATTAGATTTTTTTTAACATGATGGTAAAGCAACTTTTCTGCTGATGCCATTAAGAATCCAGTACACCCTCTGCACTGTTCGCTTTGCATGCCACCGCAACATCATCTTACAGTCGCTTGTTTATGCTAGCTGCTAACCTGCAGGTAGGCACTGCAGTGTTCTCCTGAACAACAGGTGTGGCCACTACAGCGCTGATACAGGAAGAGAAGAAGTCAAAATCCGAGTGTTTTCCACAAATTCTCATGTTTTTCAAACTGTTGCAACATCTCTCAATGAACAATCTGTGACTTAATCGAGAGGTGGTCTTACAGCCGAAGTGAAACCATAACAGTGACAGACGTGACATTGTGTTCAGCATCCCAGTTTTGTGGGGGTCGGGTGGAGGAATGACCCAATAAGATAATAACAATAATAATAATAGTGTATACTTTATTGATCCCGTGGGGAAATTACTTTCTCTGCATTTGACCCAGTCACTCAGTGAAGCAGTGGGCAGCCACTAAGCAGGCGCCCGGGGAGCAGTGTGTAGGGATGGTACCGTGCTCAGGGGTACCTCAGAGTAGCTCAGTGGATTTGAACCCCCGACCTTCCGATCATGGGGCGACCACTCTACCTAGAGATCTTTTAGAGTCCCTGTTTGCAGATTACAGATTCTTTCATTTGATCTATCAGTGTCCAATGTAAGACATTATCCTTTTAAATATTAATACATATAGAATTTACTTGCACCTGCAGGTATGGAGTGAGACAGCTGTTGTCAATTTCAAGTGATGATTCTTTAATGGTTTATCTTTCATTTCTTAAGCAAATATTTAACAATTTATAAACAGAGTTCACTTAGGATTCGTCCCGCTGGAGGAGAGCAGCGTTCCTCGTTAGCACAGCTAAACGGATATGGTGCAGAGAGCAGAGAAGGCGATCACTCACTTCTTTAAGCTCTCTTGCTCCGTGTTGTCAAGCGCTCTCAGTTTTGGAGCATACAGGAGCACGATGTCGGAACGCTTTGCTTTCTTGTTGCACTAAAATCACAAAAAAATAAAAATAAAAACAACCCCCAAATATATTTTAACCTTCAATCTTCCACCGGTGGTCGATGGGATTTTTCTTCCTTCTCACCTGCGGACATTTAGCAGAAGGGCTCTGAGCTTTCAGCCAGCGCTGGATACAGGTGTAACCGAAGAGGTGACCACACCGCAGAGCGGCGAGTCTGTGCTCGCCGGCTGTCGTCCACGCTTCGAAGCAGATGGTGCAGGTGTCACCTTCATTCTCGTCACTGGGAGACAGAACTGCTGAGGACACCTGGAAGCAGGGAGGATCAACAGTTAATGATCGTTTTTGTAAATATCCTAAAAAAACCAAAAACAAACAAACAAACTGGGGACAGCGTTTTATCAGTGAATGCGAGTTCTTTTTAGCCTGTCGATGTGTTTCAAAGGCTCAAAGTAAGGTTACACTGACTTGTTGCACCACCTTGTTGTGGAAAGTGGCATTACAGAAACGCATCAGCACCCACGTGAGGCTTGAGTTGATATATTTTCCACATAATGCATAAATAGTTTTGACATAAATTCTTGACATTATGTCTTCCTTTAATTAATTAATTATTAATATTTAAGCAGAAGTTGGATTTGTAAGACTTTACTGTTGTGGAAGGAAATTTAACACCAACTGCACACTTATCAAAGAACGCATCAGTGACTTGGTGTTGTACGGAGCTGGTCTTCTCCGAGGACAATTTCCAGTCAAGGAATACTGTACAAGACTACACTTGTTACAAAATGATGATGGTAAACATATTTTTCTTGTTTTGTTTTTGATGCAATAAAGAAACCCTGGTTTTTGTGGGTGCTAGAATGAAGACAGTGAGACCACTTTGGAAAACAGCTAAAAGACACAATTTAGCGTAATCCATCCGTGTCATGGTGGTTATAGGTCACTGCAGATGATAACTACAAGTTCACAGAGCTTGTGAACCCAATTAAGAGAGGATGAAGCGAGGGCTGGTACCCCATGGTCGGTGACCAGACCAGGCCCCTCCACCAACTGAGGACCAACTCACTCTGTGTGTGGTAAAGCCAAGCACACTTTAAGAAGACACCAAACATCACAGCAAACATAAGGAAAGCGACTTTTCTTCAGCAGTAACTGCATACTAATGCTGAGATTTTTCTTTTTTTACAACCAAAGAATTTTTTAATAAAGTTATCCTAAAAACAATTTTAAAATATATAAAAAAATAGTTTTACATGTGTAAAAAGCACAAGAAAGCACAAAAGAAAAATGTCTGAAAGCTACCTGAACACCCTGGACTTGAGCTTCTGCCCCCTCGGCTTCTGCCGTGCCACTGGAGTCTGAACGGACATAAAAATCATCATGGACACTCATTGGTTACCTTCATGTATCATAAGCCCAGCTGCAGCTTTATGATAAAGCTTTAATCAGGGTGATTTCTTGAAATGGATTCAGCTGAAACTCACTGGTCGTAGCGGCTTCCTGTGGTTGAGCAGGTTGGACAGTGACGCTGAGGTCAGACCCAGCAGGTGGCACAGGGTCGATGGGCTCTGCAGCAGCAGCCGTGCTCTCTTCTTCACCCTCTGCCTCATCCTCAGACTCACTTATCTCAGTGGCGCTGCCCGACTCTGGCTCTGCTGTGCTGGCAGCCGGCGCTCGCAGCAGGAAGTCTGGAAAGCCTCTAGAAGGCGCTGCAGTCTGGCTCGGATAGTGCACTCTGAGGCCCTGCCTGCACCACAAACACAGGTTTATCACCTTGATGAAGCACACAAAGCACATGTGATGTTTCTTCTGTGCTGTCCAGCTTACCTGACTCTCCTTCGTATTGGCGGCGTAGATGTAGCCCCGCCCACCGCCCTCTGACTAAACGCCCAAGTGGCAGGAAGCCTTGGAGGAGTATAAGCTGCTGCCTGTCCCTCGGCGCTGCCATCATCATCATCGTCATCTACTTCAGTGCTGCTGCCAGAGTCGGACATGACGAGAGCAGCGTTGGCATTCTCAGCATCGCCTGCAGGAGCTGCAACGCCACCCTCTGGCTGCCCAATCCCCTGCAGCTCCACAGGAGAGTCTACCTCCATGGCCTCCATCTGCAGGGTAGCATTATGTGTATCAAAAAGCCAAAAAAACAAGACAGGAAACTACATTATTTTCTGTTCAGCAACTACATGCAGACTAATCGTGGCTGATGTGTAAACTCGTCCAAACGGCTAAGTGTAGGGTAAACGGTATACAGTAGAAACTATATGAATTTGGCCAATGGTAGAGATTTTTACTGTATCGCTGTACCGCGATAGCTCATGTTGATGCGCCTGTTTTGGTTGAAAGCATCGCAGTGGCTGCAAGCTATCATGGAGCTTACAGGTGGGGTGGAGGAGGTGGTGCGCATAAAGAAGACCGGTGCAACGTTGGTCACATGGACCTGGTTTGGGTTTAAGCAGTCAGAGGTTGAGCAGAAAAATATCATTTGCAAATTATGCCGGGCGACAGTAATAGCGAAGAAAGGGAATACAAGTCATTTGTTTTATCACCTCAAAACTAAGCACGTTTTGGAATATGAGGAAAGCCAAAAACTGCGCCTTCCACAAACTTTCAGTTTTTCGATGTTCATGCCTTTTTAATTTCTCATTTATTAAAATTATAAATATATATTTTAACTCAAAAGTACAGTTTTTAAATTTAATGTTGCTGAAACAACAAAATAATTAAAAATAAATAAATCTATCTGATCGAGATAGATTTATCTCATCTTTGGAAAAGAGAGTTTATTACAGAGAAATGGCCCTTTCCAAAATAAAAGCTACACTATACGCTTCTTCTGGGCTATATTCTCAGCAGCATATTAAACATATCAGGTCCCCATAAGGAGAATCCTGTGCTAACGGCTGTCTAAATGACTCGGGTAAAGTTTGTAGCATGTGTGCTTGTTGTTTTTGTCTGCTTGTCTTTGCACTAGGATGATGTCGGAGTAAATGTGCAGTCATATTCGTTGTGCTGTCAACGTTAATCTCGTTAAAATGACATTAACGCCATAACGCCGCAAAACTCCGTTAACGAGTTACCGCGGATCGCCCCATGCATGGGGCTGGACGGCGTCAACACGTTAACAAGCAAACTGCGCTAATGTACTAGTTCCCACCAATTGAGCATTGCATGGCACATCCGACATACTGTTTTACTTTTGTCCATGACGCGCTTACCTTCAGGGTCATGCTTCACATAAAGACCAAGATAGTTCCAAACGCCAGATCTGAATGAGGGTGGGGGAGGTTCAATTTCGGGTAGCATTGAGGCAGTTGCCATGTTGCAACGAGCTTAGCTTCTGTCTTGCTAGCTTGCGCTGCGCTCAGTGGATCTGCACTCGACAGTGCAGCCTAGGCGGAGTAGTCAAACGCAGATCCACTGAGCACTCAACACAGACAGCATCATCAGAAGAAAAGTTGATAAAATAAATAAAAACTTTTGTATTGTTCGATACATATGCATACCGAACCGAAAGCACTGTATCGAACGGTTCAATATCGATATGAGTATCGTTGCACCCCTAATATACATCAGCCCTAGTTTGCGCTGTGTGGCTCATTAAACCCACCGGCTTTAAACAATAATCCTTATTTCCCTTCTGCTTTAGAAGTTTCCACTGGGTGATCCCTGCAAACTTTATTCTTTATAAAACCCTAAAAAGCCAAATTCCACAACAAAACCTTTCACATGTTTAATCTGACTCATCCCTGCACACTGGACAGTAAACAAGCAAATCTCTAGTGCCTCTCGTGCACCTGACCAGGTTGTCCATTGGAAACAGATCACAGCTCGGTTCTCCTCACCCTCAGGTACGTCCCGCTAGTCAAGAGGTACGGTGGCCCCTAGAGACAAAGCACGTACAAACTCCAAAACAAAGCGGAAGTGCTCCAGGACGCTAGGGGCAGTGTTGAGCTTCTCTCTGAGCAAAGCACACTGACTGTTAGCTAACGTCAGATTTGACTCCACCATAAACCAAGTGTTCATAGTAATTAAAAACATATCAAACAAACAACAGTTTGCACATTACCTTTCTTATAAAGCGTGGTTGTTCTATTCTTGCAGGTGTTTTCTGCCGGTATCCAACTCCAAGCGTTTGCAACAAACTTGCACTTTATTTTACAAATCGAGCTCAACACTGTCCCTAGCGTTCTGGAGCACTTCCGTTGTGTTTTGGAGTTTGCGCGTGCTTTTTGGAGTTTGTATGTGCTTTGTCTATGGGGGCCACTTTAAAGAGGCACAGAAAAAGAAGGAAAGAATTAATTAAAAAAAAAACAAAAAAAAAAAAACACAGAGGCTGCCTGCGATAACTTGGAATGAGGAGATCTCAACTACAGAGACTGTCAAGTTTTATCCAAACAAGGAAGGGGGGGGTAACAAATGTCCTGCTTAAAACAAAGAATATAGCCTTCAGCAGGGAGAACGTATGAACAAGTCAAAGGGAAGTGAAAACAAATGCATGCCAACAGAAACTACAGAAAGAATATGGAGTGGAAGCAGCACATCATGAGTGAAGTCTGGAGTGGAGAGGCTACCCAGGAGTAGTGGTGTGAGCCAAACCAAATCTGTGAACCAATTCTGCTCTTTAACAGCTTAAAACCTGTGGCTGCAGCTCCCTCCTTCCCCACACTGAGCCTTCCTCCCATACACCTTCAACCCTCCCCCATTTTTGCCCCTCCTCACAGGCTCACTGTGTTTTCCGAATTTTACAACTCCTCCCCCCATCTGTCACCACACTGCTGACCAGATGCAGAGTCAGATGGGGCCAGTAGTCCTCAGAGCTTGCGCTACCCAGTTATGTGGTTCCATTGCATCTTCGGACAAGCCCGAATATGGAAAAGGTCCCCATGCAGTGGAAGAGGTCACAGAGGTCACATACCTTGTGGCTTTGCCCAAGACAGACCTGTGGCACTATCAGCACAAATCAGCTCAGGTCCATGATCAGCCCGTTTATGACCCCCTTCAGCCAGTCTCTACCTGCTCAACTATCTCTACACCCACCTGGACAAGCTAACAAGCACAGTTCAAGAAAAAAAAAGTTTGTTTTTTTAAATAATATTTTTTAACTTCTCCAGTGACTTTAACACCATCTGTCCAACTCTACTAGGCGATAAGCTTAGATGAGGGAGATGGACACATACAGTATGTGAGAGACAGTGTGGTCAGCAATAGAGCAGGGTGATATGGCCAAAAATATTTATCACGATATATATTTGAAAATTTGCGATAACGATATAACCGACGATATAATTGATGCGAGACAAAATACAACTCCACAACATTACTAGCGCAAAAAGACAACCTTCCATTTATTTTCACTTAAACAAGAAGCTGGTTTTTATGTACATTAAAGCTTTATAAAAATGTAACAGTGCAAATGCAAATTCCTTGCTGAAAGTTTAACCAAAAGGCATTTCCAGTAGAAATGGGCTGACATATCCTGAGCATAACCATGTATAATATGGTTATATGGTTAAAAAGAGGTCCTTTGCAACATTAAACTGCAGTGTGCAGTACGCATTTTTCGGACCATAAGGTGCACGGGATTATAAGGCACATTAAAGGAAACAAAGCAGTCAGATAAATCAAACTTTATTAAACTCATTCTTCTTGCTTCCTCCACTTCTGTACCATTGATTCATTAATGTTGAATTCTCTGCAGCTGCTCTATTCCCATGTTGTTGCAGTATATTAATGACTAACCTCGTATTGTGGATGGATTATCTCAGTTGTTCTCCTGACTGAAGTTTGGTCCTTTTACAGCATCCTGCCATGCGATTGCATTTGTCTCTAACCATGAGGAACCTTCACGTTAACTTTTATAAGTGGAAAAGTGTTAGTGTTCGTCCTCCAGCTTCACTGTTTATGTTATGCTAACATAGCTGTGTCGCTAGCGATCACGTAGCACATCATTATATACCAGCTAGCCCAACTTCAGTAACCCTACAAACGTCACTGCTGTTTAGTTTCCTGTCTTCATTTATGTTGGAAGTGGTAGCAGAGCTGTACGTTTGGTTTTTTTCAGAAATCTCTCAGTCAGAACATGCAATATCATGCTTAGGTAACTAGCGAAACTAGCGAGCTAACTTCCGCTAGCTTCCTGCTAACTTCTAACTCCGTTAAATGTAATAACTTTTGTTTTCATGGATGCCTGGAAGTTAAACTTTATAGTTACACCTGGTAAAGCAGCAATGCTGATCGTTTTATTAAAGATGAAAGAATTTAGACAGTTTTTAACTCTAAGTGATGCTGCAGTGTTGTTTGACCTGAAGCATACGGAGTTTAGGACCCAGATTACTCCCAGATTTAAGAGCATCTTAGTCCGACAAATATGACAATAACAACGGCCGCTTGCATGTTCTGCAAAAAAATGTGCTTTGTTGTGTATCTGACGGACAAACACCAAACCAGTTCCACATCACTGAGGTTGCACCATTTTTACAAACCAATTCTGGTTCATCTGTTTCACTCAACAATCGGCCATGTGCGTATGAAAACAAAGGCACTGCGCATGCGCGTTTTACTCCCATTCTATCGCGATATTTCATTTTCCTATCGTTGCCTAACATTATACCGGTATTACCGTGAACGGTATAATATGGCCCAGCCCTAGTCAGCAACCCTGGTCCCTGCAGGGACCAGCGCCTCTCCACCACAGACTTCAGCTACTGCACAGAGACCTGCCACCTTCAGAAATTGTCTGATTATTCTGCAGCAGTGGGATGTAACAGAAAGAGTGATGAGGAAGACTACAAGACTGTGGTGGGAAACTTAGGTAACGCAAAAAGATCTATCTGCATCCTAACCTGGCAAAAACTTAAAGTCGGTTGTGGACATGAGGAGGATTGGAACAACGCGTTAGGTCTGATTTTAAAAGCATCACTAAGCTAAAATATGGATAACCTACAGTTAAAGCAGTCATTATCAACAAACAGCTGAAAAACCATTCCTGAAAAGTCTCTACCATGTCGTTCCAGCGGATACTCTTCGCTGCGCTCCCCGGGAGACGCAGGCGCCTTCTTCGGTTGAGCCCCGAACTAAAGCCCGAGGTCATAGAGGCCTCGGAGCAAGAAAACCGCCAACAGTCACTGCTATTCAAACTCCACTCAGCTTCACCTTGACTGTTACTTATCGGCACAAGAGCAACGTTTTACAATCTGGAGAGAACACCTGTTGTTTTCTGTGATTTCCGTTTTACCTCCAGATAACCACGGAGCTAAAGTTAGCTAGCATTGGAGTGGAGCGATTCAGTAAAAACGCTTTAATGTAAATTTACTCTTATGCTTAGTGCTTAAACATATTGGCGTATTACCAAAGGTAATGGTAACCATTGTACGTACACAAAAAAGAAAAGTAAACGTTAGTAGGCTCGTTATTAGCGCTGTTAGCCAGCTTGGCTGTGCTGTGCTCGGGTAGTCGTCGCGGCGCGGTTAGGATCGAACCCTACCTACCTGTGAGGGTTTAACAGCTGCCGATCCCGGTCTCAACTTCCACAGTAGTTAGCAACATGGCAGAAGCAAGTCGAAGAAGCAAATCTAGAGGGTCCAGCTGCTGTGTTGACGAGTTACTACTTCTTCTCACAGCGGTTAATGCAGTCAGGCAAACCCGCCTTCAGAGCTCGAATCTCCCGGCGCCAGTCCGCTCCGCCCGCTCCAGCCTGCCGCGACGTCACTGCCGAAGATCGTTTGTAAATAAGACGATTATCTTCCGGTCAACAGAGGATCGTCGATGTGTGATTTCAGAGTATCAAATTTTATCCTTCTGACCTGAAATTGTTTTCCAAATTTAAATGAAAATAGAAAATAAAAAAGCAAAAGATAACGAAACGCTGTATTATATTATTATGTGGAAAAATTTTGCATTTAAAAGTAGTAATAGGAAAGTTTCGGCTTCTTCACCTGCACACGTGCGTCAGCGTGTGGAATCAGCGATTCAGTGGTTATACTAATGTAGTAAGAAAAGCAAAATGAAAATATAAAACGAAGATCGTTTCTAACTTATTTATAAAAAATAATAAATTATGGATTTGAACATTCCATGTTCAATGTTCAGAATGCTCAAAGTGGATGACTAAAGGCATTTCTCTCAGTCAGTCTCCTGCTGGTGTTCAGGAAAAAAAGCACCTAATACATAGTTTCACCTCTCATCCCAGAAGCTTCTTCAGTTCTAAGGTCAAATGGTGGAGAGAGACATGGACCCCCTGATGGTCTGTTTACCTAATCACATGAGCCAAGGTGTGAAAATGTGTGTAGGTCACAATCAGCCAAGGTTTTGGGGGAAACCTGCTGTGTGACCTAGATCCACCCGATCATGTGATTTCCTGAGGTCAAAAGGCTCAGAATGTGAGTGGCACCTGGGAAGGCATCTCAAAACTGGATTGTAGATGGCAGACAGTTGGTGTGGTAAACCACCATCTCTGTCCAAAGATTGTGTTCACAGTGGACATAGATGGCTTCTTTCACTCCTCTTTCATACCATCTGTCTTCTTTGTCCAAATAGGAGTCCCCAATCCCAGTCTACAAGGGCCAGTGTCCCTGCAGGTTTTAGATGTGTCCCACCACAGCTGATTTAAATGGATAAATTACCTTCTCAACATGTCTTGCAGTTCTCCAGAGGCCTGGTAATGAGCTAATCATGTGATTCAGGTGTATTGACCCAGGGTGAGAGCTAAAACCTGCAGGGACATCGGCCCTCGTGGACTGGGATTGGGGACCCCTGCTCTACAACGTGGTCTCTGCAGATAACCACACATCTTAAAACATCTTTATCTTATCTTATGTGTGTAATGAAACTGCATTAAAGGACTCCATTCAAAAGCTCTGCTCATCAAGGTCCTTAGTATTCATTGTTTTTGTCTGTTACATCGGTAAGACAAAGAATGTTTTCAACCCCCGTTATGTGAATCAAGCTGAACCTGTTGTTTACTACAAGCCACACCTCAGTGTGGGGGAAACCCTGGTCCCATTTTTCAGCAAGCAGCCCAGGTCTTTTATAAATATATTTATAAAAACATACTATAACTATAAACTTTAACAATACTCTTGAAAGGGTAGGGCAAAATGCAACTCCATAAAATCAGAACATAATGTCTTTGAAACACAGATGACAATAAGATAAACAATCATCTCGCTGTATTACTACAGTATCGGCAGCAGGGGAGTGTGTGAAGGAATATTTTCAAATATCTCGGTGACTCAAAAGCCCCGAGGCAACACAGGGTTTTAATTCTCATTTGTTTTTACATCAACAAGAAAAAGAATGTGAAGTTTTCACCCCTATTCTGTGAATTAGAGGAACCTCCCTGGATCCTTACAGTTTAAACAGATCTTTCAGGATGTAAGTCATGACTCAGAAGTCAAAAAACAAGGAGTGTGTATTTTTCATGTATCTTCCTTAATTTTCATGTCTTTCCGTAAAGGAAATCATGTCACACACCGAAAAACTTTTGGTCTTTGCAAACAATAGCCCATGTTAGAGAGTGTTCAAAGAGCCAGGAAAGTCATTTTTAAGTTGATGGTATGTGAAACAGAGTCAAATTGTCAAAAAACGGATTAAAAGCATACCACTACTCAGATTTTGAATAAATCCGTGACTTGTTTTGTTTTTGTCTTTTTGGTAGTTATGTTTGGTGCCCGGTACAGCTTTAATAAAAGTATCCATAAGAACATTTTATTCTGCATATGCATACAAATCATTTTTACCAGCCATGAGTAAAATTCATATTTATGTACAATTCAAAGAATCCATTATTAAATGAAACTACATATTCCTCATACACTCAAGTGATATAAAACCTGATGATGACTAGATAGATCTACATTTCTGAAAAGAAAAGAAAAACATCAGGTTGAGTGCAAGATTCTCTGGAGGAAAAAAAAAAAGAAGTAATGTCTTCTGTACCAATGTCTGAGAGCCAGCGGATCTCGACTGGGTTGCCAAAACTCTGGACAAATAGCACTTAAAAAAGTCTGCGGTCCCTTGAATCTCCAGCCCCAGGAACCAACTTTTCAGCACCACGACGAGACAGACAGCCTGTTGCACACAGCAATTTTGGAGCTTATCAAACTCACCTCCGTTCTAAATGCAATTATCCAATGCACCACCAAGATATTTGCGTAAGGTGTAAAATGAAACATTCATGCCGTTCTCCACTTGAAAAATATTACTTTTTCATAGCTGACAAAAAGACTGGAATGGGTGTTTTTATACCTGCAGCACAGAAGATTCTGCATTTGGAGGGCTTCACCCCAGAGGAGTGGCAGAAGTCTACCTGTTTGAGTTAAAAGACACTGTCAATGTTGAACAAAGTCTTAGAAATTTGCAAGATAGTGTGACCACTGTGAAAGCGCATAAAGTACATAAAGTTGTAGATGACACATACAGACTGTGGTAGGAAAAGTAGAGTTCTCTAATGCAAGTTCATGCACTAACGGGTACGAGAACGCCTGAGGGGTGACTGGGGTGATACGCTTAAGTATCCTTCTTATTTCAAAGATTGAAACTGGTATCGAGCTAAAAATCTAAAAAGATCTTTATTAAATGCAAAACACTCAGGAGTGAACTAAATAAAAGTTTTAAACACGGCTTAAAATATCATTGCTGCTAAATATTTAGAAAGAGTGAGCATTAATAGACATGCTTACTGTTTGAAGGGACTGCAGGTGTCTTGGGTCAGAAAAACACATTACAAATCTTGTGTGCCTGAAGGCCCGGCTTTGACAAACTGCAGGACTGAGCAGCTCCGAGTACATCAACATCCGCGTGACATGAAAAAAAACAAATAACTATTGCTTTTTGTCACTAAAAGTAATACTAAGTTACTTTTTTTTAGTAATTCGTCTGCGAGTCCCGTTATATAACTTATCAAAGGTCAAAATATTTTCTGTATTTAAAAAGGTGCATTTTTTTAAAACTGTCTGTAAATGATGATGAGAACTTTCACCACTAGGTGGGAGCATTTTACCAAAACTTTTAGTGTAGAAGTGCAGCTGAATCAGAATCAGAAAGGCTTTATTTCCAGATGTTTAACAGACTTACAACATTAAGAAATTGCTGCGGTACCTTGTGTGAAACATACTATAAGACAAACACTTAAATAAAAAAAAATGCTAAGCAGATTGATACGTACATGAATGCAGGTGGTGATCAGTGCAAAAATGGAACAGATGCAGAGAACACAGTATAGGGTCATGTGTTTGTGGTGGGAACAGTCTTATGGTTATTGTTCATCAGTCCAACAGCAGAGGGGAAGAAATTGTTCTTATGACGAGAGGTTCTGGTCCGAATGGACTGGACCCTCCTGCCTGAGGGGAGCAGGTCAGACTGTGTCTACGGTGAGAAGGGTCAGCTGTGAAGCTGCACGCCCCAGTGTCCTAGAGGTATACAGGTCCTGCACAGATGGGAGTCTGGAGCCAATCACCTTCTCAGCAGAGCGCACAACATGCTGCAGTCTCTCCATTGTCGTCTGGGCGTTCAACACCAAGTTGTTGTGGCTGCACCAGGACAACAGACGTTATGTCAAATGACGGCATCTACTGCACTCAGCCCGACTGCCATGGTCCTTAAATCTGGGGATTGGGCGATGCGGTCGAGCAGGCTCACCATCCGCTTCATCTCAGCGTTGTACTCCGAGGTGAAAATGTCTGCGGGGGTCCATGTTCTGGTCGCGATCTTCTGTCAACCAAGGCTGGACTGGGACAAAAAATCGGCCCGGGCATTTTGACTAGAGACCGGCCCACCAGGATAAAGATTGAAAATGTGACGTCATTCAGGGATAAAACCGCAAAGGATTCTGGGAACTTGTGGCAAGAGGTACTAGCGCACGCAGGCTTTCAATTGAACTCAGTTACACAGCGATAAAAAAGAAACCCAAAAAATGGCAAGAAGCTGTTGTATTATTAACTGCAATAGCCGGTCGCATGACAGCCACAGGAAGCCGACGGGTAAAGAGATCGGTTTTTTTTTATCGGATTACGTCGTTGAAGTGAAATTTTTTAAGCCATGTTTCCGAAGTAAGAGCCGATGGATGGTCTGGATATACCAAATATAACGTCTCAGAACACTCCAGCTCACATGTTAGTCTGCTCCAAGCATTCCCACAAAGGTCAGAGTTTTGTAGTAGTTAATACGTCATTTTTCTTAACATAATTGGTGATATAGGTTACAAGCAAGTCTGGCGCTGAACAGAAATTGTCGCGCTATGCTCCTTTATTTATTGTGCATAAATAGTGAATTGTCCTGACACAATATTGCGTTTCACTCCTGTTATTACCATGGTACACTGACAAAAACATATACTTTTATTCACAGGATAAAACAGTTGTTTTGTATCACTTATTGTCCATTGCGATTACAATATAAAATATTATTGTCACTGCTACATTTCTGTAATGCTACTGTAACCGGTTTCTGCTTCATCCCGCTGCAACAGTTCGGCCCAAACAGACTCCTCGACTCTGCGTTGTGTAGTGTTTTTAAAAAGACAAGGAGTCTCTGATCGATCGTTGCCACTTTATTTCCTAAATGGAAACAACTGTGTATTATCAGTGCACAGGCTCGCCATACACCACTCCGCACAGCACACTCTCGTATGGCTACGGCAGACTGGCAGCGATTACTGCAGCAATATTACAATTTCTAATATACAATAAAATAACAGCAACAACAAATGATGTACCTGAATGGAAACAACGGTGTATTATCAGTGCACAGGCTCGCCACACACCACTCCGCACAGCACACTACGGCAAAACATCTCATTAGCATTCCGCTTTAGCATACAGTTTCACACATTAATAAACAAATGAAAAGTACATAAAACTGGTGTTGGACATGTGTCCACTAAGCACTTATTACACTCGGTGCTCGTCAGCTAATCAAACATGTTTTATGTGTCTGTACTACTTAGCTATATTGTGTGCGGAACAATACAACTCACCTCTCGTATAGCTACGGCAGACTGGCAGCGATTACTGCAGCCAGCCACACCGAGAGGGGGGGCGCTGTTTCCCCATTACACTGATATTTGTGGCAAGTGGAATAATACCACATAAACACTGTTACACTACCAGAAATTATTTCCACTACTAATTAATTACCGTTGAGCTCAAAGGTCCTATTAATAAACGGTTAACGAATGTGTATTTATGAAGACGATTTGTGAGACTGGTAAACTTATGATACGTACAATAGTCTTTCGTTCTACACGGTGCATTTCAAGGTCCTGTACCCATCCGTCGGTAAACTGTACCTGGGCTTGTTGCAGTGACCTGAAGTTACTAAAGTTCATGAGTGTATGCACTCACTCCAAGAAGCGTATAATTATAAATCTGAGCGTGGTGAAAGTTGGGCAGCACGCTGACGTCTTTTGTCCACTCTTTCACTCCTTTGATTTTTTCCTCGTATCTTTTCTTTGTCTTTTCGTCGAGTCTGTCTTTGTACGGACCGGCATTGTTCTCCTTTTGTTTTGTACATTCCTTTTTTGTGCGGCAAAGAAAAAAAAGAAGGTATTGGAACCGGAGAATGAACGTTTTGCGGTGCTGCAAATGTTTGCATTTGATGCGGTACTTGGATTGTTTTGCCACGAGTTCCCGGCATGCAATGCGCGAAAATCACGTGATTGCTAAAGAAGGGGGAGGGTGCAGCCAGCCTCCTCGGCTGTAATTGGTCCAGCCCAGAGTCGATCATGACCAATTGGCCAATCCAACACCTTTCATTATATATACCCTTCCTAAAAAAAATAAAATAAAATAAATAAATAAATCCATCCGCCCATAAAAACAAAAAATCGCCAGCGGCCCACCGGGCAAATGCCCGGTATGCCCGATGGCCAGTCCAGCTATGCTGTCAACTGAAGGCTGTGTGCAGGCAGGAGTGGTGGTAAGGAGGACCCAGTGCACAGACACACAGAGGCAGAAAGTAAACTCAAACTCAGATTTATTGCTACATGGCAAACAGAGAACTAGCAAAACTGAGAATACAAATACTAAACTGAAAATAACAATAACCTAGTGATGGGTCTAGCAACACTGACACACCGACGCTTGTATCAAGCTCACAGAGCAAACCTGTATCGGTGCGCGCGTCACTTTAAGAAAAAGTCACGTGATCGATACAGCTGCTGTATCGCTCATTGCCAACTCGCCAAAATGTGTTTAAAAGGTACCGCATCCGCATCTGCCAACGGAATGAGTCGCCAACAAAAACCCCCACAAAATTACTCTCGCAAGGGTAAAAAACAACAACAACAACAACAACAACAACATATCTCTCCATAAAAAAACGGAGCCCGAAAGAAAAAGAAATGTTTCTGCTGTGTGGGGTCATTTTGATCTTTTAACTGCAAATAAGGTAACTGTTTGTCTGTCTTTGTTTCAGTGTAATCTATCAGAACAGGAAAAACAGCAATGTGACCTGCAGTGTAAAATATTTACTTCATTTTATGCAGGTTAAATGTCGCATCTGTTCTGCGGAGCTTCTTACACAAACAAAAGCACCTCCTCAATGTTTAGGCATTACAGAGCCAAACATGAAAATGAGGAGACAAACACACCGAGAATGAACACAGGTTGTCCTATATAGACATTGAGCAGCATTATCATCATATATATATATTTTTTTTTTAAATATGTGTTTTATTATTTTGAAATCAAGCATCTAGGAAGACTGTTTTTGACCAGGCAGTCCTGAATTTTATTATAAAGGACAGCCAACCCCTTAGTATTGTGGAGAATGTTGGAGAGGAACATTCCAAGATCAGAGGATCCTTTAACGTACTGGGGGACTAGGAGGACATCTTATCTGAACCTTTTCCACCTGGCTTTACAGTTTTTGTGTACCCCAGCTTTATCTGTGCCCTGTGAGCGTGTTTTTCCAAAGCTAGGAAGATGGTGTCCAAAAAACGCAATAGACTGAATGCAAAAACATTGGATAAACTTATTTTTCTGAATAGTCAATTTTCTGAAGAGTCAATTACATTTAAATGGGTAACATTACATTCATAATACTTTCGTTTTAATTTTCGCTTAATGTGATTCACAATATATTTAAAGATGTCTACAATATTTGCAATGTAAAAGATATAAAATGATTCCATGGACAGTGTATACAAATATGACTAGGTCATTGAATCAGTGTCTGTTGTGAGTCTCAAGTAAGTTGCCTGCAATGATATTTAAGGTCCAGCAGGTGTCAGTATGGAGCAAAATAGCAACACTGTGTCGACACAGTATTGATACAGTTTGGGGAATGTGCTGAAACACTTCACAAGGCCTCATCTACCCATCACTACGCTAGCTCGAGCGAGCGAGCGAGCGAGCGAGCGAGCGGGCGGGCGGGCGGACGGACGGACGGAACACACAGCATGAAACGAGGGTAGATCGCAACCCGGACAAAGAGAAACACAGGGCTTAAATACACAGAGGGAGCAATCAGGGAATGGGAAACAGAAAGGAAACACAGCTGGGGCAAATCAGGCCTAACGAGACAAAGGAAGCAAAACCAGACACATTAACATGAGACACAGACTTTCAAAGTAAAACAGGAAACACAGACTGAACTTACAGACACAGACTCACAAGCAGGCACTGCAACAGAGGGAACAGAGACGTGGGATCAGGGCAGACACAGAGCCTGACTGGACACAGAATAGAGGGAATAAGGAAGCCAAAACTTGAGAACCACATAAACACACACCAAGAAGAACTGGGGAAAAAATAGAAATGCAAAACAAAAACCAAAATCTTCACAAAAATAAACTAAGATGAGAACACTAATAAAAAGGTACAAAACTGAAATCACTGTGTCAACGACCCAGGTACCCTAAAGGTAGAATATAAATACAATTTAGTGGCCCACAAGTTAAAGTCCAGTTTTATTCAAAGCTGCATTTCCTCCCCTGAGGATGAGCCTGGCCAGCAGAAAGGCAGATGAAGAGTTTCATTGGTCCTCTAACTGTGCCACCACACTGCGCAGTCTATCCACCAGTACTACAGAAGACAAAATATTGTTAGAAATTTAGTAAACTGAACCCCGACAGTCACAGAAAGATAACTGAACATACTGATGGAGTCATTATTATTATTATCACCTCCAGCTGAAGGCCTCTGGAAGCTATCGAAGTCTCGGCACTCGTTTATTAGCTGGCCCAGTTCTGCATGACAGTCATCGGGAAGCGGCTCTTTGCACTTCTCTTCTAACACCTTCCTATAAATTTCTTCATCTGAAAAACCTGGAAAACATGTACAGACAACTTGGTACGGATGCCTGACTGCACAAGTTCTCAGTGATTCAGGTTCATGGTAGTGTTAGGCACTCAAAATGAAGTCGATGGGATTTCATTTTGGTTTGCGAAGACATTTCACTTCTGTATGCATGTGAGTCATTAAACTTCACATGAACCAAGGTATGAATCAAGGCCTGGGCCACTGCTGTCACATGTGCCAAGGTGTGACAGCTCTGTGAGACATTACCATGCCGTGCCATTATTTATTCAATTCGATTCAATTAAATTTTATTTATATAGCTCCAAATTACCACAGCAATCACCTTCACCTTGTATATTTTTAAGTAAAGCCCTTACAGTAATACAGAGACATTAAGATAGTAGCTCAATCAGCTTTTAGAGCAGAATAAGCATCTTGGAATACAGTTCAAATGTCTTCCCAAAAGAAAATGAAGTCCACCTGCCTTATTTGAAGTGTTTAATACCAGGATAATACAAGTTGATTTTCAGCAGATACAAACCTTCAAAGGGTTTCTTACGGGTTGCGACTTCCCACAGGACGATTCCAAAGCTGAAAGACAACAATGAAAATAGGAACATTTTAGAAGGAACGTTTTCTAAAGCATTTGGGCATGATCAGTTCATGCCCTAAAACTCACCCAGGTTATGCAGCAGGATGATGTTGTGGAAACACACCAGCAGGTCCACCTTGTAAATCAGGGATATTATAGTTTTTCTATTTGGTTTCTATTTAGTTCAGTTTAATTTCATTTAGTTTCCAGAGTGAGTTTGCTTGTTTCAGTTTAGTTTCAAATTTTTATGTTTAGTTTCAGTTTAGTTTCTATCATCCATCCATCCCCTTTCGCTTATCTGAGGCTGGGTTGCAGGGGCAGCAGCCTAAGCAGAGAAGCCCAGACCTCCTTCTCCCCAACCGCTTCCACCAGCTCTTCCAGGGGAACACCAAGCTGTTCCCAGGCCAGCCAAGAGATATAAGCTCTCCAGCTTTTCCTGGGTCTGCCATGGGGCCTCCTCCCCATGAGACATGCCCGGAACACCTCACCGACAAGCAGTGATGGGAATAACGGCGTTACAAGTAACGGCGTTACTTTTTTCAATAACGAGTAATCTAACTAATTACTATTCCTATCGTTACAACGCCGTTACAGTTACTAACAAGAAAATGCGGTCTGTTACTATTTTTCAACAAACAGACGGTTGAAGCTGTGTTCAGCTCACCACATCTTATATCAGTTGCACGGAAGTAGCTGTAAGTAATCTGGGCGCTACAGCTTTAAGCAGCTGCGCGCTCCCGCGGACGGTAATCACGATCACTGTCTAGCACAACAGCTGGACATAAGGGGGCAAAACATTCGCATGAATGCTGCTGTTTGACTGAGGAAGAATAAAGTAGTCGTGGTGAGCCAATCACATGACCACTTAAAGACAAAGCAACAAGGTGATTTATACCAGTTTATAAATTGATCGGCCACGTAAAACCAGAGTCATGATAAACAAGATATACGCGGCGCTTTTTTCTCAATAGTTTCGTCACGTTTACTGTCTAAAGACAGCGCGGCGAGCACTCTCTGCTTATGAGCAAAAATTAAAAAACAAAAAAACGGGAAGTTTTAGGAGTGACGGAGAGAGAGAGAGCAGAAAAAGAGAGAGAGCGAGTTTTGAGATGTGAGAAATCTGTGACGTTTAGCGTGTTTGGGGTGTGTAGTTAATGTGTTGTCTTGTGTAGTTAGTGTGTAGTGTTGTGGATAGTTTTGTGTTGTGTGTCAGAACAATGAGGCGACTGCTGTCTCCAGGTAGAAACAGGAGTGATACACCTGCTGCTGTCAGACCTGCAGGAATCAGGCTGTGATGTTCTCCTTTATAGTGGACACAAATTTTTGGAGTGGCACAAATAATTTGTGGCATCTTATTGAAGAACAGCTGATTGTTCTGTAAATAGTTTGAAATGGTTATTAAAAAAATCAAGGTAAAAGGTAAATGGATGCAAATAACTTTGTTGTTTGCAAAACTTGTGCATAGGATTTTAAAATTGACATTTATATTTGCATTTAAAGTTATGAAATATGATCATTAAACATGTTTGTGGTTGTTACAGTAAAAATATAACTTTTTCTACTCTGAGTTTATGTTTTTTGTCTGATTTTAGATCAATTGTGTTAATACAGTATGTCAAAATGAAAACATAACTGTAAATTCAGACACGTGAGGTTGTGCTGAAAACAATGACACCAAACAAGGTAAAACGTGGAGGGAACATCAAAAGTAGTTAAAAATGGCCAATTATACCCTGGACCCCAGAGGGTTAAACGTTTTTTAAAGTAACGCAATTGTTACTTTTCAAGTAATTAATTACTTTCAGAATATTGCAACTCAGTTACTTTTTTTGAAGAAGTAACTTGTAACTATAATTAATTACTTTTTATGAGTAACTTGCCCAACACTGCCGACGAGCCACACGGGAGGCATCTGTGTCAGATGCCTGAACCACCTCAACTGGGTCTATTTAATGTGGAGGAGCAGCAGCTCCACTCTGAGCCCCTCCCAGATGGCTGAACTTCTCACCCAATCTCTCAGGGAGAGGCCAGAGGAAGCCCATTTCTGCTGCTTGTATCCAGTTACTACAGTTCTTTCGGTTACTACCCACAGCTTGTGACCATAGGTGAGGGAAGGGACGTAGATCAACCGGTAAATTGAGAGCTTCGCTTTTATACTCAGCTCTTTCTTCACCACGACAGACCGGTACAGTGTCTGCCTCACTGCAGCCGTAACACCAAACCGTCTGTCGATCTCCCGCTCCCTTCTTCCGTCATTCGTAACCAAGACCGTGACATACTTAAACACCATTTTGGATTTGCTCAACTTATCTTTGTCTAATATAAAATTTTAAACATGCCATTGTGACAAATATTCCAAAAATAATAAATCAGTAAGTGTGCTAAAACTTTTTCACATCATTTCAGCTGAACAAAAACTCATTTAATGCTGGTGTGAGTGGAAGCATATCCCAGGCTGGTGCTCACCTGTACATCTCACACTCTTTGCTGTAAGGATGGTTGATGTTGTTGAGCCTCTCGGGAGAGTAGTAGCACAGGGACCTGATTGCGTCGTCATTGGTAGATTTCTTCACCTTTTTCAGAGACGTCTCTGTTTTTGCCAGCTCAAAACCTCCGAGCTAAAAAGAACAACAACATCATCAGTGCTGCTGCTGTTCAATTTGGACTGCAAGGAATCCCAGCATGCACTGCCCTCAGTACCTTGACGGTGTAGCCTTCAGCCACCAAGAACTTGCTGCTGTTGATGCACCCGTGCACCTTAGATTTTTCTTCTGTATTGTGTAGTCTAAAATATGACAGTTAAAAACATTAGTGCATAAACTACACATTCTCATCTCAGGCTCAGCGACTCACCTGCTGTTTGGTTTGGACTTTTTTTAAATGTGCTTTCTAAGATTAAAAAAAAAGCAATTATAATAATTATTTATAATATAATAATTTGTCAATAAAGCAGAAACACTGACCGATAGAGTCCTTGTGCTGCATCGAAACACATACGAGCTTTCCTGATCCAGGACAGCCTGCAGTCAGAGTCCAGAACCTGACGAAGACTTCCTTTCTCGCAGTACTCCATGATGATGAAGAACTGAGGGTTGGGTCCTACAGGTAGTCACAAGGACAAGTTATTAAAAGTTCATAGCAAACTTTTCCCCATCTTTTGTTGTAATCTCTAATTTTCACTTCCTTCATAATTTTGAAAAATTGCTTCATTTTACTTCCTGTTTTACTTCCTGTTTTATTTTTACAGAAAGTCTTTATAGGACTGCACAGAGTTCTGTGAAAACTTGTTTTTTAAGGGGACTGTAGCTTCTCATGTGACTTTCTTTGTTTTTACTTCTCTTTTTTGTTCTCCCCCAAAAGGGAGGGGGTATGTAATCAGTCCCATTGGCTTATTTCCTTATTTGTTTGCCTGTCTGTCTATTTGTTTAGATGAAAATCAGGTCAAGGCCACACCAAATGCAAAAATCAGCAAAAACTTTACCTTACCCAGATATCACAACAATATACAGGGACATGAAAACTGACATCAGCATGCTATAATAAAAACATTATAACATAAGATAACTTTAGTATAGCCACTGACCGTCCAATGTCTTAACATGCTACAAGGAACTGTGGCATATTAGGAAATTGGACGGTCCAATTGTTCCTTGTCTCTTGTTGTTGTTTTTTTAAACAGACACAGGACCACAAGAACGATTCAGTCTTTATCATATGCTCTGCCAAACAAGCACAATGTCTTGATTGAGTTTACGAATGCCTTGTTATCCCTGTTCCTGTATATAGTCTGCGTCTTCTCCCTGAGTCCTTGTCAGATAGTTGTCTCTTCACCTCAGGTTCCTGCAAACAGTGACCGACTGTGTAAATAAAGTTAATGCTAAAAAGCACGCAAACATCATCGGGTCTGCTGTGGTTTTGTTACAAAGTGCTTGTGCAAGCTCCATGGCACTGTTCCCTGCAGGAGACTCATCAGCTCTGACAGATAGCAATGACATGGGTACCTACTGGCACCAAATGACCTAGAGGATGCCACCAGAATCCTTCAATAAGAACATTTGTATGAGACCATATATTCCCAAACATCAGCTGGGACAAAGTAAAGACTTAGACTCTAAGTTTTACCACCTCTGTCTGTCTGCAACGTTACTGACAGGCTACATTCAACTCACCATTCTCACCCAGGATACTGATACCAAACATTCGCAGGATGTTGGGCGACTCAAATCTCTTCATGGTGTCGACTTCTTTGTTGAAAATGGACTGCACCTTTCTGCAAATGGTAAAAAAAAAACCTTTATGGTGTCAATGAATACATACCGATGTAAATACACGTAAACAGTATTCTAATGTTTGAGCTCAAATTTAAGTTTAGTTTAAACTCCTTCATATCAAATTATTCTTTAATCCTTGTTTCTAGGAGACAGATTTCTCTTCTAGCCAATGTTTTAATGTATTTCTGAATAAACAAAGTCTGCAAATGAATTTAAGTTCATTGGTGGCTTCTGACTATATAGAACTGCTTATTTTATGTAAAAAAAAAAAAAATCATTTTTTTTCTCAGTATGCAGCTGAACTGTGGCACAGACCCTAGGTTGGTGTTCACAGGGTCGATATATCTCTTGATGGCAACTGTGAATCCACGATATTCTCCTTTGTAGACCTCTGAGGTTGCTGTTTCCATGAAGGGCTTTTTGGGATGTTTGTACTTTAGCTCCTGTGGTTTAATCATTCGGATGTCCACACTAGTGATGCTGGGCTTATTCACTGTAAAAAGAAGAAAAAAAACTTGTCAGTAAATTATATAAATAATGCATTTTTTTTTATTTATGTAGCACCTTTCTAGACAGATTCACAAAGTGCTACACATAACAAATAATAAAAAGGTAAAACAGACAATATAAAACAGGCAAAAAAACCAAAACATAAACCATTCACAGTTCAGCAGTTTGTTTATTTTGTTTGTTTTGTTTGCCCAAATTCATGGTGGTATGAGCCTTTTGGGAGTTTCCTCCAGTGATTAAAAATCCAGATTCCCAGTCGTTGTTTTTGTTTCTCTGCATCACAGACATTAAACTGCTGCAGTTTAGTCAGACACTGATAGAGCCCAATGGCCAAAGTTAGTTATGGAAAAATTGTCCTGAATACAGGACAAGTTGTTAATTTGTGACATGGATGTGAAGTTTTTAATCACTCTTTTTAAAAGAGCTTAAATGGTTTTTTCATCTGAATATTTAATTTACTTATGAAGTAAATTAAATACTTCATAAGTATTCGTATTACTAGGAGTAAGGTGAACGGCAACTGCAAGATATTATATCGCAGATCTACATTCGGTCAGTCAGCTTTTTCTATAAAGGCTCGCCATCTGTGGAGCACACTTCCAACCGATATCAAATTGATTACAGACATTAGATCTTTTACATTGAAGGTTAACGTGTGGTTAAAGGGAAATCAAAGATGTAGTCATTTTAACTAATGATTTTAATTTCATTTAAAATTATTGTCGAGTAGCTGTAATTGTATTTATGATGTAATTTGGTTTTATGAAAATGTATGTTTTATTGTAAAATGTATCTATTTAGATTGTAAGCCCAACAAGGGACAATTGTTGAAAATTAGCAGTAGCTATAAACCTGTGCGGCACATCAGTTTCATGGCTTGCACTTGAACTATGTTAAACTGCGCTGTCCCTTTTAAATAAATAAATTCACGTTACCCTATGAGGCTGACCCATCCCTATATACTCTAAGGGTCTGTAGATGTGAAATTCATCTGATTTTGACGGGGTCAGGTGGGCCTTTGTTTTTTCAGATTTAGTTGTTTCTATCCGTAATGAAACTCTATATGTGCTGCACTCACACATCTCCACGACTTTTTCCACGTTGACTTTAAGATGCTCAAACTGTTTCAGCATGGTGTTGGTTTTCTCTTGCTGATCCTTCATGTAGTCCAGGAGCACTGAAGAGCAAACAGAGAAAGCCATACTCTGATTCCCCATCCAAACTCTAGGATCTAATTTGACAACATTACTGATATCGTTACTCCTGCTTTACCTCAAATATTGTGAAAATGTTTTTTCTTGAAAGAAAAAAACAACTTCCTGTTCTCAACATTTTATCTGTGTCTTTGTTGAAAAATGTCTTTCAGGCTAGTGGTCCCTGAGTGCTCACTATAATCAGCACCTCACTGCTCTCTGGCCAAATCCCTCCTTATTTTAAGAATGCTGTCATCCACAGATAAAAAAAAAAAAACCCAAAACAAACAAGCTTGGCCCTTCACTTCTTGGCAGATAAAGACCAATCTCAAAATTACAGTTTATTGCTAAGATTTTATAAAAAGGCTGTAGCTAAGCAGCTTACAGCCGTTTTGGACAAATGCAGTATAACTGACACATGCCAATTTGAATTATAACCATCTAAAAGGCTCAACTTTGTTCATATAAGTTCTTCTTCACACACTAAGGTTAATTATAGATGACCTCTAATTTGTTGCCTCTGATTTCAGATAAAACTGAGGTTATTTTACTCGGCCCAGAAAGTCTTAGAAATATGGTATCTAAGCAGATTCTTGCTCTGGATGGCATTACCTTGGCCTCCAGTAACACTGTGAGGAACCTTGGAGTCACTTTTTACCAGGACATGTCCTTCAATGCACATATTAAACAAACATGTAAGACTGCTTTCTTCCATTTGCGCAACATCTCTAAAATGAGAAATATCCTGTCTCAGAGTGACGCTGAAAAACTAGTTCATGCATTTATTACTTCCAGGCTGGACTTTTTAGTCCTGACAGGGACTAGAAAGAGAGAGCAGATTTCCCCTTCATTGGCTCCCTGTTAAATCCAGAATTCAAAATCCTGCTCCTCACTTACAAGCAGTGTTGGTCAAGTTACTTGAAAAAAGTAATCAGTAACTAATTACTGATTACTTCCCCAAAAAAGTAATCCCATTACTTTACTGATTACTTATTTTCAAAAGTAATTAATTACTTAGTTACTTAGTTACTTTTTAAAAACACGATTTACAACCTGAAGAGGTGATAAAGCGATAGATCTTTCAGCCCAATTCTACTTTTTCTGCATAATCCATCATACAAAATGTAATCAAATGGAAAAGTCCCTTTTTAAAACTTGTTTTATTAGTTTTAATCTTTTAACTTTATGCATCAAGCAAAAATTTAATTATATGCAACATTCTCTGACTTGAAGAAATTAGTTTAACATTTAAACCTATTTTCTGCACATTCCAGCACATAAAATAAAATAGTTTTTTGTGTTTACACTCACTCTTTCAAATAGATGCAAGTAAAACACAGCAGAAAATAAATAAAGTCAAAGACTCAGCGGTCCTGTTGCTCTATTTTTACCTGTAAAGCAGGACTGAGGTAGGCGGAGGTTTACCCTGGTGCAGGTGTGCCGCGGTCAGTTGAAGAATCTGCGAGTTTCTCTGTGAATTTCCCATTACGTGGTAGCGCACTCGGTGCTTCCTTGGAAGTTTAGGGGTTTTTTTGGTGTAAAAAGAAGTTTTCTTCCCACGCACAACAGACACTAATGTTTTTGTCACTTTTTATGGAATCAAACTCAAAGTAAGGTCAGTACTTCCACGCTTTAAACGCTGCATGCTCATACTCTCTCCCACAATCGATATATGATCCATTGTTGATCTGCACACAGCTGTTGTCACTAACGGGGCACTGCTTACGTCACCGTCGTGAGACATTCTCGCAAAAAATCACGGTTTTAGTAACGCAGTAACGCAGCGTTCCTACGGGAAAGTAACGGTAATCTAATTACTGTTTTTGCAATAGTAATTCCTTACTTTACTCGTTACTTGAAAAAAGTAATCAGATTACAGTAACGCGTTACTTGTAACGCGTTACTGCCCATCTCTGCTTACAAGGTCTTAAATAATCAGGCCCCATCTTATCTTAATGACCTTGTAGTACCATATCACCCTATTAGAGCACTTCGCTCTCACTCTGCAGGCCTACTTGTTGTTCCTAGAGTATTTAAAAGTAGAATGGGAGGCAGAGCCTTCAGTTTTCAGGCCCCTCTTCTGTGGAACCAGCTTCCAGTTTGGATTCGGGAGACAGACACTATCTCTACTTTGAAGATCAGGCTTAAAACTTTCCTTTTTGCTAAAGCATATAGTCAGGGCTGGACCAGGTGACCCTGAATCTTCCCTTAGTTATTCTGCAATAGGTGTGGACTGCTGGGAGATTCCCATGATGCATTGAGTGTTTCTTCTTCAGTCACTTTTTTTCACTCACTAAATGTTTATACACCTCTCTGCATTTAATTATTAGTAATTATAAATCCCCAGCTCTCTTTATAAATCTTTGGTTCACTCTTGTTTATATCATGTAAGAAATATTGCAATGTTAAGTCCCATTATATCACTCTAGAATGGGGAAATGTTAGTAATGCACTTATTTCATCACGTTTGGATTATTGTAATTCACTGTTTACTTGTCTAAGCAAAAGCTCCCTGGATTGTCTGCAGGTTGTTCAGATCTCTGCTGAAAGGCTTCTGACCAAATCTGTTGCTGCTCCAGCTGCACTGGCTCCCAATTCACGCAAGAACTCATTTTAAGATTGTGGGTCTGACTTTCAGTCCTCTTCATAGACACACACTTGTTAGCTGTAAACAAAATTAGGAAACTTTCTGGTAAAGATCCTGCTCTCTTGGTCCACTTATCCCTGCATAACAATGGACAAGTATCACATTTGAGACCAAGTAGTTAATTGTTTCTGCTCAAATCTCTCTACAAAAGCAAATCCATAATCAGTTTCCCCTCACATGTCTTCAGTTCTGCGTCGTCCTCCCTCCCATCCAACTGATCTTCTTTCTCTCTGGTCGTCTGTTTAAATACCTCATACAGCATGTTCCCCTGCTCCACCTGCAAAGCTCCAGACAGCACCTGGAAGGCATCGTTGAGCCGTTCGTTCACACTGTTGAACTCGTCTCCATGGTTGCTGGAGTTTAGGATGCGCTCCACCAAATTGGCTGAGGCATATTTTCTGATAAGTTCCTGTGCTGATTGAAGAGTGACGGACAGTTCTCTCAGAGGTTTCTCTACCCCTGGAGGCGTCCGTTTGATGGACTTCACCAGCTTCTCCAAGGCTTTGACTCGGTTACAAACACGTCGGCAGCGCTTTTTATTGGCCTTCACATTCTCAACCAGGTCATAGATCTGTGAGGCGATGGACAGGATGGGATCTACAAAGTCCATGACAAGCTAAAGAGACAGAGAGGATGGACAGTTTATACAGAATAAACTGAAACTGAAAAAAAAATCTGAGTACAATATTATTTATTTTTAATGAGTTGAAGTAACAAGAAAAAATCAAACAAGTCTAACTTCGATCTAGAATCATAGCTCTTTTCCTTAAGCATTAGTATCGTTTTTGTAGAGAAATGTGATGCATCGATTTCCAGAGTCTGGAATGAATTAAAACTAAATTGAAATGAAGAAACCAACCATCATTTTAAAAATGGCTAATGAAAACTATTGAAGAGCTGAAATAATTTAGACTTTTTCAGACTTAACCACAGACGCGCCTGTAAATATAGTCCCTCTGGATTTCTCTAACTTCTCTGTTTTGACCGCTCTTACACAATACCCAATGATTTTTGTTTACCTGAACCGTGATGTTTATTCTTAAACTGATCCAGTCTCAAACAGAAATCTGAAAGTAACAGGTGTCCAACACTTTGATGTACTCCCCCCTCATTCTTCCTCTGTGAAAGAGTTAAAACTGTGCTGCAGCAGACACTCAGAGAAGATTTCCCTCAAATTCTCACTGAGGGTTCAGTTTAAACAAAATCAAAGAACAAGAAAAAACGACCCTGGAGTACGCACACATCCTGACGTACACACAACAGAATCACTACACAGCAGGAAGTGCAGCTTTTCTGTAAATGTTTAAACTTGTTTCTTCACAGAGTCATCAAATGGGAAAAGACCTGCTGTGAGAGCAAGATAAGAAGAAAGCAGAAAGCTAGTTTACCTGTCTTCCTGTCTTTGTGCAGGTGTGTGCCGAGTTTAAATGCTATAAGAAAATGAAACCGCCTCTATCGCCTTGAACTGTGGCACTGCTCCTCGTTGCTTCCTGTTTCTGTCTGACAGATAAACACGCCTTTCCTGGTCCCCTGTGCTCCTCTGACAGGCCTGGATTACTCTGCTTTATCCTGGAAGCAGAAGTAGAAATCACTGTGGGGGATGGAGGCTTCCTGATTAATAACGATTTCAGTCTCTCAGCAAGTGTAGCAAAAGTGGTCAGCTGTGTTTTAGCCACACACTAAAAAAATAAAAGGTCTGTGTCTGTACAAGTATTTCCTTTAAGCTAAATACCGAGGCTTCAGACTGCTCTAAGCACTCAATTTAATATTTAATTTCACATAAAATTAATATGGATTCTAACTGTCTCTTTGTCTCATACACACGCAGACACACCAAGAAAAGGATTTCCATTGAAAGTTTGGCAGTTATTTAGAAAGTCCCTATTGTTTCTGGACACCATCTACGATAGCGAGCAGCTGATACATGTTATGTTTGGTCACACAGGAGGAGGAGACCCCAGAAATGTCCTCAGAAGAGCTACTTTTTAATTTTCTGTACTTACATTACAGAACCTGTACTAAAATTAAAGGATCTGTTTAACACAAGTGTCTGCTAGAGTGAAAAATATCTGTACGTAAGTGCTGGATCGTTTTCATTTAATATCTCAGTGAATTTAAATACGGTCTAAGATATTAGGATACTTAAACACAGACGAATGGTGGTATATTTTAAATGTGTAACACTGACATTTATCATGTTGTGAATGTGTGTGTGAATGGGTGAATGACTGAATGTAGTGTAAAGCGCTTTGGGGTCCTATGGACTAGAAAAGCGCTATACAAATGCAGGCCATTTACCATTTACCATGTTCCGTTTCCGCACTGTCTTTATTTGATTATCAGTCTGTTTTACTTCACTTTAGCAACGTTTTTCTCCTTTAAACATAAACCCAAATCTTTGCCTCCTCACTAAATAAAGCATAATAAACTGTTTTTGTTTTACTGTATGAAACAAAGAACATCCTTAATAAACAAACTAGCCTGACTCAGATTTGGCCCATGTAGAGATTTCATCTTTTCCTTTTTCTTCTGAACAACACTGTCATGGCTACCGGACGGACTCGACAGAGTTCTTTGCAAATAAAAGAAGACAGTTTATTTACAACGGGGAACATCTCAGTGCTATAGATATGTACAGTTAGTTGGGTGGGGGTCCAGGGCTCCAGGGAGAGGGGGGAATCAACATACACGCTTTCTCTTCAGCACAATGACCACCGCAGCTCCTCCGCACAAACGCCACAACACACCGGAAACTCAGGAAAGGACCGTAACCTGGTCAGGAAGGGGGGGTTCAGGGTAATTAAATCAATGCTATTTAATCATTAAATAGCAACTGAGAGAATCAGCCAGATCCAGCAACAGGTGGTGACAATCACACAGGTGCGTGGGCCAAGAGCAAGAGCCTGTAACGAGCTCCGCCCAGGCAGACAGGAGCGAGGGAGAGAGAGAGAGAAAAACCTGTCGCCAGCTTGAGCCAGCCAGAGAGACACGGGGACCATGACAAGCATACTTTGGGGAATTTTCAAAGAGCATTGAAGTTTGTTGAAAATATCAGACTACATTGAATTACACTGACACACACACATGAACATAAATTTACTTTGTCACTATTTACTAATCTATTTGTATATTTAACCCCCGCTTAAAAGTGCTTTACTCGAAACATTGTGTTGCGCATGGATTTTTGTATAAGTAGATGGGTTCTTTGGCCAACTGAATGACCATGAACCTAAAAGTATTTCATGTATTTAATTGTAAACATTGTTTTGTCTTTGTTGCTGTTGTGTCATTTTTCCTTTCACATATTTTCCTATAAAAGCAACGCGGTGGTGATGTCAGGAGGATTGGTTATCCACAGGAACACCACACACTTGACCATCAGTTGATCAAAAGGAAGAAGACGTTCAATGAACGCAAAGGTGTGCCAAAGACTCACAGGATTTATCTGTACAGTGAACTTGAGATGACCACCAACACTGGCATACACATTCACAGTGTGTATCAGTGTTGTTGAAGTGTGAAGATGTGGTTCAAGGGTCAATATTTACCAATAATGTTAGGATGCCTGGGTCGTCGACCCAGGGTTTTTGAGTTAATGTTATTATTTATAAATTCTAGTTTTTGGTTTCTTTGAGTTCCGTCTTATGGCTTATGTCTCTGTCTTCTTTAGTTGCTCTGTCTCCCCTATCACCTGCATCCCCTTGTCTAGTTCGCGTCTCTATGTATCCTTAGTTCCTATATCCCCGTGTTCAGTCAGTGTTTGTGTCTGCCCTGGTCCCACGTCTCTGTTCCCTCTGTAGTGCCTGCATGTGAGTCTATGTTATGTGTTTCCTGTTTTACTTTGAAGGTCTCTGTCTTAGTGTGTTCAGTTTACGCTTCCTTTTGTCTCGTCAGTTCTGATTTGCCCCAGCTGTATTTCCCTCCTGTTATTCATTCCCTGATTACTCCCTCTGTGTATTTAAGCCCTGTGTTTCTCTGTGTCCGTGTCGCGATCTACCGTTTTCCTAGCTGTGTGTTCTGTCATTCCTCCGGTGTAAGTTTATTTTGATTTTTCCAGTTATGTTATATTTGAGTTTAACATTAAAGTTGTTTTGAGTTCACATCTGTCTCCGGAGTCTGCACCTTGGGTCCTATTCCTGCCTGCACACAGCCACACCTAACAAATAACCGTAAACAATGAATTTTAATCAAAGAATCAGATTGTCATAAAACCTTGAGATATTTGTAAGGAGAAAGGATTTCTTCATGTTTTGAGGAAGTGCTGAAGACTGAAGTGACACAACTTCAACTTTATGAATGACACTGATTGATTTTATTATTTTGATATGATGTTGCATTTATTAATGATGGCTGCTGCTCCCGTCTCTTCCATCAGGTGAAGAATGCTGCTCATGCTCGTGCGGCAGGTCCTGCTTCTCCGGTCGCTTCTCCAGCCGCTCCTGCTCCTCCTTTAGTTCCTGTTGCTCCCGCAGGGACAGGAAAAACGCGTGGGAGCAGCGCCCTCTCGCTAATGTGCGAAAGGGCGCTGCTCCCACATAAAATCCAGGTGCACAAGATTACCCACTCTGAGCCTCTCCTGCGCGTGCGAGAGGGTTCCACACCCAGCCACCACTCAATCCGGACCACCTCTCGCATGCACACAAGATTACGCCACCCAGAGCCCCTTTACACGCGCGCGAGAAGGCACCACAACCAGCCACCACTCAATCCAGGACACCTCTCGCACGCGCACTCAGGAACGTATGCGCGAAAAGGGCGCTGCTCCCACGCCATGATATACAATTCAAGCTCATCCTCGCAGGCATACGAGATTACCCACTCGGAGCCCCTCCTGCGCGTGCGAGAGGGTGCCACACCCAGCCACCACTCAATCCGGACCACCTCTCGCACGCGCAACAGATTACCCACTCCGAGCCCCTCTTGCACGCATGCGAGAGGGTGCCACACCCAGCCACCACTCAATCCGGACCACCTCTCGCATGCACACAAGATTACGCCACCCAGAGCCCCTTTACACGCGCGCGAGAAGGCACCACAACCAGTCACCACTCAATCCGGACCACCTCTCGCACGCGCACCAGATTACCCACTCCGAGCCCCTCCACACTGTGTTTAGAAAAGTTTAACATTAACGTGAACACTGCATGTTCCCTTAATAATTCCACCTTAGCAAATGTCACTTGTCGAGCGGTCCTTACCTTAAAAAATAATCTTTTTTTCTTTCCTCTCTTTCCCAGTCAACACACATATGTGGGGCCCAAATAGGGAGCAGCAGGGCTAATATTTGGGGCCCACTTGGGAAACCCAACTGGGGTCCAGCTAATTTTGTCCTCAGTTTCCATGGTGGCCCCAAATGTGTTTTCCTAGATGGGTTTATGCTGGGTCCCAGATAAGCCCCAAATCAGGCCCAGTTGAAAAAAATATGTGGGGCCCAGATGGGTAGAAGCAGATCTGATATTTGGGGCCCACTTGGGGTACCCACCTAGGACCCAGCTAATTTTGTCCTCAGTTTCCATGGTGGCCCCAAATGTGTTTGCCCAGATGGATTATTGATGGGACCCGGATGGGCCCCAAATCAGGCCCAGCCAACAAATGAGTATGGGGCCCAGATGGGTAGAAGCGGGTCTGATGGTTGGGGCCCACTTGGGTTACCCACCTGGCACCCAGCTACTTTTGTCCTCAGTTTCCATGATGGCCCCAAATGTGTTTGCCCAGATGGGTTAATGATGGGTCCCAAATCAGCCCCAGACAATAAATGAGTATGGGGCCCAGATGGATAGAAGCAGGTCTGATACTTGGGGCCCACTTGGGTTACCAACCTGAGACCCAGCTATTTTTGTCCTCAGTTTCCATGGTGGCCCCAAGTGTGTTTGCCCAGATGGAATTTTGGATAATGTAAGTAAGCTATAATTTAAATCACCTGTACAACAAAGCCAGTTTATCTTTTTTATTAATACTGATTACTATGAAATTTTAAAACAGTATGCTTTTTTATATAATACATTTTTTGTGTGGAGAACATGTTGACAAAAATGTCCACAGTATACACAAAACAATAACAAATAAATGTTATACAGTTTAAAGGAAAAACAAATGCAGCAAACCACAGCTTCTCACTCATTCACCAATCCATTGGTCCTGAAAGAAAAAAAAAAAAAAAAAAGAAATTAGTGCATTTTCACAAACAAAATCAGATTTGCGATAGTACTGAAGTTGTTTTGGAGGTTGTGCTGTTCAAGTTGTTTGACCTCCTACATTGAACTCTTTGAAGACCATGAGTATTCATGGAAACAGAAAAGCTATTTACAAAATGATTTACCAAGTAGGCACTCAAAAATTAAATTAATGTGAAATATTTTACCTTAAAACATTTAAGACAAATGTTTAAAAGATGTCTACATAGTTACAATGATAACTGGTGTTGTGGGCTGTCTCAGTGATTGGCACAGAGCTTAGAACAGGCAAGTGGTTAACCAGTTTTTTGCATGGTACAGCACCTCATAATGAACACAAAACAAAATAGTAAAATGTAACAAGGGCTACATCTACCAAGGAGAAAACAGATTCCACTTCTTGAGGTGTGTGCCAGGCGGGCGCCAATAATTTTCATGTAAATCAAAAATAGGGCCATCAGATAAATCAGTGTGTTACTAATTACACTGGAAAAAATAGAGGCTGGCTCTGGAGTTCCTGGAGCTTATTCACATTCTGTGAGCAACCAAAAAACTGTTTAGTGAGAGACTTCTTCAAGTATGCTACAAGCCAGAAAGAAACGTGGTCATTCCTGCCAGCAGCCACCAACCTCCAGAACAACATGAGCTGATGGTTTCATCTCCACAATTTGTACAGTCTATCTAAACCACGTGTCAAAGTCAAGGCCTGCGGGCCACATCCGGCCCGGCATACATTTATATCCGGCCCGCAAGATCATTTTATATAGATGTACTATTATTGTTATGCATGGCCCGGCGATATGAGGCGCTAATAATATACAAACTACAGATCCCATAATGCACCGCTGAAGCCTCCTTGCTGACTGCTAGGCTAACTGGGAACATTCCCGCGTCAATCAAGTCAAACTTCTGTTATTGCGAAGCTAGCCGCTCACAATGGTGGAGAGAAAAGTTGATTCTGAATGACTGCAGCTGTAGTGAGCATCCGTTATTCAAACATCAACAAAATATCTTACAACTAATGAACTTACCATATAGCACTTCAAAAACTTTAAGCCCTCGAAATTCCCGCTTTCCATGGCACCCAACGAAGTTATATTGCCTGGAAAGAGCATTGTCCATAATGAAGGCCATCATTCTTCTTGTGGCTTCATCAACAGTGCTCCCTCTGATCTCTGCCACAACAGAAACCTTAGGACACGCAAGGACAATAATTTTACTGACAGTAGTACCATCAGTCACACCTAAAAGAAAGCAAGCACAGCTACACAGTAATTAGGCTCTATAATATTGATGCTAATTGACTGAGAAAGAGTTAGGTGTCAAAGTCAAACACTGTCTGATGTGAATGCAAAGAGCTAAATGATTCACCAAAAGTAATTTCTTAAGTTTTGGGTTTGGCATGGCACAACTTATAACTAGGTAATGTTTGGAGAAGTTATTTTATTAACAAAAATAGCAACTTTTGTTCAGCTCTCCTCCCACTCCTTCATTGCACTGACCATGTTCGAACAAACAGCAACTTTCCTTGATCATAACTGCTAGCATGAAACACAGACTGATTGAGGCATTAATCATTGAATATTGTTATTACATCATTATTATTTACCACTTCTTTTAGGAAGACAGGGTCTGCCAGTTTTTGCTCCAGTGCTGCCACATCTGCTACTGTCCGGATGGGAAATACAGCACCCTCGGGTAATACTGCAGCAACTGGTCCATCACGTTGTGTAAGTAGAGACTGTAGCATTCGACTGTGGACCCTCTGAGTGTCCTTAATGTCTTCCAGGAGGGTTAGAACACGTACAAACATGCTCGTATTGGTGGCTTGTAGAAGTTGTCTTGGAACTGGTTGTGAAACCACAGGTGAAGGAGTTGAGGGTTGTAGCGGCTGAACAAATGGATGAGTGATGTTCAGGAAGTGAGTTTCACTTGAATGTCTATTCTCCATTGCTGATGGTGGTGAGGTCTCTGGCTGTTCCGCAGTGTTGTCCCAATCCTCATCAGAGCTCGACGGGATCACTGGCCTTAAAACAAACAAAATACAACAAACATACACACACAAATAAATAATAATCCAAACACATAATTTAGGGTACTGGTTAGTCCTACAAACTAAAAACATTAATGTATATAATGGCATCAAAAAAAAAGTCTAAAACAATTTTTTAAAAGTCAACAAGTTATAAAGCGCTATTTTGAAATCATATCTGAACCTGATGAGCAGCAAGGGTCTGCTAAAGAAACTGTCAGGTTTTTTTTTCTTCTTATAATCTCAATAAATTTTTGCTTTTAAGGTGTTTTCAACACAATTACCTCCTTTTCCGCTTCCCTTTCCCAATCTGCTTCCAGAATCCAAATAAATTCCACCAAGGAAGGTTTCTAATGGGAAGCAGGAAATGCTGTCTAAAGGGCCAAACTTCCGTACATCTTGAGCTAGGTGTATTAAAGAATGTATATTATAACCAACAAAGTCAAGACCATAAATCAAAGCAAAATCTTTCACAAACTGCTTCAAAACATCCTCTGCATAATCACAGTCAGTTATCAATATACAAATCAGGACTTAGAAGAATTCTTGTAGATACAGATAACAGTATAAAGTATCTATACATTTGGCTTGGTATATTATTCAGTAGAACTGGGCTTGTGTAAAGCAAAACTTGTCTCAATTCAGTTGCTTTCTACGTGCTAATTTCAATGAGAGACGTTGGTTTTCTTGCAAAACTTTAAGGAAGATATTGCCTGACAGAAACCATGAATGCTGAAATCAGTTAGAATTTGCATAGACTGCATTTTCGGGGACTTTTTAACCAAAGATAAATAAGCTTGCGCATTACCCCCATATCCCACACCCAGCTCGTTCAAAGTGACACCCCAACCTGGTGCTCTTTGTTGGCCATAGCACAAAGTTTCATCAGTCCTTTAGTCAACATAAATTTCATGATAACATAATCTTTAGCATGTTCATCGCAATCGTAGTGCTCTTCCTCAAGTGTTTTATTCTCAAAAGAATCAGAGTACAATATTAAGTCCTGATGATGCTCTGACTCATTTTACTGTGAAACGAAACTAAAATGTTCAACAACTTTCTGAGCTCTTTGTCCTCTGAGATTGCTCCATTGCTTTCTGAAAGACAGCTCACAGATTCTGAAGCTCCAGGTTTCATCACTCTCCAATCAAAATTAAAAATTAACTGAACCAGCAGCAAAAGAAGATCCAAACTACGCTTCACATTTGATAAATACTGTCATTAATTCCCTCTTCCTGTCTTGTTTCCACCACGATTGAAAAAAAAACAAAACAAAAAAACAAAACATCATACTTCTTGCACAGCTCTCTCGTAGTATACTTCAAGAAAAGTTTCCCCATCTGAAATATGTTTTCCACATTATTCCCTTGCTTATTATACATCAGTGTACAGTTGTGCTTAGCGCTGTTGTCAGTTGTTTTTTGTGCCAAATTGCAAAAAACTCACCTTGTTCACTATTAAAACCTCTAAAAAAAATTTCTGTAACTTTGCTCTGCTTTACTTCAGCAGCATCAGGTAATGTTCATATATTGATTCATGGTTTTCTTCAGTTTTTGTTCAACTGCAGAATATTTCTAAGGCTATCTGATTTAAAAAGCCACTCCAGGAAAATCTCCTTTTTTCTGTGTTTTATCCTCAGTTACTTTGGCATAAAGACATCTGCTGTGATGCTTACACCAGCCTTAAAAGCTGTTGTATTACAATAAAAGACCCTGACATCACTTTATAAAGTAACAATTCTAATTGTTACAAACTCAAAAAAAGATTCCTACTAGTATATTTCTGGCATGCATCAAATTTTAAATATAAATGAATTTTGAAATATACACTGCTTCTTATGTCAAAGTCTGTAAAAATAAAGAAAGAAAGAAATCACACATAACCCTTGCTACTATTCACTCCACTGTCCAACAGCAAAATCAAACCAATATACAGATATTAATAACATATTATTGTAATAGTGTGACTATGCAATTTATAAGTAGCCATAGTCATAATCAAAACAACAAACATCTCAAGTTTTGAGATAATTGCAAACCCTCCTGGCCAATAACCACACAAGCTGTCCATGCAGGAAGGCTGATAAAGGAGCATGCACAAAATTCAAACAAATTTAAGCCATAATGAAACAAATTAAAATAACAGTGCGCATGCACAAATAAGGCATCAGACAAACACTTAAAGATCACAGATCTTTAGGACCACATCCAAAGAGCAATTGCTTTTCTTTTTTATAAATAAATAAATGTGTAGATTCTAGCCAAATATACATTACAAAAAGGAAAAAAGGAGGGCCACAGCAATCATAGTAAAAGGAGTTGGCACTGTGGCCCTAACAAGACCGACCAGTTCTGCTTAAATATTCAGTTTCCCTCATGTACAGAGCTTGCACAACAGTAAGAGGCAGATTCTTGAGTCAGTACAGTATTTCTGATGAAGTTCTCACTAAAACAACTACACATATAAAGTTGCATACTAAAGTGTGTATAAAAAAAAAACCCCCAAACAAATCAAGAATACCTATATTTTCTTTTTTGCTTTTTCTGGAAAAATGAGAACAATGGCAAGAAAAATGATGATTATGTCTTCTACAGAAATAGAGTGCTCACTGATCTGCCTCTCTGACTGCTGTGCATGCTCCTGACACAGGGGCAAAAGCTTGGGACTAGTTGCTCATGGCCTACCCTCCTCACTTAGCCATGAGGAATGAAGCTAATAAAGACAACACCAAAGCAATTTTGGTTGCTCTGATAGTGAAAATACCCTCCCATATTCCTCCTAAAAAACTAGAACTTTGTTAAATTGGTCTAATACAGTCCTTTATTAATACTAATCATAGAGAAAAACCAAGATAATGTTTAAGTACAACTTGATGTTAAGTACACGCAGTAATTAATTTTGGTGCTAGTTAAGCAGTATACAGGACACCAGAAAATGCTTTCAAACTGTGAAAATTGGCTAAATCCAACATTACCTAAAAATTTAAACTAGCTTAGCCTTGCCTGAGTGCTAGGAAAAAGTTCGCCAGCACTTGTGCCATACATTACTTTGCAGCATCATAACTTTGTAAACATTTCATTTATACTTAGGGATTCAAATTAAGTCAAAAAGTTCTTACCGTTAGTGCAGAAAATAAGTCCATAGCTCAAAGATGAACTTAATCCAAAAATTGCCAGCTTAACTGTCAGCTTTGTCCAAGGGCGCGAAATGAAGAATGTTCCAGAATGGGGGGACGAGTTTGAGAAAACCTCGTGATATTTCATGAAATAACGCGAGATTTCGAAAAGCACTCCTACATGGAGTGAAATTTTTTTCCCACTCAAATGTAAAACCATTTGTTTTATTTTATTAAGCGTCTTACAATTTTAAGTCGCATCTGTTCTTTGTGTTTCACTTATATTAATATATTTTATATGTATATTTTGTTATTAATTAAATATACATATGCTGCCTCTGGCATAATTTATTATCAGTTATTTCATCTTAATTCATGTTTATACTTACACATGACTAATAATTATACTTAACTAAGATCGTTAAACTCAGTTGCCTGTTCATGCAACTTCCCATATGTTACCCATATGGTGCCCATAGAATATAGCCCATCTGGGCTGGCTCAAGTGGGTCCTACTTGGCTAACCCAGGTGGGTCCCAGATTGGATGCCCATTGTAAGCCCATCCCCACTTGGAACCCCCATAGCCCATGTGGGGCCCACATACTGGTGTTTACTGGGTTTTCTCCTCTGTAATCCAAAGTACATGTACCAGCTCTGCCAGCATTCTTCAAAATGTGTTTGTTTCCATAAATGCTATGACAACATTCATTTGAACAAAACGCATTCTAAATGCGTCTGACGCATTTGCTAAGCTCCACCCCCGGCTACTGTTGAGCAGCAATAATAATAATAATAATAATATCCTGGTTTCTATATTTCTCGATGTAGCACAGTGTCTTGTTAATTTATTAGGTTGAGTCATTTAAAAGAACATGTCACAAACTTGTATTGATTCACAAATACATCACCTAATCATATGTGATAAGTTGGGACTAAATTTAAGTTGCGTAATGGGGCTACAAAATCCCGTTTTGTCATCTAAAGCTATAGCCTACTATTGTCACAAGGGGGCGCTTTAATGCAGTCTTGCGTCTCGTGCGCAGGAAGCAGTGTCTGTCTCTTCCTGTGAGAGTTTCCCTCAAATTACGGTCAAGTGTGTGTGTGAGCACGGGCAGAAAATATCTCGGTATGCGGTGCTGCAAACCAGTTAATGAGACCAAATTATTTTTACATATCAATGCTATTAAACTGCTGTTTTATTAGGCCCCGAACTCTGACCAATAAGGGAATAACATCAGTCGAGTTATTTGTGTTGGAAATTCCCGGTGAGTCAAATCCTTCCGTTAGCTTCCTGTTAAGCTTATTTTACTAACCGATTAAGCTCAGAAACCTTTGGAAAACAAACAATCGGGAGCTTTGTGTCGTTTTATTTGTCTCGTTGTTTATACAGTGTGGTGTAAGTGTTGAACGTTTTAAGCTACTGATGTTACTGCCGATGCTAGGTGTGGTGCTAGCTGCTATTTGCCCCCCAAGCCATATCACAATCAGGGAGGTATTCAACTATAAGTACTTGCTCTGTCTGTATTAAAATGGTTCAGTTTTAATAGAAACAGCACATTTCAAGTGTTTGTACTGTAAATTAAGTTGCATTTGCTTGTTAAGATGTAAGATTGATAAATGTCACTTTCATTGTAAACAGTGGTTATTACTGTTTAAGCTGCTTATGTTCTTTACTGTGACATAATTGTGATAAAATAATTTGTGACTGTAACTGTGGTTACTTGTTAAAGCTAAAAGAAATACCATTTGTTATTAATACATTTGGAATCCAAGTAGATTCTTAAGTATGTGGATAATATTTGATAATATCCTTTTGGAGGAAAAGAGGTTAATGAGCACAAAATGCAATGGAGATTCATTGGTGTGCACTATTTGTGTTGATTGTATTTTGAACTGCTAGAGAGGATTCTGGAGAACCACTGAGCCCAGTCCAAAAGAGATCCTGGATGATGGTGAAATGGTGTGACCAGCCATGTGATCGGATTATGGGGATTGCCTGAAGAACTGATTCAAGCCCTACCTTGAATTTCAGATAAGCCGGTGCACTGTTAGTCCTTCCTGGGCAGTAGGTAATAGGTTCTGCACAGGGACATTTCCCTTACAGTACACCTGTTTGGGTTTCAACAAACTTTAAAGGACAATTCAGTCAGTCTTTTTGTTTCAGTGTCTTATTTTATTTTGTTTTGATTTCCATCTATTCACCCTTAAAAAGCACTATTAGTGTGCAATTTGGTTGACTGTGATTGTATGTGTTTATGAGTTGTACTGAGGCAATGAAGGTGCCAGTTGTTCATTTTCAAGCCAGCTCCTTTTGTGAGTCCCAAATCAAAACCTCTTTCTGAACCTAGTTAGATGTCGAGGGTCTCTATTTGAATTGATATTAAACTGGTCCTGAGTAGAGGCGCCACAATAGCAGGTCCCTGAGGAGAGGACTGCCTTCATGATTGGCTAGTTGTAGGTAACAGCAGCAGATTCCCCAGATGCTCTTTAGAGTCTGCTGACAATTCAGTGCAAATCTGTGAGCGAGTATCTCAGGCATGACACTTAACTCTGAACATCTAAAAGTGTTTTACACAGAAAAATGCAGACATATTTTAGAAAACAGTGGAAGGATATGGCTTCCTCAATCAATATGCAGTAAAATAAAAGTTTCTAATTTTGTCAGTCGCATTGTTTAATGTCCAAATCAGACTGCAGGTGAAGTGTTTGTGCCTTCATAGATCGACCTTGATCTGTAAATTGATTGTGATGTAAAAGTCAGTAGATGTAATAAATGTGGAAAACCTTTCCTGTTATTTTCCTTAAGACATCTTGGGCTGCTCATCTTTTTGTGAATGTGTTGCTCATTAAATGTGGTTGGTTTAACAAATAATTAAATATTATGTTAATATTTACAATAAAAAGGCTCATATTTTTACTTCATATTCAGTTCTACTCACTGTCACAATTCTGCTAGGTTGCTAAAGTACTCAAAGTTTTCCCAAGTATTATGCTGATGATATTTATAAAGTATAAAATAATAAAGATAAATATAATAATCATGAAAAACTTTTACTTAATTAGAATTTTAAATGTCAGCTTCTTACTTGTAATGTATTATCTTAATGTCATATTAATAATTTTACTGAAGTAACTATATTCTCCTGTCATCTTATTAAGAATGTGCAGTCATGCAGGAATAAACAACAAGGTTGTTGTGTGCTGGGAAAGTACAGCTGGAGTGGTGACGGAAACTGCCAAGAAGGTGTTTGTTGTATTCTCTGGACAGAGGAGAGAAGGCAAGGAAACTTGGTGGTGGAAGTAAAGTATTTAAAGGAAGAGGCTGAAAAAGAAGGAAGTAGACAGCACTACTGGGAGACTTGGCAATGAGAGTGATGGCAAAGGAAAATCCTTATAGTGAATGTGATGTGCATGTGAGGTTGGACAGTAAGGAAGGACATGCATCAACCGGCTATGCAGAAAGCCTGAGTCTGAATGGATGTGCAACAGATTAGAGTCATTAAATACAGAGATATGCTAACTGTTCACTTAGTATATTTGTTCAGTTAGTATATAGTGTTGGAAAGAGTACTTTGTCTTTTTACAAAAAAACAGCTAAACATGAGAGGTTTTTGGACAAAGTTTGTGTTCTCCATTCTTTAAGCACCGGTTCGAGCACCATTTAAGCACCGGCACCGTTTCAAAAGTACCGGTTTGGTATCGGATAAAACCTAAATGATACCCATCCCTAGTGACACCGTCTTGTTTGTTTGATTTGATTTTATTGATTAGCATTCAAATATCTCAGTGAAGACAGAACAAAGATCTACCGCAAAGCAAGAAAGCATGAGACAAGGCTAATCAAAAGGTATCGGCTGAAGCATTTGCTTATTACGCCAACCCTTTTAACAAAAGATCTTTTTGCATGGAGCTCCTGTACACAGGGCTCGAAGCAAATAATAAATCAAAGCAAAAACAAACAAGAAAAACAAAAAACTTTCCACCTTAGTTAAGTAACTACATCAAAGCAAAAGAATCAAGAGTTGTTGTTTTTTTTGGAGGGTTTTTTTTTTGGTTTTTTTGCTCTTTTCATTCTTGATTTATATATTTTTCTAATACTCTATTTTTAAACATATTTTTAAACAAGGAAAATGAATTACACCTTTTTAAATCACTGTCATAACTATTCCACAGGTTAACTCCTCTAACAGAAACACATCTCTGCTTTATATTTGTCCTTATCTTGTTTTTTTAAAAGAAATCTGTTCCCCTTAAGTCATATTGACTCTCTCTGACTTTGAACAGCTTCTGAGTACTCGGGCAAAGCAAGTTATTTTGTGCTTTATACATTATCTGTGCCATTTTATATTCAACTAAATCATAAAATTTCAGGGTATTCAGATTAATAAACAAAATGTTAGTTGGTTCTATATAGTTTGATTGGTTTATAATTCTTATAGCTCTTTTTTGTAACTTGAAAATAGGAAGAGTGTTCGTTTTATATGCATTAGCCCATTACCTTCTGTGTTATACATTTCATTATGTTCTTTGTGCTAACTGTTCTGACCTGTTTCCCCATTGTGATGTTTGTGTATTATATGTATAAAGAGATCTAATTTTGCTGGCAGGCAACTGCAATAAATTCTTCAATCCATCAATCAATTAAAGAAAAAGAAAACTATATTTTATTACTTAATTTGCTTAAGTGATATCAGCAAAATCTGCTTTTCTGATATGGAAAGTGAAACTAGTTTTCTTCACCTGCGTTTGTGATGGACACTAAGAGCTCCCTTGAAGACATGATCTGCAGGCCTCGCAGGCCCATTTCATGCAGGGACATGAAGAGTTATTTGTTGGTTATAGGGCAGTTTTTGGGAGATACCCTCTTCGTGTCTGATGTGAGACTGTCTGTGTCTGATTGTTAGAGCTATATGTGCATTAGGAGGGGGTAATCAGGAGGGGCTGTTTAAATATAGATTACATCGATAAACTTGGAACATTTAAATGTTGAACTAGTATAAAACTAAGCAGGATACGTCACAGTGCTGCATGCACATTTGTACCTTTAAACTCTTTACAGTGAGTTTGTTTTCCGAAAAGAATGCCTTCACGGAAATGATATTTACCTTCGAGCCTAGAAATACCACCCATTTCTCCTAAATGCAAGCATACAGGAAGCATTCATGTTGGGAAATGTCAAAGAGTTTTAAATGACAAGATTGATTTATGAAAATGACAAGTATATGCATAATTATGCCGTCTGTCTTGTCAGAGTCAAATGTGGTGTAAAGACAAAAACATCCATAGTTTTCTTCATTATTCAGGATATATTACACCAGACACATCAGGCATTTCACTGACAGTTTGGTTCACGTAAAGTTCTCAACAGATAATCAAAAAGAGTATTAACTTTAATAACAAATGTTGAAGCAAAAATAATGTATTCTAGCATCCAGTTCACAACAACCTGTAACTCGCTACTGCAGGTGAGGCAATTCAACAAAACAGGTCGACTTACTGTGCAGGAAGTTTCATTTTAAAAAACTGGTTTGGTCATGTCGTTACCTCTGTCATTAATTTCATTCTTCATGAAACTGGCTGCACATAAAGAAACAGCCTTTTGAGCTGTAGCTGTTTTCTGTAGCCTCCATTCTCTGCTTCTTACTCTGTATTTCTGCTGCTGTCTTTCTGCCACCCTGTTAGCATTTTAACCACTTATGTTGCTGTTATTTTCAGAAGTGACCTTAATTGGATGAGAGGTGAGAGGATGTTCAGCTGAAGTGTTCAGATAAAACAGACAGCTTGAAGCTTTTGAGAACGATATGGAGATTTCTTGATTTATTATAGACTCACCAGCAAAACAAGTTGTAAACTACATAAAAATAATAAAGCAAAATATATCTAATGGCAAAACAAATGCATCAGAAAAGAAGAGAAGCTACTTCCATCCACTCACTTATTTACAGCGGGTAGCTCCACATATTTGGTTTGGCAGATTTTTGGCAGCAGATGCCATATGTGACAACGGGGTTTATAATCCTCCCAGGCTTTAATAACGAGTCCTTTGCTTGTCTGGCAAACCTGCAAACTATCCTATGGAGCCACCAGAATAAATGCAACAGAAAAACAAACACTACAAATGTAACAAACATTATTATCAAAAAGAAACTATTGTTAATAGTGAAAAATTTAAAACAAAGAGGGTAGGATGTCACCAGTTGGTGAAACCCAGTCACCAAGCATAACTATGCTACACGCTGAAGACCTTCCAGGAGAGACTACAGAAGTGATTTTTTTTTTTCTCCAAAATCCAAGAAGATATTTTCCCCAAAAAGTCAGTAATCTTTGTTTATTATGAAGTTGCTACTAGTCTTCCTGAATATCTCAAAATACATCATAAAAATACACAAGGTCATATAAAATAATCTTATTAAGCTGTAACCATAGACTGTATATAAACGATGGATGTGGACACCATGATGTCAGTTAGAGCCAGTTAGTATTTGGGCTGCTTCTATATTTGTTTTTTGCAGTCAGATGTGACCACTGGATGATCCAGTGAATGAGAGGGTGGAGGGCACAATAATCACCTCATGCTAGCTAGCTTAATTAGCAAGCTGTGTCCAAAGAGCGTGCAGGTTTTCTGTCATATATCCTGTTCCAATGGTGGATGTTCATTTCAAACATGTCCAAACTTTCAAATGTTGATCTGGGTATGTACAAGTAATCCCTGTAAGTCCAAAGCTCAATTAAACACTCAGTTTCACACAGTTTTTTTCTATTCTTTGCTGCATAGGATACCAGTGAGAGAGAATAACCATAATATTTTCATGTCAGGCACAGAAGCCCCGGCTGCCAGCTACACAAACTTTGTGTTCACAAGGGCAGCCAACCAGGAAACATGTGGTTGATGTGAAGATGAGCAAGATGGTCCTAAGTTGAGCCTGACTGCACTCTTGAAAGCAGTATCTTAACTGTATTCAATGTAAGAAAATTCCATTAGCAAAACTTTTGTCTTGTTTTAACGTAAAAAAGCATTCTTGACCACATAAGCTGACACAATGGGCGTGTTTTGGGCTGGAAGAGTGATTGGAGCAACAGTTCTGATGCCAGTGACTGACCCCTGAGAAATGGCTTGCATGACAGGTCTGGAGGCTATGTTGTTGGTGACGATAAAGCGGGATGTTGTAGTATTGTAGACAGGCTGTCTCACATAAGGTGTAGGCACCGACATAGGGGACATAACGTAGGTGACAGGCATGGCAGCTGTAGGGTTAGACATTGGTATGGATGTAAATATAGGACCTGTAGGGCTAGAAATAGGTGTAGGAGGAAGCTGAGGATGTTGGGGGTGTGACACTGGAGCAGGCTGAAACATAGGAACTGAAGGACTTGACACTTGTGCAGGCTGAGGCATAGGAACTGTAGGACTTGACATCGGGGCAAAGGGAAGCATAGGAACTGTAGGACTTGACACTTGTGCAGGCTGAGGCATAGGAACTGTAGGACTTGACATCGGGGCAAAGGGAAGCATAGGAACTGTAGGACTTGACACCGGGGCAGGGGGAAACATAGGGGTTGTGAGACTAGTATTAGCCATCATACTGCAAACCTCTTCCTCAGTACTTTGTTTTGAAACAGCTTCATACACCTTTTGCAGCATGGTGGTGTGCTCAATCTGCAGAGCACCAGAAAGGACCTGGAAGTTCTCTGTGAGCCTTTGGTTCACCTCGCTGAACTTTTCCTCAATGCTGCTAGACTTGAAGAAGGTCTTAACAGTCTTGGTTTGAGAGAATTTTGCCATCAGATTCTTGGCAGAGTTCAAGATGACGTAGAGTTCCCTCAGAGCTCCATCGACAGTATCAGAGATTTGGCTTGGATCCCTCTGTCTGATGTTTAAAACCAGTCCTTCAACAGCTTTGACTCTGTCTGCAATCCGACTGCAGTACTCCTTATTGGACTTCATAGTGTCAGCCATCTTTTTGATTTTTTTGGTAAGCGACAAGATACTTTCAGCGTAGTCCATGATCAGCTGCACAGAAAGTAAAACAGTTAACGTGATTGTAGTGGTGCTACGGTGAAGTAAACTCAAACAGACTGAGCTAAACTGAGCTGAACCTGAAATTTTCCAAAAGGATAAAGTTTGTATGTGCACACAACAAAAAGGGTTAAAATCTCATTTCAGCACTCATGATAAGCTGGGATGTGCCTATGTTAAGCCAATTAACGCCATAAACCTTCCAGTCAGACGTATTACGGTGTGTTCAGACTGAAAGTGACTGGAAGGATATGTTTTGTTTTTGCCACTGCAACCCTTTCCCCTTTCACCTTCTTGGAAAAATACAATGTGTGAATACAAAATGGGAACTACCAATACAAATAAAAACCTTTTTTTTTTTTTTTTTTTTAAAGATTTGATTTCTCTTCAAAGTTGTCTCCTTGTGCACCTCCTCCTCCTCCAGAAATCTTTCAGTTGGACGTATGAAGGTGTGTTCAGACTGAATGTGACAGCTTATATGCAAAGTAACTGGAAGGATATGTGACGTTTTCCACTTTTGTCTGGGAAATCCCCCAAATTTCTTAGAAAAATACAATGTGTGGTCATGAAGTGGGAAACTGCCTATACAAACAAAAAATCCTACCTTTTTAAAATTTGATTTATCTTCAAGGTTGTCTCCTTGTGCACTTCTGCACTCCTAGTCTGCTGTTTTTAGATCCCTCTGTAGAAGTCCAAGCCCAGAAACCTGGTGGATCATAAGAAGATAAGTTATTTATTTCCTAACCGCCCAGAGCTCATGAGCAAAGGCAAAGGTCAGAGTTGGTCAGAGATGGAAATACTTTTTTTCCAGTTTCAACCACAGCAGTCTTTCATTTATTTATTTTGTATGTGTGATATAGGCCACATCTATGTGGAGATGCCACTCATCTGCTGGACTTGTGGGCCAAAATCACATTTTGAGCCCGCCTGTATTCTTTGAAAAAAATTAGTTCTTCAGGACAAAGTGTACACAACGTTTCAAGTTATGGGGTGGTTTTGGCTCAGGTGGTAGAGCAGATCATATACTGATCGGAAGGTTGGTGGTTCGATCTTTGTCTTCCCAGTCTGCATGTCAAGTATCCTTGGGCAAGATACTAACCCCAAATTGCCCTCCGATGCGTTCATCGGAGTGTGAATGTAGATTAGTTTGCACTTGTGTTTAGAAGTGCTTGAATGGGTGAATGAGGCATGTTGTATAGAGTGCTTTGAGCACTCTGGGAGAGTAGAAAAGCGCTATATAAGAATCAGTCCATTTACCATTCAAGCATTCTCTTTCTCTTTTCCTTTAAAACCAACAGTTGTCACTCCACCCTTCTACTATATTCTCGCTTTAATTATTATGAGGAACTGGTAAGTTATCCAAGGTATTCAAAGCTCAACCCTGAGTCTGGTTTTGGAGGCATTCCTGGCATCGTATTAATTCTCTTTTGGGTGTCTTCATATTTTGTTTCACATGTTTTCTTGTATTTGTTCTCGCAGTTTTTCTTGCTCATCAGTTTAATCATCTGTCCTTGTTTTTTGATAACAACTTCGTTTGTACGCCCTCCGATGTTTTTGCTTCCTTCGTCACTGTTCTTTATGATTGTATGCAATGCTGTATACAGTCTTAACTCTTTCCTTGTCGGCTCTCAGTTCATCAGTTTGCTTTTTTACCTGTTTTGTTTTAGCCCTTTGTACTTTGTGCAACTCGGGTGTTTTCATATTAGCCATTGAAAGTTCACTTTTTGTTCTTTAAGCGCTTCTGTGTGCTGCATTTGCGCAAACTTTCTGCAAATACTCGACTGCCTTTCGAATACTTTTTAAAGTTCTTGTCTGGCAAATGTGTGTTGAATGTTTTTTTGTTCTCAGATTTTGTCACGATGAGTTGTGTGGCTGTCAGTGGCTGGACCCACGTGCAGGACTCGGAGACAAAACATTAACTTAAACGACGGCTTTATTTGCTGGAGAGTCACCTTTGGACGATGCATAAACAACAACTTAAACTAACTAGACAGGAGATGCTGAAGGAAGACGACCATGGATACACACACAACAAACGTGGAGGACGCAACAACTGGCAGGGAAAAACACAGGGCTTAAATACATACTGAGGTGATTAGGGAATGTGAAACAGGAGGAGAGCACAGCTGGGACTCATCAGACATGACAAGACAAGGGGAGGCAAAACTCAACACATTGACATAGTACACAGACTTTCAAAGTAAAACAGGAAACTGAACAGACGTGGACTAAACTAGGGGATACAGTGACAGAAATCAAACCCAAGAGAATCAAAACACATCATGAAAACAAAGATAACTAATACAAACAGAAAAACACTGAGTCCACAGACTCAGGACCGTGACAGATTTCTCTTTAAAGAGATTTTTACCTTCCTGCGGTGGCTTCAGCAAAGAAGATATTTTCACAAAACAAAGTACTCACAACTCTTTTTATTATTATCTATTAGCTGCTAGCCTTTCTGGATTTTTTAAAATCATAAAATTGCCTTATTAAGTCGTAACCACAGACTGTATATAAAAGATGTAAAGACACACCATGCTGTCACTTAGAGCATCAATATTTGCATTTTAGCTGCTTGTATATTTGTTTTTTTGCAGTCAGATGTGACCACTTATATATCGCGTTTCGATGGTGGATGCTCATTTTAAACTTTTAAACCAAAGTTTCAAATGATGATCTGGGTAAGTACAAGTAATCTCTGTGAGCACAAAGCTCAGCCTTCATGATGCTTCACATGGTGTTTTTTCTATTCTTTGCTGCATGTGACACCAGTGAGAGGGTATAACCCTAATAAGGTCATGTCGGGCAGAAGTCCCAGCCACCAGCTGCACCAACTTTGTTCACAATGGCAGCCAATCAGGAGAAACACAGACAAATACAAATCAGTGATAATGGGTCCGCTTTAAAGATTAAAATGACCAAATAGTCACAAAACTCAGCATAACTGTGTAGCTGACATCGAAACGAAGGCTTCGCTCATGATGTGGTTGATGTGAACCCATTGCAAGATGGTCCCAAATTGACCTTGACTGCAGTCTTATGTTTAGTTTCATTCTTAACTGTAAACAAGTTTAACAAACTTCCTTAGAAAAACCTTTGTGGGTTTTTTTTAGTTTAACATAGCTTCTTGACCACATGAGCTGGTGGGTTTTTTACCTTCCTGCGGTTGCTTCAGCAAAGTCAGATTATATATTTTTTTGTCATTCTTTGGAGCAAATTGAATTGAACAACTGATGGGATTTTTCCCATCTTATGACCAATCAGTATCACAAGCTTTGATCTCAGACACATCATTTAAGTAGTCTTCACCAGAATCGGCTCTTCGGTCTGTCTGTGAGGACTGCCAAATCAAATCACTTTTATTGTCACATCACATGTGCAGGTACATTGGTACAGCACATGTGAGTGAAATTCTTGTGTGCGAGCTTCACAAGCAACAGAGTTGTGCAAAATACAATAATGTAAACAAGCAAAATACAAGAATGGCTACATCTGAAACTAATAAATATATGTACAATATATAATAGTATATGCATTTCTGGATGTGTATACTAAATATTTTTCTACGTGTGTGTGTGTGTGTGTACACATATTTTACAAATTAAATAGAGTAAACAATAAATAAAATGTATAAAAATATACAGAGTTGAGACATTCCTTTAAGATAAGGCGTTTTTTTTTAGCATGAAAACCACAACAGCCTCCTGTCAACAGCTTATTTTTCATACTGGGGATAAAACGGTTTTGTTTAGATTAAAAACAGACCCAAACCAGACCCCAAATTTTGAAAAAAGCTAAAACAATAAACCACAGTGTAAGACATCTTATTCCCACAACAACAGTGTGAGATGTCACAGGAAAATTGGGTGCAGTTTCAGTCATAAATTATATTTTTTGCTTTCATTTCAGCAGATTACAGAAGTACGAAACGTTTACTTGCACATCCTTTCATAATTGACCAGCGCAACTGTTCTTTGTCTTTAGAATTCAAACAGCACATCTAGAGCTAGAGAGAAATTTCCATCCTGTGCAACAGCATCCTGCATTCAAAAAAAGACTTCAAGGCTTAGTTCAAATGAAAAGTGAAACTATGTTGTGAAAAGTTTGCTGGCCTCATACTGTCAATACGTGATCGATTTGTTTCTGTCTCTGATTGTTTAAGTGGGATTAGGACGGGCCTTTTGGATATAGATGGAAAAACTGAATCAGTCCTTTAACACTGTAGAAACTCTACCCGTTTCTTTAAAAAATGCAAGCATTAAGAAAGCATTCATGGCAGGACATGATGAAGAGTTTTAAATTACAAGACTGATTTTATTTTATTTTTTTAATGACAGCTACTCGATTATGCTATTTGCCTTGTCAGGGCCAAGACTGGTGTAAGAGTAAAAGGAATACATTAGCGATTATTGAAGCATTAAAGCTTCAAATCTGTGGAAGAAGATGACACAGTAAATAAAAATGTGAAGAATTTAATGGCAAGTTTTAGAAAATAACAGCTAGAATTGGGACTGTAAAGCTGTATCCACAATCAGATAGTTTAAAACAGGGGTGTCACCTTCAGTTTCACTGGGAAATCAGATTCTCATCGAGGTCCAGGCATGTATGCTTTATTGAAATGCTCCGATTTAATGCAAAATGTGTCTCACGCAGCTTTTTCCTCTCACAGTATTTCCCGTGTAATTCCCTGAAACAGTCAACAAACAGTGAGTCTCTACAGCCTCTGATCTCTGCAAAACTCTGCTTTTTGCTGCTGGGTGAATTAAGACAGAAAAAAAATAAAGACAAAAATATGTTTCCTGAAAACAAAAATTGTATCAAGGCAAATGCATACACACGTTTCTCTTTGCCCATTATAGTCTCATCTCTCAGTCTGCCTAGTGCACTGCCTCAGTACACCCGGCTAGAACCTGGCAGGCCAAAACTGATTAAAAATGGACAATATTAAAGTTACTGAAGGGCAGGATTTAGCTTCTTTAATAAAAATAAATACAATATAAAATCTAATGACATACAGGAGAAGATTAATACCATGCAGAAGATTAAAGATTGTGTTTGGTTCTTTACCGGTCAGTGTGTGTCATCAGCCTTCCTGCTCAGGTGTTGAGGAAAATGAAGCTCAATTTCATTTTTGCAGGTTTTAAAGTGATGTCTCAAACATTTCTGGCATCTGTGTTATGTCTGTCTACAGCGACAAACTTGACTGTAATAAACCTGTTTATCCTGTAAAAACCAACATGCGTAACCTTGTGTTCAGCATTCACAGGTAACGTGAGCAACAGCACTACTGCAAACAAACACAACTTACCAAAGGAGTATGCAGTAAATAGGTTTTGCACTGACTATGAGGTTGAACCATCTGTATTTAAATAATCTCTGCTGGGAGGATGAATTTTATGTGTGCAAGCTGTTAAGTTTGGGAACAGCTGCCACAAACTGTATATAAAAGACAGATCATCATCTAGTGGTTTTAGACACTGTATTAGCAGCCACCTTGTTGGTTTTTTGAATTTGGATGGGGCCATATTTACTTGAAAGGAGATCAAAAAGGTGCTCCATAAAGAAAGGAACAGAAAAAGATCTAGTATGACGCTAACATACTTCAGATATCCAAAATACCAAAGTGCATTACTGCATCACTCATCATGTTTTATGATGTTAGGCTGATATACACAGTAGGAAACACAGGGAGACTTCAAAACACGAGGAACAATGTAACACAGGTCAAAGACACACACACACACACACACACACACACACACACACACACACACACACACACACACACACAATGACAAGACTGGAGGAACAGAATAGGAATATAAAAGGAGATTAACTAAATACTATATAGACGAGACACACAGAGGCCATAGCCAAACATAACCTAAGAAGCAGGACTTGGAAGGCAAAAGACAAACAGAGAGTGGTGGAGGACATAACAAATGACATCAGGATAAATAGAAACAATACAACCTATATTACAAACAAAACGAAGCTTAAACACAAATGATCCTTATAAACAAAAGGAATGACAAACCCACTAAAAAAAACCTATACAATGAAAAGAATGGGGAGAGACCAAGGGCACAAATAAACAGCATGGACAGACGGCAGGGGTACACACACACTCACAAAAAAATACACTTTTATGTGTTTGTTACTTTCCAGAGTTGAACCTCGTGCTGACAAAGGCCTGCAAAGTCAACATGCCAGAGTTCTGTCAGTCCATCCTTAACAAGGGGACACTTGAAAGTGAGCTGGAGGGTCAGGTCATCCCTGCCTCAAACTTAAATACGAGCCACGGCTGACTTTGCTTTTCCAGAGTCCCACCTCACGTCCAAGTTTTTCACTTGGCAATCAGGACCTGTTTTACTGAGCATTTCTTGTTATGTTTCATCTGTCAGGTGTAGGTTATACGTTTACAGCTAAAAATATTGGAGTTGGGGTTATTTTGCTCATTTCCAGGTCTGTATTTTTATTAGTCGAATCTACTATAGTAGCTTTGCATGGATAAGAGCTCAAGATCAACTTTTTTCTTATACTGGGCCTTGATGCAGCTGCTCAGTCCATCACCTAGCTGAGCGGACATGTTTTAGCTCCTCCCCTCTTTAAAGCAACATTCTCATTGGTTGCCCATTATAAACAGAGGGTTAAATAACTAGTTGGGGGGGCTTCTGTGCCTGTGGCATTGTGGATATCACTGATACTGTTTCTCTGTGACATCATTAAGATCCCAGAGAAGACAAAAGACAGACAATGAGAGTTTTTTGACCTGAAATTTGACCTTTTGACTTTTGACGGCTGCACATCCGATGTACAGAAGCTCTCCACTTTCACTGTGACGCACACACAAACAGTTTTGAGCACATCAATGATTTATTTAGCTGGTTTGTTCGTCCAGTCACAACATCCTAACGCAGGTTTTCTCTTTCTGTCAGAGCAAACGTGTTTCTGTTCTGTCAGCAGTTTATTTTGAAACTGGAATCAACTGATTTTCATTTGTTCTTGTGTCCAGCAGGAGGCCCCAGAACTGATCTTAGTGTCTAGGTTTTAACTACCACTTGGTTTTGCTAAAGCAAGAAGTCTTTATTGTTACATTTTGGATGATTTAGAAAGGAGAAACATGTGACCTCCATTCCCACCTTAAAATATTGTCTCAGATTTCAATAGCCCCTCTATACATCATATATACAGTATATGAAAAAAAAAAACACATCTTGATTGCTTAGGTTAGAATCCACTGTGGTGGTGTACAGAAGCAAAGATGGTATACAGATGTCCAAATACTTATACTTACTAACTCCACACTATTTAGAAACAATTACAGTTAATATCCAAACTGAGATGTTATAAGATGTGTGCTTTTTGTGAATCACAGAAAGTATATGTTGATTTGCTTTGACTTTTCAGTCAGGCAACATCGGCGTTTCGAGAACATGGTGTGGGTGTACACTGACGTTTTCGACAGCTGTGAATGACACTGAAAGCTCTTAGCCTCATATCATCACTGACACACCTCATTGTTTTTGCATCATTCACTCTCTGCATGTGCAAACAGGATACCTCCCTCATCTTATAGACGTTTCCTGACTCAACTTTCTATTTCTCTGAAGTTCTTATGCGAAAGAAAAAGAAAGTCCTCTCATCCAGCCTTATGTGATTAAGAAAACAGAGCTTCTCCTTATTTCCTAATAATAAAGCATTTTTATTATTTATTCTTTGATCAGTATATAAATGAGAAATCTAGTTTCACTAGAAAAACTGAATGTTCACATGTCTGAATATTGTGTGTGCGCATGATCCAACTTCAACTTTGGTAGATTAGTGGGTGACAGTGTGAATGTGAGAAGATAACTCTGCCACCAAACCATCAAGCTGCATGATTTGAAAGTACGGATATTGATGGTTGAACACAGAACCATAATTCCATAATGGTGTCAGTTATTTGTATGTGATTTTGCTGATAGTAAATTGTGTTTAACACTGATCAGAATATCTCATTAACTTTTTGACAGCCAGCCAGGTGAGAGCAAAAATACACTGAAATACCAACAAGTCACATTCTACTTGGCCAAGATGTGTCTGTTAAACACAGTGAGTACCAAATGTTTCAGGAAAATGGTCACCAAAATATGTGTTATCCGCCATGCAGTGATTTTTCTAAAGTAGTAATACCTGTGATGTTTGCAAAACATTGCAATGAAAATCTCACAGCTGTAAGTGGTGTGCATAACCATCATGCAGGTACACTGAATGGAGTAAAAGATTACATTTAGCTTCTAAGAGATGTACTGAAAGATAACTGTAAAATCACTCCATGTGTTTTTTCTATTCTTTGCTGCATGTGACACCAGTGAGAGGGTATAACCCTAATAAGGTCGTGTCGGGCAGAAGTCCCAGCCACCAGCTGCACCAACTTTGTTCACAATGGCAGCCAATCAGGAGAAACACAGACAAATACAAATGAGTGATAATGGGTCCGCTTTAAAGATTAAAATGACCAAATAGTCACAAAACTCAGCATAACTGTGTAGCTGACATCGAAAAGAAGGCTTCGCTCATGATGTGGTTGATTTGAACCCATTGCAAGATGGTCCCAAATTGACCTTGACTGCAGTCTTATGTTTAGTTTCATTCTTAACTGTAAACAAGTTTAACAAACTTCCTTAGAAAAACCTTTGTGGGTTTTTTTTAGTTTAACATAGCTTCTTGACCACATGAGCTGGTGGGTTTTGAGCGAACAGTTCTGAAGACAGGCATGGTGTTCGTGTTGTCAGTGACTGACCCCTGGGAAATGGCTTGAATGACAGGGGTGGAGGCTATGTTGTTGTTAACGATAAAGTGAGATGTTGTAGTATTGTAGAGAGGCTGGGCTGCAAAAGGTGCAGACACTGGCATGGAGGGAAGTATAAGATTTGTAGGGCTAGACACTGGTGTGGGAGGAAGCTGAGGATATAGAGACCCTGACAACGGAGCAGGCTGACTCATAGAAGCTGTAGGACTGGACAATGGAGCAGGTGGAAGTATAAAACCTATAGGACTGGGCACTGGAAGAGGCGGAAGCACAGAAGCTGTAGGACTGGACACAGGTGTGGGAGGAAGCTCAGGATATAGCGGGCGTGACACTGGAGAAGGGGGAAATATAGAAGCTGTGGGACTTGAGACTGGAGAAGAGGGAAGCATCAGGGGTGTGAGACTAGTATTAGCCATCATACTGCAAACCTCTTCCTCAGTACTTTGTTTTGAAACAGCTTCATACACCTTTTGCAGCATGGTGGTGTGCTCAATCTGCAGAGCACCAGAAAGGACCTGGAAGTTCTCTGTGAGCCTTTGGTTCACCTCGCTGAACTTTTCTTCAATGTTTCCAGCCTTGAAGAAGGTCTTAACAGACTTGGTTTGTGAGAATTTTGCTATCAGATCCTTGGCAGAATTCAAGATGACGTAGAGTTCCCTCAGAGCTCCATCAACAGTATCAGATATTTGGCTTGGATCACTCTGTGTGATGTTTAAAACCAGCCTTTCCACAGCTTTGACTCTTTCTGTAATCCTTCTGCAGCGCTCCTTATTGGATTTCATAGTGTCAGCCATCTTTTTGATGGTTGTGGTAAGTGACAAGATACCTTCAGCGTAGTCCATGATCAGCTGCAGAGAAAGTAAAACAGTTAACGTGACTGTAATGGTGCTGCGGTGAAGTAAACTCAAACAGACTGAACTAAACTGAGCTGAACCTGATACAAACTTTATCCTTTTGGAAAGTATGTGTGTAAGGGGCTATTAGCCCCGCTATGTAGGGCTGAAGAAGTGCACAGGCTGCCCTGAACGACTAAAGGGTGGTGGGATCTGAGTCCACGACCCCCATCCCAGTACAGTTGACCCCGATACTTACTTCTATAAGAATGGTTTTAGCTGTCTGGCTGCTACAGGCACAGAAGAAGGGCTCCAGGGCCCAAACCTGCGAAACAGCGACTGCCTGGAGTGCACTGTACTGTCGAATATTCTCAATATGTCACTTCCTCTTCGCTTATTCATACAGCCTGCTAAAGGCCCTACATGGCAGTTTTCCACAAGTTATATGTATGTGCCCTCACGTGTGCACACAACAAAAAGGGTTAAAATCTCATGTCAGCTCTCGTGACACTACTAGCAGAGGCATGGCTGTGTCAAGCTAGTTAGGCAAACTAAAGTCATAAATCTTCCAGTCAGACGTATGAAGGTGTGTTCAGACTGAATGTGAGAGATATAATGCAAAGTGACTTAAGGATATATTTTACAATATCTTTGGTAACCTTTTCCAACTTCTCCTGCCCAAGACATTCTTAGAAAAAATAGAATGTGTGGTTACAAAGTGGAAAACTGCCCGTACAAGTAAAAAAAATCATACCTATTTTTTAGACTTGATTTCCCTTCAAGGTGGTCTCTTTGTGCACCTCTGCACTGCTTCCAGTCTGCCTCTTTTAGATCGCTCTGTGGAAGTCCAGGTGCAGCAGCCTGGTGGAGTACAAGAGCATCACAGTTATTTCCTTTATTACCACCCAGAGCTCACGAGCAAATGCAAAGGTCAGCTTTAGATAAGGGGGGTCTCGACAATAATAGCAATACAATGCTATAAGTATCCAAGTACTGCATACTTTTATGTATGCATGATATATACTACACTGATGAGGGAGTTCATTTCAATTCAATTCAATTCAATTCAATGTACTTTATATTGTGAGGTAAAGACCCTACAGCAGGGGTAGGGAACGTTGGTCCTTGAGAGCCGGTGTCCTGCAGGTTTTAGATCTCACCCTGGGTCACCACACATGAATCAATTGATTAGTTCGTTACCAGGCCTCTGGAGAACTTCAAGACATGTTGAGGAGGTAGTTTAACATTTAAATCAGCTGTGTTGGATCAAGGACACATCTAACACCTGCAGGACACCGGCTCTCGAGGCCTGGAGTTCCCTACCCCCGCCCTACAGTAACATATAGTGGAGCTTCCACTCGGGCCCTTTGTGATTGTCTGCCCCACCCATTCCACACATGTGTATAGAGTCCTGCGTCCTCCTTGTCAGCTGTCAGTTCATCTGTTTGTTTCTTGTGCTCACCTTTTGTTCTTGCACCTCTGCGTGCTGCATTTCATCATGCTCAGGGGGTTGGATGGGCTTTTCCCCGTCTTGTATACAATCAATTTCATAAGTACTGATCTCAGACATATTCTTTAACTCAAGTATTCACTAGAGCCTTTCATCACTGTGTCTGTGAAGATTACCTTTAAGGCTGTTTTTGCATCATGCAAACAACGAAATCTCGCCTATGAACAGCTGAACATTTTTCATTTTTCAAGTTGTAGATAAAACACAACATTTTTGTCTTTCGTTAAAAGTCAAAACAGACCTAAGTTAAAAAAGCTTAAACAATTATCCACAGTATGAGATGTCTTATGTGTGACGTCAGAAGAACATTTGAAATAAAATAAATTTCCACTGCTTCCATTACAGTTTGCAGATCACAGTGGTTTACAGTATTTTATGACTAACCAGCACCACTATTTGTCTTTAGGATTCAAACAATGTATCAAGAGCTATAAATACGTCTCCATCCTTTGCTAAGGCATGCTGCAGGCTAAACTGGAACCACTGGTGGTTCTGGCTCACAGGATGCACATTTATAATCCCTGTGTTAAAAACAAGTCTTCAACACTTAGTTTCACTTTTCATTTAAACTATTTTTCTTCATTAATGTTTGTGATGGACATCAAAAACTCCCCTTGCACTGGAGGATGTGATCTGCCGGCCTCACACTGCTATTTCATGATCTATTTTCCTACTTCATGTGCCGACATTAAGAGAGGAGTTGGTGGTAAAAAGACAAACTTCAGAAGACACCATCTTGATTTGTTTCGGTCGTTCTTTTGTGCTTTAGGAGCAGAATTATTAGGAGAGGCTGCTTGGATATAGATGATCTGGAAAAACTTTGAATCGATCATTTTAATGTTCAGATAGTGTGAAACTAATTAAGATGAGACACAGTGGTTCACTGTGAGTTTCTTTGTCTAAAAGAAGAATGCCTTGTAGGAAATTGTATTTGCTTTTGGGCGTAGACACTCCACTTGTTTCTCATAAACGTGAGCTTTCATGCCAATGACACGTTCTTAATTATGCTGCTTGCCTTTTCAGAACAGAAACTGGTGTAAAAATAAAGTGATATTGGAAAAAAAACCCTCATTTTCTTTCTTATTGCAGTTACTGCACTACATTATAGACTTTGGAGACATTAGCACTTCAATCTGTGGATGTAGACGGCACAGTAAACAGAAATCTAATGAACTCATTGACAAACTTTAATAAATAACAGCTATGACCAGAACAGTAAAACCTGACATTGTTTACACATTCAGTTTCACTGGTAAATGAGATTCTCATCCAGGGCCAGGCATTTATGCTTTACCGACATGTTCTGATTTAATGTCAAATGTGCATCTCGCACAGCTTTTTCCTCTCGCAGTTGCTCCCATGTAATTCCCTTAAACAGTCAACAAACAGGAGATTTAGCTCAAAGAAACAGCCTGCTTTTAGCTTTGAGATGCAGTAAAGAAGAAAAATAAATAAAATTCTTTAACAAAAGTAAATACAATACAAAATGTAATGTCACACAGGAACACAGGATTAAAGATTGAGTTTGGTTATTTACCAGTCAGTAGATGTCATCAGCCTCCCTGCTGAGGTGTTGAGGAAAATGAAAGTCATTTTCATTCTCGGTTTTAAAGTGATGTCTCTGAAACATCTGTGGCATCTGTGTTATGTCTGTCTACAGCGACACACTTGACTGTAATAAACCTGTTTATCCTGTAAAAACCAACATGCGTAACCTTGTGTTCAGCATTCACAGGTAACGTGAGCAACAGCACTACTGCAAACAAACACAACTTACCAAAGGAGTATGCAGTAAATAGGTTTTGCACTGACTATGAGGTTGAACCATCTGTATTTAAATAATCTCTGCTGGGAGGATGAATTTTATGTGTGCAAGCTGTTAAGTTTGGGAACAGCTGCCACAAACTGTATATAAAAGACAGATCATCATATAGTGGTTTTAGACACTGTATTAGCAGCCACCTTGTTGGTTTTTTGAATTTGGATGGGGCCATATTTACTTGAAAGGAGATCAAAAAGGTGCTCCATAAAGAAAGGAACAGAAAAAGATCTAGTATGACGCTAACATACTTCAGATATCCAAAATACCAAAGTGCATTACTGCATCACTCATCATGTTTTATGATGTTAGGCTGATATACACAGTAGTAAAATGAAAGTCATTTTCATTCTTGGTTTTAAAGTGATGTCTCTGAAACATCTGTGGTATCTGTGTTTGTCAGTGTACAGCGACAGACTTGACTGTAATAAACCTGTTTATCCTGTAAAAACCTACATGCGTAAACTTGTGTTCAGCATCTAACGCGTTCACGTGAGAGATGTTAAGATAAGATAAGATAAGATAAGATAAGATAAGATAAGATAAGATAAGATAAGATAAGATAGAACTTTATTAATCCCTCGGGTGGGTTCCTCTGGGAAATTCGACTTCCAAAAAAAGCACAGCAACGACCAAAGTTACAGTTACAGAACTGTTATATATATATATACACACACACACACACACACACACATATATAAATACAGAGACAAATATAAATAAAATATACAAAGGGGATAAATAGAATAAATAGGAATAAAAAAATACAAGTGAATTGCACATTTCAAGTATTGAGTCTATTGCACTGTTGACTATTTACAAAAAGTATTGCACAAGGTATTGTACAGTGAGGTGCAGAGGCACTACAGCTTAGTTGTTCCCCCCTCCTTTGTCCTCCTGTTTCCCCTCCCTCTCCCCTCCAGAGAGGAGTTAAACAGTCTGATGGCGTGTGGGACAAAGGAGTTTTTAAGTCTGTTAGTTCTTGTCTTGGGGAGAAGCAACCTGTCACTGAACAGACTCTTCTGGTTGTTTATGGCCGTGTGCAGAGGATGTCCAGCATTGTCCATAATGTCCATCAGTTTCTTTAATGTCCTTTTCTCTGCCACTGTCACCAGAGTGTCCAGCTTCATGCCGACCACAGAGCTAGCCCTCCTGATCAGTTTCTCCAGCCTGGATGAGTCCCTCTTTGCTGTGCTGCTCCCCCAGCACACCACAGCATAGAAAAGTACTCCAGCAACCACTGACTGGTAAAACATCCTCAGGAGCTTCCTGCAGATGTTAAAAGACCTCAGCCTCCTGAGGAAGTATTTACAGATGTTACTACTGTAAATAACACGGGGCTGGAAACTAGAAGCTGGGAGTCAAATGTTGTGTTTTCATCAGAATGGTGCTTTGGCAATATAACAGAAGTTTAAATTGTCTCGAAGTTTTGACTAACAACACATTCCAACAAAAAAAAGAAAAATCTGAACTAAAACTGAAACTTTGAAAAGCTTAAAATAAACCCTGAATAATTTATTTTATTTCCTTTTTTCCTCAGCTAATAAAAGTTTCCTATGGCCATTAGTTGTAATTTGAATATGACTGAACTGCTGCGTTTTGATGTGTTTAATATTTGACTCGTTTTTAGTGATTTTTCAGCAGTGTTGGGCAAGTTACTTTGAAAAAGTAATTAATTATAGTTACTAGTTACTTCTTCAAGAAAGTAACTGAGTTAGTAACTGATATTCTAAAAGTATGCTTTCTTCCATTTGCGCAACATCTCTAAAATTAGAAATATCCTGTCTCAGAGTGACGCTGAAAAACTAGTTCATGCATTTATTACTTCCAGGCTGGACGACTGTAATTCATTATTATCAGGAAGTCCTAAAAACTCGCTGAAAAGCCTTCAGCTGATCCAAAATGCTGCAGCAAGAGTCCTGACAGGGACTAGAAAGAGAGAGCATATTTCTCCTGTTTTGGCCTCCCTTCATTGGCTTCCTGTTAAATCCAGAATTGAATTCAAAATCCTGCTCCTCACATACAAGGTCTTAAATAATCAGGCCCCATCTTATCTCAATGACCTTGTAGTACCATATCACCCTATTAGAGCACTTCGCTCTCACTCTGCAGGCCTACTTGTTGTTCCTAGAGTATTTAAAAGTAGAATGGGAGGCAGAGCCTTCAGTTTTCAGGCCCCTCTTCTGTGGAACCAGCTTCCAGTTTGGATTCAGGAGACAGACACTATCTCTACTTTCAAGATTAGGCTTCAAACTTTCCTTTTTGCTAAAGCATATAGTCAGGGCTGGACCAGGTGACCCTGAATCCTCCCTTAGTTATGCTGCAATAGACGTAGGCTGCCGGGGGATTCCCATGATGCATTGAGTTTTTCCTTTCCAGTCACCTTTCTCACTCACTATGTATTAATAGACCTCTCTGCATTGAATCATATCTGTTATTAATCTCTGTCTCTCTTCCACAGCATGTCTTTATCCTGTCTTCCTTCTCTCACCCCAACCGGTCGCAGCAGATGGCCCCGCCCCTCCCTGAGCCTGGTTCTGCCGGAGGTTTCTTCCTGTTAAAAGGGAGTTTTTCCTTCCCACTGTCGCCAAAGTGCTTGCTCATAGGGGGTCATATGATTGTTGGGTTTTTCTCTGTATCTATGAAGCGCCTTGAGGCGACTTTTGTTGTGATTTGGCGCTATATAAATAAAATTGAATTGAATTGAATTGAAGTAATTAATTACTTGAAAAGTAACTATTGCGTTACTTTAAAAAACGTTTAACCCTCTGGGGTCCAGGGTATAATTGGCCATTTTTAACTACTTTTGATTTTCCCTCCACATTTTACTTTGTTTGGTATCATCCTTTTCAGCACAACCTCACGTGTCTGAATTTACAGTTATGTTTTCATTTTGACATACTGTATTAACACAATTGATCTAAAATCAGACAAAAAACATAAAATCAGAGTAGAAAAAGTTATATTTTTACTGTAACAACCACAAACATGTTTAGTGATCATATTTCATAACTTTAAATGCAAATATAAATGTCAATTTTAAAATCCTATGCACAAGTTTTGCAAACAAAGTTATTTGCATCCATTTACCTTTTACCTTGATTTTTTTAATAACCATTTCAAACTATTTACAGAACAATCAGCTGTTCTGCATTCAATAAGATGCACACAAATTATTTGTGCCACTCCAAAAAAATAATTTCTGTCCACTATAAAGAAGAACATCACAGCCTGATACCTGCAGATCTGACAGCAGCAGGTGTATCACTCCTGTTTCTACCTGGAGACAGCAGTCGCCTCAAATCTCTCACATCTCAAAACTCGCTCTCTCTCTCTTTCTGCTCTCTCTCTCTCTCTCTCTCTCTCTCCGTCACTCCTAAAACTTCCCGTTTTTTTGTTTTTTAATTTTTGCTCATAAGCAGAGAGGTCTCGCTGCGCTGTCTTTAGACAGTAAACGTGACGGAACTATTGAGGAAAAAGCGCCGCGTATATCTTGTTTATCATGACTCTGGTTTTACGTGGCCGATCAACACAATTTATAAACTGGTATATGTCACCTTGTTGCTTTTTCTTTAAGTGGTCATGTGATTGGCTCACCACGACTCCTTTATTCTTCATTTCTGTGCTGAACAGTCATTTTAAGATTAGCTAGTAAATAACAATTAGCTAATGTTGTTCATGAGACTAAAGTCATCTCACTGTGGTAATGTAAATATAATATGGCCAATATTATATTAATCATTATTAGCTATTACAGCAGTGAGTTTGAACTCTGTGTCAAACACTGAGCTTCAGTAAAGATTCAAGTTGCAGTTATTTACATGTCTTATCACCTTAAATCTTCACTCAAAGACAAGTATCTTTGACAGTGTATATATATATGTATCATATATAAGAGACAAATATTTTTCTTTTAATATGTTGGCATTACTAAATTTGGCTCATTGCTTACATATATGTGTAAAAAGCAAATGTACGAGCTGTGATAACTGTGTCTGATAGAATGAAGAGTAGACTGATATATGAAATATTCCTTTATTGGGTGAGAAAATCAGACCATGTCATAACTGCTGTAAGTCACACAGAATAGACATCAGAGCCTTAAACAGGCTGACGTCTGCTAAATGGGTCAAACTGGGCAGAAAGTCTACAAACACATAACATCCTTATAGAATATGATGTAACACTATAGATCAACTTAGCTCAGAATATATAAAGCAAATAAACAGTCACAGCAATATGATGCAACAAACACAGCAGTGCTACTGATCCAAAATACTCAAAGCTTCATAGAAGTGAAACAAACATTTATTTTTAGCTCCATTCTGCTGCTGATACAGACTTTAGGTTTCTGAATGTTAAACTTTGATTATGGCAAAGCTGTGAAAACGTGTGACCTTAAATGACTGGATTTACACCTGAGCTTGGAAAATTCTTCCTTTTTTTGTTTTTGTCAGACACTGAATGTGATCATAAGTTTATATCTTACTGAGTAGTAACAGAAGTCTGCTTTTTAAATAAAATTTATGAGAGCTTGTTTGTACACAGTATGTTTTTTCTTTGTTTGTTTTTTTGTCTTTTGTTTTTTGGATTTTGATATTTTTCTCCCACACTGAAAACACTGATATAATTATATTAATATTACTTAATGAGACTGATTCAGGACAGACAGTTCTGTTAAACTTTCCTAGCAGTCCTTCACAAACAGGGAACAGTCTGTCTATTCTCTCCATCTGTCAGCTGCTGCTGGCTCTTCCTCCTCCTCTTCCTCACACACTGCCGAGTTTGTCCTGGTGGATCATCAGGGCTGCAAAGCCTCACAGATGATGTGCAGCAGTGGGTCCCTCAGTCTGTCCTCACTCTGGACACTTGCAGTTGTCACACATGGAAATCAAATGTGTGATAAGCTGCAGGATTCAAACACAAGTGTAACTTATAAACACATGTTCATACTTTTATTCCACAATCAGAGAGAAAGAAAAAGAGAGAGAGTGCAGGACAGACAGACAGGTGACAGTCTCAGGTGTACACACTGCTACAAAACAGGACAAGAGAAGCAGGATTTAGTGTTTGTGTTATTACGAGTGCTAAACAAGAAGAGTTCCAGATGGTGCAGTGGACACATGTGTGACTGCTGTGATTAAAGCATCTTTCTTTCAGCTTAACGAGTGAACCGTCAGCTCGTTCAAACACACGTTAAAGTCCGTTTGGCTCGACACCACCGAACAGAGGCAGCAATATAACACAGCTCACATTAACAGTGCAGTGAATCCTGCTTGTGCCGTGATATTCAGGACTGCAAACCGAGCAGCATCACTGACTTTCAGCTTGTTGTATTTGACCTGTATCCTGACCTGTTCCACTGTGACACTGGGAGATGATTGGAGGTGAGGGGGGGTGGGGGTTGTGGGCTGGTCAAACCTGTTGAAGAAGTTAACAGTTAGTTTATGTTATATATTTTATGCTTTTTGTTGACTTTTGAGAGCTTAAGTTGATATTTTAAAGCAATCAATTCACTGCATTTCATTTATGACATTATTGTAGAGTCTATAAAGCTATAAAATGCACAGCTCCTTCCGGCATGGCCGAAAGAGAGCTGGCCTAGCAGTCACACAACACAGCTCATGGTTCTTTGTATTTGTAACATGGTAGACTAATGTGCCTGTGTTAATTCAGCTCCATATTGTTGTGTGAAGTTGCACTGGGTTGGGAGTGGTTGTGTGTGTGTGTCACATTTTTGGTGAGCCAATGGCTGTAATGGGGTTGGACTAATTAGAGGCAGGTGTACTTGACTGCACTGATACACTGGTCTACTTATAGCCCACACTACAAACACTGCTGTGCTTTGTCTCTCTGTGCAGGTATGTAATGTGATGAAATCTGATATG